>NC_136065.1:129368096-129968096 GCF_964261635.1 Lissotriton helveticus
GGCCGCGAAGGTGGGCGCCCGAGGCACGTGCGCACGGGCAGCTGGTGGGACACCACAGACAGCCTCGCGTGGCATGCAGCCAGGCGCCCCGGGACAGGTCCCGGGGCGGACCGGTCGCCTGGCCCCTTCTCGGGGGCCAGACGCACCGGCGGCGTACCTCCGCGGCAGGACCCGGCGAGGGACCCTGCCACGAGCGATCGGGGGGGTCTGAACTTATGGGGGGTCGAAGGGGAAGCGGAGCTAACCCTGCGACGGCCCCAGCCGCGTCCCGGAGAAGCCCCGGGGCGATTGACGATCGAGCGACACTCAGACAGGCGTAGCCCCGGGAGGAACCCGGGGCCGCAAGGTGCGTTCGAAGTGTCGATGATCAATGTGTCCTGCAATTCACACTAATTCTCACAGCTAGCTGCGTTCTTCATCGACGTGCGAGCTGAGTGATCCACCGCCAAGAGTCACAGGCAACTTTTCCAAAACGTTCGCCCACCTGCGGGAGCAGGAGAGGCGGGAGGAAGGCGACGCCGTCCATCCGCCGCCAGCCTGGGCGCCCCGTTAAAGGCTTCCCCTCTGGGAGTCAGACTGCACCGTTGGGAGAGAAAAAACATTGCCGGGCGCTCGGCCCGGGAGTCCCCCCCACCCGCCCGGCGGGCGGGAGAGGAAGGGGGCTCCGGGTGCGACGGGAGCAGGCTGCCCCGCGGCCGCCGGTCCCTCCCGGGGTAACCGGGAGGGACCGTGCGAGTCTTTTCCAACCCCTCGGCCCGGCCGCACGGGTCGAACCGGATACCTGGCACCTCATCGGTACTTCTAGGGAAGCCCGGCCATCTGGTCGCCCCATAGGAAAGCATTGCGGGCGACCAGATGCTCGGTGTGGCAGGGTATGCTCAGACGTGAGTCCCTTGCTCACTTTGCCACTGGATTCAAGCAAGCCGGGCTGAAGACGGCTGTAATGCCAGAAACCGGTCCTCAGATGCTTGTTTCCGGTCCAGGGAAGGCATGGCTTGGCAGTTCGGGCTGGACTGTTCCCATGAGGCGCAGGGTCAGACTGATTTGCATATAGCCATGTCTGAACTGGAGTGGCAGAGTGGGCTAAAGAACGGTGAAGGATCAAACCCAGATCTTTTGACTGGGTGTGAGTGTTTGATTGGTTCAGATGCTCAGTCCATCACCACCCCCTTTTTTACCGCAGTATTAGTTGTGTCACAAGTCAGGCGAGTCTATCAACAGGACTGTAAAGTCAGGAAACAGGTAATTCAAGTAGAATAAGATTTATTGCAAGAACACAGGAGCAAGGTAGGACACAGCCTACACAGGTCTTCTTCCACATCAACTGTCCCCAGGCCACCAGCATAGAATGTTCAAGCCATAGCTGAGATACAGAAGCTTGAAGCAAAACAATTCCAAAGAACAACAATACATATTATCAAACACAACACATCTTCCTCTTTTTAGAAAAATAAAGAAATACAGGATAGCTACAAGGAATAAAAAAATAATAAATCCAGAAACAAAATCATCCAACCATTTGGGTTTGGAAACAACACGTTTCTTGAATGCAGGACGCAAATCAGGAGTTGCAGAATCAACAACAGAATTACCTGTATTGTTAGCAACTACAGGAGAAATAGAATTTCCATTCCCAGTCATATTATCAGAGAAAACATTATCTGACAAATTAAGAGAAACATCAGAAGGAATTTCCGTAGAAATTTCAGAAGAAACTTCAGGGGAATTAACAGACGTTTCGGAAGAATGAGAAGAAGAAATCATATCACCTTGTCCCTCCTCCCAAAAATCGTCCAGAGCGCCTAAATCCTTCCTCCCAGAAGAAACAGGAACATCATTCTATAAATGGCAATTCTTCTAATGTTCCACACCTTTCCATCACTCAAAAGAACTGCATTGCGTAAGACCTTCTTGATCTTAAGTGGTTGAAAATATTGAGACTCTCCCTTACGAACCTTCCAAGGTTTTTGAACCTTAACCCACATTCCAACTTTGACATCAGCCAAACCTCCTCCAAACTTGTTATCAAAAGTGAGTTTATACTGTAAATGTTTCTCAAGAACACTATTTCTGACTGAATCCATACTAATATCGTGACATATATTCTTATGCAACCAATCAGGATTACACTTGGTTCTAGCTGTACGTCCTCTCATGATATCAAAAGGAGACATTTTCAAAGCCTAATGAACATTCGTACTGTAAGTCCAAACCGCTTTAAACACTTGTAGTTCCCAATTGCCTCCATTAATCCCAGAAATTTGAATCGCACTCTTAAGGACCTTATTAAACCTCTCGCACATGCCATTACCACTAGGGTGGTACAAGGAAGTAGTTCTATGTTTAATACCAACTCTTTCAAAATAAGATTTAGTTAATTTGGAAACAAATTGTACACCATTATCACTGATAACCTGAACAGGAAGACCTTCCTCCATAAAAACACGATCTAAAAATTGTAAAACCGCAGCTGAATCAACCTTGTCAACGATAGTGATGCATGGCCATCTAGAGAAAACATCAATAACTGATATAATATACTTTGAATTTTGACCTATGGGACCCATGATGTCAATAGCGACAATCGGTTCACACATATCAGGTCTTAATGTTACAAGAGCCTTGTCTGAGTTAGCACAAATGACACAGTCCCTAACAACCCTTTCAGCATTAAGGTCCATGCCAGGCCACCAATACCATTTTTTAACATTCTGTTTAGTCTTAACTATACCACAATGATTCTCATGGCACAAATCTAAAATGGATGCTCTCAAAGATGAGGGAGGAATAGCCTTATCACCTCTGAAAACAGTGTCATCCACTACAGAGAGTTCACTTATGACTTTCCAAAAGGGCTTGAGATCCTGAACTAATTTGGACTTATCTGGCCAACCATCCTGAATAAAAGAAGTAAGTAAAACCAAAACTTTCTCTTTACGGTACTCTTCAATCCATTTTCCTTTTTCAATACAAAATTGGTTATCATCATGAACTAAAGCCACTTGTAAAGAATCCCACTCATTACTTTCACAATCCTGCAATTCAGAAGGCATGCGAGATAAAAAATCTGCCAAAACATTGTTCTTACCTGGAACATATTCAATCTTGTAAATATATTCCTGTAATCGCATGGACATCCTCGCAATCCTAGCAGATGCCTTAAATAAACCTTCTGTAGTCAAAAGCTTAACCAAAGGTTTATGGTCTGATCTGACAGTACACTCCTTTCCCCACACAAAACTTCTGAAATGCTCCAAAACCCAAACCACTGCCAAAGTTTCTTTCTCTATGACGGAAAATTTACACTCTGGAGGAGTGAGGGCCCTAGAAGCATAGGCAATCACGCATTCTTTACCGGACTCATCCATCTGAGACAGGACACCCCCTAAACCTTTATTACTGGCGTCAACTGTAACAATAGATTTCCTGTCCAAATCAAAAGGAGATAGCACAAGAGCATGGATAATGGCTTTTTTAATAGAGTTAAACTCGTTCTCGCACTCCTCAGACCAAGAAAACCTAACATTAGACTTAAGAAGTTGTCTGATATTGAACACTTTACTCGAGAAACCTTGGATAAATTTAGAATAAAATTCCACCATGCCTAGAAAGGATCTTATCTCATCTTTGTTAGATGGAGGAGGGGCATTCTTGATAGCTTCAACTAACTTAGGTTTAGTTGCAACACGACCAGCGCACAAAACATGTCCAAGGTAAGTCACTGACTTAACTGCAAACTTACACTTGGAATGTTCCACAGTCAAACCCTTTTCCTCTAAGATACTTAGCACCTCATTTAAAACAGAATCATGTTCCTCTTGATCTTTACCGAAAATGAGGATATCATCTTGGAAGAACCTAATTTTTGGATGCTTACCAAAAAGTTGATGCATGATTCGCTGAAAAATGGCGGCGGCAGATGCCAGACCAAAGGGCATTCTTTTAAACTGAAAACACCCCATAGGTGTAATAAAGGCAGTAAGATGTTTGCTCTCATCCTCCAAAGAAATCTGATGATAAGCCGATGACAAATCAATTGTAGAGAAAAATTTGGCATCTTTAACTAAGGACAACATTTCAGTAATTTTCGGTAAAGGAAACTTATCAATAACAATATTCTCATTTAGGTGACGAAGGTCTATGCATAAATGGATTTTACCATTAGCGCGTCTTGCCACAACTACTGGTGAAATCCATTCGGAAGATTCAATAGGTTCAATTATGTCTTGTTTAACAAGTTTATCTAATTCATTTTCCACTTCTTTGCGTAAAATAATTGGAATGTTTCTAACCTTATGAACTTTAGGATTGGCGTTTTCTTTCAACACAATACGATGAGAAAAGCCCTTGAAGTTACCAATTTGTCCACTAAACACTTTGCTAAATTTGGAAAGCATGGAGTCCCCAATACCACTACCATCTTCAATGACCATGACGGGGTCAGGACTATTGGGATTCAAAATAATGTCAAGATGATCTTGGTCTTTCCATCCAAGGACAGAAGGACCTTTTTTAGCAAAGTACAATTTACCCAAACATTCCCTTCCTTTAAACCTGAAATTAAGAAGTCTGAAACCAATCAGATCAATTTTTCCCCCTAGATAACTTACAGGAGAAATATCAGGTGCATAAAGAGTATTCCCCAAAATGTTTGGAAATTTCGAAATCCACACCTCTTTGTTGATAATGGTATACGGAGATCCGGAATCAGCATATATATCAATGGAAACACCACCAAATGACATATTACAAATAGGTTTCTTAATTAAACTTCTGTTAGTAGAATCTCTAATGTTGAATAAAAACTGTTTCTCTTCCTGCAAATTTTCCTCCTCTTCAAGTGAACAATGTAAAAAAAATTTAACAATAAATTCATCCTCACTAGTACTTGAATCACAAACTATTTTAACCTTTTTGTTCTTTATCCTAATGCACACTTTAGTAAAATGTCCTATAAGACCACAATTTAAACATTTTTCTTTGACAGCAGGACCCAATTTACTGTTAGCCAAATGAGACTCACTACCACATCTGAAACATTTTAAAACAGAATCTTTCTTAACAAAGCCAGACTTGTTCTTAAACTGTGGTTTAGATTTTTGCTTATGTTTCTCCTGTACCTTAGAAACAACTTCCAAAATTTCCTTACTCTCATTTTTAATGGCTTTAGCACTACGACCTGAAAGCTCAGCTTTTCTAACGATGGAAAGAACATCTTTCAAATCGGCATCACCATTGATCCACAGTTTGTCTTGAATAGCTGAATCACTGGCATGCATAACAACTTGGTCTCTAATCAACTGTTCTTGAAGATGGTCAAATTTGCAATCTTCTGCAATCTTTTTTAATTCCGCTACATACACATCAATAGTCTCACCAGGTTGTTGTTTTCTGTGGAAACATTTATATCTTGTGATACCTATGCAAACCTTAGGAGAAAAATGGTTATCGAAATCTTTTAGGATGTCAATAAAAACATTAGAATCACCCCCACCAGCAGTCTTGACCATATCATTATAAACTTTCAAACCACAGGCTCCAATAGAATGTAAAAATAATTTTTTCTTTCTTTCTGGTTTCATTTTATTATCTTCATCGATAGTCTCTATGAAGTTTAAAAAGTATGCCTTCCACTGCAACCATTTCATGCTAGGTTCCAAACCGGAAGGCCAAAAAGCATCAGGAAACTGGATAGTAAAATTTTGCGTGGCCATAATGCGAGGTATAAATTACAACCAAGAAATCAACTCACACTTACTGTGTTACTTCGAAGAACAAAAGATTAGCTCCTTCTAACCTGTGATAATGAAGAAAATATGAGAAAAGTGTGCGTACCACTGTTGGAATAATGCGCAGTACGCTGTAATAAAACGCCTCCAAATATATGTGAAAAGTGTGCGTATCACTGTTGAATTAATACGCAGTAAATTTCGTAAGGCTACGGTAAATTAGTTGAGAGTGGGCGGGTCACTGAAGAAGGAAATTGCGGTGATAAGAGTTTCTAAAAAAGACTGAAATGTAAAAGTGTGCGTATCACTGAAGTGACACGCAAAATTGTAGGTCTTCAAAGATGGCCGCCACGTAATGTGTGATGACGTAGTCCCGCAAAGTATTCTGGGAACAAACGTCACACACTAGGAGAATGAAGGAGCGGAATGGCGAACGAGCTCTCCGAGGCGATGTAGTTGAATGACGAAGGAAATAACTGTCAAGATGCGGTGACGTGTGAGTACACGAGCAGGCAAGGAAAGCTTCGTTGAGGACTCGAGGGAGTCTTTCAAAAATGCCAAACAGATGCTCCTTTTAGAAATGTAAAATTCATAAAAGATGATAAAATCACTGCTCAGTATTGCTTTAGATTGTTTTTAAGCGCTAGATTGTTTTTAAAACACTTCAACACTTAACTTATCCAAAAATGTATCGTTGCATTTCCCTTTAAGTTCATGAGAAAATATAAAACGAATAGGATAAGAAGTTATAAAGGTAGGCAAACAATATTTTAAAAAGTAAACTAAGCAGAGAAAATTCCTTTATGATAAATGTCTTGAAGGTAGGATTTTTGAATGACTGAAAATTGAAGGTAGTTCCAGAAACAATAGTTTTTCCAAAGGTAAGTTCCTTTAAGATAATTGTCTTATAAATAATCAATTAAGAAGGAAGTACTCACATGAAGGAATACACAGATCAGTTCAATGGTATCAGTTGAAAATGGAAACAGATCAGTCCAGTAAAATAAGTTGAAGTTGAAAATCCTTAAGATTATTCACAATAAAGGGAAATTGTGAATTAAAATGGGTTCAGTGGTTTTCTAGTGTTCAAAGCAGAGTCCTCGTCGCCAATTGTAAAGTCAGGAAACAGGTAATTCAAGTAGAGTAAGATTTATTGCAAGAACACAGGAGCAAGGTAGGACACAGCCTACACAGTTCTTCTTCCACATCAACTGTCCCCAGGCCACCAGCATAGAATGTTCAAGCCATAGCTGAGATACAGATGCTTGAAGCAAAACAATTCCAAAGAACAACAATACATATTATCAAACACAACAAGGACCCTATGGTGTGAGGTTAGGAGAACATCTGAGAGAGGGTGGGAGCACATTCAAACACTGGTGCTACATTCAAGAGTTTGCACTGGAATCAGTCACAGATCTTTTGAGGATATGTGGCAGTCACTACTACATCAAAACTTTAAAGGCAAACAAGCCCCACTGACTAGAATTGCCATGCTGTGCATGGCTCTTATAGCGAGACTATCATTTATTTCAGTTTTTAGATTTCATAACTCATTGCTATGACATCCCAACAGTTGATAACTCAACTGGGTACCCACTATTGTGATGTCATAAAGGCCTTTCAGGCCAGGCTGACAGGGCTCTCTTAGAGCCTGTCAGCGCAGCTCTGCTTGTCTTCTTGTCTGCTTGGAATGAAAACAGAAAGCACAGCTACAGGAGGGAGGAGGAAGACAGGGAAAGTGGTCAGGATTGGTTAGGGGCTGCAGGTATGTTTCTTTTTAATTTGGGACTGTGTTATGTTGTGCTCCCCCATTACTCCTCTGTCCCTACGTAGCGGATGAAAGCAGGGGAAGATGATGTTGGGGCCATGTATAACATAAAATAATAGATGGAAACAAGTGAATTACAGGCATGCTTTCCAACTCAGGATTCTGAGTGACAGTCATGTCTATTGATGTGCAGAGAACCACTTGCGAAAAAACATACTCGTATTCATTGTTACCTGCCTATAGTTCTATATGATATGTTTGAAAACACAGATATGTCACTTTCATGCTTCACTGCTCCGCACCGCATGGTTTTTCCTAGCCAGACACAAGCTTGATTACTCTGCACTGCTTGGTTCTTCCCAGCCAGACACAAGCTGAGAGGATCAAACATTCTCATGGTCACATCCTAGTCATGCAAAGTGGGTAACCTTTGTGTACCAGAGCCAACAGGGTGCACCACTGCCTGTATAAACTCTGTACGCTTCAACACACAAACAGAACACTTATCCGTCAAGATCTTGGCAGACAGCAAAATCAATAGTATTGATCGGGATTCCCAAATTCATGCTGCCATTTCCCGAATGTGTTGAGTAATTGCAGTGTTTGTTTAAACTTGTGCAAGGCTGCCCGATATGTACACAATCTCTATCTCCTATTGCACATAAGAAGGCCCTGCAGGGAGTGAAGTTCATGTCTGCCAGTGGCTCAGTATTACCTCCAGAAGCCAGTACTGGAGGTTTAGGCAGCAGGAATTTACTTGCTGGGATTTATAAGGCAGCCTTATGATGCAAGAAGTGTCAGTCTTGGCAATCTTGCTATCAATATTGTCATAGAACATGTCAAAAGTAATGTGATATTGGAGGTCAATGGCAGTGCCTGGAGAGGGTGAGAGTTATAGTTACCTTAGGGCATGAGTTATAGTTACTGGAGATAAATAAAAAATGGGTGAATTTCTGTGTTTTGTTTTTGTTTAAAACGCTATGTTGGTGCTGACATTTTCACCTAAGTATACTGTCACGTTAATCTCTGTTTTTATTCAGGGAATTTTTTTAAGTAAAGTAATATTTTATTACCATACATAAAGCCAACCGCCCACAGTGCACTGCCTGTAGTCATGTGCGATGGGGAGTTGTCTGCAGGGCCTAGCCTAAGGCCAGGCCGTGCAGCAAACTGCTCGCAGTGAACCAACCCCCTGCTGCATATTGCCTTCTACTGTGTGTAGCGTGAGGTTGGCACCAGGACTTGGCTCCAACCCGCTCTGGGTCTCTTAAGGCTTGTGAGGGCGGCGGGGGTGCAAACCTCCCTTCCCTTAACCCCTTGCATGCTGAAGACGGCCCCCATCCGTCATGCACTACGGTGTTCGTGTGCTGATGACGGCTGGGGGCCGTCATAAACCCGCCGACTCGCGATTTTGCCGCACGGGCGCAGAATCGCAGCAGCATGCAAGGGGTTAAATGTATCTGTTGCCCTAGGGATGGGCTCCTCTGGGCACGGGGAGGGCTGCCTGAGGCCGCTACTGGCTATGGGAAGGGAGCTGTTGTGCGCCCCCTCCCCTTTTTAATTATTTTTGCCCTGGGGATGAGTGCGTATCACTATCTCTTGGAGGGGGCCATATACCCTTACCCCAAATAATTGAAATATTTAAACATTGACAGACTTTTTATTTATTCATTAATTTGCATTCTGTGCATCCTGCGGGATTGTGATTTAAAATGTATATATATATTGGGCCCCATGGGGAGGGTTCCTCTGAGACCCTAGTAAAGGACATGGGGCCAGGGTATCCTTACCCAGCCCCCTTATATATTTTTTTCCCTAATCTCATGATAGTGGACTAAGTCCCTGAGTCCTGTAATGGCTTTCTGCAAAATCTTTCCTAATGTTGCAGGCAGCCAATCAAAGCCTTGCTCGCAAGGGAGCAATGTGGTCCAAGAGTAAAAGAAAGCTAACTGGGTGATTCGGAAAGCTCTATTTTTACAATTGGGTCCGAGGGGGGCTTGTGAGCCAGCTTGTGCAGGGTGAGGGAGGGCATAGTAAGCAGAGGCGCTATGTGCGCTTACTAAGTGTGCATATGGGCTTGGCCCGCTGTCTCTGGCCGACCAAAACACACATGCGCACTTTGGTTTCTACAGCCTGGCTGCACTGAACAGCCGGGCTGGAGAAACCCCACAGACTGCCTGGTCTGAGCAGAGCTTCTTTCCAGCCCGCCCAGGCCAATCCCTGTGCTGCTCTCATAGTATGAGTGCAGCGCGGGGATTGCACAAGGAGTCTGTGAGAGGTTGTATGTCAGTACAACGCATGCTTTTACCCCGCATGCCATTACAACGCGGGATCACAACACAAGTCGTTACAACGACTTGCGTTGGGGGGCACTGGATAGTGGAATAGTTTAATTTTATATTCCAACTCCAGTCCCCGTGGATAGTAGGGAAGGTGTTGGATAGAAAATTAAACTATTCCCTGTCCACCAGCGCCCTCCAGCGAAAGTCGCTGTAACGACTTTTGTTGTAATCCCCGCGTTGTAATGGTAGTGCGGGGTAATAGTTGCGTCGTAAAGGATGTTCCCCCTGTGAGACTGCCCCAGTGCTTGCTGGGACCAAGTAGGACGAGGCGTGACTTGGGAGGTGGGTGGCAGCTCCAGGTAAGTGTTTATTTTTTTTTACGATTAATCCCGACCGTGCGCACTCACCCTCCCACGTACCCCGTGCATCCCCCAACACCCACCCCACCCCCTCTTCATTGTGGCGGCTGCCACTGCAAGCCTATGGAAAGATTAAAGGCATCTGGGATTCCACTGGTTTGCTGCAACTAAACATTGAGTTATATATCTTTGTGATAGGCCTTGCTGGGTGGGAACCAAGGTCTTTGGTGGAAAATGTGCTCAACAAATGGCTGAAGCAGGGCTGCCTTCCTGCCTTTGTTGTATTTTCCTTATATGATGTGCAATGTCAGTTAAATCAGACAGCAGGTGAGGTGATGCACCTAAATTGGTTGATTGACTATTACGGATCCTATTATTTTTATTATTTTATTTTATTTATTTGCACACTTGTACCGCGCTGGGAATCGACTCCCTAGGGAGTATCTCCACGCCATTGACAGCATCTCAGAGCACAAAAGCCCTATCCTATACTTTATTAATTGTCCAGCCAGAGCTAGTAGTTAAACAGGAAAGTTTTTAATTTTTTTCTAAAGGGAAAGAGTTCCTTACATGATCTAAGTTCATAAGGAAGTTCATTCCAGATCTTCGGGCCTGCTACTGAAAGCGACCTTCCCCCTTGTCTTGTCTTCCAGAACCTGGGGACAACTAACAGTTCACGATCTCCAGATCTCAGAGATCTTGAGGGGATGTAAGGACTAAATTTTTGTGATAGATAATGGGGACCATTACCCGTGATGCACTTGTGAATGATGCAACAGGTTTTAAACAGCACTCTCTGTTTCACTGTGAGCCAGTGAAGTTTATTTAGTAGTGGTTTAGAGGGAGTGCGAGCCGGGGCATTGAGAACAAGGCGGGCAGCCGTGTTCTGCACCACTTGCAGTCTGGCAGTGATCCCCTCATTGGCGGCTAGCAGCAAACCATTACAATAGTCCAGTCTACTCAATACGAGCGACTGAACTAGAGTTTTCCTGGTGTTATCAGGTAGCAGGGGGAATACCCGTCGGAGAAGCCCAATTACATGGAAGCAGGAGCTCACCACTTGATTAGCATGATGTTTAAAGTTGAGCTCCTGATCCAGTTTCACTCCTAGGTCTTTCACAACCACTTTGGGTTTGGGGACTGGGCCTAGGTCTTGAGGCCACCAGTCAGGAGTCCACAAACGTTTGGCTTCCCCAAAGAGCATCACCTCAGTCTTAGAGACGTTGCACTGGAGAAAGTTTGCTGCCATCCAGTGTGCCACTTCTTTCATCCCTTGGGAAAAGGAGCTACGTCCTTCCGGAGTCATGGTTTTAAACGGAAAGAGGAGTTGGGTATCGTCTGCATACGATACGGGAATGAACCCGTGGGATCTCATGATGTTAGCTAGGGGTGCCACGTAGATGTTAAATAACGTTGGGCTCAGGCAGGAGCCCTGTGGCACCCCCTTAGAGATCTCCACCTCCTCAGACTGATATGGACCCAGTATGACTCTTTGGGTGCGTTCGGTGAAAAAACTCCTTAACCAGGCCAGCGCCTTGCCTCCCAGACCGATGTCAACTAGTCTGGAGGTCATGATCTCATGTGATATAGTGTCAAACGCCGCTGACATATCTAAAAGCACCAGGATAACGGAGTAACCTTTATCCTGTAGCATATGAAGATCGTCAGCGACGGACAGCAAGGCGGTCTCAGTGCTGTGTCTTGGCCTAAACCCTGATTGGGATGGATCTAGTCCCCCCGTACTTTCGATATATTTAGATAAGTACTGGTTTACAATCTTCTCAGTAAGCTTCCCTAAGAAAGGGAGGAGAGAGATGGGTCTCCAGTTTGTCAGGTCGGTCCACGGGATGGAATTATTTTTCCTTAGAGGCCGCACCAGAGCATGCTTCCAGTCAAGGGGAACTTCCCCTGTGCTCAAGGATAGATTAACGACCTGCTGAATTCCAACACCCAGCTCATCGCTCAAAAGTGACATGACCCGTGCTGGGATGATATCTGAAGGGCACCCACTTTTTATTTGAGTGATTAGAATGGTTTTCTCCTTCAAAGATATAGGTGGGAATTCAGTAAGTCTGTTAGCCTTGTTATCTGTAGTGCTAAGGTGTGGATGAACCAGACTGTCAACATTTCCAGTGTTGTTGGGGATGGTTTTTGAGGTCAAGATTTTAGTATAAATACCTTCAATTTTTCTAACAAAGAACTGTGAAATGTTGTTGCAAAGTTCCTGGGCCTCAATCCCCTCAGTTTCACATGCTATGGGCTTAGTAAACGTTTGTAAAATTTGATAGAGAACTTTAGCATTTTTCCCAGCTGCTGATAATTGGGCTGCTATATGATGTTTCCGAGCCGACCGAATAGCTTTATGATAGCTTTTTAGGGAAATATTGTAGTTATCTCTATCCTCAACCTTGCGTGTGACTCTCCATCGTTTTTCTAATTTCCTCGCAGTTAGCTTTAGTTGTCTGAGATAGTCCGTAAACCAGACTTCTTGTTTAGGGGCAGGCCGTGGTTTATATGTCCTAAGAGGGACAACATGATTTATAGTTGTGATTACGGCTTCATTAAGCCTGGCTAATGCAGTGGTGACATTGTCGCTACATTCAACCCAGTTGGGTTCTATGTATTTCCCCCTAAAACTTTCGGGTGTTAGTTTGTTCCAAGGTCTTCTGACATCCGCCATAGTCCTCTGAATGCCATTTACCCTCTGATTAGAGCGAGTATGGAACTCTATGATGGAGTGGTCAGTCCAGTCCACTTGAATGGGAGGCAGACATTTAATCACTGAAGAGGTATAAAGCACAAGATCCAGTGTATGGCCAGCTATATGTGTGGGTCCCTGATTCATTTGGTTAAAGCCAAGTGTGGCCAAATCCGCCAATAATGTCTGTGCCTCCACGCATGTATCTATTTCACTGTGGACATTAAAATCCCCTACCAGAATATAATCTGAGTTCACCTGCAAATGGGGAGCTAAAGCTTCAACAAGATGAATGGAGAAATTCCCAGGAGGACCAGGGGGTCGATAGACCAAAGCTCCCTTCCTGGTTTCCCTAGAACCAGGGTTAATAGTAAAAATTAGGAGCTCCATTTGTGGGTTACACACCATCTCGGTAACCACCACCTCCATTTCCTGTCTGAAGACAATGGCTAACCCACCTCCAGTTTTAATAGGGCGGTCCATCCTTACCATTTTATATCCTGACGGCACCCCCAGAGTAATAGCCGGAACAGTGTGGGGCTTAAGCCAGGTCTCAGTTAAAAAACAAAGGTGTGGGTTCTCTGATGTTAGGAGATCCCATACCTGAGTGGAATGAGTGACCAAGGAGCGAACATTACACAGTAGGCTCTTACAATTTAAAAAAGGATCATTAGAAGGGCTGATAGTCGACTTTATAGGGTCTTTAGTAGTGACAGATAAAGTAGACCTTAACTGACACGGGATGATTACCGCGTTTGTGGTAAATTGTGTTAGGCATTCCCTGCAGGTAAACGGTCCCTCCAGGTTACTCCCTACCTTGTGGGAGCACAGAGCTGTAGCATCCCTGCCCATGTCCATAAGGGTCTGGCTGGTGTACGAGAGAGCTAGACGCCGAAATGGCTCCAAGCACATGGTGGTATCCGCCATAGCCCCCTGCCCCTAGCCCCGTCCTGTCGCGGACGGGCGCAGACGGGCTGGTCTTTGGCTCGTCTTAGGCGCAGAATTAGGTGCCACACTGCGCGTCAACACTGCGCGTTGAGCTGACGAGTTGCTTTATAGCCCTTGAGTCTGGGAGAGCTAGAGCGCTAACCGCTCGCCTCCCTGGATGTTCCTGGCTCTGCCCCGCCTTCCGTACCCGTGATTGGCTTGAGGGTCGGACTGGGCGTGCAGGCACAAGTCGAACAACAACAGGAGCTGGTCCCTCAGTGCGTGTGAGTAAGCGGAATTATTTTAACAATGTGCAACTAGTAGTCAGTTTCACACAAAACAGGCAATTATTCCCCTTTTTAAAGCGCTGCTCCAAATGGCAGAGTAAAATTATTCACAGGCTCACGGAGCTGGTTTTCAGCAGTAAAAACAATTAAAACAATAGCGAGCAACAATGCTTTGAGAATGGCGCCAAGCGGGTTCAGGGAAAGCTGCCACCGTCCCCCTTACCGCGAGGGCGAGTGCCTCCTCGCTACCTTTATAGCCCTTGAGTCTGGGAGAGCTAGAGCGCTAACCGCTCGCCTCCCTGGATGTTCCTGGCTCTGCCCCACCTTCCGCACCCGTAATTGGCTTGAGGGTCGGACTGGGCGTGCAGGCACAGGTCGAACAACAACAGGAGCTGGTCCCTCAGTGCGTGTGAGTAAGCGGAATTATTTTAACAATATGCAACTAGTAGTCAGTTTCACACAAAACAGGCAATTATTCCCCTTTTTAAAGCGCTGCTCCAAATGGCAGAGTAAAATTATTCACAGGCTCACGGAGCTGGTTTTCAGCAGTAAAAACAATTAAAACAATAGCGAGCAACAATGCTTTGAGAATGGCGCCAAGCGGGTTCAGGGAAAGCTGCCACCGTCCCCCTTACCGCGAGGGCGAGTGCCTCCTCGCTACCTTTATAGCCCTTGAGTCTGGGAGAGCTAGAGCGCTAACCGCTCGCCTCCCTGGATGTTCCTGGCTCTGCCCCGCCTTCCGCACCCGTGATTGGCTTGAGGGTCGGACTGGGCGTGCAGGCACAGGTCGAACAACAACAGGAGCTGGTCCCTCAGTGCGTGTGAGTAAGCGGAATTATTTTAACAATGTGCAACTAGTAGTCAGTTTCACACAAAACAGGCAATTATTCCCCTTTTTAAAGCGCTGCTCCAAATGGCAGAGTAAAATTACTCCAGGATGACTGGTAATTTTAGATCTAACTACTAAAGGTATCCAAATGATCTCGACAACTTACGCTTGTGCTTCAGAACATTTCTTGAGAATTAATACATCCAAAATCAAGACATTAGTATATATGGGAAAGAAACATCAAAAATATATTATGTTCAGCTGGTCCCTAATGGAAACAGCTAGAAGTTGTGGCAACGTATCCTTTTCTTAACGGGATTTTCCCCTCCTACCCCTCCGACTTAAGTGACAAGCACCACATTTCACATTTAGTTGATCAGGCCTTGATTCACGCAAGTGACCCACAGTGGTTTTATTCTTCAGTAGGTCACACTCACTTTAATCACTTGATCACCATTTATCTAACCAAAATTTGCAGTTGAAACAATCAAGTTTCAGTCCTGGTCTTTCTTGAATTGAACAGAAGTTAAGATTCTACCCAAACTCTGCCCTCTGAACTCCTTGGCATCAATTCCAGAAAGACAAGTGGGATCTGTCTCCAATGGTTCTTTTGTAGTAGGACTGGCCACAGGAATCCGCTGGGGATTTTGTTGATTCCACGATGAGATTCCCAAGTAGAAGGGTCTTTCCATTCCTACCTCAAGCGCCTGCCTTCGGCTCTCAGGCTCGTTTGGATTTCCATGGCCAGTTTATCAACTTTGACACCAGGAACTGAAATTAGAGGTACTGGTGGTCCCCATGGCGAGTATCAAACTTGATGTAGAGCACCGCTCCCACATGTGAAGTGATTACAAGTTCAGCACAGGTAAAAGCTACAACCTTATCTTGGGCTGAGCCTTGATCATAGGATGTAAGTAGGTGTTCACTTTAAAGCGCTCCGACCAGGAGATGGATCAGGAGGGCTGGTTTGTAATCTTCTCGTGAAGGAGCTGCAGTTTTTATTCTGTCTTCTTAGAACAAACTCGTTGGTTTTAACATTTAGATTTTTTTTGTTACCTCTGTAGTAAATCAATTTTAGTGAACTGAGAAATGTATGACCCTCCATGACTGTCCTCTTCTCCCACTTCTTCTGCGTTTTGTTTTGTTTTAGTTCATCGTGTGTCATTTAGGTTTCGTCTACTTCTTTTTAAAAGACATGCATTGGTGGCACTGGTGCAGCTCTTGTTTTGATGACCTCTTTTAGGGCCTACAGGAGCAATAAAATATGCTTAAAACATGGCTGCAATCCCACGGCACAGTCTGGTAACTCTGTTGACCGTGGCTTATTCAGACATTAGGCTGCCTGACAACACGTCTGGACAATTGGGGGTTCGCCAGCTTTTGATGGGTCCTCCTTTCATCAGTGAATTGTGAGGCCTAAACATATATCACACACAGGGCTTGGGCATGGACATCTTAAGGATTTTGTGGGCCCTGGGCCAGATGTATTTTGGGGGCCCCTGTTCAGGACATCTTTCAATTTAAAAGATCCAATTTCAGGCTTTTTATGACCTCTTTGGCCAAATCACTGACAGTGCACAGGTACACTCTTCCAAATTTTACATGTGTTTATTTGTATTTATTCAGGGATAGTGACTTGTGTTTTCAAATTTTAACACAGCAGCAGCTCACTAATATTACTGCATTTCATCTCTGTGACACCCTCCCGTTTTCACATATGTGAGTTCCTGTTTAGATCTATAATAAACTTTTTGTTGGGATGTTGCATGAAACATAAACAGAGCATTTATCTGCAAAATGTCTGGAATCGAACACATTCAAAATAATTTAAAGGAAAACGGTATTTAAAAAATGTGTTTAAGAATTACTCAAGATCATCAGGGTAAGAAGGAACAGAGCTGGCTCTAAAAGGGGCCCTGGGCCAGAGCCCACTTTGCCCATGTCTTAAAACGTCACAGGGCCTTGGGGCGTCAGGAAAGGCGGGAGTCGAAAGGCCCTTTAACCTCAGAAAGTTTACAATGATTAACTGCGCGGACCACCTTCCAACAGCAGGCCGGGGTAAGGGGAGGGTCCATTGGACCTTTGTGGACACAGCCTGCTCCTGCCCTCTGGAGAGGTCACCTGACAGTCTCTCTCCCTCTTCGGACAGGGCCAGTATCTTCGGACAGGTCCCTGGGTCAGTATCTCTGGGGAGCTCACCTGGCAGTCTCTTTCCCTCTTCGGACAGGTGCAGTTCCTGCCCTCTGGAGAGCTCTCCTGTCCTGACTCTTTCCCTCTGCGGACAGTAACAGTTCCTGCCCTCTGGAGGGCTCCCCCGGCCGTCTCTTGCCTTTGCGTGCCGATAAAACGATGTATTTTGATACCTGACGGTGTATCGCCGCCTCGCTCTTCCTCCTCGGCCACTACGCCGCCTCCGTCCGCTGCCCGTGCCAAGTACGTCTGCCGTTCTCTCGTTTGCGGGTCATGGAGGTTCTCCACATCGCGTGCTTCTTTGCGCTATGTGCAAGCAGCTGGAGTCAAGACCTAACGTAAGTTTACTAAAATGTGCCTAACTAAGCAGGGCTGTGGGTGGGCTCACAAAAGGTGTATGTTGAGGGGGTGGGGGTCGGGAGTGGGGGATTACAGGTCTCTAAAAGGGGCGTGGCATGTATAATAAGGCTGTGGCTGGAACACGCAAACTAAACTTCTGTGATTTCGTAGTGGTGCTCCCTCTGCACGCACTTAAATCCAACCTGGACTATTGGCTTTGTCAAGGGTTGTTAGATAAATGAGTAAGGACAATGGTTTTGGTGTAAATAATTAATGTTGAAAATCTTTGAATTGTGAGTCTATGAATGAAGCATAACTGAGGCCGGTGGAAGAGGAGGTGGTCTATGGACTGTATCAGTTGCTCTCGTTGATTTCATTCTATGTTAGACAAGTGTGCACTTTTTCTTCACATCTCCTGCATGTGAATATCTTAAATGTCACCTCTTCCCTCTTCAGCACCCTACTTTCACTTTCCTGAATGCACTTCCTCACATGTCCTTCCCTTCAAGACCACCCCCAGACAGACAATGCACCCACTCACCTGTAAACACTGTATTTTCTTTTACTTTCGCCTGGTCAATATTTGGTGACCTGTGGACTTCCTCCACACACACTCATTGCTTGAAATGGTGATATAGAAGTGCAGGTACTATGTACCAGAGTACCTGCTTGTTTATGAGAAGTGCTGGTACTCTCCAATTGAAAGTATTACGTTTTTCTTGAGAAGTGCTGGTACTCGCCATCTCAAAATAAAAAAGTGCTGGTACTCAGTACCGGTCAGTACCGGCCCATTTAAAGCACATTCTGTACAGACGCACAACTGTGACTGAAATGAGTGAGCATTGCCCTGTGCGCTCTGCAGAGAGGCCAAGGATTTGATGACCATGTATTCTGAACACCACTTAGACCCACTGACAGTCACAGTGGAAATTCATTCTGCCTACAGCATCCAGAGCTCTCAGTCGTGGCTGTTATAAATACATGGAGGAGATTCCGTAGAAAATATGCATTTTACAAGTGTAATATGCTTAATGAAAAAAAATCGAGAAACACAACATCCTGGAAATAGCTAACATTATTAGGGAATGCAATATTTAGTAAAATGTGAAATATAAACAGAAACCAAATCCCTGACATTGATTACATAAACTTTTTTTACATTCATTGTTCAAAAATCGATCAGTGTTTTGCCATTATAGTTAAGGACATGAACTCAGGGCCCTATGGACCCGTATCAGTGTCTGTTCTTAATTACTGTTGGATTTCAGACCCGGAGGGACCTGGCCCACTTAAAAGCTCTGCACCTGAGGCTCTCTGCTATTTATTCTGAGGCCGCAGTGCCGGCTGCGGTGGAGTGGCCTACAGCAGGGCCACTGGAATTTTTCGGCAGTGGAGCACCAAATTATGTGACAGTGTTGGCTAAATTATGCATCAAGAAAAGTCAAATTATGTAGCATAATGCAGCACATCTTTTGATAGTATTACTAAATTATTTTGTAACTTTTTTCAGATGGCAATACAGCCTGGGCAAAGATTTCAGCTCACTAGTACCAGTCTAGCAACCTAATGGAAAAATACGCAACTGAAAGACAACCAGTTAATCATTGCAGGGGGCATTCCATTACGCGCGTACATTTGTCGGCATCTTTTTAGTAACTTTTGATCCCTTTGATCTAAAAACAATTCTTATTTTTTGTAAAATTCTGCAGATTATGCAGCAGTCGATGCATTATGTGGCCAATGTGGCAAACTCGTAATAAGGCAAAAAAAAAAAGTAGCAGCCGCAGAATCGCATAATTTCATTAGCTCCGCCTACTGGTACAGATTCCCTTTAGACTAGAGCCTTGTCAGTGCGAAGCCCATAGTGTGCTTTGAAAATCTATTGTGTTACTGCTATATGTATAGCATACAATCTGCCATTAGTGTGGCATTGTAGATCTTTAATGTCAGGCATTGTTATGGGCCTGTTGGCATTTTCGGGGCTCAAGAAGAGGTCTGGTGAAAAAAAGATGCAACTAAGGTTGCCACACTATTAGAATTACAAGATGCACTCTGACTTTACAGACCCAACTGCCTTTTCACTTTACATTTGTAAACTCCCGAGATGGTCACAATTACCTTGCGGGTTATGGACGTGTTCTGCCTAGGTTTGCAGCGGGAAGTCGCTCGGACAGACAATTGCCGAGGGTGAAGGTTGCCCCTGCCATAAACCCAGGAAGCTTGGTCATTTCACAGTTTGGAAATACAAGCACCCTAGCAGTGTCTAAGGGGACTCACTAAAGGAGTACCGTGAGTGGGTTAAACACCCGATATTGCACAACACAGAAGGGGCATACGTTAGAGTGTGTCTTCCACTGTGGTTGTTTACTTTTGATTCTGTGTTGGTCCTGACGAAAGCTTGAGTGATTGTGACTCATCATAGCAGAAACATGTTGACCATATTTTTATTTATATAGGGCACCGGTGTTTGCATTGTCATATCCTGAGGGTGTCCGTTCTATCACATTTTTTTTAATGGAATATAGCTGTCCCTCTATTAAAGATGGATTAGGGAACTGTTATATTTCCTTTTAACTGCACGATTGTTTCTGGGCTGGACTGGTTTTGCCCTTTTCCAAGAAAAATAACCCAATGATGAGATTACACACCTACTTGTTTGGAGTAAGAGGGTTCGTTTTTCTGTTCTTTCCCCCATGTATCCGTTATCTACCTACTACTTTGTCCTGCATGTTTTTTATGTTACTTTTCTACTACCATGGTTTCCTACCTTCAAACCTTTTGACTGTGGGTAACATGAGGTGGATTGTGTGTAAGGTATCGCTCTTTAGTTGTTTTGATACAATTACCAGCACTCATCTATTTTTTGGCTCTGTTTTTTGTTTTATTTGGTTATTTATCACACCAACAGTCCACTTGTAATTGCCATCTAGCGCCAAAAAAATAGGTTGTTAATAACCAGGGCACATGTTGGGAGTACATGCATGTACACAGCGTCCACCCACTATTTTCAAAGGGTGGACGCCGTCCCCGCTGACAAGAAGTTAGGCTCCACAGAAATATGCAAAACTTGTCCCTACACCGGGACACGTTCAGCAGCGCCTGTACGTTGCCTGCTTTCCATTCCCAGCAGCAGCATGCAGGCAGCGAGGGAGCCTTATTTCACCTCCAGCTGGGCCGAAGTTAAGGGCCCATCCAGCCTCCTTTTGTTTGTATATGCTGACTGCAGGGTCGGACAGGCCATAGCGGCACCGGGCAATCCCCCGGTGCGCTGCACGGGTGGGGGCCGGTTTTGGGCACCTGGGGGCCGTTTTTGTTACAGGGCCATTTTCACCTACAACCCTCAACCCCCCCCCCCCCCTTCCCAGTCCGGCCCTGGCTGACTGGGGTTGCCTGGAACCTTACATTTAAATGTAAATGACACAGAGAGAAACAAAGACCCACAGCTTGCCTTCTCTTCACAGGTACTTAAGAGAGGCCTGCTTTCGCCTTTGTTCTGTCCCTGTATATAAATGCAGACACTGTAAGACTGTCAGACGGGTTAGTCTGTCCCAGTAGTTACACAAACAATTTAAATAGCACTATTTTATTTCTTTTATAGCACTCCGTCGCGACGTCATGATGTCATTTGCATACTGTCTTACTTGGTCAGTCCCCCCACTTCTTTTATAGGACTGTGCCTTGTCACTGATCGACTCTGTTGTGTTTAAGATTTCGACCTCAGAAGGACTAAGGGCAGAGACAGTCCTGCTGCTTGCGGTTGGTTACATACAGACCTCTGTAGAAGGAACCAGACTCACTGTGTTTCTCACAGGGTCTCAAGCAGCACTGGCAGCCGAATGATTTTCTGAAACGTTTCTGAAAATCAGCTTAGCCAGCTGTGCCACTTTCAAGCCCGAAAGAAAGAAAGAGTGGGTCTGGCCTCGCCAATGACATGTTTAGCCTCACTTGCCTCAAACAGTGGGCACATTTTGCTTCCATCCAAAGGAGTACACATCATGGGGTAAACTGTGAGTGATTACATTTTTTCTGCTGAAGTATACCCAACTGTCTAAAAAGAAGTGCACTTCAGAGCAAGTGCTGTCGGTTAATGCTTTACTCTACCAATGCTTTTTTCTTTTCACTCTTTATCTTTTGTTTTTATCATCTTTGTGTTTTTACACTACGTCTTCAGATAACAGTAATCCATGTCAATAATGCCTTTATTTCGCTCATGATTCGTATTTTCCTGTGATGTTTACGAAAACTCAACAAATGTTTTTCTATTTCTTTCTAAGTATAATTGAGTGCGAAGAAGCACCCAAGCCGTTCTATTTAAATTTATATGCAATTGTGATTTTTTAAATTTAAATTTGAAAGGGCAAGCTTCTGGCCTACACCTTTAGGTGGTGGCATTTCTCGTGTTATTTTCATGACATTTGCTTGCGACAATAACCATTACACAAGCTTGGGAAGGACAGAAGTATTAGCTTTGTCAATGTTTACTCTAGGCCAAAGGTATTCGAGCTTTTTTGCTCTGAGGCCCCGTAAGCAAAATGTTTTCAAGTGAGGCCCCCTCCAAAACTTTGTCGCAAAGATTGGGATAGTGGGAGGGACAGGGCTAAGCACAAATGGTGGAGCGTATAGGATCATTTTAGGGAATTCTTCTTTAGCTTGTAGTCCACGCTAAGGGCCCGATTGCGATGTCGGATGGACCAGAGTCCATCTGGCAACGCTCTGGAAATGAAACCGAACGACCTCCTGTTGTCGGTTCCAGGCCAGCTATTAGGATGTGACCGAACCCTGTTTAGTAGCAATTCTATAGTTTGCTGAATGGAATGCATGCTCTCAAAGCAAAGAGTGGAGGTGCAATTCATTCCTGCACCCGTTGGCAGGCACCTCAAGGCCTTGCACCCATGGGGGCCCTGCTTAGGGCCCCCAAATACAGTTTTCCAATGCCTTTCTGTGTCAGAAAGGCCAGCACAGAAAGCCAGTGGGAAACTGCCATCGTAATCCCTCAGCCGGAAAGAGCCGGCCGAGGGATTAATGCAGGCCTTCCGAATGGCAGATCGTCGTCACCTATTCGGTACTCCTGTTTGTAATAATTTCCGACCAACTCCATCAAAATGGGTCGGTAATTATTACAAACAGGAGATTAAGATGCGGTAAGTGGCTCCGACCGAGGGTCAGAGCCATTCCTTACCGCATCATAATCAGGCCCTAAGTGTGAGGTTTATAAAAGAGTAAATGCATTAAAATCAAGCATTTGCAATGCAATAGGTCTCACATTTCTGAGAGTTTGAGCCATTGGCATTGTAAATGACAATAGCTTAAATTCTCGCAAATACGAGACCTAGTGCATTGCAAATATTTTTCTTTCCAAGAGCCCCATGCCGCGCCTGCACGTTAATAGATGCACACCCCTTTCTTTAGACGAGCCGCGTCAAAAAAAAGGTGCACGGCCGGCAATAAAGTGAAAGAATGGTATTGGGCCCTTTTACCAAAGAAGCATTTTCAGCATTACAGTATTTTCATTTTAATGGCAGCTGTGCCCCTTTCTTTAGACGCAGCTCGTCTAAAGAAAGGGGCGTGGCTTCTTTTAACGTGCATATGCGACATGGGACGTTTGGAAACAACAACAAAAAAAGTGCATAAAGAGTAAAAAAAACCATGCAGCTGCATTCGGCGCTGCAAATAAACCATAGGTGCGGCGTTAGGAGAGAGCGTGTCCTGCCTGCAACAGCAGGCAGGTGAAAATAATTTAGTGAAAATAATTTAAACAAAATAGTGCTCGGAAGCTGTAATTAAAGCCTAGTGGGTAGCAACACATGTAAGAGGACCAGTCCTTAGTGGAGGTTACAAGATGAGACAAGACGGTCCTAAGGAGGGGCTATTAAGCCTATTGACCAATGATGAGCCAGAGTTTACAAATGACAATGACACATGCCAATGAAAAATATGGGCTGAGAGTGGGCGGAGCTTCAAGTCTTTACCTGCATACAGCATGCCTTGCAGAGCAGCTCATGTGCTGCCCAAGCTCGACTTAAAAACGAAATTGACCAAAAATACTGCTCTACATATTCTGTGTGTTGTGAGTCACTCACACCTCTGGGCCCCGATGCAACTGTACCTGCTGCACTAATTATAGCTCTGGCAATGTGTAGCAGGCCATAACCTCTGCCTCTTTTACCACTTCCCCCATGCCTGCCCATCACTCTACTCTTGAAACAGACTACCTGTCCCTTGCAAAAAATAATGATCTCCCACAGAAAAGAATAGGGCCTCCCTCTGTGCAGCAAGGGTGCCCTCAGCCCTGATGCTAGCAAGGATAATGAGTCCACAACCCACTTTTATAAAGTAAAACAGTATACATTATGTGGCAGTCGGCCCCTTACACATCTGGTCCTCAGTGCCACTGAACCTATTTCCCTAATGATAGCTACTGCCATGCCCAGTTGGCAGTCTCCTCTGCTCTTTGTAAAAAACATGGCCCCTCAACTTGCTCCACTTCCCTACCCGCCATGTCTCTGATGCCCAAATTAAAGGGTTTCCTAAAGCAACACTGACCCATCAAGAGTACACTGGGCCCTAATACCTGCAAGAAAGGAAGGATAATAAAACAGCAAAAATTGGTTTTTAGTGGGACAATTATTCTTATAGTCCTGTGAAACAGGATATTACCACTGCCCACTCCACTGGGCCATCACTCCTAGGCCACAGCCCCAAAAGCAGGCTGTCTTCCACTTTATATAAAACTAGCAGCCTGTCCCGACCTTGTCCGGGAGCATTCAGGCTTCCCCTACCCCTGCCTCCCCCGACATTGCCCAGCAGCCCGTGTCCCCGACCTCCCCGTCCCCCGCCTGCCCCGATCCCCGCCTGCCCCGACATTGCCTTTCCTCAGCTGATCTGCTGTTCTGTTGTAACTCCCCGTCCCCCGCCTGGCCCGACACCCGCCTGCCCCGACATTGTCCCTGGAGCCTTACTTCAGCTGCCGCTCCTCAGTTCACCGCTCCTCGCCGCTCTGATCCTCACCTCCTGTCCGCCGCCGCTCCTCCCCCGCGCCATGTCCGCCTCTCCTCTGCACGCACCGCCGCTGGCCTGTCCGCTGCTCCTCACATCACCGCTCCTCCCCCGCGCCATGTCCGCCGCTCCTCGGACACCGCTCCTCCCCGTGCTCCTGACATGAGCACACACGTCGCGGCCGGCGCTACTTTGGAGGAACTACTTTTTTTTAATTATAAATTTGGTAAATAACATTTATTTTTTATATTTATATAGCCTAAAGCCATCTACACACCCCGACGATTTCAACGGTGTATCAGGTGTGTAGATTGGCACCGTGGTTCCCGAGTTTACCTGCCTCAAAGCCTGAAAGTTCTTACTTTATTATAGTAGTATAGAAAACAATCCCCATTTCATCTGCCTGTTGCTTGGGTCCTGTTCCCTGAGCAGCATGCATTACCCTGGCCCAACGCAAGGGCAATGGGCTCCACCTCCCTCTTGTTGAAGTAACACAGCCACAACTGGGGTGTAATGTCCTCACACATCACTGGCCCCAATGCTACTGCCCCTGCTGCACTAATGACAGTGATTGCATTTTTAAAAAAAACCACAAAGCACCCCTATCACACCTCCTTCCCTGGGCATCACTCTCAGAAAGTTGTCTCTGTTCATTCGTAAACAAAATATTGGCCCACCTGTCACCTAACCCATCCCCACCACCATCCCTGGGCCAAATATTTGATGATAACCATAGCTCGCACGCCTTTCTTGTTTCTTCAGGGCCGTTATTGTAAGGAACCGGGGTCCACATAATCAGGACTCTGCACATGAATACAACCATATGGTCTCCTTTCTGCCTCCCTCTTGACTCACCCTAAAGGACTTCATGAGAATAAAAACAGGTCAAAGTGGGTGAGCTCTGTGGGGAATGTTGCACCCATGTTTTTTATGGGATTTTTAAAAATAAAATTTCCATACTTTTTTGCTAAACACTACCATCCCTGAATGCTTAATGCTGGCATTAAGGTTTCTCTGGCTGAAACTGAATGGATCTCCTATTTTGTGAAGCTCAGGGAGGGACAGCGGGCTAAAGAAAAACAAGCATTGACATAGCCAATAGGTCTCGCCTTTGGGACCTTATAAGAGATTATTAAGGAGATGTCTTTTGCCTGTACTTAAAGGTATTGTTTAAGCGTTAACACATTTCATATAGCGTCCTTAATTTTTAAAGCTGTCTACCAGAGAACCACTACACTAACTTTTCATAAATTTTGAAGAACGTCATGAAAGCCTCCCTGTGAGGGGGAAGAGGGAGCTACAACTCCATTCCCAGATGTCGCAGAAAACTGGGAAAGAGAGCAGCGAGGTAGGGTGGAGCTCTGAGAAGAGAGCTGCCATACCATTCGCTTCTGCCAGACCGAGCCGCTGTACGCACCCAAAAGCTGTGGACGGCAGCAAGAGGAGAGGAGGTGGATAGAGTAGTAGTGGGGAGAGAGAAGTGATGGTAAGTGGAGAGGAAGAGGAAGTGGTGGAGCAAACAAGGAAGTGGATAGCAAATGGAAAGGAGGAGAGAGGAGAGGTTGGCCACAAAAAGTGGTGGTTGCTGATTGGTACACCTGGCCTTGAGATAACTATTCAAAATCTCAAGATTTGGGGAAAGCCACCCTGGGGAAAGTTGTTCCAGTCTGCATTAAATTCAGTAAACAATGGTGTGACCCTGTGTCCCTCAGAACCTGAGTATGATATATAAGCAAAACAATGGTTCTGTCAGGTGCGAACAACTATTTCTTATCCAGTTAAGTTATTTACAAATGACAGTACTTGAAAGGTTAAGTATTCACAGCTTTCAATCTTAGGACAATTCAAATGATACGGAACACACAAAGAAAGTTACACCAGGGCAATGCTGCATGATGAGTACTAAGTCATTTTATATAAATTCCATCATTTATATATACTCATAGATTGATAAAAATGCTGTCATCAAGAAGTGACATTTAAAGTGCTTAGTGAATATGTAATATAATGTGCTCAGTGAAGCAGTACAGTGAATTTTATATAAAAAGTGATAGCAATATATACATTGGAGGCTAGAGTATCTAGCGAGAACAATGGCTCTGTTGCTATATCAACATTAATCTCTTTGCATGCAGTCTTGATCTGGGCCAAGATGTGCTGTCGATGTTTCAACCCAATATATGCGTTATTGAGTGGTCAATACGGGTCTTCATCAGGACTGTGCGGGAGGAGGAGTTGACAGCCTAAGGAAAACCAGAGTGAATCTTGGTTGGTTAGTGTTGGCAAGTTGGGTGTTGGTCTGTACATGTGTTACAGCCTCATCAAATTCAATCCAATTATGTTCAAGAGGCGGCAGAAGAGTGTGGGTACACCCGCTTTCCGAAACGCACAATGGCGGGCTGGATACCGGGTGATTGGAGATTATTTATGGCAGAGGGCCGCTTTCAGCGTTAATCCGAAAGACCGGCACAAGGTTAATTCTAAAGCTGATTATGGTTGTGGTGAGTCCGATACTTCACCGATGGGAGCACTTACCGGCGTCAGTCCTGGCAATGCACTGTCATCGGTCAACTGTAATTTGTAAATAACTTAACAGGATAAGAAATAGTTGTTCGCACCAGTCTGCATTAAGGCGTCCATCGAAAAGTCACGTTTGCTCAAAAACATTTAAGAAACAGGGCTGCTGCATTAAAAAAAGAAGGCTGCTTTTTGCATGTATTGCATAAAAGATTTTATGCATTTTATGACTGGCTGTAAAATAGTCTCTCATGCATTTCTCATGAATTGCAATGCAAGCCTTCAATAGGCAGACTGATAACCAAACAGCCAATACCATGAGGAGAAACAGTAATATTCCTGTGGGTGGTCCAACAATACCCCTGAAAGCATATGTTTAAGAATTACTAACAAATCATTTGCTAGATAGAAAAAACTGTCCGTTGTTAGATTTCAAAATATGGGGCATAGCACTTTTGAACACTGTTTTGTATGCAAATTAAACACTGTAAATTCTGCTACAGGTGAGACTGGTCCGGAATACTGCCTGTGTTGACACCTAGGTGCCCACCACTAGGCCTGTCCACACGTATTGGGTGACTGGAAATGAGTGGGCTCGATTTTTGTATTTACAAATGTGCCAAAATACACTCCATTTCCCTATTTGTTGCTAAGAGGGAATGGGAGGAAAAGGGATGGACAATAACCAAAACTATTTTAGGACTATAGAAGGGGTATCCAGGGGAATCAGTGGCAAGAAGGCTATGACACAAAGGATTTAAATATTATCACACTGCAACACCTCTTTTACAGCTCTATTTCAAGGAACTGAAACCACAAATGTACCACTACTTTTGAGTCCTGAAGTGGAAAACCTTTGTGAACAAAGAAACTACAGTATGCCCATAAATGCTTGTGCTTAGAATAATAAGTGCTGAGCAGAAATGCTATGCTGACTGTTACCTCCTTCCGTGTATGTCTTCACATGCCCACACTATTGCCACATATTTCACCAAATACATAAGTCACAGTCACAAGCCACATACTCCATCATATACAAATAAACTCACACTTTAAAATGCACATGTAACCAAGATGTAGAACATTGTTCTACATTCTGTCCATCAATTGTTCTTTTTGCATTTGTCACCCCGAGTGGGATGGGTATGCTCAGACGTAAGTCCCGTGCTCTCCATAACACTGGAGTCAAGCTATCCTGGTTGATGAGGGCTGAAAGCCCGAAACCGGTCCTAGGATGCTTGATTCCAGTCCAGGGAGGACCTGGCCAGGCAGTTCGGGCTGGACTGTTCCCATTGGGCGCAGGGTCAAGACTGAGTTGCATATGGCTGAGTCCAAACTGGAATGGCAAGGTGGGGTGAATGTATAACATTGTTTTGCATCTTGCCCATCAATTGTTCTTTTTGCAAGATGCACATCATTACATGCACAAGTCAAGGCAGAACACAGCATAACACACACAAAATACTGCCACAGATGTCATCCACAACATGTCACACTGCCATGTAACCACTACATGCACGAGTTACCACAATGACAATATCACATGCACAGATCACCATAAGGAAAGAAAATATGTTGCACTTAGGCAAAGTAAGCTGTGGCATTTTTTGGGTTCTCAAGAGGGAAAGGGGAGGAGATAGTGGGAGGGAGAGAGAGGAAGAGTGAAGTGGGTGGGCGGGGAGACAGTGAAGGGGAAGGTAAACATGAAAGAGAGATAATTGTAAAATAAAAACAGTAGAGAGAAGGGCAAGCTTTCTGAAGACTTTTCTGGCTTTCCTGAAGAGAGCAGCGCCCCAGAGGTCGGCCAAAGAACAACATCTAACCAATAAGAAGAAAGGAATTCAGAAAGGCACAAGAAGGAACAAATGGAAAGCAGTGGGTGTGGTCTAAGCACCCCGACCAGATACAGCATGTCTCGCAGAGCAGCGCATGAGCGCTGCTAGGCTCGATTTAAAAAATAGGTCTTCTCGCTAGGGTGCCTGGCCTGCTATCAGAAATAAAAGTCAATATGTGCGATTGGTTAATCACTAAATGTAAAGGCTAGTTGAGAGCTAATAAAGACTTTAATAGATGGAGTCTCTTGAAACTTCATGTTGTGGAAGATTTCTTCTTTTTGAGAGGCTAAGTTCTGGAGGGAGTTCTGTTGGACACTTTTAAGAAATGCACTGGG
Organism: Lissotriton helveticus; assembly: GCF_964261635.1. Taxonomy (NCBI): domain Eukaryota; kingdom Metazoa; phylum Chordata; class Amphibia; order Caudata; family Salamandridae; genus Lissotriton; species Lissotriton helveticus. The sequence continues at coordinate 129,397,191 of NC_136065.1, forward strand.
TACAGTCTGATTGCCTCCGACTAAAATATATATTTTGAGAGAACTTGTTTTATCTAAATCATTTTGTAGTAGCCTTTCTTATAATTTGTGTAGTGCAATTATAAAATCATGAATTACATAGTCACAGTACATTTTCTTTCACAGGCAGGGCTCAAAGCACTATAAATACACAAATCACACATCAATATCAGATCAATGCTGACACACTCTGGTCAACCACAAAGTGACATCTGCAATGATCACATAACGACCTCAGGTTTCATAACGTAAAAGAGGTCATTTTGCATCTTGCATTTATTTTTATTTAAGATATGTGTGTTATTATATATGCAGTTATAAGATGCTGAAAGAAGAACACATTTTAGCCACCCGACTCACTGACCCTGTTACCAGGACACTCAGGATCACAGCTCAAATACTTTTTGAAGGCAGCCTGGAGAAGAGGTCCCCTGTTGTGTTATATACATTTATTAATGCTCCAATCATTTCATCGACCCGCTCCCGGCGAACTACATAAAAGACTTCATTCCTCTCTTACTACCCCTCTGGACAAAGATCATTAATACATCCCTTCTCCAAGGATCCATTCCAGACATCCTGAAAACGGGGCAGGTCTCGCCTATACTAAAGAAAACAACAGCGGACCCCTCAGACCCTAATAACTATTGTCTGATCTCTAACATCCCTATGTTAGCCAAACTCCTGGAAAAATGCGTTAACATACAACTGAACAATCACATTGATCGATTCAACCTGCTGAACAAATTTCAATCTTGCTTCAGAGCAGGTCACAGCACAGAATCAGCCATGACACATGTATTAGACAACGCTCTAAAAATCCTAGACCAAAATGAAGCCTGTCCTACTCGACCTGTCATCAGCCTTTGACACCGTCAAACACGACAACCTGCTGGATCTCCTGAAACACAGAATGGGTATGTCGGGAAATGTATTTAACCGGTTCGTCTCTTTCCTACAAAACAGATCCCAAAGATTCAAGGTCAACGAATCCCTGTCCATCCCCTCGCCGGTTACACTGGGAGTTCCACGAGGCTCCTCCCTCTCTCCCAACCTGTTCAACCTTTTCATGGAACCTCTTACTGATCTTCTCAGCCTCTCCAAGATTCACTTCCACATGTATGCTGACGATAACCAAATATACATCAATATCCACTCACTAGAGGACATCAAATCTCTCAACACCACACTTCAAAAACCTCAAACTTGGCTGGCCAAAAACCATCTGAAACTTAACTCCCTCAAAACGGAATTCCTTTTAATCGCTCCCCCTAACAAAACTCACACTATCCTAGACTGGATGAAGCACCTAACAGCTCTCAATGGACAACCTCTCTTAGTCGACTCAGCAAAATCTCTTGAGGTAACGCTAGACAGCAACCTAAATATGCAGAGACACATCAGCACCTCAACAAAAGGAGCCAACTTCCACCTAAAGACCCAGCGAAAACTGAAACCTTATCTGCCCGCCTATGATTTCAAACAAGCTGTTCAAGCCCTAGTTATCTCCCGCGTGGAATATGGAGCAGTAACCTTATGCGGCCTCCCAAGGTCATCGACAGCCCCGCTTAGAGCCATGATCAACTCTGCTGCAAGACTCATCACAGGTTCTAAGAGAAACGCTCACATATCCCCTGACCTGAGGACCCTCAAATGGCTATCGTTTGAAGCCAGAATTCAATAAAAAATCGCTTGTATGACACACAAGGCCCTCTACCACAACGCCCCACACTACCTGGCTCAGAAACTGGTACTCTCAACGGGCAACAGAGCTTCCAGGAGCATCAAGACTCTTCTCCTTCAACCTCAACGATTTGCCAAGAATAAAACGTATAACCGGTCCTTCTCTGGTATGGCTCCAAGAATATGGAACCCAGCGAAACAAGAATGAACCCTTCAACTGCCTCCTTCAAAAGGGAAGTGAAAGCTATCCTCATGGCTAAATTCACGTGAACTCTATGTCTATTCACTGTAATGTATTTTTCTTTTACTGATTCTTGCGCTCATATTCGTCCTTCTGTTTATTTTTGTTGGCGCTAGTTTAGCACTGTCTTCTTGATTTGTAACTATGTTTAACGTACCCACATTGATCGTGGTGTTTCCTACCCTCTGCTTGACTTGTAAAGCGTTCTGATACTCGCGAGAGTCTTGTTCGCGCTATATAAAACTTTCAAAATAAATAAATAAATAAATAAATTAAGCGCACAAATCATCCCAAGGAGGATCTCTGGCGCTTGAGCAGCCAACACAGTTTCGTGATCACATTAGAGATTAAACAGCCATGTTTTTAAAGATTTCTTAAATGAAGGTAGGTCCCAGAAAGAGCAAAGCTGCAGGGGTAGCTGGTTCCAGTGTTTATGGGCCAGAAAAGAGAAAGAGTACGCACACAACTTGGATGTAACAATAATAATTGGCTGGATCTAAGGTAGTGAGCTGGAATGTATGGCTGCAGCTTGTTTCTAAGATAGCATGGGCCACTCCCATGCAAGGAATTAAAAAACAGACAGAAGCTTTATTTATGATTATTTTCTGAAGCATTTGACCTACTCAGCAGCCCCTCCCCATTCCGCCACAGCCCCTCACGTCCGGGAATTAACAGCCTGATTCATCATTCTCCCGTTTTGCGAGCCCCTAATAGCGAATCATAAGGAATCGCTATTAAGGACTTGCAAAACGGTATTCATGTAGGAATTGCAAAAAATATTGCGATTCCTACATGTTCCTTATTTGCGATTAGCAAATTGATAATCGCAAATAAGGAATAACTCCCCATGCATTCCTATGGGCCTACAGGCCCATAGGAATTATTGGGGAGTAATTCCTTATTTGCGATTAGCAATTAGCTAATCGCAAATAAGGATGCGATTTCAAGGGTGCAGGGGTGTCCAAAGGACACCCTGTAGCACCCCTGAAATGTAATCTACATTGGTGTTGCGCACACACATGTCCAAAGGACATGTGTGTGTGTAACATGCAACTTAGAAAAATGCATTTAAATGCATTTTTCTAAGTTTTTGCTATTTACCGAGAGGTCTGACCTCAAATAGAGATTCCTTAAATGCTATTCTTCGCAAATGTGCGAATTCTTTAATAGCGAATTTTGCATTTGGGATGATGAATCCCAAATGCAAAAATTGCACTCGCAAAAGGCAAGATTCTGAGAATCTTGCCCTTTGCGAGTGCAATTTAGCTTGATGAATCAGGCTGATAGCCACAGGCCTCCAAGCCCCACAGTTTGAAGACTTCCTCTCTAGGTAGTCACTGTCTCAAAATGTAAAGGCAGAAATCTCGTATATCCCAGAGAGCCCTATTGGAGAGGCATGAGTTCCATGTGCTGCTTTTCACGCTGACAAAACTGCCCTGGCAGCGCCACGAACTCCGAAGCATGCCTCCTTTAGTTGCTACACTGCACGCTTTTTTATTGCAACTACTTCTGCAGCCTGGCACCGTTGGAAAAAACACTTGCTACCTTTCATAAATATGACGGTTGAATCCCCACAATCATTTCAAAGATCTTAGAAGGATGAATGGCTGACCTGCCTCGCTGGGTTGCAAGTATGAGAATGTTCTGTGGTGCGCAGGCTACTGAAGATGGTGCATTGGAATAAGGACATACCTGACTGCTCGTGCAGCTCTGGAAACTGGTATTTACACATCTAACAGTTCGGTACCGCAGAAGCTCCAAATTTGTGCCAAACATTGAGGGCTTGCCTGGAGCTCTTTTCTTCTCTCCCTGTATATTTTCGTTGGATGTGCTAATGGTCCAAATATATTTATGTAGTGCCTTAAAATACTCTGTAGCCTCTTTCTAAGCACCCAGGGTAAAGGCAAACAAAGGAGTTAAGGCTCTGGGTGGTATATGGGATCACCCAAGATCTCACGTTTTCATTGAAAAGCTGGGATTATGCTTCCAATGTTTTGTTTTTCACGGACTATGCCTCTACTAAACCTATTTTCTTGCTTTGACAAACCCTATAGTGCCAATATCCATAGCCCACCACACAAATACTGCTATAAGACCAGAAGACCTTAAGCAACAAGCTTTTGCAATGAAATGGGTCTTGCATTTGCGCGAGCTAGAGCTATTGGCATTCTAAATCACAATTTCTTTTTCCCAGATGTTTTGGTTTCGAGTGGAGTGGACACATTAAAAAAAGAAACATAAAAGCGGGTGCTGTGCTGAAACATGAAGCGCAGCGCCCATGTAGGTAAAAGCCATGCGTGCGTTGATGATCAAATAAACGTTGCATGCTAGTGGGAACTGGTACCATGAGTATAACACGTGCAGGAAATAAAAGAAGTAGGCCCCAAAGGAACTTATAAAAACCTAGAGCATAAGGAAACTATAGTTGGTCAGTGCTCCTGAGCGAAAAACAGAGGTGATGTCTTGGGAGCGTCAACCAATGAGAAGCCAGCAAAGAAGAGGGATGCAAGAGTGAACCAATGGCAAGCACCAGTCCTGTTTACACTCCTTGATTAGTGATTACAGCAGATCTTCCAGACAGCACATGCACGCTGCCTATGTTCGACCTAAAAAAGGTGGGACAAGCAGGAACGATTAACCAATTAGAAGCAACGTTTTTTAAAGGACACCGAGAAAAGCCAATGAGAAGCTGGAGGCAGGCTGTAAGCCCCATGACGGAATACAGCATGTCAAGAGACATTGCATGCGCTGCAGAGGCTCCACCTAAAAGTGTTGATGCTTTACAGCATGAACAGAAGGGAGAAAAAAAGGACAGACGAGGCAGAGCCTGATGACATTTTGCAGGCATGTGCATGTGCCATGAAATATGAAAAGAAAGTAACACAAAAATGTTTTTCTTTTTAAAGTGGAAGGACTTAGAGCAATTTGCTGCCTGCCACTTCAAAAAAAAATACATTTGGGTTAAAATAGAAATCTGGGTGGGAACAGGGGAGGCAACAGAAATGCGAATTGGAGTAGCAGTTGGGGTGAAGAATGCAAAAGAAGCACACAATGGAGAGAATATAGGGATAAAGAGAGTAGTGCAAGAACACATGCAAAACGGAGTGCAGGGAGAGCAGAGGCGTTTGGTGAAGAGTACTACAACAGGGCCAGATGTAAAGGTATCTTTGAGAGAGAGAAGCTTCAAAAGAGTTCTGGCAGTAAACATTGTGCAGTGGGGGGCCTTGGCAATGCCCTCTATCCAAAGAGTTCTCTGCCAAACCCTTGTGGCATTTGACCAGTGTACTAGGATGCCTACCATCCCAGTGCAAGTATCTCAGCTGTGTAAACAAGCTAGGCTTCCCTGGCGGGGCAGGCTGGGAGATTAATGCATTGTGTATACATGCCAGTAAATGAAGGAGTGGTGACTGATACACAACCACCAACCACCACTGAAACTCCTTCACCCCCACACATATTTAAAAACATACACACCTTCCTCTATCTGTCCACAACATTACCAGCTTTGACCCTTGAAAAAGCTACAACTGCGATTATAGAAAACATTTGGCAGGCAAGTTAATGCGCCTACTGCTGAGATTTCAGTGACACAGGTACCTGCATAGAAATGCCACCTTTATTCTGTGTTTAATGAGAGTACTATTGATTCGGGAGTGCTACTAATGTTATTGTGAACTCTCAGATGATTAAATTCGGGTGCAAATAAAGTTCTGTAAAAAGCGACACAGTTTACAATTTATAATAAACTTTTCACATGTAGAATAAAAACATACATACCCCAAAGGGTTCATTGAGGAGAGTATAGACCATCTACCATTCTATGCATAAAAAGTTGTTTCAAATAACATTTTTTTAATTGAAATAACATATGTTTCTCAAGCTGCATTATTCATAATGTGCTCAAAGGGCACATCCAAGCATTTTATGTTTCCACAACTGTAGCAGAACAAATTCAGAACACAGTACCTGCCGCTACCTCACTGAATACCAAGGGGCATGTTAGCAAGAAATAGCGATATTTATCGCTAAATGCGCTTAGCGCATTTTTTTTTATCGCTGCCTATCGCTGGATATGTTAGCGGAGAAAACATGCTATTAGCAACGTTTTTCTCCATTGTGCTAAAATATCCAGCGATAGTGGCGAAATGCGTGAATATCGCTGGAAATCCAGCTATATTCACACATTAATGCCAATGGGGACTTAACCTGAGAATCCACCTCCCATTGGATAAACAGGTAAGTCATGTTTTTAGCAGGCGTTAGATTATAGCGATAATCGCGCATAGCACACATTTTTTTATCGCTAAGCCTGCCTTGCTAATAGGCGATAGCTGTGTTAGCGACTGCTTTCAGTCGCTAACAGGTTGGGTACACCCACTTTGCATGTCATTAGCGATAAATATCGCTGACATGCAAGTCGGGCCCCAAACCGGTCGCTATTGCCTAAAAGCTGTCGCTAACTGCTCTTAGCGACATCTTGCTAATAGGGCGATAAAAATATCGCCGCTTTAGCGGCAAAAAATGCAGCTAAAGTGGCGATATGGCCCTTGCTAATAATATGCCCCCAAGTTTTCAGTTTTTCTGATGTTGACTTGCGCTTCCTTCATGTTCTGTCAGTGCGATAATACATATATCCAGGGAAACATAAGGTGAACGGCATGAGATAACACAGTGTGTCAACAGGGAGTGACAATAGCCGGAAAATGTTCCCAAGCACCAAGTATCTATCACTAATCATAAAGGTGGTGCCCACCATCAACTCAGCTTGACAGAGTGCAATGGATGGACTTCGGGGTCCGCAGGAGCCTGTGGACCAGAAACTGCAAGAGGGCATTCACAGGTAGAAACAGAATGGCAAGAAAGAAAGTGTTCATTCCTTAGAGTTTACAAGGCAAACTGAGTGCTAAGGTTATCCTCCGAATTAAATGCCCAGCGCCAAGATGCATCTGCGCACACCTGCCATAACAATGTGCCCATTGCTTTTTAAGAAATTCTTCATCTTGTTATTACCACAGCATCACGCAGCGGAGGTGCAACAGGAAGTTGTGAGGGGCTCTTACCTACAACAGAACATTGCATTGCTTACTGGAAGATTTCCAAGTTTTCTTGCTTTCCGAAAAAGCATTATCTGAGAGCAAAAACACTTGCAGCCGGTTGCTCTTTAGGTCTTGCTGGCATTGCAGCGTGAAGCGCTGCCGCCAACGAGACTTATAGTCGCCGTGTTTCCTCCCAAGGGAGACAGACCTGGGCACGAGCAGATTCAGGTCAGGGCACGAGCCGATTCAGGTCTGTGAATGCGCTTCACAGTGGAACAGCTTGTGTGCGTTAATTAGGTCGCTGCTGAGATGCCTCTGAAGGGAGACAGACGGGGGCACGCACAGCGATTCGGGACCGTGGACGCGCACCTACAGGCACGCACACACACACACACACAGGCACACAGGCACACACACACACAGGTACACCGGCACACTGGCAAACACACACACACACACACACATCCCCTCCCTCTCTCCCCCACACACCCCCACAGTCACCGGGCTCTTTCCGTGTGTCCTCGCAGCGGGTCAGTCTCAGCAGCAGGCAGACTCGGAGGTCAGCGTGTCTTCTCCGGCGATCTTCAGCTTGTGCCGATGTGCACGCTCACGGCACTGTGTCTCGTGCACTCTCACCGCGCTGTTTCGCGCCCGGTGATCCTCACTCAGCTTGTTTTAGGACTTGTGCCCTGTGTAAGGCTCTGAGCAGTAGGATATCTTTTATCTTTTATTTTGCTCCCTTTGGTCCTTCTTAATGCTAGGCAGTACACCCATACGTATTTGTGCACTCTGTTGCCTGGTTTTTCAGCCATACGGAGATTTGTTGGGTGTACAGGATAACGCACCTAGACCGGGATTCGAGCCTGGTTCCCTAAGGTGCATTGTCGGAAGCATGGCCATTACTCCTCCTGAAACTAGAAGTGTTTCGTCACTATAATGCTTAGAAGTGCAGCGAAACTGAGAACCTTGCTAATATAACACTAAAACGACAGTTCCTCTTTGCCAAAGTGCAATATGTGGGGAAAAAAAGGAAAGAATGTGGCTCACTTAAGATACTAGCAAACAATTCCTGAACCGCTGCTGCTCATTGGTCTTTTCCCCCTGGATCCTATTGTTCAGCTTGACTACAAAACGCACCATTATGGTGGGATAAGTAGTGCTATATCCCATTGTTTACTTAGCGGCATAGTCTAGGGAGAAAGAACGTGGCTGAAATAAATGCTCTGACCGATTGCTTCAGGGATTTTAATAACAGTTTACTTGTCCTCTTAATTTCAGCCAGGAGGGAAAAAATGACGAGTAAAAAAAAGGGCTTTAAGTGGGCCGGGTCCTGCCGGCGAAAAAGCAAGTGTTGAAATGGTTCTCTATGGGGCTCTCCGTTTTTGCCGTCAACATCAGGGTGAAAAATGAATCTTACCTCTGCAGCAGTGCCCCCCTTTACTGCCTTTGATGTAACTTTAAAGAGGCTCCTTATAATACGTTCACAGTCTTATCACTTCCCGTTTTTGCTAGGCACGGATTCGGAGGATCATCTCTCAATTTTAGTGATGTTTCCTCGACCGGGGTAGCAGGCGAGCGAGCATACGGGGGTTCTGAGTCCCCTGGTGTTCGTGCGCACGGTCGGCCTTGCAGGAGGGGGAGGCGGAGCCAGAGCGGCAGATCCACCAGCGCCATGGAGGAGAGCAGGCAGCGGGACCGGGCCCCACCGACAACAACCACCACCACTGGTCCCGCTCTACGCTGGGAGAGCAGCGCCTAGAGCGTTCGGAGCACTGTGGCCATGTCACGGGGCCGCTAGAGACGGCGGGGAGCCATGGGCGCCTTGCTGAGGAGCCTGCTGGTGTGCAACCTCTGCTGCCTGCTACGAGGTGAGTGGCCCACGGCATGGCTGCAAACTAGGAGCCTGTGGGGCAGATGTGCCTGCTAGTCAGGGCGGAGCACCGTTGGGGAATGGGTGCATTTGATGGGGGAGAGAATGACCAGGAGGCTTTGGATCAGCGTCGCCCTGTGGGTGAATCATTGAGTCTGTTGAACCAGGAGGCCAGCGGCAGCTAGGTGCAGGGGCTCTCAATGGGTTGGAGACGGTGGACCTTGTGTAGAGGGACGGTGTGAACCTGTGAAGGAAGTAGGCATCGTGAGTCACACGTTTGGTGGCTTGTGGGCATTCTATTACCCGCCTGACCAGAAATGAATGCACAGATGTGGTCTCGAAATACTTTTGAATGGTACAGGGTGTATTTTTGCTGCTGGAAGGGTAGTCCGGCAGTGGTAACGGGAGGGAGGGGGGATTAGGTTCTTGTTTTGGTATAGAGAAGGACGCTCTTGGTATGCCCAGTATTGTTGGGGGGGTTTCTTGTTTTAGAGGTGGGCAAAATTGTGATACATCACACTCTCCTCAGTCATCAAGGTTATTAGCCTAGGTTATATTTTAAACTTTTACAAAATCGTGAACCTCACAAAGTTGCCCAGGGTTTTTAAAAGTGTTAATAAAAAACGGAGTCTGAAAAGCATCCAACTGGTTTTAGTGAAGAAACCGTATGCAAACCTTAATAGCTGGGAGATTATCCAGCTAAGACTTGTGCGTAGGATCATTTTTGGATATAAACTATTTATGACCTGAGGGGTAAAGTTGTTTCAAGTACATAAACTTTACAAAGTGGGAAAGATATAAATCCTCGGACAGGTTTCAGTGAAGAATATCATTTCATGCTAACAAATTTATGCAAAAGCTGTCTACTGAATGTGCTCCAAGTAAACTAATGACTGTCTTTTGCTGTTCTATAGATAGAGCGTACCAGACCCAGGGGTGTCTGAGCGTCTCAATCCACTTGAAAATCCAAAGGATGGTACTTCAGAGGAAATTTTGATGAGATTGAAACAAGTTCACAGAAAACTGCATATGGTGATACCATTTCTATCACAGTGTACAGACCGAGGATCGAAACTTAAGCAGAAATATAAAATACACAGATATAAATGATGAGAGAAATCCTGACTAACTTTTTTTAAGCAGCGAAAATGCCATAGAGCGGTATGTGTTCCGGTTCCTTTTTTATTACCTCTAAATGGAGGAAACCCGTGGTTATTGCTCCATAATACTGACCGATTTCTCTACTTTGAGGAGCCAGAAGTCCTTAAGCTGCGGAGTTTGACTACTGCTAAGACTGAACTCCCACCTGGTTATAATGGAGGCTCACAAGTACAAACAGCTAGAAATTCTGTGTTTTCATCGATATTGAAGTATTGATCTGTATGGCTTGTCAGTGTAGGTTATTCTCTACATTGCCACATTTCCAAGCCATTTAGTTCAGGTTTGTACTTGTTACATTAGAAATGCACAAAGGAGTTGTTGTTTATTGAGATAAATAGCTATTAAGTTGTATATACGCAAAAGGAACATGATTTTGGGCATGATCTTAACATGTTCCAAGGTGCCACAAGGCCCTGCGTGAAACACAGCACGATTTTGCACTTCGGGTCGTAGCACTTATATGTAATCTCTTTACCTGCTAACCGTTGAAGGTCATATCGAATATAATGTCTGCAGCATGATTAAGCATGTGTATAATATTAGCCACCTTGGACTGAAGACCCCTTTGATCTGTTTGTTTACTAAAGAAGAGGCAACATTTGAAAAACCTCTTTTACCGCTGATTGTGACTGTAAAGGTAAAATCTTTTAGTGGGTGAAAAAACATCTCCTCTGCAACAAACACTGAATACCGACTGAGCAGGAACCCAACAATCTGGGTACACAATAAAAATGGCTTCAAAGAAGGTATCTAGATGTGATGGCTTCCTACAGAGAGCATGTTCCTCTGCTGAGTTGACTTGCATAATAAGAGTTTTGCCGTTCAGATACTACTTTACAGCACGCCCTCACCCATGGAATGGAAGTCTACGGAAGGATTCTTTTTTCAGGATCTTGACGTGTACAACCATCAACTTCATTGCTACACACACACACAATTTGCAAGAGATCTGCTTGGTAGCTAAACTTATGTTATCTTGAATGGAGTTGACATACATACAACAATGTTTTCAATAATCTCTAGAGCATCAACACCAATCATTAGATGTTGAGGTTTGTTTACACTAGCAATACACACTATGCCAAATTACATATATAGATTTTTTTAGGTCGAGTTATATATAACTCAAAGACCTATTACTACTGAACGAGAGTCTCTTGAACCAAGCGGATTTCGTTAATTGCATGTTGATCACTCATGCATGAAGCTTCCCCAGGCGCGCGCTTGGCCTCGCACACCACCATCAAAGGCTTCTGCTCCCCCTCACTCCCTTTCCTCCCTCCCACTCACTGGCCACGTCGAGAGCTTTTGTAAAAGGGGCTTGCTTAAAGCTTGAAGGCAATCTGCTTCCCCGCCCCCTGGTGTTTGTGGCTTTTCTCGCTCGCTAATCAGTTTTTTTTCCCCTCCCACCCTTCCTTTGATGTCCGCCGCGCGTGGCCTCTGCCTGTAGCCTCTCCGTCCTTCACAGCTTGTTAACACTGCAACTTTGAGATATTTGGTTTTGGGTTACCCTGTCTTCTTTGGCTACACCCAGCATTATGTACTCCCCTTTCACCACCCTCTTGTATTCAAAGCTTTGTAAAGACACAAACCTGATATGCTGTCACTTTGCAAAATAAGAACAGAGTACTACAACATTCTTTGTTTCATAAGTCCGATGTGACCATTTAAGATCAAATAAAGACTTCCAAATAGTGAAACAAGACAGTTCATCAAGGTTTATGTGAATTTGTGTTGAGGTGATCCTGTTTTCAGTGATTTTTCAGATGGAGAGATTTTTTCCAGTAGCTCGCAGGAAATTAATTCTCACGAGAATAGGCCCTCATAACCAAAAACTGGTATTCCAGTCTTACCTCAGAGTTGCTGATATCACTTGATTGTGTCTTCCTCGTCAGCTGTCCGCTTGCAGCAGACGTACATTGTGTAAACATTTTTCTATGAAAGGTTTTCCTTTGACGACTTTCAATTTAATGGCACTCACGTGTGTATGACCTTTAGAATGTATACTGTTCAGTTTTTCAGTTTTCATGTACTGTGTTATGACCAGCTTTGCAGCATGAGTAGTCCGAAAAAACCCATTATTTAATGTGACATCGACAAGAAGAAACGTGTCCAGCATCAGTCCTTGACATCGCACCCTGTGGTATTTTTTGTGCCTTTCGGTCATAATGGAGGGCATTGGCATAGGTTTATCAGCATGAACCAAGACTGAAGATCACACCTTGCAATTCGAACAGTTTGTGGGACAGTTATTTTGTGAATTCATACTGTCTAGAGTTCTGAGACAGTGTTAAAATGACTAAACCTGTTTAATTCCACTTGTGGCTTTAGTTCAGGGTAAACTAAAAACGCTATGTTTACGTTATGCTCCAAATGGCACACTGAGTATGCTACCAGTGTTTGTCTATGGGCCATCCTAAACAAAGAGCGCAAGGTTACAATAAGTTCCGCGAGAGCTTTAAAGGGGCTTGCTTAAAGCTTGAAGGCAATCTGCTTCCCGCCCCCCTGGTGTTTCTTGCTTTTCTCGCTCGCTAATCAGTTATTCCCCCCCCCCCCCCCACCCTTCCTTTGATGTCCGCCGCGCGTGGCCTCTGCCTGTCGCCTCTCTGTCCTTCACAGCCCCTCTCTGTCGTGGAATCTCAAACCCCACATTCGTGAGCTACAAAAGACAGTTAAAATATCTTCTCAATCAGCACATCAGGCTTTAAAGTCCATCATGCAACCTGAATCCCAACTGAAACCTCCTCCTTGAGTTTCAGTACATTGTTTATCCCTCCCCAAGAATTGCAGTGATTTGACTTTAAAAAGACTCTATTCTATAACTTTTAATCTGTAACTAATGTGACTTCAAAAAAGTCTGCACTCTGTAACCAATTTTTATCCAACACTAACTTTGGCAATATTTGAAAACCAAATGTTTTTAAAGCGCTCTGATACACTCGGGTCTTGCCAGCGCTATATGAAAAACTCTTGAAATAAAGAAGTTTGATACCCATAGAAAGGTCTGTGTTCAACACCAGAGGCAGTTTCAAAGCCTTGAGGACTTCATTCAGGGAGACAAAATGCTCCTTAGGCTTCAGATAATACAGTCCAAATGAACATCTGACAGTGCTAAGGTAACACTACAATGCTACCAAATGGTTAACCACCACAGCATCACTCAGCACCACCACATTATCACTCAGCACCACCACATTATCACTCAGCACCACCACAGCATCACTCAGCGCCACCACAGCACCACCCAGCACCACCACAGCATCACTCAGCGCCACCCCAACATCACTCAGCACCACCACAGCACCACTCTGCGTCACCACATCATCACTCAGTGCTATCCCAGCATCACTCAGCACCACCACAGCATCACTCAGCGCCACCCCAGCACCACTCAGCACCACCGCAGCATCACTCAGCGCCACCCCAGCATCACTCAGCACCACCACAGCGCCATTCAGCACCACCACAGCACCACTCAGCGCCACCCCAGCATCAATCAGCACCACCACAGCACCACTCAGCATCACCACAGCATCACCACATCATCACTCAGCGCTACCCCAGCATCACTCAGCACCACCCCATTATCACTCAGCAGCACCACTCAGCACCACTCAGCACCACCACAGCACCACTCAGCACCACACACACACACCACTCAGCACCACCACAGCATCACTCAGCACCACCACAGCATCACTCAGCACCACCACAGCACAACTCAGCACCACCACAGCACCACTCAGCACCACTCAGCGCCACCACAACATCACTCAGCACCACCACAGCACCACTCAGCACACCACAGCACCACTCAGCACCACCACAGCATCAATTAGCGCCTCCCCAGCATCACTCAGCACCACCACAGCACGACTCAGCACCACCACAGCATCACTCAGCGCCACCACGGCATCACTCAGCGCCACCCCAGCATCATTCAGCACCACTCAGCATCACCACATCATCACTCAGCGCTACCCCAGCATCACTCAGCACCACCACATTATCACTCAGCACCACCACATTATCACTCAGCACCACCACAGCACCACTCAGCACCACCACAGCACAACTCAGCACCACCACAGCACCACACAGCACCACTCAGCACCACCACAGCATCACTCAGCACCACCACAGCATCACTCAGTACCACCACAACACAACTCAGCACCACCACAGCACCACTCAGCACCACCCAGCGCCACCACAGCATCAATCAGCGCCTCCCCAGCATCACTCAGCACTACCACAGCACGACTCAGCACCACCACAGCATCAATCAGCGCCTCCCCAGCATCACTCAGCACCACCACATCACGACTCAGCACCACCACAGCATCACTCAGCGCCACCACAGCATCACTCAGCGCCACCCCAGCATCACTCAGCACCACTCAGCATCACCACATCATCACTCAGCGCTACCCCAGCATCACTCAGCACCACCACATTATCACTCAGCACCACCACATTATCACTCAGCACCACCACAGCATCACTCAGCACCACCACAGCATCACTCAGCACCACCACAGCACCACTCAGCACCACCACAGCACCACTCAGCACCACCACATTATCACTCAGCACCACCACATTATCACTCAGCACCACCACAGCACCACTCAGCACCACCACAGCATCACTCAGCACCACCACAGCATCACTCAGCATCACCACAGCATCACTCGGCACCACCACAGCATCACTCACCACCACAGCATCACTCACCACCACATCATCACTCTGGAACACTACAGCATCACTCTGGAACACCACAGTATCACTATGCGCGACCACAGCATTATTATGCGCCACCACGGCATCACTCAGGGCCTCCACAGCATCACTCAAGGCCTCCACAGCATCACTCAGGGCCTCCACAGCATCACTCACGGCCTCCACAGCATCACTCACGGCCTCCACAGCATCACTCACGGCCTCCACAGCATCACTCACGGCTCCACAGCATCACTCACGGCCTCCACAGCATCACTCACAGCCTCCACAGCATCACTCCCAGCCTCTACAGCATCACTCACGGCCTCCACAGCATCACTCATGGCCTCCACAGCATCACTCATGGCCACCACAGCATCACTCAGGGCCACCACAGCATCACTCAGGGGCACCACAACATCACTATGCGCTACCACAGCATCATTGAACGCCACAGCATCACTCGTCACCACCACAACATCACTTCGCGCCATCACAGCATCAATCTGTGCAACCATTCAACAACAACAACTGGTATGTTCTCTCAATGTTTCAAGCTTTATTACAAATGTCACAAAAAATGTTAATATTTCACTTCTGTTCTTGCATTTTCGTCACAATAAAATACACTGAACATAATCTTTACAAAAGTTATTTACAAAACTTTAAGCTATTGCCATTATAAATTACAATCACTTTTATTTAAGTATTAATTATTTTTAAAAAAATTAAAAGCCATTGTTATTTGTAATATCAATACTTCTAAGTCACGTAAATACAACACATGTTGCATTACACATGCTATAGGTGTCACATTTGCGAAAATTATAACTATTGGTATTGTAAATGACAAAGCTATTAATTTAGCTATTTTCAAAACCAACACATGAATAAAAAAATTGTCATTTACAAGACCAATAGCTCAAACTTTCCTAATGCGAGACCTATTGCATTGCAAATGCTTATTTTGAGCAGTGCAATGCCTGACATTGCCCCGACACAAAAAGCAGTTCAGGCAATGCCCCTTGTACTATGCCAGAGTCCCCACAGATATTGTCTTGTTCAGAATCTAGGTTATGAGAGGTTTAACAGGTGGGTGTGCTGGTAGGAGAGAGACTTTGAAAAGAGGCAACATTTCTTCAACAGCATCAGACAATGCCACAGTTTTATATTCGATACAGAAAAGGGGGTGGTGATGAACAGAGTGTCTGAATTAAGCAGACCACTCTTACCCAGTCCAAAGATCAGGGCTTGATCCATCACCGTTATTTATCTCACTGCCCCATCCCAGCTCAGAACCTGGCTATATGCAAATCAGTCTGTCCCTGGCCCAGTGAATCATGGGAACAGGGCAGACCAAACTACCAAGCCAATTCTTCACCAGAAAGGAGACAAGCTACCGGGGACCGGTTTCTGGCATTTCAGCCTCTTCGGCCCGGCTTGCTTGAATCCTGATGGAGCAGTGAGAAAGGGACTCATGTCTGAGTATACCCTGCCACACCTATAGTGGCCAAAAACGATACAGAAAAGGGGGTGGTGATGAACAGAGTGTCTGAATTAAGCAGACCACTCTTACCCAGTCCAAAGATCAGGGCTTGATCCATCACCGTTATTTATCTCACTGCCCCATCCCAGCTCAGAACCTGGCTATATGCAAATCAGTCTGTCCCTGGCCCAGTGAATCATGGGAACAGGGCAGACCAAACTACCAAGCCAATTCTTCACCAGAAAGGAGACAAGCTACCGGGGACCGGTTTCTGGCATTTCAGCCTCTTCGGCCCGGCTTGCTTGAATCCTGATGGAGCAGTGAGAAAGGGACTCATGTCTGAGTATACCCTGCCACACCTATAGTGGCCAAAAACGATACAGAAAAGGGGGTGGTGATGAACAGAGTGTCTGAATTAAGCAGACCACTCTTACCCAGTCCAAAGATCAGGGCTTGATCCATCACCGTTATTTATCTCACTGCCCCATCCCAGCTCAGAACCTGGCTATATGCAAATCAGTCTGTCCCTGGCCCAGTGAATCATGGGAACAGGGCAGACCAAACTACCAAGCCAATTCTTCACCAGAAAGGAGACAAGCTACCGGGGACCGGTTTCTGGCATTTCAGCCTCTTCGGCCCGGCTTGCTTGAATCCTGATGGAGCAGTGAGAAAGGGACTCATGTCTGAATATACCCTGCCACACCTATAGTGGCCAAAAACGATACAGAAAAGGGGGTGGTGATGAACAGAGTGTCTGAATTAAGCAGACCACTCTTACCCAGTCCAAAGATCAGGGCTTGATCCATCACCGTTATTTATCTCACTGCCCCATCCCAGCTCAGAACCTGGCTATATGCAAATCAGTCTGTCCCTGGCCCAGTGAATCATGGGAACAGGGCAGACCAAACTACCAAGCCAATTCTTCACCAGAAAGGAGACAAGCTACCGGGGACCGGTTTCTGGCATTTCAGCCTCTTCGGCCCGGCTTGCTTGAATCCTGATGGAGCAGTGAGAAAGGGACTCATGTCTGAGTATACCCTGCCACACCTATAGTGGCCAAAAACGATACAGAAAAGGGGGTGGTGATGAACAGAGTGTCTGAATTAAGCAGACCACTCTTACCCAGTCCAAAGATCAGGGCTTGATCCATCACCGTTATTTGTCTCACTGCCCCATCCCAGCTCAGAACCTGGTTTTATATTCAGCATTCCATCAATTGCTGAAAGCTCTCTGCAAACTTTTTCACACGACTCCAACATATGAGTGGAATGGATGTGATGCATAGTCCGCCTCGAGCAATCAAACATTTGACACTTGAATCTTTACCTGCATTATTCCTGAAGTTATTGCATTATTCACAACAGCAGCATGGAGATTTTTTTTTTGAGAGCGCCAACTCTTTGGCATGAGGCTGAAATATATTGTGGAATATTCTACCTGTGCAACTTTTTAGTAAAGCACTTCGGCCCGATGAAAACAATATCAGAAACACTGTGTGCTGCATAGAGAGACACACGCATTGCTCGCCAGACAGCCTCAGCCAATCAAAAAGAGCAAAACGTAGGTCAAACAAAAAACCAGCACTGGGCTCCGCACCGAATACCCGAGCAGCCTTAAGAAAGAAGCAACGATGGACGGAAAGGAATAATTAAACAAAAAAGTTCTCCAAAACAACACATAAAGAATGCAATCAAAAGGACACTGTACTTAACTGGTGCTCCTCAGCCTTTAACAGAAGTGAGGTATTGGCTGCGTAAACAAGTTAGGAGGCAGCAAAGAAAAACAACGCAGGAGTGAACCAATGGTAAACAGCAGGCAGGGTTACACTCCGTATAGTGATTACAGCAGGTCTTCCAGACAGCACATGCGCACTACCTAGTCTTGACCTCAAAAGAATAGGCCACACCAGTTAGTGTTGGAGATAAAGTTGCAGCATGTTTATTATTGTATATGTAGGCAAGACACAAATGCGTTAACTTATGGCCGATCCAAGGGTGGCCAGCAGAGAGCACCCTATGCTGACTGCCCACCTGATTAGCCAATGATCGCCTAGACTACACACCATCAGATCCTGTACCCTTTGGGGTTTTCTGAAACAGTGGACCCCGTAGTCAATGAAACAAAACTCATGCGCAGTGGCGGAGCAGTACAAGGCAAGGCCCCAGTTGCCCTGGGTTAGAACTGCCCATGGAATTAACGGGGCAGTGCTGCTTTCATCCTGTGGCCCTGCCGTAAAGACTCCTGGGAAGTTGGCTTGGAGCACCTCCTTTGTGCTCCCTCTATCCTTGCTTTCCTCACCAAAATCCTTCAGCTCGCCCCATAACTCTGCCTGCTATAGAAAACAATGGAATTCCCTTTACAAGACATGTAGACAATCATGCTCATAAAAAATACATCCGAGGATAAAGAGACGGAGGGTTTCGCCTAGAATGCCTGCTGAAAGAGGATGGGGGCCAGGTGGTATTTCCATCCCCTCTATCATGCCCACAAGGGCACACCACACCCTGGAAGTGACGTCTGTTGCCCAGAGTGTTGGGGGTGGTAGACATTGGCCCTCTTCTCCCAATGTAGATCCTCCCAAGGACTGATGGTCATGGGGGGAGGCTTGTGCAGGAGTGCATGGGAATGCAATACTAATCCCCTGCCTGCCACATTTGTCACACTGCACGCAACACAGGCAGTTCCATAGTGCAGATATCCCATAGTCCACCAAACATGCTACGCTGGTAGAAATGTATATGTCCATAGAGTGCAGACCATAACAAAAATGGTTAGGCCGCATCAGTTAGTGTTAGAGAGAACTTTGATGTAGGTTTATGATTGCATATGTAGTCAAGACAAAAATGGGTTAACTTACGGGTGATCCAAGGCCGACAAGTGAAGATGCAACCTATGCTGGCCACCCACCTGATTAGCCAAAGCTGTCTGGCTCTCTGTGCTCTGATATCACCCAGCCCTTTAAAGCTGCCATGAATGGGAAGGAGCTGTTTGCATCTGGAAGACCTTGTAGCTTTGCGTGATTGGCAACTGCAGAAAAGTGCCTTGCCAACCAAGCATGGCTCTTTCTTTCATCCCTGGCCCATAGCACAAAGTCCAGCATTATTTCTGCCCACGGTGATGCATTGCTCGTCCTGATCGCAGACAACCTTACAAATGTGTTGACACAATTCTTCTACCTAACCTGCATCCCTGGAGCGAGTGATAGCTCACCTAAGTTTGTAAGCCACGTGTCCACTTCAGGAGATGCCACAGCTGGGGTGCAAAAGGCATCATGGAGAGGTTCACTTGTGGGCATGCAGCCCCGAAACATGGTCACTGGGATCAAGAAGGAGTATCAACCGCATTATTTCTGGCCCCTTCTCTGTGTCTCGCCAATATCAAGTTAATTCTTACTCATCCCTTCCACTGACTACATCCAGGATTTCAATTCTGAAAACCAAGTGGAAAGGATCATTCTCCAGAAAGAAAAATACCCAAGAGCTAAAGAGGATTTTCTCATGGCCAACAAAGGCATAAGCAGCAAAGTCTCCGACATCAAAAACCTCTAAACGAGACAGGTGAACTCGGCATGTTTGGATTCCCAGCAAATTTCACCAGGGCTCCTGTTCTGCCAAACCCTAAATGTACATTTTCAATAAAGTGCAGACTTTCTTGGAATTCAGAAAGAATAACAGGAGTACTCTTTAAAAATTACCAATGTAACAGCTTCCAAGAAGTACTCAAAAACCTAGCTGTTTCCACTCACGCGAGCGCAAATGTCACACTAAAGTGCATTTGTATTTTGGCACATTTTTTAGTTTCGCTACCAGGACAATAGTTATCACTGTGGAGAACTACTACATCAACACCGGCTTAGGTTATGTTTCCTCCCAACTCCTATCCTGAAAATAGAGTGCTGAGTAAATCTCTGAGTATTTTCAATGTTGGAAACTACCTTGAAACGTCGGATGAATACCCACACATGGGATTTTGTGTGTTCACCAACTTTTGCAGATGTGGCGCCCACAGTCACAACCACATAGCAAATTGGCTAGCATGGAAATCCCAAACACGTGGAAATTTCTGCATTAAAAAATGGGACTCTACACGCAAACATGAAGGTATTTGCCAACTAAGGGGCCCATTATGATATAGGGCAGATTGCCCCCGCCAGGCTGGCGGTAGCCACCACCAGCCTGGCGGGGGCAATCCGCCCGACATCCACACTTGTTTCCCCCCGCCATATTAGTATGGCGGGGGCGGAAAAGGAATTATATGGTGGCGGTGTCTATCAGACACCGCCAGCCATATTATGATGGGCATTTTTCAATGCCTTTCCGTGGCGGCAATGCCGCCACGGAAAGTCATGCGGAGTCCCCCTGCGGGGGCCTGTTGTGGGCCCCCAGGGACTCCGGGGGGTGGGGGTGCACATGGGGGGTACCTATGGTACCCCCCTGCATTTCAATGCACAACATGACAGGCACCTCGCGGTGCCTGTCATGTTTGTGCATTGAAATGCACAACGTGCATTTTTAGCATTGCTGCGGGCGGTGCTCTCAGCACCGCCCGCCGCAATGCTAAAAATGCGGGAAGCGCCCGCCACTGTGGCGGGCGCATCCTAATCTGTAGGACGGGACCCCGCCCTTATGGCGGGTGGTCCCATGCACCGGAAGGATGATGGGCGGACTTTGTCCGTCCGTCATCCTAATGGACCCCTAAGTGTGATTCACCCCTTCATCGGGGGTGTGTGGTTTCCTTCCAAAGGAAGGCTGGGGTTCTATCTAGACACCTTTGATGCATCAGTTGTTGTGCTGCCCCTGTCTCTGCTGTGGCACCCTGCCCACTAAGTGCACTTCACCCCTCCATCGGGGGCCTGTGGTTTTCTTCCAAAGGAAGGTTGAAAGTTCTATCTATACACCTATGATGCATCAATTGTTGTGCTGCCTCTGTCTCTGCTGTAGCTCCCTGCCCCAAATCAACTGATGGTGACATGTAAACAGTACAAGAGTGTGCGTGCAGTGTTTGACTACACCACCGGTGTGGGGACGGGGCTAGCTTGGCCCTTCAGGGATTGAATCAAAGGTTGAGAGCTTCTTTTGACTTAAAATATAGCACCATGCTTTCTTGCTTTGCTCTCTCCAGCACTTGTAGTTTTTCTGACAGTTTGCTCTTGCTCCGTGACAGCGCAGTGGTGGTACTCAAAAATTCTAAGACTACAGAGGGTCCAAAATGCGGCTGCCCGAACCCTTCTTGGTCTCCGTAGAGCCTGTCCTGTGACAGATGCCATTCGCCGATTCCACTGGTTGCCAGTGGCCAGGCAGATTGAGTTCAAGGCTCTCTGCACAGCCTTCAAGGTTTTGAAATATGCCACCCCAGGAATCTTGGCCAACTTGCTGCTGCCATATGAACCCCCATGCCAACTTCCTTCCTTGGGGCAACATCTGGTTGTGGTGCCCCGGGTAAGGAGGGTGCACGCTGGGGGACGTTCTTTCCATACCATGGCGGCAATACTCTGGAACTCGTTGCTTGTACAGATCCGTAGCCTGAACAACTATATAAAATTCAGGAAGGCAATTAAAACACACCTCTTTCCACCGCCATAGGCCTCTTCTCTCTGCCTCATACGCTTCTCTTCTGTCAGCGCCGGGACACCTCTCTGCTAGGGCATTTGTTGCGCTTTATAAAATGTTATAACATAACATACCTTGGGCCTCATTTATAAGGCTGTGCGTCACTTTTACGCCGCCGGTGCGTCACTTTTTATGATGCACCAGTGGCGTAAAAAATGCACCTTGTTGCGCCATATTTACAAAGGGACGCATCTAGGTAGATGCGTCACTTTGTAAACCCCTGCGCCACATTATACCTGCACCAGGTATAATGTATGCAAGGGGGGGCGTATTGACGCAAGGAAGGGCCGTAGAAGTGACGCAGTGAAATCTATGAGATTTCACTGCGTCACTTTTAGGACGCCGTTGCTTCAAAATCTTGCGCCTGCCTCATAGCAGGCGTAAGACTGACGCAGGCCCTTTCAAATGGGGCTTGCCCCATGTGAAAGGACGCATTGCTGGAGTTGCGTCACTTATGTGACACACTCCAGCAATGCGTCACTTTTGCGCTTACAGATACGTCAGAAATACTGACGTATCTGCAACTCCTTGCGACATGATGCGTCATACAGTAAATATGACGCATCAGGAATGTCGCAAGGAGTGCGCACTGAGAAGTGACGCATCGCTGCTTTCACGCAGCGATGCGTCATTTCTCATGAATAAGGCCCCATAACTCAGCGCACACCCCATCAAGGATCCACGCGCCGTGAACACCAGTGCAGAAGGTTCATTTTCCTGTGTTAGTCATAGGGCCCAAAAGAGACAAAGCATTGGCTTGTAATTTTCTGAATTAGTCTATGAGGTGTGTTGTTTTCCTGCTAACCCAGGATTGGCTCTTATCTCACCGTGGTTCTCGTCCTCCTTTCCCAACATCGCCGCTGCTTTTTCTGATTTAGCAGGATTTTTGGGACCTGGCCATCTTGACTCCGTGCCAACACATGCCAACTGCCCAGAAACCAAAGCCTTTTACTGTAATTTCTTTCACAATCGTTTGGCCCACGGAGCGCAAACGTTGTTTACCCTGAGGCTAACTGAGGACAGATTCATTGACCAGCGGTTTGCTCAGTGGCGTAGCAAGGTTAGGTGGTACCCGATGCGGAAAATTTCTTGTCACCCCCGGCTTGACAAAATGGCGAAAATATGTGTTTAAAACACATATTTTTGCCATTTTGCAACCCCCCCTCAGTAATGGCACCGGGGGATGTGATTACACCCACTGAAGCCCCCCCCCCCTTTCTACGCCACTGGGTTTGGTCTATGTGAAGAGTTAGGGATGACTTAAGCCCCCTCTTCTACCTCCCCATGGCTGGCTCTAGGGCCACTGCACCAGGCACTGACTTGGTTCCTTCCCTCCAGAAATTTCCAGGGAACCACAAAAATGTCAAGATAACTCTGGTGATTAATATTCCTGCTACAGAGACATCAGAGTTTTGTCTAGTGGTTTTGACTCATCATAAAGTAGCGCAGGAGGTTAATACGCCTGCTGCAAAACAGTGTACCATGCAGAGCACAAAGTGCATATAATGTAAATAGATCAGTGGGTTACTGCTTCTGCCAGAGAGCCCCTTTTGTTACTTGCAGTTTATAAGTTTAAATCCGAATATAGAACAGTAACCTATTAACTATTATCAAAGAGCTGCATGCAAACTGCAAGGTATAAATTAGAGCGTAATGGTTTTTCCCCTAAGCCACCAACCATGGTGTTATGTTTTAAAATCTGAGTTTGTGCTTACCAGACCAAGCACTCAAACTATACTGTCTACCAGTATGGATGACGTGACTCCTGCACCTTGTACTCCTCTGTCTTATGTAACATTTCCTATACACCTGATTTACACACTTATGACTCATTGTCTCTGTGTAATGTGTGTGTGATGTAAAGTGCTCTGACACCTTGCACTGGTATGAGTGGCACTATAAAACAAAAGAAATGCATGAGAGAGAGTGGTTATTGAGATTTGAGGGGCACTGTTAAAGGGTGGTAGTGAGGGAATCTGCGTAGGAGGTCATTGGGGGGGGGGCGCCAACAAACATTGTCACACTGGGTGCCACCGGTGCTAAAGCCAGCCCTGTGCCTCACTCACTTACTTGGATAGGGGTGAGTAGGCAGAGGCACCCCAAATACAAGCATATAGGTTACAACAACGACCCTTGACACCACACAGCACACTTACCACAAATTCTTATTAACCACAGTAAAATGTACCATGACAATGTAAACCACAACTACGCATAACTCGTTCTCAAGTTAGCTTATTTTTTTCGTATCTGTGCTGTTGCCAGATATGTGTTGTGTTCATGGCAGGCGGCTGTGACTCTGGTGTGTGTTGTCTGCTTTACTAAACCCCGGGAAGAGGCCTTCACATGAGCAGCAAGAAGAGACAGCTCCTTATCGAATTTGACCCCAGGTTCCTAACTTCCTCTACAGGGTGGAAGGAGGGACAAATTTAGAAGTCCACCATGCACTTTGAACCAGGTTTGGCATGGCCTTGGGTGAGTGAACATGTAACGTGTGCAAGCACAATCTTATCTTAAAATCAATGGCGTGGGCTTTGTGAACTACAATTATCAAAAAAGTTGAACTAAAAAACTTCATTGATGGGTGCTCAGAATACCAAGGTTTGCTTGCTGAGACTGACCTTCTAGAGGGCTTTCTGGGAGTTTTCTCCAAGACAGTAATAGTGACAATAACTTAATAACATTCTGAACATCTGAATGGTACCTCTTATCAACATACCCAAATCACAAATCACTAAACCGTCCTCCGTTTTCCCAACTTCCAAATGCAGTAACCAGGGCAAATGAAATTATTACTAATAAAGCTTCTGTAGCTATATACCCTGGGTGATAACATTCTGTGAAGATGTACATCTCACATTTTTCATCGTTACTGGGGCAGCCTGTCCTAGGGGGCTTCTGGGACTCAGAACTGTCTTGCTGTCAGCAAGGTAAGAGACTGCCACTGCAGGATTCAAGCTGGCCATATTTTAATGGTCCTCGTCTATGTTTAATTTCACCTACCAAATTGGGGAGGAAGAATCCAAACATTTTTGTGCAACTCAGTCGTTCATGTGACGGAATAGGCGTGTGTGGCGGTCTAGAGTCAAAATATCGAGCTTTTAATAACGACTAGACACAATATCGAGTAAAAAATATAAAATGGACATAATATCGACTAGACATAATATAGACAACAAAAATATCGAATTTAAGGTAAGTTAATATTATTTTTTATTTTTTGTGTAATATAATTCTGCAGTGGGTTGTGGGTTTATTGGGGAATAGGGTGGGAAGTAATTTAATTATAATTAATTAAATATGTTAACTTATTTATTGTTATTTATTTAGAATTAATTGTTAATTAATTATTAATTGGTAATTAATTAAAATATAATTGGAAATTAATTATAATTGATTAATTGATAAATATGTTAATTTTAGTAATTTATTTTCTGTAGTGGGTTGTGAGTTTATAGGGGAATAAGGTGGGAAGTAATTTAATTATAATTAATTAAATATGTTAATTTATTTATTGTTATTTATTTACAATTAATTGTTAATTAATTATTAATTGTTAATTAATTAAAATATAATTGGTAAATAATTTTAATTGATTAATTGATAAATATGTTAATTTCATTAATTTATTTTCTGTAGCGGGTTGTGGGTTTATAGGGGAATAGGGTGGGAAGTAATTTAATTATAATTAATTAAATATGTCATTTAATTTATTGGTATTTATTTAGAATTAATTGTTAATTAATTATGAATAGGTAATTAATTAAAATATAATTGGTAATTAAAATTAATTGAATAATTATTAAATTGTAAATTAATTTATTGTTAATAGGTAATTAATTAGTATTAGTAGGTAATTTTTATAATTAAATAATTGTAATTTGTATTTATAAATAATTATTGAATATATTTTATACAATTGTAAATTTTTTAAATTAATTTGTAATTAGTATTACTATTTATGTTATTTAAATTTATATATGAAGTATTTACTTTCCCTACTATTGCACTCACTGGAGTTGGAATAGTAATTTTTACCCCTACACCATCCAACACTTTCCCTACTGTTGAACTCTCTGGAGTTGGAATAGTAATTTTAACCCCTACGCTATCCAACTCTTTTCCTACTGTTGCACTCTCTGGAGTTGGAATAGTAATTTTAACCCCTACGCTATCCAACGCTTTCCCTACTGTTGCACTCTCTGGAGTGGGAATAGTAATTTTTACCCCTACGCTATCCAACGCTTTCTCTAATGTTGCACTCTCTGGAATGGGAATAGTAATTTTAACCCCTACGCTCTCCAACTCTTTCCCTACTGTTGCACTCTCTGCAGTTGGAATAGTAATTTTAACCCCTACGCTATCCAACGCTTTCCCTACTGTTGCACTCTCTGGAGAAGGAATAATAATTTTTACCCCTACGCTATTCAACGCTTTCCCTACTGTTGCACTCTCTGGAGTGGGAATAGTAATTTTTACCCCTACGCTATCCAACGCTTTCCCTAATGTTGCACTCTCTGGAGTGGGAATAGTAGTTTTTACCCCTACGCTATCCAACGCTTTCCCTAATGTTGCACTCTCTGGAGTGGGAATAGTAAGTTTTACCCCTACGTTATCCAACGCTTTCCCTACTGTTGCACTCTCTGGAGTGGGAATAGTAATCTTTACCCCTACGCTATCCAACGCTTTCCCTACTGTTGCACTCGCTGGAGTGGGAATAGTAATTTTTACCCCTACGCTATCCAACTCTTTCTCTAGTGTTGCACTCTGTTGAGTGGAAATAGTAACTTTAACCCCTACGCTATCCAACGCTTTCCCTACTGTTGCACTGTCTGGAGTGGGAATAGTCATTTTTACCCCTACGCTATCCAACTCTTTTCCTACTGTTGCACTCTCTGGAGTTGGAATAGTAATTTTTACCCCTACGCTATCCAACGCTTTCCCTACTGTTGCACTCTCTGGATTGGGAATAGTAATTTTTACCCCTACGCTATCCAAAGTTTTCCCTACTGTTGCACTGTCTGGAGTGGGAATAGTAATTTTTACCCCTACGCTATCCAACCCTTTCCATACTGTTGCACTCTCTGGAGTGGGAATACTAATTTTTACCCCTACGCTATCCAACGCTTTCCCTACTGTTGCACTCGCTGGAGTGGTAATAGTAATTTTGACCCCTACGCTATCCAACTCTTTCCCTACTGTTGCACTCTCTGGAGTGGGAATAGTAATTTTTACCCCTACGCTATCCAACGCTTTCCCTACTGTTGCACTCACTGGAGTCGTTACAGTAAATTTAAACCTCTTGCTATCCTACGGTAAAAATATTGTATATGTTTTGTTAATAATATGTATATATATATATAGTGACGATATGGCAAGCACAAAAATAAATATTTAAATTTGCACCGAACCTGGGTCTTCCTTGTCTTTTCGTCTCCTTGAAGACGAGCCTTGCAGCATATATATATATACATATATATATATATATATGTATTAAAAATAAATAAAAAAATTTAAAGTTACATAAATTATTTTTTAATGTTATGTTTATTTAAGTATTTTAAATAAGTTAAAATTAATTTTATTTATTATTATATTACTTTTAAATTACTTTTAAGACATTTAAAAAATTCGATATTTTGACAGTCTATATTTTTTACACTCGATATTTTGGAGTCGATATTTTTGTACTTACCTGTATGAAGATAGGAAGTCGATATTTTGGCAGTCTATATTTTTACCTCGATATTTTGTCATCTCGATATTTTGACTGTCGATATTCTGTCAGTGATCCGTGTGTGGCAGTACCTCTATATTTAGTCATGTCAATAATTAATGTTTCATTTCAGAGCAAACCAGACAGAAAACATTGCACATATGAGTAGTGCTAAGCTCCAGTGTCTAATGGTTGCAATGTAGTCACGAGAGCAGGTTACTACTGAACTTTCCAGGGCTGCACCCAAGTTTGTCCTCTGCCATGATGCTCACACCGTACCTCTGACCTGTGCAACTGCACTTCTGATTTTAGACACCGACGGTCAGCTAGTGTCTTCTGTCCATAAAAGCAGCCACAAAAGGCCCTCTGGAGGTTGCTATTACAAAGAGGCAGGATTCTAGCCAGAGGAAGTTCCCTGTGGTATACAAGCTCTATAAAACAGCTCTGCTTCAGGCACAGGGACGTGTGCCCCTAAGTGGTGCTAACTGTCACTTGGACAGGGTGGATCTGTTTGCCTCCTGGTCCTCTGTGCATCTCATCAGCCTAGATGGCTCAGTAGATACCTTGCCTATATGATGTAGGCTAAATCGATGATTTTCCCTGTAGAAGAAAATGTATCAGTACATCTTTCCATAATGAACTGGGAATCTTCCCACCTCCCAGTGTAGAATTAAAGAGTTGTCAGAGGTTTAATCAGGGATGAAGCAAATGTCTTGTAAAATTCAAGTCCAAAACCGATCTCGAGAGATGGCATTTGGTCTTATATTTATTTGTCTTGTCATTGTATTTAGTGATTTTATTTGTGCTCTTTCAGCCCTGACGAAGTTCCCAACGGGAACGAAACGCGTTGGCTGAAGCCTTTTAAAGAATCGGATCAATAAAGGAACTTTTTTCAAATACCATAATTTTCTTGGACTCCTATTTTGGTGCACCATCCTTATCCATAAGAATTTGCATCTGTCTAGACAGTGGAGCTTCTCTGCGGCTAGCTCTGGATGGTCTTGTGCACAACTCCTTACGGACTTGCCGACACTTGAAACTTAAGTGCGAAACCTTAGTCAGCCGCAGTTGTATGTTTGGAATCTATTTTGTCAAAATGTCAGCTGCTTCTGGTCAGAAAGGGAAGTCCAACCTCTTTGAGAAATTGATCTATCTGATGTTCCAAATACAAATCAGCTTCAGTGAATCTTGATATAATCTAGTGTAATAATCTAAAAGAAATTGTAAATTTGTCCTTCATCTTCAGTTAATTGGTTGGAATTTTGATATTTAATTTGAAAGATCAAATTCTGATTTTATTTCCTTTGAGCTCCAAGCGCCGGACGTTTCCCCTTCCCTATAGACCAGCTACTAAAATGTCTGGCTATTTACTATTTCCCTTTAGAGATAAATGTTTCTCATTTGTGCCCTAATCTCACACCGCTTTTTTTAAAGCGCTCTCAGACCTATTACCATAACTTGATAGGCTTCATCTACCCCCATCTGTAAAGAGTGGACTACTTCCTTACCTTTTTTAGATCTGTACATTCTTAGTGATATTAAAACTTCCCTATTACTTTTTAAAGCTTCCCATGCTATGGCATCACCTGTCATTGGGTCATTATGAGTAAAATTGTTTTGAATTTCTCTTTGATTATTTTTATATTGTCCTTTTCTAGGAAAAGAGCCAAAGCCATATACCATCTGAGCAATTTAGCAGGTATAAGCATAGCACAAATAAAAACGATCGCCAAGTGGTCTGAATACCTACTAGCATGATGCTGTACGTCTAGGCCAGAGAGGAGGTGCGACTATAAAAACATGCCAATTTTAGAAGCAAGTACAGTCAAAAAAGAACAAGAGTGACCCAATATGTCCAGGTGACTTGAGTATAATTGGAACAATTGAAAACAATTGTTCACTTGGAACTCATTTATTGCACAATCTGATTTCACATTACCTAGATAATAATCTACTGGTTGTTTGTTCACTACTCTAAATTGTAAAAAGATTAAGTCATTACAGAACAATTGTCTGGTTTATTATAAATTCTCTTATACATATTAAGTCTACACAGAAGTCTGAAATTAGATTTTTCCATAAATGAGTTCCAAGTGAACACTTGTTTTCAGGTGTTGCAGTTCTAGAAGCAGAAGCTCTATGAAAAATAGGTATAGATTCAAATTGTGGTATTCTTCTGTCTCCAAATATTGCAGATCCCATTATAAATACATATATTTTTAAAAGTCTTGTCAGTGTTTATCTTGTGCTTGGCTTGATGAGGCTGGAATCTAAAAGAAGGTCTGATAAAAAGTTATATTCTACCTCTAAGATAATGTTGCCTGGTACATTGCACAATTCTCATTCTAACTTCTAAAAGGGCGCCAGGATACCCGTAGGGTGACAGTTGCGCGTTACAAATAATAAATAAAATACAATACAATACAAAATGGCTTCTCATTATCATACACCTTGCCATAATAGGAGATAAAGTTAAGCTATTTCCCTCGATTTCCACTGGGTGAATAATCCAGTGTCCCTCTTTATCCTTAATGGGGAACGAACACTTCAGTTGAAGTTTTTTTTAAATCAATATTGCCACATCCCCTTTGAGTAACATTAGCCAGGGAGAAGAACCTATAGCCAATCCAGGGATATTTCATCTTGTCTTCTTCCTTCCCCTGAATAAACTGCATTTCCTTCAGAAAAATAATATTTGGGATACATTTTTAACCAGGCAAAAATGGCGTCCCTCTTATATTACTTATTAAAGTAATTTGAATTAAAGCTAGTGAAGTCTTATTTCTCCATGAATTAGTGGTAACGTCTGCTGATATCTTAAGTGAGGCTTGAGACTCCAAGCCTTTTCTTGCCAACCTCATAGCACCACTGTTATTTATTGAGACCATAAAGTTTAACCTTTCTTGTTTTACCCTCCTTCTGAATCACCTTCTGCAATATATTTTTTCTTTCACCTTAACGTCTTAAAAATATAGGGCCTTGGTGCTTGTTCTGGTTCATTTTTTGGGCTTATTAAAGAATAATCTGTACACCCCAGTAACTGTGAGATTAGAGCAGGGTTATTTTAAGACACATGAAGAAACGAGCTTCGTAACCACCTCTATGGAATACCAACAAGTCTTAAATTTGACCTCCATGACCGGTTCTCAAGTGTTTCTATTTTCATTTTATTTATACTCAAATCTGTTTGTAACTGTGTAAAAAGACTTTGCTGAGAGTCTTGTCAATCCTCTATAAAGGAAGCTAACTCAGTCCCCTTGCATCTCTCATTTTGAGCTCAAAAGTTTGCTTCTAGTACTTTTTATATAGACAAAATTTTCTGAGCTTTCACTATTTGAGCGTTTTAAAGGTCCTTCGCTTCTGTCATCAGCATCAATTTGGACCAATGTAGAACCCCTTCTATCCCCTGCATGTTCTTCTTGGGGCTCACCTAATTCTTGAACAAAGATCGATTCATGATGATTCATTGGCATGCCGCCGGAGCTTGAGCTGAAATGTGAATAATTCTTTGAGGCTCTAAATTATCCCTGTTGCAAGTCTTCAATGCCCCTCTCCCAGGGCCAGCCGTAGTTGCCAATTGTACCTCTACTATAGCTTCTGTTATTTAATAGCCTCCACTGTGATTAGCTGGACATATTGATTAGCTGGACATATTGAGTCTTATTATTAAAATTCTTATTACTGCCTAACGGTTCTGTCTAGCTTAGATGAATAAACCGAGGTTTAGGTATTCCTGCTGTGTTAAATATAGAATATTGCTGTGACCTTACTCTTATGTTTTGCATATTCTGAAGGTCCCCGTCTTTCTCCACCTAATTCCATAGTTCGATATGGATCTCTTCATTTAATGGTGCTGTTCCACCCTACATAGTCAGTTCTGTGGATTTCAGGACCCCGCCTCCTCTATTTTCCTGCTCTGTTAGTTTGTTTCTTACTTTAGTCTTTAGGCAACCTGCAGTGTCAGTGCCATCAGTGGTGACCTTCAATTGAGTGTTTGCAGCAGGATGTATGAGTATCTTTGGCTGATGTGTTGTTAATTATAATGTCAACTTTGAAGAAATCCCTAAAAGGTTTCTCAGTTTGAGTTGTTCATCTCAATTTATATGCTTTTTAAAATAACTTTCTCATGAGGGTTCTTTCCTTTAACTACCTTGTTCGCTACTCCTGACAGTCTCCTCAAGCAGACATAATGAAAGTCATATAAATAGTGAAGCCAACCAGTCACTAATGGTCAGTGGAGCCCCTTTCACTATGTAAACTGTAGCAGCTAGTTAAGTTCTTGAGAGGTATTTCCTAACTGTTGTTCCCTTTTCTTTCTCCACCTTTCTTCCTCCCTTTTTTCTTTTTGTCTCCTGTCAGTCTTTGCAATCTTTCAACTCTCTTGCTTTTCGTACTTCTTATTGACTGTGTCTTTTAATGCACCTCCTCCCCATATGCAGAAATGATGTAAAAGTGATGTATGGGCAATCCTGCACCATTGCTAAAGTGTCAGCTGCATAGAGCTCTATAAATCTTCTTCTTAATCTCCATATCAAATTAAAGTGCATAAAGACTGTCTTGCCAATCCTTTAGTTGCACTGTGGCCCCGCCCTACTCCCCCTCTGCCCTTACCTCTGCTAGTTCGTTCTCTGAGCTCCCCACAAGGTCCATCCAGAACAAGAAGGAGGAAGTTTCCTTAGGCTGGACCTACTGCCACCATCAGTAATTTTATGAAACAATAGCAGGGCGGTCTTGAGTGTACTGTGCTGGTAGATCGTGGTAGATTGTAAAAAATGTACTCTCTCGATGAAGAAAAATAAAAAAGGATCCTGGCTGGGGGTCGCTCTTGGCTAACAGCCGCATTCGGTGGAAAATGGTGAGCTGTACACATCTGCTCCCCACAGTAGCAGTCACGCAGTCCGTGCACCGGCACTGTAACCTATTCTCCTAACATACCTCCTCCAGGACCCCTCAGTCCATTAAGGAATCCATAATGCTCTATGGAAAGCATTCAGCACAACTGTGCATAGAGTTATGCTTGAGAAGAGTGAAAAGGAGGAACCTCAGCGCCCTGCGACTGAACCAGGCACTCTGCCTTCAGGAGGGTCCATTGCATCCTTTCCATCTTCAGAGACCTTCATAGTTTATATGCTTTTGATACACTTCTGGGAACTCCCCGGTCACACAGGCAATGACCATATATAAGTAGAGTGAAAAATTGGGTGAATTGCTGTAGTAAATTGAAATTCACAGGATGTATGTAGCAATGGGATTGTATTTCAGAAGATCAGGTAGAAAAATATTGTGTACAAAAATAATGTAGCCAAAGTATTAATTACCCAATATTGTAAAGGTAAGTATATATGGGTATGTATAAAATGACAAATCTTAACTTCAAATCGATGTACTTTGAAGATATATATATAATCAAGGTACATGCTATATAAAGTTAAAAAATCTGTTCATGCCTCTATATTCTTACCTTCACAACAATATGGTGGTTGAAATTTAGCCTATGATATTTTTTAGCTCGATATTTAAATACAATGTTCTGGTATAATACATGCAAAGGATATTATTTTATTGGAGAAATGAAGAATGTAACAAAAAGAAATTGAACCTTTTTTAAGTCCTAAAGAAAATGAAGTCAAAACCCTAGACAAGAATAGGCTATGAATGAACTAATTAGGCATGATTAAGGTATCGAGATTGACGTGTTGGCTATTTTTGTAAATACCCAGCTTGCCTCTTGGGTATGTAAAATAATGCATTAGTTGTGTTCGCTTACATTAAGTGGCAATAGATATGTTTGCAAATTAGTTTAAAATTGTAACTTACATATATGAGTAGGTAAAGACATACACATTGAGTAAGATTTGTGCTGCGGACCTAAGTGGCTTCTGTTCATGACCCCTTTATTTGCAGTTGTATGCCCGCTTCGCATTTTGCCAAGCAGGTGAAGTTAAAATAAAATAAGTAATCTTGTAAAGCACCATGATTTAATACTCTACATCCTCCTACCCAGGATGCATTTAGAGATTTACCCCTGTCAATTGCAGGAGTAAAACAGTCTTCAGGATAAGAATGGGGAGGGAAAACCCACAACAATTATTGGAATTGTTGGGTAAGGGATTTCTTCATAGGAGAAATTATAATCACCTTAAAGAAAAAAAGGTTTTAAGTGCATTATGTTTACACATGCAGAAATACACACCATCTGCATTTATACTTGTGGAGTAGATAAACTGTGTGAGTAGCATGAAGTTCAGAAAATAGTTTCAACATTTTGCAACTTGCGTGTGGGGTTGTAGAATACCTCGTGAATTCTAAGTTAGTTGAATATTTGCTCCAAATGTTGTAAGGAACTGATGGGGGTACATTTCTGACTATGCTTTGAGAATGGGGCCTGATTGTGGATCAGACTGTATCTCTTACCAAGTGGTGGCTTTCAGCGGTAGATAGATATGTTTTGCAGAATCCTGCCTTCCCACAGCTAGTGTGAGCAGTGTGAGCCTCTGTGTGGCTGCATTGACCTGCAAGGTGAGTTTGGCTGTTGACTGTAGTGTTTTCGTTCTCTTCTAGATACCTCATCACAGGACCTAAGTTGATCCGGGTTGGAGCTTTTGAAAACGTGGTGGCTCAAACCTTTGGCTACACCACTCCGATGAATGTAAATATAAGCCTCAAGAGCTACCCGGATAAGAAAATCACATATGATTTTAAGGTTCTCCAGCTTCATCAAGGCAATCAGTTCCAAGGCAAAGTAACGTTGATGGTTGGTATTTGTGGTCTTCTGCTGAGGTCTTCTTCAGTTTTTAGGAAGGGACCGCTATGTGGCAGAGTTAAACCTCAATTTCAACATTGCATAGGCCATGGCAACTTAGGGGGCAATCGTATTTGGCTCCTGTTATATATAAGAGCTACATGGATAAAATGTTAAATTGCCTCTTTTGGGGCCTGGTTAGATTGCTTTTGTCAAAATTACTGCAGTCCATTATTTTTGTCAAATTATTGTTAAATCCCGAGTTGGAACATTTGTTTACAAAAATAGGTAATTTCATTTTACTTTTGAAACGTTCTATGTGTTCCTAAATATCTAGAAAACATTGTGTGAATGTTTTTCCAGGGGTTGCAAAATTAAGTTATCTCAAAATGGTTGGAATGAATTTCAGTTGCTTCTGTGTTTGACAGTAGAGCGGGATAGCTCTTATTTACCTCTGTACTGGGCTGGAGGGTTTGGGGCAGTTGTGTCCGCCTTCCGTTGTAGATCGAGAAGAGTGTGATGTTTTTAACCCCGCTCTAACTGCATCAATGGAGTGCGCTATTCTCCTCTGTCCTGGTTGGGGGAGTGTGGAAATGTTTCTAATTTCCTCTGTTCTCTCCGGGGTGGGGGCATCAGTTGGTTTCCATTTACTTCTATGTCAGGCGGGGGAGTGTTGGAGGGTTTCTACTTGCCACTGTCCTCGGCTGGGGGGCAAGAGATAGTTTCACTTCCAGCTGTCCTTGGGGATAGGGGGCATGAGATGGTTTCCATCTGCTTCTCTTCTGTCCATGGTGGGGGATGTCAGGTTGGGTCTCAGTTGCCTCTGTCCGCAGCTGGGAAGCCTGAGAAAGTTTCTACTTACCTCTGTCCTTGCACAGGGAGGGGGAGAGGGAGTATTTCCTTCCCACATTCCTTTGTTCTTGGTGAAGGATCGTGGGATATGTTCACTTCCCCGTGCCTTCTGTGGAGGTGCGGGCATTGGATGGTTCCCATTTGGTCTGTGTTCGGTGGAGGGGGATGTTTTTCACTTCCTCTGTTCTTGGTGGGAGGAGCGGGGGAGAGTTTTCACTTTCCTCTGCCTTGGCAGAGGGTGACGGGTGTTCAGAGTAGGATTTTCTATCCAATTCCCACTATTCTTGGTAGGGTAGTGTGGAAGGATTTCCACTCCCTAGTGTTCCGGGCTGGGGGAGGTGAATGAGTCCTACTTCCTTCTCCCCAGGTCATGTCAGAGGGGTGTGTGTTACATTTATATATGCTTGTTAATGGACAGTGTTATCTTTCAACCTGTGTTCTGATTCTGAGAATGTTCATGGGGTACTAGGAACTGCATGCCAGGCAGTTGACTGAAGACAGCCTTGCTATATGTTGCTGTGCTGCTTATCTCTATGTTAAATAAATATTAGTATAATTGTATCTAGTCTATTTCTTTCAGTGTGGTTCACACATCTGTCTGTCTTGGTGGAGGTTGATAGTTCCTGCTTCCTTCTGTGCTAGGTTATGGGGCATGGGATTACCACCATTGAGGTGGTTGGATTTCCTTTCCTCCCGTACTAGGCTAGCGGCAGGTGGGTTTTCGCTTCCGGTTTCCAAGCCTTGGGTGAGGGTGATTCTAGTTCTCTCTTCCGTGTCAGGAGTGCGTGCTGTGGGTTCCAGTTCCTTGCTCCTGGTTGAGCGATCATGGGCTGCACCACACTTCTGGAGGTGAACTGCTGCACGCACCTCAATTACTCTTACTAAATTTTTTATTCCCAGATTCAGCCAAAAGATATCCCAAAGAGGGACAATGCCTTCCTCTATGTGTACCTGGGAGCCTACAGTGGGAGCTTTTCAAAAGAGGAGCGACTGCCCATCACTTTTGAAAATGGGTTCCTCTTCATTCAGACGGACAAGCCCATCTACACCCCTGACCAGTCTGGTAAAGTAACCGATTCTTTGTTGAAACTGTGAGAACATGCAATCATGCTTGGTTGACCACTGAAACATACAACAATGTCTCAAAGCTTGCAAAGTATCTGATCTCCCTGGTTTCCCCCCCTTCTTGATTTGTTCTTCTGTAATTAATTGTACTGTTTATAATGGTCCTTTTACTGACACCCCTTTGAAACATTGTTGTACATTACAGATGTTTGCCCTAGTCTCACCAGGGTTTAAGGGCTACCTCCTGTAGTCTGGTATTATTATTGATTGACCACTGAAGCAGAGGGCAGCTTTGAAGACATTCTCCTTTGATTGGCTGTTCCTCCGCACTGGCATGTTTGCTCCTGTCTTTGATTTACTGCTGTCAATGGCAGGAGTAAACTCCTATCCAAAGTAGCAAAGGGGAGATATCAGCCTCTGAATTGGTGGGTGTTTGTGGTAGGTGGCTTTTCCACATAGAAAAAGAAAAACCAGTTAGCATTTGCAAATGTTCACATGCACGTTTGCTAAGCATTTGCTCATTGCTAAATGACTAGTCTGTACATTTGCATATATGTAAAGGTTTATGCAGGTGCTTACTCCAGGAAAACTGCAAAAGTCACAGCTTGTTAGGAGTAATCCTGGCTTCAGGGAGAATTCACATAAAGTTGAAAACTAAATCCAAAGATATGTATGAACATGCTGGTGTAAATGTACAGTTATTTATAGGATTGTGTTCTACATAAATACCGGCATCAAACCTTCCTCTCGATTAATTTTTGATTAAAGACCACACACAGAATGCATTTCATGTCCAATGGAAGTGTCACATTTATGACATTCAAAAGCCAATCGAAGCACACAATTAAATGTGATGGCATATTAGTACACATGATCACTAAGAAACACAAATGTACGAATATTATTTGATCAGCAGTCCAAAAGTAGTGTAAGACACCCGCCCCGTAGAAGAATGCCTCTAGAGCTGTGCTTAAAATGAGATAAAAGTACTTTACCAGATGCGTGTCCTATCGACCAGTATCTATCGTCAAGGCTGATAGTAAAGTCTACACCAAGAAGGGGTCTACTTGTCTTACCTTGCTCTTGAACAATCTAGGCTTGAAACAACGGCATGCCTTTATTCTTGGTAGAGGAGCTACTGAGAGTGCTAAGTTAATTGTGGCACTATATGAACACATAGGAACAGAAAGGGGCGCTGTAACCATCCTCAGCATGTCGTGGCCTTGATAGCCAATCCAAGCCACAGCACAGTACTAAAACATCTGGAACCCAATGGCTGGAGAGGGATGCCTTAAAACACTCTCTCTCTAGAAACTTCTTTATAATATATTGATGACATGAGCTGGCTTAAAAATGGAAGTTCATAGTTAGGCGAAGTTCTTCAAAAAGTTGTCTTGTGTGCAATTTCTTCAGTTCCAAGAGCCCAGAGCAAGGTCGAGGGGTCAATGGGAATATAAGAGTACAGGTCTGGGAATGGGGAAACAAGACAGTGAGTGAGGGAGTCAAAGAGAAAAAAACACATCAGTTAGACAATAAAACAATTGTCGGGTTCATAGCTAGAAGAGACTTTTAAACTCAGGATCATTTGTGTAAGTCTTTGACTTGCTGGCTGATATTGTTGGATTTTTGGAATTTGTTTCTAGACTCAAAAATGTCTAAATGGGCTTGGATGAGCATTCTGCTCTCTGACCTACATTGTCAGAATAAAAGCTTCCAGTCACCCATCATGGTGAGCTGTGAATGTGAGGGGCTGGTGTAGTGCCAAGTAGGTGCTTGTACCCATGACCTAGTGCCAGGAAATCCTGTACTGTTTATTGTAAAACATGAGCATCACTTTAAAGCTGTTGTTTTTAATGTCTGGACTGTAGAAAGCTTTGACCACAGCTGCCATTTACAGTATTTTCTTGCCAAAACAATCTGAGTATGTGCTGTGACACCATTTGTTGTTTCTACTTTCAGTAAAAGTTAGAGTTTACTCTTTGGATGAAGAGCTGAAGCCACCAAGGAGGACAACTACTTTAACGTTTACGGTAGGTACGCGCCTGATGCCATATCAACAAATTCAAACTGTATACAGAGGTGGCATCGAGCATTCTATGATCCCTATAGTATCAAAAACAGGTACATACCATTATCAATTAACCTTTCCATCGTGACATCACAAGAAATTATATAGCTGATAGTGCTTGATTTGTAAAAAGAGTAAGTGCCGGGGCCAGATGTTTTCCTCAGAAGCCAGCCCACTGTGCGACGGAAGGTTGGGGTTGCTAAATACCAAGATGCTCCAGTCTTGATACCAACTCTTGCCTCTTTCATCCACCACCAGACACTACCCTCCCTGCCCCTTTCTTCTCAATCTGTCCCTGATTTCGTCCTTTGGCATGGTTTTCCTGCCTTTCCGTTCCCCATTCTTTCCTCTCTGTCTACCTTTCTCTCTATTGTTCTGGGTCAAAGTCTGATATTGAAGTATAGGTCCCTGTCCCCAAAAGTGAGTGTGGGTTGGCCCCACGTGCAACCACTGGCTCAAATTAAGCAATAAGTATATAGGGCCTCATTTATGAGAAATGACGCATCACTGCGTAAAAGCAGCGATGCGTCACTTCTCAGTGCGCACTTCTTGCGACATACCTGATGCGTCATATTTAATAAATGACGCATCATGTCGCAAGGAGTTACAGATACGTCAGTATTTCTGACGTATCTGTAAGCGCAAAAGTGATGCACTGCTGGAGTGTGTCACAAAAGTGATGCAACTCCAGCAAGACGTCCTTTCACATGGGGCAAGCCCCATTTGAAAGGGCCTGTGTCAGTCTTACGCCTGCTAAGAGGCAGGCGCAAGATTTTGACGCAATGGCACCCTAGAAGTGACGCAGTGTAATCTTATAGATTTCACTGCGTCACTTCTACGAGGCTCTTTGCAGAGGAACGCCCCCCCCTGCATACATTATACCTGATGCAGGTATAATATAGCGCAGGGGTTTACAAACTGACACATCTGCTTAGATGCGTCACTTTGTAAATAGTGTGCAACAGGGGGCATGTTTTACGCCACCGATGCATCACAAAAAGTGACGCATCGGAAGCGCAAAACTGACGCAAGGCCTCATAAATGAGGCCAATAGCATCTAACCATGATTCAATTGCTTGTAGTGGATCTAAAAATATCCAACACAAACTATAAAAAAAAATTCCTAACTTCAAAATCATACAGAATCAGTTAGAAGGCAGAAATAAGAGGAATTCTTGATTTGTGCAGGTGGTTGGTGGAGGTGGGCAGCAGCACTCATATTATGGGGTCAGGTCTTATTTTTCACCATAGGACTTTCACTCAGAATAAGAGAGAAAAAAAGACAGAAATAGGAAAAAAGAAGGAGAAAGAGAAAGATAAAGTAGAAAATAGTAATTAGGCAAAGAAAGCAGGGATGACAAAGAATACACAAGAGTGGGATAAGGAGATATGAAGTGCAGAGAATGGAAGAAAGAGACATGAGGAGGAATTGAGACTGGGAAGTCTTAATATTGGGCAAACCCAAAATTTGACAACCCTGGAATTCAGCACCAGAGGCAGCAGGCGATATGGAAAACTTTGGGCCCCTGCACTTATGTTTTTACAGAATAAGGAGTATGCAACGTGGATCATACTGTTCACAGCTATCCATCTTGGTGGCCATTGACTGACGCCCTCCCTATCAATCAGTTCCTTGCTGGTCCCAGAAGGAGGGCGCTGTTGCACACCTCCCCCAATATCTTCAACTGTGCAGTTGCTGTAGAGTCAGGAGAAGGCTCCTCTCAAAGCTGAGATACATGATCACTGCTTCAAAGTAAGGCAGATGGTGGGCTTTAGCAACAGGTTGATGCACTCCTAGTAGACAAGGATGAACCAATTCATAATCCTTCTCGACAGGTAACTGCACCAAAGTACGAGGCGTACATGAGAAATTAAAGTGGCTCACCATAATTCGGATCTTTAAAGATGCGCGTTTCTTTGCTGCCTCTGGGCAGCTGACTCAGTGAGGGACCAGTACCTTGTCTCAGCTGCACCTTAAATGTCTGTTCCTGCCCCACTGTCATCACTCTCTCTCTCTCTCTCTCTGAATTGCTTGCCTGTCTGTGCTTGTTGAGCAGTGTGGTGCTGGTGCTTTCGGTGTCCCATTGTTCAGTTCCCTTTATGCTTGGCCCCCGGATCCGGGGGGCAAAAGTTCAAGCTTCAAGCTTGTAACTATTTTAGAATGGCGCCAACAAGCTGCCAGCGCCGTTCTAAAATAGTTAGCTTCAACAGGAAGCACTAATAGAAGCAGGTGCTCGAGTTTAACTGAATTTGTGTACTGCCTGCCTGCTTTTGTGTATTGTGTGCTTGTGAGTGTTCATTGCCCCGCGCATGCGTGTTTCCATCCCATGTTGGTATGTGCCTCTATCCCAGGTTAATCCTCATTTGACATGCTGTAGGTGTTTACCTCTTCTAGTGTCAGATTCTCCTTGGTCCTACCGTACTTGTCTGCTAGGCACAGTGTATGCCCTGGCTCCATATGACAGTGCTCTAAAGTTTGGAGGATGGTTCACGGTCTCTGGCCTTGCATCTGTATTTTAAAGACCTAGAAGCAAGTGTCCTGATGGAGGTGGATCCCAGCATGTTTCATGTGTGGGACTTGTTAAGCGCACAGCTGCCCGTAAGCCCCACAGCTGCCCGTAAGCGTCCCGGCGCTGAAGACCGCTGGGGAACCCGTCCTGGCTTTCCCTGTGAGATGGTCCCTTCTGGGTATCTCCAAGGTGAAACCAGGCATCCCCGGCGTCTGTGGGGGGCCGTTGTAGAGATGAGGCAAGCTTAATGCCCAGAGTTGCCGAGTGTGATCCCTGGTTAGAGTAGGCACCGAGGCGAGAATTATCGAGTCCGCTGACCCTGGTCCACGACCCTGCCGCATCGGGAATTGAACCCTGGTCCCGGGCCGTTCTCTGCTTCTGGGTCTGCCGCCTCTAACCAGTCAGCCACACCACTCCACAGCATCAGTATGCTTCCGGTCATGGTGTATGTCTTCTTCCAAATGTAGATTTTGTTTTATCCCAGAGTCAGTCCCCTGTCACTAATAGTCTGTTCTTGCCCAGTGGGTGTCTCAATTATTATGGCTTTGCATCACTGTTGGGTTCAGGTCTCGAGGATTCTGTCCTAGACTGGAGTCAGTTCCCTGTTTGAATAGGATCATCAGTAACATGGGTGTGGTTGATATGTCAAGTATGTGTATTGTTGTCATGTTGTTCGGTGTATCCATTCGGAGATCTTTACCAATCTGGGTGTGAGCCATACGAAGGACTGGGATGTGCGATACTTACCTTGAGATTTGTGTTTGTATGAAGTACCCAAGACTATGGGCAGAATGGCACAACAACGAGTGGGGCAGAGGGCAGAAGGGCACAACAACCAGTGGGGCAGAGGGCAGAATGGCACAACAACCAGTGGGACAGAGGGCAGAAGGGCACAACAACGAGTGGGGCAGAGGGCAGAAGGGCACAACAACAAGTGGGGCAGAGGGCAGAATGGCACAACAACAAGTGGGGCAGAGGTCAGAAGGGCACAACAACGAGTGGGGCAGAGGGCAGAATGGCACAACAACAAGTGGGGCAGAGGGCAGAAGGGCACAACAACGAGTGGGGCAGAGGGCAGAAGGGCACAACAACAAATGGGGCAGAGGGCAGAATGGCACAACAACGAGTGGGGCAGAGGGCAGAAGGGCACAACAACGAGTGGGGCAGAGGGCAGAATGGCACAAAAACGAGTGGGGCAGAGGGCAGAAGGGCACAAAAACGAGTGGGGCAGAGGGCAGAATGGCACAAAAACGAGTTGGGCAGAGGGCAGAAGGGCACAAAAACAAGCGGTCTCGCACAACAAAAACCCCGCGAACAGGCAAAGTCTGTTCTTGCCCCAGTGGGTGTCTCAATTATTATGGCTTTGCATCACTGTTGGGTTCAGGTCTCGAGGATTCTGTCCTAGACTGGAGTCAGTTCTCTGTTTGCATAGGATCATCAGTAACATGGGTGTGGTTGATATGTCAAGTATGTGTATTGTTGTCATGCTGTTCGGTGTATCCATCCGGAGATCTTTACCAATCTGGGTGTGAGTCATTCGAAGGACCGTGATGTGCGTTGCTTACCTTGAGGTTTGTGTTTGTATGAAGTACCCAAGACTATGGTGTCTTGCTGGGGTCCACATTAAGCATGGGCGCAAAATCTGTTCCGCTCGCGGATTTTGCAGATTTTCGGCAAATTCGCAATCAGCGAATTCCCGCGAATTTGCCGAAAATCCGCAAATCCGCGAGCGGAACGGATCCGGGGGCCAAAAGTTCAAGCTTCAAGCTTGTAACTATTTTAGAATGGCGCAGGCAAGCTGCCAGCGCCATTCTAAAATAGTTACTAAGTTAGCTTCAACAGGAAGCACTAATAGAAGCAGGTGCTCGAGTTTAACTGAATTCGAGCACCTGCTTTATTTTATCTATTAGTGCTTCCTGATGAAGCTAACTTAGTAACTATTTTAGAATGGCGCTGGCAGCTTGCCGGCACCATTCTAAAATAAAACAGGAGAGGGGCAGAGGGCAGAAGGGCACAACAACGAGTGTGGCAGAGGGCAGAAGGGCACAACAACGAGTGGGGCAGAGGGCAGAATGGCACAACAATGAGTGGGGCAGAGGGCAGAAGGGCACAACAACGAGTGGGGCAGAGGGCAGAATGGCACAACAACGAGTGGGGCAGAGGGCAGAAGGTCACAACAACCAATGGGGCAGAGGGCAGAATGGCACAACAACAAGTGGGGCAGAGGGCAGAAGGGCACAACAACGAGTGGGGCAGAGGGCAGAAGGGCACAACAACAAGTGGGGCAGAGGGCAGAATGGCACAACAACGAGTGGGGCAGAGGGCAGAAGGGCACAACAACGAGTGGGGCAGAGGGCAGAGGGCAGAATGGCACAACAACGAGTGGGGCAGAGGGCAGAAGGGCACAACAACGAGTGGGGCAGAGGGCAGAAGGGCACAACAACAAATGGGGCAGAGGGCAGAATGGCACAACAACGAGTGGGGCAGAGGGCAGAAGGGCACAACAACGAGTGGGGCAGAGGGCAGAATGGCACAAAAACGAGTGGGGCAGAGGGCAGAAGTGCACAAAAACGAGTGGGGCAGAGGGCAGAATGGCACAAAACTGAGTGGGGCAGAGGGCAGAAGGGCACAACAACGAGCGGTCTCGCACAACAAAACCCCCACAAACACGCAAAGTTTGTTCTTGCCCCAGTGGGTGTCTCAATTATTATGGCTTTGCATCACTGTTGGGTTCAGGTCTCGGGGATTCTGTCCTAGACTGGAGTCAGTTCCCTGTTTGAATAGGATCATCAGTAACATGGGTGTGGTTGATATGTCAAGTATGTGTATTGTTGTCATGCTGTTCGGTGTATCCATCCGGAGATCTTTACCAATCTGGGTGTGAGCCATACGAAGGACTGGGATGTGCGTTGCTTACCTTGAGGTTTGTGTTTGTATGAAGTACCCAAGACTATGGTGTCTTGCTGGGGTCCACATTAAGCATGGGCGCAAAATTCGTTCCGCTCGCGGATTTTGTGGATTTTCGGCAAATTCGCAATCCGCGAATTTGCCGAAAATCCCAAAATCCGCGGGCGGAACGGATCCGGGGGGCAAAAGTTCAAGCTTCAAGCTTATAACTATTTTAGAATGGCACCGGCAAGCTGCCAGCGCCATTCTAAAATAGTTACTAAGTTAGCTTCAACAGGAAGCACTAATAGAAGCAGGTGCTCGAGTTTAACTGAATTCGAACACCTGCTTTATTTTATCTATTAGTGCTTCCTGATGAAGCTAACTTAGTAACTATTTTAGAATGGCGCTGGCAGCTTGCCGGCGCCATTCTAAAACAAAACAGGAGAGGGGCAGAGGGCAGAAGGGCACAACAACGAGTGTGGCAGAGGGCAGAACAACAAGTGGGGAAGAGGGCAGAAGGGCACAACAACGAGTGTGGCAGAGGGCAGAAGGGCACAACAACGAGTGGGGCAGAGGGCAGAAGGGCACAACAACGAGTGGGGCAGAGGGCAGAATGGCACAACAACGAGTGGGGCAGAGGGCAGAATGGCACAACAACGAGTGGGGCAGAGGGCAGAAGGGCACAACAACCAGTGGGGCAGAGGGCAGAATGGCACAACAACCAGTGGGGCAGAGGGCAGAAGGGCACA
This sequence comes from Lissotriton helveticus, assembly GCF_964261635.1. Lineage (NCBI taxonomy): Eukaryota > Metazoa > Chordata > Amphibia > Caudata > Salamandridae > Lissotriton > Lissotriton helveticus. The sequence goes on from NC_136065.1 coordinate 129,441,611, forward strand.
ACAACGAGTGGGGCAGAGGGCAGAAGGGCACAACAACAAGTGGGGCAGAGGGCATAATGGCACAACAACGAGTGGGGCAGAGGGCAGAAGGGCACAACAACGAGTGGGGCAGAGGGTAGAATGGCACAACAACGAGTGGGGCAGAGGGCAGAAGGGCACCACAACGAGTGGGGCAGAGGGCAGAAGGGCACAACACCAAGTGGGGCAGAGGGCAGAATGGCATAACAACGAGTGGGGCAGAGGGCAGAAGGGCACAACAACGAGTGGGGCAGAGGGCAGAAGGGCACAAAAACGAGTGGGGCAGAGGACAGAATGGCACAAAAACGAGTGGGGCAGAAGGGCACAACAACGAGCGGTCTCGCACAACAAAACCCCCGCGAACACGCAAAGCGCCCTGCGAACATGCAAATCGCCCCGCGAACATGCAAAGCGCCCCGCAAACACACACAAATAAATAAATCCACAAATTCGCACAAATTTGCAAATTTTGCAGATCGTCAATTCGCAAATCCGCAAATTCGCGGATCGCGAATTCGCAAAATTCGCACATACTTAGTCCACATTATCCCTTCGCTCAGTCTATGTAGCTGGGTGGGTTTTGGTTAAGTATGTAGTGACCTAAAGAACAATATTGCTGTTCTGCTGGCTGCATTGACGTCAGTGGAGGACCGTCCCTGCTCAGAAACCTGCCACCAGATCATTACCATCTAACTACTGCTTGAAAGTTGTGATTGACAGGCTGTTGTCCCATAGAGTTCTGATGACCTCTTTATAATGGCAAGGCAAAGTGCATATACCAAGAGAAGACAACCATGTCAAGGGCTGCTCTTTTTTCATATCCCAACAACACAGGAAAAGACTCAGGACCTGATGCAGAGTTTGGTGAAGGGTTACTCCTTTACAAATGTGACGCCAACTGCCTTATTGAAGTGCCATGGGATATAATGCACTTGTAATACGATGGGAAAGACAGAGCATCCCATCCCACAAACAAAAAGCTAATAAGGCACTTAGAGTTTGAAAAAAAAACACCTGATGCATTTTACCTCCTCTTTTATGATGTCACTGGGAGAAGGAACACCTCGCCTGCCTTCGAAAATTGACAGGCTGGACTAGAGGCTGGGCATCCCTACACAGTGTAAAAAGTGCACAAAGCTTTTATAGTTCGCAAAATATTTTGCAGCATTACTAAAGCATAAAATGTTTTGTTTACCTCCACTCAAGAAATGAGTTTACACATTTAATCTTTTTGTTTTTTATTTGGAAGGATCCCGAAGGTGTCAAAGTGGACTTAGTCGAAGCTGAGGACTTCATTGGAATTGTATCGTTTCCAGATTTCAAAATCCCCGCCAATCCAAAGTAGAGCGATTTGAATTTATCTTTCTTTATTCCTTTATTTTTTGCTGTTGTCTTCAGTGCTCCTGTCTAAGACATATGTTCCACTAGTGCATTACCTCTTTGCAGGTTTGTAGTTGTGCATTTTGTGCAGGCCAGCTCAGTTTAGGTAAAACTAGTGGTACTGGAATTATGCATTTCTGCGGTTGTGGCATTGTCTTCGTAACAATGGATTTGCCACACTTGCCACATAGTCAGTCCATAGTATACTCCATAATTAGCAGATTTTAATCTCAAATAACTTTACTTGCTAAAAGGAATCAAAAGTTACTAAAAACATTGCCACACATGCGGCCATAAAGTGGCAGCCATTTACTCTGCAGTGACAGGGGTTGTATGTCAATACAACGCAGTGTTTACACCGCACTAACATTAGAACGCTGGTTTTACAACACAAGTCGTTACCACGACTTGCGCTGTAAGGTGCTGGACTTAGGAATAGTAAGATTTACTATTCCAACACCAGCCTACGGTAGGGAAGGTGTTGGAATAGTAAATCTACTATTCCTTAGCCTAGAGCGCCCTCAAGCGTAAGTCGTGGTAACGACTTGCGTTGTAAAACCAGCGCTGTAATGGTAGTGCGGTGTAAACGCCGCGTCGTAATGGATGTTCCCCGTGACAGGCCATCTTTCTTTTGCTGACTGCTGCATTTAGGTGTTTAGCTGATAATAATGAAGTGCATTCTCCGCCCAGACAGTATTAACATTGTTAAAAAAAATGACAAAACAGGGGATCAGTACTGACACAAAATGTGTTGCATTACACCACATAATTTGTTTTTTTCTTCCTGCATATGTTAGTTAATAATGACTCATAATGTGTTCTAATCTTCGGCATGATTCCAGTGGTCCTACATATAACACCCAGCACAGGAAGCTGGGCAATCAATCATTTTATACAATGACACTGGACAGAGGCCACATGTATATCACATGTAGGCCTAGGGAGACAGAAAGAAAGAAAGAGAGAGAGAGAGAGAGAGAGAGAGAGAGAGATATGTTGAGAAGAATAGTGACTCTAGAGTGGAGAGAGTGGATAGAGAGAATGAGACGGAGGGATGGGAAAGATAGGGCAAGCAAAAGGGGTAGAGCTGGGGAAAGAGAAAGAGAGAAAGAGAGAGACAACAGGGAGGGAGTAACATGAAAAGGAGCAAAAAGGGATGCAAAGTGAGATATTAGAGAAGATGTCTACAGGATCATTTTCGAACATGATCTGAGTGTCTCTCTGAGCAGGCAGAGGCTGCTTATTTTAGAACAGTCAACGTATTAGTCTGCAAGATGCATTTCATTATTTTGTAAGATGTGACAGCTCTTTAGAAGGATGCTATTGTCCCTTGAAGGGTGCTTAAATGCCAGGGTCATCCAATATAGCTGTGAGAAGTGTCACTTTCAGGTCTGTTAGTGTACTAACTGATGTGAATGCTCAAACTGATAAACAGCAATTGTAAATGTAACAGAAACTAAAGCGATAAACAGAGAAGAAAGACTTTACAGAGAAAGGCAAATTTAGGTGTTGTGGAAGAGCGGTTTTAAGAACCTTCTATGTACAGATTGTTTGAACGAAGGCAAAATGAGGAATGGCAAGTGGTGTGAATGCTGTTTCTTCCATGAGAGAGTACCTTTACCCATAAAAGTTTGGGGTCTTAAAAAGTAGGCAATTACTTGAATGCTGCACTCTACCAGTAAAGGGGTTTTGATATAGGTGAGCATCATAAAAGTAGCTGAGGTTACATGCTATGAGGTGTTGGCAGGTAACTGTAAAAAAGGATTTTATTAACTGCTATAAAGGCAGACATTGATCTATCTGGGCATTGGGGCTCCTAAAAGCGGTAGTCGATACACAGGAAATAGTTGGGACATGATTTGGAGAGAGCCTCCTGCCAGAATGATGAGGTCAAGAAAGAGAATTTAATTTATTGTTTTTTTTAGAGAACTGCTTTGAGAAATCAAGGTGTTTCACTCTAGTCTAACCAATAGGCAGCACCTAGTGTCTGGCCAGAAGTCACTATCTGGGCTCTGAATAGAACTCTTTTGTCAGTTCCTTGAGTAACCAACTTAACAGGCAGCATGGAGAGTGCATGCGTGCCACCCTTTGAAGATCTGGGCCATGGTAGGAGTGGACGGGGGCGCAAGTGAACTAAATCCACAGGTTAATGCACAGAATGTCATTCTGTCAATGGACATACAATGGCTCAACTGCTAAACGTAGGGGTGTGCTCAAAATGTGCCAATATTCCTTTGAAGTCACTTCATTAAAGTTATAATGAGTCACGTGTATTAATCTGCCCACCTTGTATTTTCTGTTACAGGTTTGGCATTTGGAAGATTGATGCGGCTTACAAGAACGATTTCAAAACCACTGGACACGCATATTTTCAGGTCAAAGAATATGGTGAGGATTTCCAGTCTACTGTTTCAAAGTTCACAATTGCTTTAAAACATTTTTGGACATCAAGTATTTATCCCCCCAAAAGACAACTGCCCTCTGGTATAAAACATTGACAGGGGATATGGAGTGTCTGTTGAGGCAGACAGAATTAGATGAGGTATTTGACTTAAGGAGGTACATCACTCTCCTCTACAATGATAGTAGGAGGCTATAAGACAGTCATCAAGCACAAGACAATATTAAAGAATCACTCAATAATAACTTTATAACGAACCGCAAAGGGCGCTCGATGTGGGCTTCAGTAGCCGAGGCAGCAGTGACATAGTTGGCGCTATCTTTGTAACAGGCAAAGAAAAAATGTCCATTTGCAGCAAACGTCTAGTAGGGAGTTGGGATATCAGTGGACGTGAAGGTTAACTTGCTAAATTGTCAATGTTTTAGGATTTGAAAATTTGGGGTCATCCAAATAATGTCCATCTATGTTACTCTCTTAATGGGCCGTTTTGTTTCCTTCTCTGATACTCTTTTAAGAGCATTCATAAGCCAAGCCCGTACAAAAGGCTGTACACAATAATGATTCTTGTGGAGCAATGCTGTTAGATACCCACAGTGAAGAACAAAAGGAAAACAATTGCAGGCAACTCAACAAAATATTAGATTGGTTAAAAGTCTTTGACTTGGGCCTCGTTGCCTTTTAAAGTCCTTTTCCAATCTGATGGCATGATTTGTTTATCATCTGTTCCTGAGATTGAATTTAATTTGTCAATGCTATTTTGATGCACCAGGTGGATTGAGGGTTCAATGAAGATCTTAGTGTAAAATGTGTTCCATTCAGTTCCACTATCACCAAGTCGTTCAAAGTAGAGTTACAGACCGAGGCCTAGTCTAGCATTATGGAAACACCCATCAGCTGCATTAGATGCACTAAACTCGATATTGAGCAAAGGGTAATCTTTATCTACCCGGTGCAAGTGGCAACGGACCTTCAGGAATCGGCACCAGAACTCAATCAATAAATGTCAATGCCCAAAAGCAAACGAGGAACGCGGTAGTAAAATATGCGTCATGTTCAGGAAGTTTATGCCGCAATGTCATGCCCATCTTGCTAAACAATTCCAAGTGAACTGAGTAGTTTTACTATAGTCACATGCTGTAAATATTGGGTTTGAAATATCAGGAGGACCCATAATAGGAGTGAAAAATGCATTGATAGCCTCTTTCCTTCTAATATTTCTGAATTCTTTTGTAGATGTAACAGGGGCAAACCCTTATGAGCCATATGCTTTGCGCCTTTCCTGCTATTTAAATCTTCTTTGAATTCACTTATTGATGGGCACATTATCTTTACACATGTTTTGTAGTTCATGATTCTTCTTTGATTATTTGTTTACATATATTCACAGTGTAGTGGTGTTTTGTAATAGGTTAGCTGAAGCCTCAGGCAATTTTACCAGCTGGAACTCCCTGGAGTTGGTGGAAATTGAAATACATTTTTAATTTACACATATTTATATCTATGGAGGGAAGTACACATTTTATAATGATGGCAAAACACATATCAGCGGTTGCTTTTATTCATTCCTGGTTGGCTTAAACAGCATTTTGAACACACAAGGAGATGATGGACGGAGCGCTGAAACTTTTCAGACACTCACCCCCAGTCACAGATCTGGGTTGAATCCATCATCATTCTTTAGCTCACTTTTCCACCCCAGTTCAGACACAGCTATATGCAAATCAGTCTTGACCCTGTGCCTCGGGGGAACCGTCCAGCCCGAACTGCCAAGCCATGTCTTCCCTGGACCGGAAACAAGCATCCTGGGACCAGTTTCGGGCTAACAGCCCTCATCAGCCAGGCTAGCTTGAATCCAGTGGCAAAGTGAGCAAGGGGCCCACGTCTGGGTATAACCTGCCAACTTAGGGCGAACAAAGCAAACACAAGGAGATGATGGACGGAGCGCTGAAACTTTTCAGACACTCACCCCCAGTCACAGATCTGGGTTGAATCAGCATTTTACCAATCCATTTTTAAAAATCAAAAACAAATCATTTAAAAATGTCCTTAAACTCCATGCAGGTTTAACTAAGTTCACAAGCAAGGAACACCGTGCCAATCACACCCCCACTTTCCTTGTTCGTCCTTTTGCTCAGTTAGCAAAGCAGCTTGTTTACTAAGACTTCAATTAGATTATACGGTGCAAAGTACGGATTAAATTGGATCAAATCTTTCCATAAATCCTTTTTCTATTAACATCTCTGTAATGGGGAGCTGGTTACGTGCACATGCTTCACGCTATGCACACGGCTGGTACAAGGGCTGTGCCTTCACATATGAGGAAGATGGCCGTTGTCCCTGTAGTCAGGAGGAGTAGGAACCTATACCGAGGGAAGGTGGTCAAACTGAGGCAGAGCTTGTAAGCAGGGGGCACATCATGACCATGGTACCCCATGGTACCCAAGGCCTGTCTTACCATCCCTACAGGCGTGCTCGTCCTGATATTTTACCCCCTCACCTTACCTTCTGCACGGTTTTTACTACTTAATGCATTAATTGATCATTGCTTAGATGGGAACCCAATGGTCTTGAGGTCAATCTCATTTGGTTTCTTCAAATCTATGATTTGTTATTTTTATTTATTTTCAGAATTGCCAGGTTATTCCGTTTCCATCGAGCCTGAAGCTTTCGTGATTGGTTATGACAAGTTTGAGGCATTTAAGATCACTGTAAGAGCAAGGTACGTCACGCTGGGTAAAACTCAACTTTTTTACATTAACTCCTTCCTGGGTCTATATCTCAATCTTCTGTTCTCTCTCTGTTGATCTGTCTCACTCCTTTCCCCTCTCTTTCACTCTCTCACCTCCAGCATTCTTCCTCCCTCTATTTACCCCTTCAACAGGTACATTTAATTTCATTTTCCAGCCTTTCCTTTATTTCTATTTCTTATTCTCCCTCCTTTATTTGACTTTCTTTTCATTTTCGCGTCCACTCTATCCCTTCCCTTCATCTATTCTCCACACATCCATCACTCAATTTCCTCTTTATAACTTTATCTCTACTTCTACCTCTGTGTCTCCCTGTCTCACGCCTTCGTCCTGGTCTCCTTCCTCCCTCGGATCTCCCACTTCTCCTTCTCTGTACCAGTCCATCTCCTCCCACAACTTCTCTCGATCCTGCTCACTCTAAATCTAATTTAATTCAGAAATGCTTTATTGACATGACTCTGTTTACAGTGTTGTCAACTCTTCGTTTCTTTTCAGCAGTGGTTCTGAACCGCAGCGCAAATTCGGCCTCGGTGTTGGTGATTTATTGAGTGGGCGGGGTTCGGACAGCCCCCCGGCCGTCCTCCGCACACGCCCACTGTGACGTTGGATAGCCGGCGGCCGTCCAGGCCATTGAAGGGGTTAACCTTTTGCATTCATTTGGATCCTCACCAGGGTCGGACTGGCCTAGAGGGCAATCAGGCACACATAGTGACTTGTTAGATAGGCTGGCCTGATAGTACAATGTGTGGGCCAGTTTTGTGGCTGTTTGTGGGCCTGTTTTTATCATTTTCTGGGCCGGTTTTACTGTTGATTTCCCTGATATTAAAGCAAACATTGCCTGCAGCAAGATCAAATCCATGTAGTCTTCCATACCTTGCAAAACACTTATACAGTGTGTCTTTACAAGATCAAAAGCTGTCCCTATTTTGAAGCATGAAACAATTTTTTAGCTATTGAATTCACTAAAGGGGCCACTTTAATTTTGGTTCCCTGGCCTATTTTTGACCCAGTCCGACCCTGATCCCCATTGAATCATAGCTTGAATCCTGAGATCCGCCCTACCACTGAGTCATTATTGGAAGATGGGGACCCCAGTATAAGCAATTTCTTTGATTTAAATCTTAAAACAATGGTCAAAACTACAGAAAGAAGTATACCCCAAACAAATGCTCAAATACTGAAATATTTTGCTTATTTCACAAATATAGAAAAAGTTGTACCTTTTTAAATTTGATTCTTTATTTGTAAATACTTTATTCATTTAATGTATTAATTTTATTATATTTAATTTTGTAAAACAGTTGCTGATCCCCTGTGTTGGCCTCACAGACCCCCAGGGGTCCTTGGGCCACAGGTTAAGAACAGCTTCTTTACAGAATAAAAGGTTTGCAAAGATTTTACAGTAGCAATTCCAAGCCTCTGGTGGTGCCAAATGGCTAGGGTTGCCATCCTTCTATACAGAGTTGGGACACCATGCTTCTAATCTTAGGCTTTTCAGTTACAAAACCTCCTGGTGCACATTTGGCTACTAAATTCAAGTGCAAGATTGGAAACATGGTGTCCTACCCTTCTTGACAACCTGGCCAATCTCGGCCTCAAACAACTTGTTGACACCCCCACCCATGTTGCCGGACATACGCTCGACCCAATCTTCACTTCCAGCAAACACATCTCCTTCGATCGCACCACAGCTCTTCATTGGACAGACCACAGGTGTGTTCACTTCAGCTACAAAACCACCTCGACCTACAACCCCCCACAACCTATCCCCCGAAGAAAATGGAACAAAATAACCACCGATCAACTCCTCACATCGCTCAACCAAAACCCACCCGCCCTCTCATCGGACCCAAACCAAGCTGCCACCAAATTCAAACAATGGATCACTCACAGCGCCGACGAATTAGCACCCTTGAAAAACCATCACACCAAACAAGACAGCAAAAAGGCCCCCTGGTTCAACGAAGACCTTAAGAAATCCAAAAAGCTATGCCGCACTCTCGAGAAAACATGGAGAAAAAACCCAACCACCGACAACATGACCACTTTCAAGACAGCCACCCGCAAACACCACCAGCTGATTCGATCTACCAAGAAATCAGCATTCAAGACTCGACTCGACAACAACGCCCATAACAGTAAGGAACTATTCAACATCGTCAAAGAATTCACCAACCCCACCGCAGCCTCAAACGATATCACTCCCCCCCAAGACCTCTGCGATTCGTTATCCTCCTTCTTCTACAACAAAATTGCCGACATACATAACAGCTTCGATAACAGTCCCAACGAACAATCCTCTCCACCCCCCCCACAACCTAAAGCGCCCTCTAACAACCTCAGCGCCTGGAACCCAATCACCACTGAAGACACCATCCGCCTTATGAATTCCATTCACTCTGGTTCACCAACCGACCCATGTCCACACCACATCTTCAACAAAGCAGACTCCATCATCGCACCCCTTCTCCGTGATGTCATCAACTGCTCCTTCACCTCTGCCACCTTCCCAGAAAGCTGGAAACATGCCGAAGTCAGCGCCCTCCTGAAGAAACCCACAGCAGACCCCTCTGAACTTAAAAACTACCGCCCCATATCCCTCCTCCCATTCCCGGCCAAAGTCATTGAGAAAGCCGTCAATAGCCAACTCGCCGCATTCCTCGAATCCAACAACTCCCTCGAACCCTCACAGTCCGTACTTCGAGCCAAACACAGCACCGAAACCGCCCTCATCGCAGCCACAGACGACATCCGAACACTATTGGACAACGGAGAAACAGTGGCCCTCATTCTACTCGACCTCTCCGCCGCCTTCGACACTGTCTGTCACAACACCCTCATACAACGCCTCAGCAACATCGGCATAAAAGGAAAAGCCCTGGACTGGATCATCTCGTTCCTAGCTGGAAGAACTCAGAGAGTCCGACTTCCCCCATTCAAATCAGAAGCCACCGAAGTCATCTGCGGTGTACCACAAGGATCGTCGCTCAGTCCCACCCTCTTCAACGTTTACATGAGTCCACTCGCTTCCATCGCGCGTCAACACAACCTTAACATCATTTCCTACGCTGACGACACCCAGCTGATCCGTTCCCTCACCAAAGACCCCAACACCGCCAAAACCAATCTCCACGAAGGCATGAAAGAAGTAGCCGTATGGATGAAAAACAGCTGCCTTAAACTTAACTCAGACAAAACGGAAGTGCTCATCCTAGGATCATCCCCCTCTGCCTGGGACAACTCTTGGTGGCCTGCGGACCTAGGCTCAGCACCCACTCCCACAGACCACGCACGTAACCTTGGCTTCATCCTAGCCTCCTCACTCTCGATGACCAAACAAGTCAACGCCGTCTCATCCTCCTGCTTCAACGTACTTCGTATGCTCAAAAAGATCTTCCATTGGATCCCCGCCGAAACAAGAAAGACTGTCACCCACGCACTGGTGACGAGTCGACTAGACTACGGAAACACCCTATACGCCGGAATGACAGCCAAATTACAGAAAAAACTCCAACACATCCAAAACGCATCAGCGAGACTCATTTTGGACATCCCCCCGCCAAGATCACATTACCGGCCACCTGAAAGACCTCCACTGGCTTCCCATCAACAAGAGAATAATATTCCGTCTCCTCACCCACGCACACAAGGCCCTCTACAAACTAGGACCCGAATGCCTCAATACTCGACTATCCTTCTACACACCCACCCGCCAACTAAGATCCTCCAAGCAAGGCCTCGCCGCAATTCCACGCATCCAAAGATCCACCATGGGTGGTAGATCCTTCTCCTACTTGGCGGCCAAGACCTGGAACTCACTCCCCACTCACCTACGCCTTACACAGAACCACATCTCCTTCAGAAAAGAACTTAAAACATGGCTATTTGATAAATAATTAACGCCTCCCCAAGCGCCTTGATACCCTCTGGGTGAGTAGTGCACTATATAAATCCTTGAACTTGAACTTGAACTTGAAGGAGATTGAGCTAGGTGGCATCACTATCGTAAGTGCCATCTCAGTGAACTTTCTGATTGTCTTGACACGGTCGTATATCCCATCACTGTGCATAAGGGTGTGTGCAAGGTACTCAACATCCACCATTTCACCACTCTCCCTTTGTATCACCCACTTCAAGAATGTACTGAAACGTTCAAACTCTGTACACGACCCTTAACACCCCATGGCCAAGCATTCTTCATAGTATTAACCCAAGCCAGCTGCAAAACCTGGAAGTTATAGGTGCTTTGGTGAAGCTCCATCAAAACCTACCTTTGCTACCAGGATCCCTTTTCCTTGTCCTTTCTCTAGCTTTACTCCACCATGAAATGAGGCACATGATACAGAGCAGTCCTCCCTACTCAGATGATGACTGACATCTGGGTGAAATAAATAATATAATGCACCTAACGGATCTGGCTCTTTCTCTCACATTGAGCCCAGCTTGGAGACGTTGGTGTTTGGCATAAATTTCGCCTCGAAGTTCCTTCGATTCTTCCAGAAGGCTTCTCCTTCGCAATGTTCTCTTTCAGAAATTTGACAACGCTATTTTAGGCTCTCGCCGGTTTGCCCGAACAGACTTGTCCTTCCGTTTCTGCAACTGCTTGTTCCATCATGTCGCTGGGATTTGTTTCTCCATTTCAGCCACCTTCCCAGGTTTATTTGTACAGAACTCTCTTCCATTGTGCTTCATCCAATGTGCTCCTATGGGACAGACTAAAGTCTCACTGACTCCTTCCCTGACTGAATCGGTTCTGAGATGTTTTCTCTTCTCTCCTTACTTATTTTCTGTGCTTAGTTGCTCCTACTTTTTCTTGTCCATGTCCCCTGCAATCTCTCCTAACTGCTATATTGCCTAACTAGCTGTTCTAGGCAGTTTGTTACTTGGTCTTCAGATGCTACTAATCTTACTGACATTTAGGTCTTCTCCTGCTCCTCTTCTTTGACTTCTTCTAAGACTCAGCCCAACTGTGTTCATACTTTCAGTTTTCTAATTCTCCTGAATTCTCTAAATTTCTTCTGGATTCTCATTTTTCCCTTGTGTTCCTTGCTTTTTCCTGTATACTCGAAATCTCTCCAATAACTAGCACATAGACCATGCCATCCTATCTGTTCCCTTCTGTTTCCCTTTGTTGTGCCCATTCTGCTGCGTTTCCTTACGTCTGCCACCTCCTCTCTGCCAGACTCCTACTCACACACGTTCTACGAATACATAGAAACAGATCTGGAGGCAGGACCTTCTCATGCATCTCTCCTCAAGTGTGGATTGACCTTTCAATACGGTGTGCAGTCTAAATATCGAGTTTTTATTTTCGACTGGACATAATATCGACTCCAGAATATCGAGATGGCATTAATGTCGAGGTAAGTAATATCGATGTATTTTTTATCGATTTTCATGTATGTTAAAAAATATCGATTGAAAAAATATCGAGTAAGTAATATCGATAGTAAAAAATATCGTTATTTCTAGTAGTTTAAAAATATCGAAAGTCAAAATATCGGTTTTAAGAATATCGAAAGTTGTGTTATCGACAGTCATGATTAAATATATGTTATTTTTTTATTTATTTATATTGAAAATAAATTTATAAAAAATTAATAAATATAAAAATTAATTCAAATAGTATAATAATTTCTAGGAGCGGGTAGTGGGTTTTTAGGGGAATAGGGTGGGAAGTAATTTAATTATAATTAATTAAATATGTAAATTTATTAATTGGTAGTAATATTTAATTAATTGTTAATTAAATAATATTTTTTATTTATATAAAATTTAATTGCTAATTAATTTAATTTAATTGATTAATTGCTAATTATGCTAATTTAAATAATTTATGTCATGTAGCGGGTTGTGGGTTTTTAGGGGAATAGGGTGGGAAGTAATTTAATTATAATTAATTAAATATGTAAATTTATTAATTGGTAGCAATATTTAAATAATTGTTAATTAAATAATAGTTTTCAAATATATAAAATGTAATTGGTAATTAATTTAATTTAATTGATTAATTGCTAATTATGCTAATTTAAATAATTTATGTCATGTAGCGGGTATTGGGTTTATAGGGGAATAGGGTGGGAAGTAATTTAATTATAATTAATAAAATATGTAAATTTATGATTTGGTAGTAAGATTTAATTAATTGTTAATTAAATAATTTTTTTAAATTATATAAAATTTATTTTGTAAATAATTTAATTAAATTGATTAATTGGTAATTATGTTAATTTAAATAATTTATGTCATGTAGCGGGTTGTGGGTTTATAGGGGAATAGGGTGGGAAGTAATTTAATTATAATTCATTAAATATGTAAATTTATTAATTGTTAGTAATATTTAATTAATTGTTAATTAAAAAATATTTGTTGATTATTTAAAATTTCATTGGTAATTAATTTAATTTAATTGATTACTTGCTAATTATGTTAAATTAATTTTTTTATTTCCTGTAGCGGGTTGTGGGTTTATAGGGGAATAGAGTGGGAAGTAATTTAATAATAAAGAAGGAAATAATAATATTTATTAAAGGTATACAACGTTTACCACGCAACTTTTACAACGCACTACCATTACAACGAAACTTTTACAACGCAAATACCATTATAACGCATGTATTTACAACAAATGTTTTTACTACGCAGGTACTTTTACAACGCATACCATTACAACGTAAGTATTTGTAAGTATATAATTATATTTAAAATGTTATAGGTTTGGGTTTTTGGGTAAAGGGGTATTTTTAGGGTTCAGGGTCAGTTTTGGGTTTTTGGGTAAAGGGGTATTTTTAGGGTTCAGGGTCAGTTTTGGGTTTTTGGGTAAAGGGGTATTTTTAGGGTTCAGGGTCAGTTTTCAGTTTTTGGGTAAAGGGGTATTTTTAGGGTTCAGGGTCAGTTTTCAGTTTTTGGGTAAAGGGGTATTTTTAGTGTTCAGGGTCAGTTTTCAGTTTTTGGGTAATGGGGTATTTTTAGGGTTCAGGGTCAGTTTTCAGTTTTTGGGTAAAGGGGTATTTTTAGGGTTCAGGGTCAGTTTTCAGTTTTTGCGTAAAGGGGTATTTTTAGGGTTCAGGGTCAGTTTTCAGTTTTTGGGTAAAGGGGTATTTTTAGGGTTCAGGGTCAGTTTTGATTTGATTTGATTTGAATAAAATTTATAACGCGCAAAAACAATAACCCGCAGGTATCAAGGCGCCTAACAATCACATCAAAATTAAAACATCCATCCTTACACATAGGCTTGTAGGAAGAGGCGAGTTTTTAAAGCCTTTCGAAATTTCAGAAGGGAAGGTAAAGATCTGAGATCAAGCGGAAGATCATTCCACCATTTGGGGGCCAGGGTAGAAAAGGCCTTACCACCCCACTTGGATCTCCGAATCCGGGGGACTGTCAGGAGCAATTTCCCGGAGGAGCGTATGTTCCTTCCGGGGATATAGTGGGAGATGATAGATCCAATTCCTGTGTCACTACCTTTAGCAATGGCTCTATAGGTCATACATAAGACCTTGAACCGAACACGGTGTTCCACTGGTAGCCAATGCAACGCTTTCCTGGCCACTGTGGCCGAGGAGCGTCGAGGGGCATCCAGTGCAAATCTGGCTGCGGCATTCTGAACCACCTGTAAGCGCTGCAGGAGGCTCCTATTGAGCCCCGCATACAGCGCATTACAGTAGTCCAGGCGTGAGCCGATAAGTGCAGCCGCTATTTGCTTTCTGGACTGCAAGGAAAGGTATTTCCTGATCTTTCGTAGGGTGTGGATTAGGCCCCAACAGGTGGAGATGGTCCTACTCACCTGTTTGCCCAAATCCAGGGCCGGGTCTATAGTCACCCCTAAGTTCTTAGCCGATGTAGTGGGGGAAGGGCAGGCTCCTAAGGAGTCGGGCCACCAGCTGGCAGACCAGATGTTCTCTTTCCCTCCAAATACCATCACCTCAGTCTTCTCCCCATTAAGCTTAAGTGAATTCATGATCATCCACTGACCGACCGCCTCCATGCAAGATCTAAATTTGGAGGCGGTAGGTACATCTGAATGGGAGAGAGAGACGAGGATTTGGGTATCATCCGCGTAAGAGACTACCTCCATCCCGAAAGATCTTATTAATCTGGCTAGTGGGGTCACATAAATGTTAAATAGGGTCGGACTAAGAGCCGACCCTTGAGGGACCCCACATCGCACAGGTCGGGACGGAGATAGAAACTCCCCCAATTTGACTCTTTGTGTCCTGTCCGCGAGGAAGGAGGTCAGAAGGTCCAGAGCTGCGTCCCTCACCCCTACCTCCCTTAGCCGAGATGTAAGTACTAAGGGAGAGAGGGTAATGAAGGCCGCAGTTAAGTCCAGCAGGACCAAGAGGGTAGTCTGGCCCCCATCCACTGTAGTGCCGATCTTATCAAGCACGATGGTGAGGGCCGACTCGGTACTGTGTTCCCTCCTGAATCCATGCTGGGAAAAGTCCAGACAGCCCGAGCCTTCGACAAAGGCAGCAAGATGCTTGTTAAGATGTAGCTCAAGCATCTTCGCGGGGGCTGGGAGCAGCGAGATTGGGCGGAAGTTTTTTAGGACCTCCGGGTCAAGGGATGCCTTCTTCAACAGAGGTTTAACCACTGCGCTCTTCCACTCCAGGGGGAAGATGCCATCTCTCATCGCCAAGTTCATGATTTCTAGCAGAGGAGGTAGAAGGGTCACCTTGCACTGCTTGATAATTTTTAGAGGGCAGATGTCCAAGGGGGAGCCAGATTTGGTCTTAGTGAGCAAGATCTCAAGGTCTTGCAAAGCCAGCGGGGGAAAACAGTCCAGTGTGCTCGAAAGAGGGGTGCTAGGGGAGATCGTAATCATCTCAACCCGAGCAGAGGGTGCACTGATACAGGCTCTTTGTTCCTCAAGAGCCGTGTGGATGTCCTGGATTTTTGTGTGAAAGAAGGAGGCGATCCGGTCACATAGGTCTTGCGATGGGACAACAGTATCAGGGGCTTGTAGAGTGTTTGGGTAAAGGGGTATTTTTAGGGTTCAGGGTCAGTTTTCAGTTTTTGGGTAATGGGGTATTTTTAGGGTTCAGGGTCAGTTTTCAGTTTTTGGATAAAGGGGTATTTTTAGGGTTCAGGGTCAGTTTTCAGTTTTTGGGTAAAGGGGTATTTTTAGGGTTCAGGTTCAGTTTTCAGTTTTTGGGTAAATAGGTATTTTTAGGGTTCAGGATAAGTTTTCAGTTTTTGGGTAAAGGGGTATTTTTAGGGTTCAGGGTCAGTTTGGGGTTTTTGGGTACAGGGGTACAGGGTAAAAATTAAGTTTATACTTGGTGGAGTTGGAATAGTAATTTGTATGGGTTCAGTGTCCAGCACCTTCCCTGATGTTATACTTGGTGGAGTGGGAATAGTAATTAGTATGGGTTCAGTGTCCAGCACCTTCCATGAGTTTACAATTGGTGAAGTGGGAATTGTAATTTGTATGGTTTTAATGTGTAGTATGGTTTTGTGAGTTTATAATTGGTGCAGTGGAAATAAGAAAACATTTTTAATACAAGTAATTATTATTGGTAGGATACTATAATAAAGTTTTAAAATTACATAGAAAAATGTTGTATTAAATATAATTATTGTTATTGTAGTAGTTAAAAGATAAATACATTTTTAAATTTATTAAAATTTAAAATGCATTTTTAAATAGAATATTTCATATGTAATTAATATTCATATAGAATAATAAAGAAGGAAACATACACAGGGTTAAATGGAATAAATGAAAAACAGTTTATTAACATATAAAAAATAAATTGTAAGTAGAGATGTATTTTTTATTTCTATTGAAAATTGTAAGTAAACAGTTTTTATTATCCAACAAAATATATGAAGTGCATATATATGTTTTTAACAAATAAATGATATTTAAATAATTATATGTTTATTCACATATATTGTAATTTAATTAGTTAAAGAAACAAATTGGTAATATGTACTTTTCATTTAATAACAATTCTTTTATTCACATAGACATTGAATATATTGTCATAGATAAATATGTATATTTGTTTTATAACAGTAACATTTTTGTTTTTTACAAAGTAATCATATTTTTTTTACAAATTAATATTATGAATATTTAACATATTTATAATATTATTTTTTACATAGATAAACACACAAATACATTTTTATATACATACATAATGTTTAAACTAATATGAGCTATTTTTATAAACAAATTATTTGTAACAAGGTTATATATTCACATTTGTTTAACATATAGATTATTTTCAAAATGTATATATAAATAATAAAATATTATTTAAAGTAACAGATAACAGTTGAATAATTATTTGAAAGTAATGAATATTTAAGAAATAATTTTCTACAATTTAAATAATTATTTACACTTAATATAATACTCAGTGTATTTTTTTAAAGTGTTGGAATATAGAAATTAAAGAGGTTTTTGCTGTATACAGGGACTACTTTTTAACCGCGTAATGTTATTTAGGCTTATTTGGTGCTTCAACAGATCGCAGTTGGATGCTGCTTCGCGTTAGAGAGGGTAAGTTTGTTTTTATTGTATTTTAGAAGTTAATGAAGTTAGTGTTAGTGTATGTGTGGTGTGTTTAAGTTTATGTACATAGGGTTATTAAGAGAAGATTGTGTTTTTGGTGTTAGGTAGAGTGTACGATATTTAATTTTTACCGCGTTTTAGTTGTAGGTGTGTGACGTGAGCTAATATGTTTAAATGTTACAAAGATAATATGTTTGGTGTATAAATATGTCTTTTTATATATGTATGGGTGTTTTTGTGTGGGTGGGTATGTATTTTATTTTTTCCAGGTTATCGTCGCGTTTTACTGTTTTTGAGGAGGTCCTTCTTTTTCGATCAGAGTTATGTGACGAGTATTATATACTCTTATTTTTGCACACAAATATTTTGGTTTTCACGTTTTCCAGGAGCGTTTTTTTTTTAAAATTACTATTTTCGGGTTTTCAATGGTATATCGTGTGTATTACATTGGAGAGGAGTCGCTATGGATTTGCTTGTATTTTTGCATTTTTTTTTGGGCTTCCATGGATTGTATGGGTTTTTGCTATGGTGTCGTATGGATTGCTTGGAATTGGATTACGTTTGAAGGTGCAACAGAAAGGTCAGTATTTACAAAACTTTTTATGGGTGGGGAAACTGTTTAAATTTTTGCTTTAGTTATGTTGTATGTAACATTTTGTAAATACATTATCTAAATACATTTTATATATGTTAATATTATGTATTTGATAATTTAATTGCATATTGTCACATGTAAAAATTAAGGAATAAAAAAAAAAATGCTTAATGTAACGTGTATAGTTATGTTATGTTTTAAAGAATAGTTTTTGCAATCATTGATAGATAGTCTAGTCCTTTGCTAGTTGGATAGAGGGTAACTTGACATTGGAGTGTGTTATACATTTTTTTCCTTTCTTTGGTGAGTTTAGGTCCGATCAAAGTTACTGATTGCTCCATTCGGAGCTCCTGGTAACTCTGTTCTTTTTGTAAGGATTGTATTAATTTGTGAAGGGTAGGTGTTCCTCGGCCTGTAGTTGCTTGGAAGGCCTTGTGCCATCCTTCAACTGCATTGTTTGTTTTTGCTTCCTTATTTAGTGTGCTAAGGTAGACATTCCACCAAGCTATTTGGTATTTGGGTTGTCTTCTATGGCCTGATCTGTGTAGCCTTCCTACCCATGTGTCTTCGAAGTAGTCAAGCATAGGGCTTAGTCTTTCTTCATTTCTTTTATAGTAGGGGCTGTCTATTAACAAGTTATAGTGCTCAGTTACATCTGTCAGTGGAACATAGGCTAGGGCGATGAGTTTTTTTATTTGATAAGCAAAAGTGCTATCAGTGGCGTATTGGATACTCAAGGTAGATTGTTGTAGATGTCGCCAGATACATTGGTTAAAATGGTAATAGCAACCTTGTATTGCTGTGTGTGGGTATGTTTTAAGGATGCTGTTTATCATTGCTTTTTCAAAGTCAATGATAATTTTTTGTGGAAAATAGTTGTTAGTATGTTGCTTGACTTCAGTTAGTATTTCTTGATAGGTAGCTTGCTGTTTGTTTGGTAGAAGGGCATAAAGGAATGGAATATTAGCATTTTGGAAATGACCATGGATAGTGTATAATTGATAAAAAGGTTTGGGGCATACAGAAAAAGTACCGTCCATCATCCAAGTTTGGCATTGGGTAAGTTTAGTCATGTTGTTTGCTGTGGCAAACAGTATAATTCTTTTATCTTTACATTTGTTGTCATAGAGTATAAAATCATCTTTATTGTGAGTTACAGAGAGTTCAGGGGGAATTTGCACTTCTTCAAAAGTTTTTGGTGTGGGAGGAGTAGTGCATGTTGCTCTTTTTTGTCTAGCTATAGTTTTTTTAGGGATTCGATAGATGGTAATTGGCTGGAAGCATGTTGGGGAAGTACACTTAAATGGTGTTTCAGAATAGCAGTTGTTGGTTGATCAGTACTAGTACTAGCTTCTTTAAGGGAATATAGCATTTGTCTAATCTCTATTTCTGTTACATTGGGTGGGTGATTATGTTCCTTAGTATAAGTAACAGTAGTTTCCTGAGTTATAGCTCTACCATAACATTTGTTGGCATAATATTTCGTACACTTCCAAAAAACTTTCAAATCTTTTTGTTTCTCTTGAGTGTAGACATATCCCATGTAACAAAGAAGCATTTTCCCTTTTTGTGAATAAAGGAATTTAGCTCCTTCAGTCATGCTTGTATTGTAGTGCTAGGAGGTAATTAAAAGAGAATGTCATTACATTTTTTGATAAAATAATGTTGTATTCTAATAATACAGTTTAACACATTTCTGATTTACCTGTAAATCTTTTTATGATTTCAAGTAGTTCTTTTCAGGTGTTGATGTTCTTCAAACTGTTATTTTCTGTGTATATATTTTTGTACCTGTGGAAGTTGAGAAAATGTGTACAAATATTTTATAACTATTTATGATATTTTGGTAGAGGTTTTTAGCTAGTTTCTATTTAGTTACCTATCTATTAAATGTCGAAGTTACATTTAAATTATATACTTACTTATTTATATTTAACTTTTGATGTCCAGGTGTTGTCTAGGTCTTCTGTATTTTCTTTTTGTCTGTAGGATAAATAGTAAAAAAAACAACATATATTTTAGGTATTTGGCTTTTAAACATAGGTGTGAGGTTTGAGATTTTCATTTTCGATGGAAAATAATGTAGTAGTACTTACTTTATATAGGTGTAGCTGTCTTTATGTTGAAGTCAATACGTTTTCTTTCAGAAATCCTGCAGAGTTTCGTCTTCCTTTAGTTAGGAGATTTAGGCTGCATTTTTAGTTTGCTGTAATCTTGTTTGTATAGTATTAGTCTAATAGTTTCTGAAGTAGGATTGGTTGTTTAAATTGATAGTCTGTTTTAATTCGTGGATTTGAATTTTTTAACCTGTTATGCTAATTGCTTTCCTTATATGGGTGACGCCAATTAACGTTTATTTAATGTGTAAGGCCTTATTTTGTATAGGTAATGTTATCTTTATATTTTTAAAGTGGAGGAATATATATAATTTGCAGTAAGAAATGTTTAGTTGTTCGAAACATTGTTTATGTATTATAAAATGTATGTTTGTATTTATTTTGTGTTATTAATGTTAGGAAAATATATAGTATGTTTTATAGCTTTTTAGAAACAATTAGTGAATAAATATGAATAGTATGACTAAATTTTAAGATAATACAGTGATTTATTCAAGGATGTAGTAATTTCGATATTTTTAAAAAACGATAAATTTGCTATCTATATTTTTGTATTCGATATTTTGTCAGTTTTTCATTTAAAGATGTGATAATCGATGTTTTAGAAATCGATAATGTTGTTAGTCGATAATGTTGTAGTCGTTGTTTTTTTTAGTCGATAATGTGGTTTCGATATTTTTGTGTTTTGTTGTTTAAGTATAGGCAATCGATAATTTTGTAGTCGATAATTTTTCATCGATATTTTGTGCAGTCGATATTCGGTCTGTCGAGGTTATGTCAGTGATCCTTTCAATACACAGCAGAGCCTCCTCCTCTCTTCTTGAGAACTTCCACAAGAAGCTGAAGAACTGGCTTTTTGATTAACCTCATCCCCTAGGCTACACTAGGCAAACATATCTGCTCAGCTCCACAATACCCATTCTGGGGATAGTGAGCTCCAAAAATAAGATAACATATAGTAACATAACATAACATAAGATAACATAACATAATCTAACAGAACAGAACATAGCGTAATATAACATAACATAATTGTGGCTATATTGTCATAATTCCCTACTTCAGAGCACACACCTAAGTGCCTTTATGTGTATTGTTTGCCTCCACCATGTTGGCAGTGTTTGCCACTCAATCTGACACACCCACCAGCACTGGATTTCCACCATTCTTTACCTCACTCACAACATTCCATATGCATTAGTGCCTATTTTTATAACCTGTCAATATGCTGGCCCCTCACAATTCCATTGGTTGCTTTGTGGCTCCACACCAACTGAAATGAACCATCTCTATGTTCACAAAAGTAAAATATGTTGGCACGCCATACCTGTGTCCTCCCACCCCCTCATATCCCTTGGGGTGACTGACCAAACCAGGAAGCATTTCCTGCAAATATTCCAGGCAAACTATTTACCTCCCAGGTTGATTTAAAAAAGAAACTCCTGTTATAGCATTCTGCCTGCACCTTTCGTAGGTATCCAAAGTGTGACAAGTCAGACAGATCACCTCCTCTATGATTTTAACCCGTTAAGTGCGCCCGTCGGCCAACGGCCGTCGCAAGCACTATCTCAGTAGTGCTGCGCACGCCCGTTGGCCGAGACAGCTCCACCCGCACAATAGAACGCCCGCACCGCGGTGGAATTGCTACCGCGGTAAACGGGTTAAAATTGAGCCTGATCTGCAGTATTAAAATAAAAGTCTGTAGAGCCAACGAAATGGAAGTTAATTACGCCAATAGAGTGGTTTGTCCGTCTTTTGAGCATTGTTTGGGTGCTGCTTCTGCTGAAGCTCCCTCTGAGTATGTGAGTGCCCAGATTGGTGGCTCAAATATTTATATATACCTTGTACATTTACTGAAGAAGACATCTGTGTTCCATCTCTTCATAGTTATTTCTACAACAAGAAGCTTTCAACAGCCGATGTTTATTTCCGCTTTGGAATAATCCAGGCTGGGGAACGGAAGATGATGCCCAAGTCTATCCTGGCAACCGATGTAGGTACCCAGGACTCACTTTCTAAGGATCAAAGCTCTTCTATTCTCTGCTATTCTTGAGTGTGAGTGAGTAAGTGAACAAGTGTGAGGCAGATTGATAATTTGAGAAGTTCACTCTGTTACTGAAATCTGTTTTTCTTGTGAAAAAGGTAGGATCACCTGCAGAATGTGACTAGAAAATGTTCTATAAATCCATGACATCTCAGTCTGTTTTTGTAGAAACAGTGTAATTACAGGATTTTTGATGGGTTCCTCCGTCTCCTGAAAAGTACACCGTCAGGCTAAATCCTGATCGGACAGTGACCCCATTTCAAGAGATAGGACTGAGACACAGGACACAGACGCACATTTTTCTGTGGTTTGGCTCAACTGCGGATGGACAGGAGGACCTGTGCTAGTAGGATTTGTTTTGGGACTTGTGATCCAAGCATCAAGAAAGGGTATTACCAGGATCAGGCATGGCAGCGTGATCCTTGTGTGTAGTCAGGGACCTACTTGCATTGACCATCGGGTCAATGCAATTGGATTAGCAAACTCTGACATAGGAGTATAGGTCAGTACTACCATGTTGGATAAGAGACCCACTATCCATGAATGTACCTAGGGTAATACCAGGATTGTCAAGGGACTTATAATCAAAGAGTGTAGCTAGGGTACTGCCACGATCGGGCATGGTACATCTGATCCAAGACTGTAACTAAGATACTAACAGGATTTGACATAGGTCCTGTGATCCAGGAGTGTAGCTTGTTTAGTATTGGGATGCGGTATGTGACCTGAGATAAAAGAGTGTAGCTAGTCTTCTACCAGGATTGGGCATATGACCCCGCAATACAAGAGTGTAGCTAGGGAGCTATCAGGCTTGGGTCCGGGACCTGTGGTATAAAAGCATAGCCAGGGTATTACTAGAATCTGGAGTGGCACCTGCAATCTAAGAGAGTAGCTAGCGTAACGAAAGATTGGTTATAAGAGTGGTGATCCTAGCATGTAGCCAGGGTAGTACGAGGATTGAACATGTGAACTGCGATTCACAAGTCTAGCCAAGGTACTACAGGATTTGGCTCTGGTCCCATGACCAAACAGAGGAGCTAGTGAACTACTCGGATTGGGAATTGGTCCCATGATCAGCAGCATGAATATCTCCTGGGTGATGAGGAAGGTCCACCCGACCTCCTCAAGGTCACCAGTAACACTCAAATAACGTGGCAACAGCACGAAGAGTAGTATTTTGAGGAGATGCTACAATGCCTTTAGAGAAAACACTATCCCTGAATCTCAGTGTGCAGACTTAGCCGCAAGTGATCCTACTGTGTTCACATTGTGTTTTGAGCATATCATCTTATGAATCTTCAACATCATTTACTGATTTGGGCCAGGGATACAAGTCTGTTACTCGAGTCATTGCTCTCACCTGTACCAAATGGCGACTATCTCTTATGTGTAATGACTCGTCATCTGTATGAAGCAGAAAGTACACCAAGAAGAATCATAAAAATATATGGATGTATTTCATGGAAAGGCCATGCATTCATTTATTGACAAAATATTTTTTATGTTTCTGTCAGATCTATATTTTGTTTTGTACTTGTTGACTATACGTTGTCTTCTTGAAAAATCAATTAGCAGAATTTGGATAGGTGATAGGCTTTGATGATTGAACAGAATTGCTGCATTATTGCTTTGGTTGATGTTGCAATATAGGGATATAGAATATGTGAATTGACATGTTTTACTTATCTGCCAATGCCTATACATATTTGATAAGACTGTAAAATTAGAAATAAAAAATAAAAAGGCCAAGGCCTACCTTTGAGGCAGGCATTAAATCAGACATATTGCAGCCAAATATGAATCAAATATGAGTCTACATTTCTGTTGGATTGTAATCCATGTCTGTTGGTTTCTCAAATTAGTTGGGTTGTCTGTTCCATTAGCTCTACAAATTCCATATAGATTCTGACTACAGGGATTTTCAATAATGAAACAGCATTTTGGGCATAGTCTTACAACTTTTGTGGAGATTTAAAGGGTTTTGTCGATATCGGGATAAACCCTTATAGAATCCCATGCAGATCTTCAAGAAGGTGGGAGAGGCAACTACCATCTGCATCCAGAAAGCTGCCTGCTTTATCCTATGGTAGCCTGAAAATCGCTGTGAAACAACAAGAGAAATAATGAGGTGTCATTTGCCAACAAATTCACCTAATACAGGTCTTGACATCTCCACTAAATCAATGGGGAAGCAAGCAGTGCACAAACTGAGGTCATTCACACCAAATTCCTCTTGTTGTGGACTGTAAACTGGCAATTTGGAAGAAAACTCTGCCTTAAAGAAGGAGGGTTTACAGAATATTTCATGGTTTCGGACACACGGTTGGATTGTGGTTGAGGCTCTCAATATGTTCTATTGACAGCTTACAGAATGCAACATGAGATCAAAGATGTGGCTGGGTCATGGAAGTGTTTTTTGCTGAAAGAGGATGGCCACAGAGGTTGTGTGTTAGGTGATGTACCATGTTGTTGAGCTGTAAAGACTGATATGCTGTAATCCCTAGGAGACTTTTTATTCTGATTTTACTGCTATTTCCAGAAGCATTCAGATAACTCCTCAAACCTCTCATTGCAGCTTTTTGATGGCTATACAGAGGTCACATTTAACAGCAAAAGTGCAGTAAAGGAGCTAGGTTATGAGTCCCTGGAAGACTTGGATGGCGCCAACCTGTATATAACAGTGACAGTGCTTGAGACCCCAGGTGAGGAGGTTTACACTAAAACAACAATGTGATGTGGTTGTGTGGCTTGGCAGTGGTTCTCACAAGCCACAGCTGTGATACTTCTTATACATTCTTCTGGAATAGTCTTCAGGGGCATGTGGGTCAAAATGAATGTTGGTGGTAATAAATGTTGGATATAACATGATCTTATTTTTTAAATGCATTTATCAATGTGTGCATTTATTTATGGTAGGACTCCTCATTACTCATAATATCAACCGCGCTTGTTCATAGTGACCACATACAATGGTTGGATATTATTGAATGAATGTTATGCTGTCCCTGAAGGCACCCACCTACCTGACAAGACATGCAAGGTTATCAGAAGCAGAGGCAAATACTAATGCAGTTTCATGTGTTACAGGATATCTATTTATGTATTTATGAATTCAATGTGTTAAGCATACCTTTGAGGCACCTGGGAGTGCTAGATGGCACACAAGGAAAGCCAGCGATAGGAATTGTGCTGAAGAACAACGTTTTTTTAAAAATTTGAAACGTATATAAATATTAACATGTAATACACTGCAGAGGTATTAAATACAAGCAACGCAGATCTTCAAAATATAAATATGAAATCATTAATAAGACATAAACTCTGTTCTAAGAATATATATAAGACTGCAATGAGCACAAATTTTAAAAGTAAGCGTAAGACCAAGCAAAGGTGAAGCAACCAGCTTAGGTCAGTAACTGCCAAACGTGCAGAAGATAGTATTAGCACATCAAGCGAATATGCGACAAAAGAACTTTCAACAAGGCCAAAGATTGACCAAGTGAGCCACCGTATGGCTTATTGAAGGATCAGCTCTAAGGCAGCATGTCAGTCTACTGTGCCCGCTGGGGTTGAGGAGGAGTACTGCAGAGCCAGCAGTTGCAGAGCATTGTTCATCGGATAAGAGGAACAGGCAGATATTTAAGCTTATGCGAAACAAAAATCCTTGCACTTGGAGAGATCTTATGGCAATATATTTTTCTGACTGTTCAGGGGGCTTGAAGATTTTGGGAGGGATATCTCAAGCGTCAGAAGGTTATGTAAGGTTGCAAGTTTTTAAGGTCTGATTCACCAAAACTCTGAAACGTTTGTCTAAGTTTGAGCACCTTTCTGACTTTAATGGAATTACCCAAGAATTCCAAGAATACTTCTGGGAATTTGAGACAGCTACAAATTCTCAGGGGCGCTCACATGTGCTGTCACACATACCTACAGAATTATACTTGTGCTGCAGAACTTTGTTCATCATAGTGCACTGTGATTTTATACATGTGTACTTTACTCAAGGGTGACGGTGTTGTACCGTATAACAGTAGAGTGGATCCCTACTTCCTCACAATGGAGAGGCATTCATGAATGAGACAGGAATACTGTTCACCGTCGAAAAATATTATGTGTAGTAGTGAATCCCATACAGAAAAGAATCTGTTTTACCAGTTAGCTCATTACTCTCTGTGTTCATCAAGCTGGATGGACACACATCTAGGCAGTAGGTGTTTGGACCACAGATATATTTGATCAGTGGGTACACTTGGTCAGAAGGAATACCCTTGCGGTTGTTCAGTTGATAAATGTTCCTACAGCCATAGTCTGTGGACAATGTGTAGGGTACTGGTTAAAATCGCCTGGTGACCTTATGATGCGTTTAATCTTTAAGTGTCAATAAAAAGAATAATGCTACATTCGAAAAGCATTATTTGTTTTGCTAATAACTTTAGGGCCGTTTGATGAATCATCGCGAAATTTTCAAAACTAGGTTGCCACTCACTTCAGCTGCTGTCTGGAAAGTTGAAAAGGGGGGTCCCAAAACAAATTTTCCCATGCAATTTTCCATAGGGATTTTCAACATGACTACAGCTCGAACTGCTGAATGGAATTAACCAAATTTGGCAGAAAGCTAGATCTTGGTCCAGCAAGAGTAGAGTGTTTTTTTGTAATTTGGTGTACACCCATTCAGTACTTTTGGAGTTATTAAAGAAAAAGGATTTATGTATACCTAGGTACATGGAGCCTCAGCGGATCCCACAGATCTCATGATGAGATGTGATTGGCTGCCACTACTTCAACCAGGTAGTGGTGGCTGCCATCTTGGGCTTCGAGACTCAAAAAACTGCAAAAATGAAGGGACAAGCTAGGAATGCCCTGGCCCCCTATGCCTGGTGGTGGAGTTCCACAGGAACTCCGCCAGGGCCCAAAACATTTATTTTTTAATTTTGCCACAATTTGCTGAGGATCGGGGGCAAATTTAAAATAAAAAAAACAAGCATGGTCTCCTTTGCTTGTTTTTATTAATGCCTTCCTGGGTGTGACAACCCTGGGGGAGGATTATTTTTTTTTTAATTTATGTTGATTAATTTTTCAACAAGGAAATCACAGCACAGCATTGTAAAAAATTTCAGATGTACAGTATCTGTCTTCAATATACAGTCGGACAGCATTGTTACAGGTAATTCATCAATAACGTACGTTCTCCCTTCGTAGCCCATTCCCATCACAGTTTCAACATTCCTTTCCGCGTTATTCCTCCTCCACACTCTCATCATCTCGAGCACTCAGTGGTTCACATATATCTCCCCTAAATTTTTTCCAGGACCCCCAGATTTTACTCCATTTCCGTGAACACCCCCGATTGGCGAATACTGTTCTTTCAGCAATCATGGTCTCGTCCATGTCTTTGCACCATGCGGCCAATGTCGGTAGCTCAGCTGAACCCCATTTTTGTGCGATATTACGCTTAGCTATCATAATCCCTATTGTGGCCCAATCCTGTGCCTGGTGAGTGAGGTCGTTAGGCTCCCAAACATTCAACAAACACCGTCTGGGCTCCGGTACTAGTGAGACGTCTTCCGTTTGGGAAATAGTTCTCATCACTTTTACCCAAAAATCCATGATTTTGGGGCATTGCCATATGGTATGGATAAAGGTGCCTTCGTCCCCACAATGACGTAGGCAATATGGGTGTGGTGTTTTAACTATGTTGTGTAAGGTGTTTCTGGTATAGTAAGAGCGATGCAAGATTTTTAGCTGCACCAGTCTGAGTCGCGATGGTATACCCACCACCCGCGGGGAAGCTAATGCCTCCTATCATTCAGTCTCGTCAAAGTCTCCCACGTCTTGGGTCCTTTTGTCCCCGAGGGGTCCAGTGGGGTCCGGTAGGTTATTGAGCAACTTCCGGTATGTAAGTTATGTTGCTTTCTTAAACATACAATCTGTCAGCAACCGGTCCTCCAGAGGGGAATCCTCTGGGACATCAGTGCCAGGCGGTAGTGCCGCTGTCAGGGCATGCTTTATCTGTATGTACCTAAAAATTTCAGAGGAGGCCTTGGGGGAGGATTATTAATGTAATGGGGAGAGGAGTGCAAGCGTGGCCCCCTCCCAGGCCACCTTCGACCCTGGGGACCCCATCCCCCGGCAGAGTAGAAGATGGGGGGGCCATGTAGCCCACCTCCCAGCCGATTTTGGCCCTTGGGTCCCCATCCCCCAGGCCTGGCCTTTGAAGTAAATTGGGTGTGGGGCTTGTGGCTCCCCTTATGGGCTGATTTTGGCCCCAGGGACCCCACCCGAGGCCCGGCTGTGGTGTAAAATTGGAGAGGGGTCATACAGACCCCTTACGGGCCAATTTCAGCCGGGGGAACTCCATCCGTCGGAGCCCGGGACATAAGAGTAATGGAGGGGGGCTTGTGACCACCTCGGTACCCAATCCCCAAGGGCCAGGTCTCAAATTCTAAAGGGAGGGGGTCACATTTCCCCCCTCCCAGAGCTTTTAATGACCCGAGACCCCGTGCCCCAGGGCCGGCTCCTGCTATGTCTCAGGTTGCCCAACCCCGGGTTATAGCAGTTTCCTGCTTACTCTGGCGTGGGCAGGGAAACCTGTGTTTGCTCTCACTTGGTGGGAGCAATTTCAAAGCTCCCACCAAGCCAAAGCAAACACAAAATCTGCTCCAAGCTGGCAGGGGCTTTAAAAATGCTCCAGCCAGTGACAGCAGACTTTAGATCTGTTTTCCTGTACGCAGTGATGGGGACAGGGAAGTAGATTTGAATATTGCTCACACCCACTGGGAGCAGCAATTTTAACTGCTCCCTGTGGGTAGGAGCACTACAGGCTCCCACTGGATGCAGGGAGGTGGCAGCAAGGGCATTGGGGGTTCCTTTGCAGCCCCCACCAAGGCTATGGTAAGTGCCATGGTTGGGCACCAGGGCACTCCCCTCCTCCTTTAATCATTGGCCAGGCCTTGAGGTCCCAGGGGCTGGCATTGGCCCAGGGAGGGGTGCTGCGTGGCCGCCCTACTTTAGTAAAAGGCCAGGCTCCAGGGGATGCATACCTGGGACCAAAATCGGCCTGGCAGTGGGGCTACGTGCCCCCTTTCCCTTTATTAACTTTGGCCAGTCTCTGGGGAATGGGGTCCATGGGCTTGAAATCTGCCCACGAGGGAGGCCATGCGCTCCCTCCCATATTTTAATAAGGCCAGGCCCCAGGCAATTGGGTCCCCAGGGCTGATATTGGCTCAGGGTGAGGACTGCATGACCCCTACCCCCATAAATATAATGGTGGCCACTGGGGGATGGGGTCCCTGGGGCCGAAAACGGCTCAGGGAGCGGGGCAAATTACACCCTCCCCTAAAACATATGTGTGATCCGGCCCCACGGGACACCCGACCCCGAGACACCCCCTCACCTCTGTTGCCCTATCGCCCCACAGCATGTCCGGGTAGACGCGAGGCATCCCCAACAACAGCGTCCATGACGACCGGAATCCCGCCCCTCTCTCCTTTGCAGGGTCCAATCGGGTGTAACGAAGGACCGGAAGGGCTACCCCGCGACCCCGGAAGTCCCGCCTCCCTACGGACGGCCGGATACAGAAAAGACCGAGGAGAAGAGACATTCGGAGTCGAAGGATCGTGGCAGGAGCATTCGGCTGGAGCGGTGACGGACGGAGAGGTCGGGAACGGAGACAGCGAGGAGTGGTCCGAAGAGTGGTGGAGTCCCACGGAGGTGGCTGAAGAGCGGCCGTAACTCGGAGGAGAGTTACGGCGGAGCGTGTGAGTACCAGTTCCCTTCTTGCGCACATTAGGTGCACTGTGTACATAGCAGTAAAAACCCCTCCCCTTGTATAATTGTTCCCGCTATCCTAGGCACGTCACCTGTAGGCATTAGGCATCTTGTAAATACGTCACCTGTAGGCACTAGGCATCTTGTAAATACACACTGGACACTGTATAAAGAGCACCCCTCTCCCCACCACCTTGTGCACGTCTTCTTTACTTCCCCTTCCTCGACTCTTACCCATACCCTCCCCTGCCCGTACCCGACCCCAGCACTCCCCTTTCCTTTCCTCACACTACCGGGTAACGGTGACGGGATCGGATCTTTAGTCCAAGTGCGACTAACAGCTCCCTCTCTCTCTTGTTGCCCTCCGAGGTGTTCTCCGACTCTACCGAGGCAGCTACACCCAAGACCCGGACACCCGTCGGACCTTCAAAAGAACAGGACGACTAAAGAAGAAGAACACCTTTCACTGAGTGTTGAACCTGAACTCTCCTCTTGTCCCCGTAACCCGCTGTATAATAACTCAATAAAACACTATCGCCCACTATATCCGGCCTCCTCGCCTGACTTACCAGTCCGCCGACCGCCCACGGTCACATCATGTGCTGAGCACCGGGGGATGGGTTCCCTGGCCAAAATTAACCCAGAGAGGGGGACACGGGCCCCTCTCAGGGGAATGAGTATTCACAAATTTGTGGCAAAAATAACAACATAAAAACTGCCCCCCCTTGCTTGTTTAAAGATCAGCCCCTGCCTGGGCCAGATCCTGGGGGCATTGCATAGATAATAAACTTTGAAGCTGTCAAATGTGCAGGAAAACAGATGTCAAAATTGCTCCCACATTCAAGGAGCAGCATGTGTTGCTGCTCCCTTTGTGTGGGAGCAATGCCAGATCCTCTGGAGGTGGGGAGCTGGCAGGTACCACAAGGGCATTGAGACTGCTATCGCAGCCCCCAACATATTACACTGGATGCCCTGAGTGGGCTGCAGGGCACCCAGGAGCTAGAGGCCAAAATTGGCCTAAGGAGGGGGGGGGGGGCATGTGCCCCCCTCCCGCATTGCATTTTGGCCGGGCCGCATTGGGATGGGGTCCCTGGGGCAGAAATCGGCAAGTGGATTTCTTGTCCTGTCCTTGTGATAGCAGAGTACATGATTCTCCCTTTAAATTACTATGAGTTTGCAAATGTACAAATCACCTGAAAGCTCTGACCGCTTAGCTCCACCCTATCCACCTTAGTAGTATGCAAAGGTCTTCCTGCCTTTTGCCACAATGATAGACAGCTTAACAAAATGCCCCCCAGCACGTTTCCCACCGATTTGGGTGACATATTCTTCATGCTGAGGAATATAAAGACATCTCCACCAAACAAAACAGTGCTTACTTCATACAGTTAAGGGGAAGGTCTCTTTTTTGCTGGAGATTTACCTCTTTGTAGTCTTGTTGCCCTCTCTATAGAAGAATTCATGTTACCACAGATTTCTAGACAAAGATGCATGAGGAACAATCACATTGCTGAAACACTGCCAATGTCACTGGAAACATTTTCTTGTGGTCCGTTATGCAACTGTAGTGTAGAATACACACTACACATTTACCCAACGAGGTAGCACTTACTAATTAAGCACTAGAAAGTATTCCAGTTGGGTAGACATTTTGTGCAAAACTGTGAACTCCTGTTGGATAAATGGACAGGTGAGATTCCGTCTGGTCCTGATTCTCATTTCCCCAAAATTAAACCTCATCAGGAAGCACTTATAATTATGAAAATAGTATGTGCCTCAGTTGAAGCCCCACCTCTGTAAAGGACAAGTGATCCTAAATTCTTAGGCTTGGCGAAGGCAAAGCAAGTGTGTTTCCACTCGTATTCCACATTGAAAAACAAAATGAAATCCTTAATGGAGGTTAATTCATTTTTGATCTATTGGTGCACAGTCTAATGTGTAGTGACTCTGATGAGTGGTGTCTTTCTTGTGATCTTCTGGTGAGAGCCAAGTCCATAGCCCTCCCTTTTAAATACCTTAACCCCTTCGACGCTCATGACGAGCTCAGCTCGTCATGGAGTTTCCATTGATTTCAATGGAAATTACATTGAAATTCAGCAGGAAGCTCAGCATCCAAGTGGTTAAGCATGCAAATGCCCAAATTCCATAGCACCACTCATACACCCACTCACATACATATACAGGCATTCACATACCCACTCACAAACCCACACAGGCACTCACAGACCTACACAGGTACTCACAGATAGATATACTCACAGATCCTCACAGGTACTCACAGACCCACACAGGCACTTCCAGACCTACCCACAGACCCAAACAGGCACTCACACATCATCACAGGCACTTACACTTACACTCACAGACACACTCACACACACCCACTAAGATATTCACAGACCCATACAGCCACTAATACACCCAATCACCATGCCATACAGCCACTCACACACCCATACAGCTAGTCACACATCCACTCACAGACCCATACAGAAACTCACACACCTACTCACAGACCCATGCAGCCACTTACACACTAGCACAGACCCATACATCCACTCACATACCCACTCACTTACCTATACAGCCACTCACAAACCCACTCACAAAGGTGACAGTACAATTAGGAAAACAATTTAAAACAATGTAGAAGTTCCCTGAAAAAAAGAAAGGTTACAGGGACGTTATAGTTAGGAAATAACATTAAAAAAATAGAAATTCACTGGAGAAAAAACAAAGGTTATATGGACATTATGGTTAGGAAATATTATTTATTTAAACGTAGAAATTCACTGAAAAAAACAAAGGGTACATGGGCATTATAGTTAGGAAAAAGAATTAAAAAAACCTTGGAAATTCACTGAAAAAACAAAGGTTACAGGAACTTTATAGTTAGGTTCAGATTTCACTTGTACACAAACAGTGAAACTCAGCAGTTATAGTTAGCTGAGCTAAC
Source organism: Lissotriton helveticus (assembly GCF_964261635.1). NCBI lineage: Eukaryota > Metazoa > Chordata > Amphibia > Caudata > Salamandridae > Lissotriton > Lissotriton helveticus. The sequence continues at coordinate 129,474,164 of NC_136065.1, forward strand.
TATACCTTACGCTCCCGCAATGCACTGCTTATGACCTCACATATTACATCACTCATGACTTGGTCAGTGACATCACCGATGACTCAAATGCCATCACTGATGAAATCATCCACAGAACCTCTCACACTTCCACTTACATACCCACACAACCACTTATACACCCACTCACACACCCATACAATTGCTCACGCATCCACTCACTCACCCATAGAGCCACTCATTTCCCCATATACCTATTCACACAGCCACTCACCCATACAGTCATTCACAGAGCCACTCACTAACTCATAGAGCTACTCACTCACCTATTCACTCACCCATACAGCCTCTCAACAGAGCCATTCACTCACCCATACAACCACTCACACACCCATACAACCACTCACATGTCTACTCACTCACCCAAACAGCCACTCACACAGACACTCACTCTCAAATACAGCCACTCACATACCTACTCCGTTAACCACATTCCCAGTCAGCCACTCAGTCACCCATACAGCCACTTACACACACAGTCACTCATCCATACAGCCACTCATCCACCCCCTCCCCAATATGGGCACTCATATGGCCACTCACTAAACCATACAGCTAATCACTTATTCACCCGTATAACCCCTCACACAGTCACTCTCACATGGATACACACAGTCACATAACTGCTCACATAATATATATTAGAAATAATATCACTTATTAGTAGTACGCAAAGTATACTAATTTAACTTTTGTAGTACCTTAGTATATAAGTTTAACACCCATACACTTTTAGAAAACCCTCACAATGACTGGATGATGTCATCAGTGTTGTCATTTGTGATGTCATCCCTGATGTCACTGTCCATGTCATGAGTGATGTGATATGCGAGGTCACAGCAGTGCTTTGTGAGACGTGTAAGTTAAAGTTAGCTCAGGTAACTATAACTGCTTAATTTCATTGGTTTTGTATGAGTGAAATCTGAGCCTAACTATAATGTTCCTGTAACCTTTGTGTGAGTAAAAAAAAAACATATATATGTTTATTTATTTATTTATATGTGCACAAACACACACACATATATATAAATATATATATATATATATATACACACACACACACACACACACACACATACATATGTGTATGCAAAATGCAGAAGTTAAGCCAGGCCAATCTCAAAAAGTTGCACTTTCCTCCAACAGTGCACTTTTCATGCAAAATGTATACATACAAACATATATTTATAGCTCAACATACATATATACATTTATATATATATATATATATATATATATATATATATATATATATATATATATATATATATATATATATATATATATATATATATATATATATATATATATTTTTCATCCAACTTGCTCTAAGCAGCGGGAGGGCACACGACAGTACTCGGCCATCCGGCTGCAAAATGCAGCCTGCTTCCATGCATCAATATTTTCATTATTCTCGCCAACGCGTTTCGGGGTGCTTGACCCCTTCTTCCTGGGCAGCTGCAAACATTCATTTGAGGCTCACACTGACGTTTTTAGGTCTCGCCTGTCGATGCGCATGCGCATCGAGCAAGCGAGACTATAGGGGCTCATCCAGACTTTATCTAACTTTCAAGGAATCGTGGCGATTCCTTGCAGTGCCCGTGACTTTTAAGCTCAATGCGCATGTGCATTGAGCTTAAAAGCGCGTGCACAGCCGCCCGCATTCCTCCGACACCTTTGAAGTGAAACTTAGCTTCACTTCAAAGGCCCGGCTTGTTCACACCCACATGCCGCTCTGCCCCGCTCCGCCCCCTCCCCTGAGTCATCCTGCCTGCCCCTTCCCGCCGTGTCGCATTTCTCCTCCCCCCTCCCCTCTCCCCTCTCCCCTCTCTTCCCTCCGTCTTGTTTTCTTTGATGCTGGTATTGCTGGCAGCGGCATTGCGCTTGGAGGGACAGCAACAACATAAAACTGACCATGAAGTTAATCACAGGACCCTGCAGCCGAAGGCTTCGTGCACTGAGCCCTCCCGGCATACACATAATTTTATCGCTCTCTTTCTCTCGCGCTCTCCCTACATCTATAGCTCCCCCTCCCTCTCTCCTGTCTTCCTCTGTCTCACTCTAACTGTGTTCCTCCCTCTGTCTCACTCCCCCTCTCTTTTTCCTCCTCTCTCCCTCCCTCTCCGTCTCGCAGCTTAGATTCACGTTTCTGCCTGTTTCACTCTCTCTTCCAACTCTCACCCCCCTCTCCATTTACTTACACAAATCTCGCAGATACCCCAAGCAGCGGTGCACGCAGTACCAATCCTTCTGTTATGCCACATCTCGCAGCTTAGATTCATTCCCTCTTTCTTTTAACTCCCCACGTTTCTGCCTGTTTCACTCTCTCTTCCAACTCTCACCCCCCTCTCCATTTACTTACACAAATCTCGCAGATACCCCAAGCAGCGGTGCACGCAGTACCAATCCTTCTGTTATGCCACATCTCGCAGCTTAGATTCATTTGCTTTTTTTTTTAACTCTCCACGTTTCTGCCTGTTTCACTCTCTCTTTTAACTCTCACCCCCCTCTCCATTTACGTTTCTGCCTGTTTCACTCAGCCACGCAACGCCACTCAGGCACGCAACGCCACTCACGCACGCAACGCCACTCAGCCACGCAACGCCACTCAGCCACGCAACGCCACTCACCCACGCAACGCCACTCAGCCACGCAACGCCACTCACCCACGCAACGCCACTCACCCACGCAACGCCACTCATGCACGCCACTCACACACGCAACGCCACGCACACATGCAACGCCACTCAGCCACTCACTGCCACTCAGCCACGCAACGCCACTCAGCCACGCAACGCCACTCAGCCACGCAACGCCACTCACCCACGCAACGCCACTCAGCCACGCAACGCCACTCACCCACGCAACGCCACTCACCCACGCAATGCCACTCACCCACGCAACGCCACTCACCCACGCAACGCCACTCACCCACGCAACGCCACTCACCCACGCAACGCCACTCAGCCACGCAACGCCACTCAGCCACGCAACGCCACTCACCCATGCAACGCCACTCACCCACGCAACGCCACTCACCCACGCAACGCCACTCACCCACGCAACGCCACTCACACACGCAACGCCACTCACACGCAACGCCACTCACCCACGCAACGCCACTCAGCCACGCAACGCCACTCAGCCACGCAACGCCACTCAGCCACGCAACGCCACTCACACACGCAACGCCACTCACCCACGCAACGCCACTCACCCACGCAACGCCACTCACCCACGCAATGCCACTCTGGCACGCAACGCCACTCTGGCACGCAACGCCACTCACCCACGCAACGCCACTCACCCACGCAACGCCACTCACCCACACAACGCCACTCACCCACGCAACGCCACTCACCCACGCAACGCCACTCAGCCACGCAACGCCACTCAGCCACGCAACGCCACTCAGCCACGCAACGCCACTCACCCACGCAACGCCACTCACACACGCAACGCCACTCACACGCAACGCCACTCACCCACGCAACGCCACTCAGCCACGCAACGCCACTCACACGCAACGCCACTCACCCACGCAACGCCACTCAGCCACGCAACGCCACTCAGCCACGCAACGCCACTCAGCCACGCAACGCCACTCACACACGCAACGCCACTCACCCACGCAACGCCACTCACCCACGCAACGCCACTCACCCACGCAATGCCACTCTGGCACGCAACGCCACTCTGGCACGCAACGCCACTCACCCACGCAACGCCACTCACCCACGCAACGCCACTCACCCACACAACGCCACTCACCCACGCAACGCCACTCACCCACGCAACGCCACTCAGCCACGCAACGCCACTCAGCCACGCAACGCCACTCAGCCACGCAACGCCACTCACCCACGCAACGCCACTCACACACGCAACGCCACTCACACGCAACGCCACTCACCCACGCAACGCCACTCAGCCACGCAACGCCACTCAGCCACGCAACGCCACTCAGCCACGCAACGCCACTCACCCACGCAACGCCACTCACCCACGCAACGCCACTCACCCACGCAACGCCACTCACCCACGCAACGCCACTCACCCACGCAACGCCACTCACCCACGCAACGCCACTCAGCCACGCAACGCCACTCAGCCACGCAACGCCACTCAGCCACGCAACGCCACTCACCCACGCAACGCCACTCACCCACGCAACGCCACTCACCCACGCAACACTATCACACTACAACAACAAACAAATACTTACCACCACAGCAACACTTCACTCACCCTCAACACCTCACCCTTAACTCCTCACTCACACTCAATCTCACTCATCATCAATCACCCTCAACACCTCTCCCTCAACACCTCACTGTCATACTCACTCACCCTCAAAACATCACCCTCATTCACCCTCACTCACCATCAACACACTATCACACTACAACTACAAACAAACAATTTTCGCCACAGCAACACTTGACTCACCCTAAACACATCACCCTTAACTCCTCACTCACACTCATCCTCAATCACCCTCAACACCTCACCCTCACTCACCCTCAACGCCTCACCCACACTCACCCTCACACCCTCATCCTCAGCACCTCACTCTCTCTCACCTTCAACGCCTCGCCCTCAACGCCTCACCCACACTCACCCTCAGCTCCTCACCCTCAGCCTCAACACCTCACCCTCACTCACCCACAACGCCTCAGCCTCAGTCAACCTCAACACATCACTCACCCTCACTCTCACTCATCCTCAATCACACTCAACACCTCACCCTCAACACCTCACTCACCCTCAGCCCCTCACCCTCACCCACCCTCAACTCCTCACCCTCACTCATCCTCACTCACCCTCAACACCTCCCCCTCATTCTCACTCACTCTCACCCTCTCACCCTCATACTCACTCACCCTCAACACACTATCACACTACAACAACACACAAACACTTACCACCACAACAACACTTCAATCACGATCAACATCTCCCCCTCAACCCCTTACTTACCCTCACTCTCACTCATCCTCAATCACCCTCAACACCTCACCCTCACTCACCCTCAACGCCTCACTCACCCTCATAGCCTCACCCACCCTCAACGCCTCACACTGACTCACCCTCAATCTCACTCACACTCAACGCCTCACCCTCACTCACCCTCAACACCTCACCCTCACTCACCCTCAACACCTCACCCTCACTCACCCTCAACACACTATCACACTACAACCACACAAAAAAACAATTACCACCACAGCACCACTCATCACCACTGCAGCAATCAAAGGTCATACAATAACAACATGTACGCTTTTAACAGTCACACACACACAACAACAGCTATCAATGGCCACTTTCACCAGGCATACACACACAACAGTCATCAGTACTGCAGTATTATGTCAAAATGAGACTGTGTGTTTGCAAAATACGGATGTGGAAGTGCAGAGTGAAGCAGTGTTGTTGCTCAATGGTACTGTGGGGCTGCAGAAAGATAAAGTGGTATTGCTGCATGTTGCATTCGTGGACATCAGTGATGCCATTGTTGGGAGAACTGCAACTGTTGTGGTGCTGAGTTATGCTGTGGTGGTAATTATTAAACACCATCACAACACCACTCATCACTAGCACAGAACAACACATCCCAACTACAGCATTACTAAGCACCACACACTCACATGCCCACACGCTCACACACCCCCACCCTCACACACATCCACACTCACACACTCTCACACATCCTCGCACACCCACTCACATTCTCAATAAGCCTCATAGCCTCACGCTCGCCAACAATCACTCACTCTCACCCTCACACCGTCACCCTCACACCATCATCCACTCACCCTCAACACCTCACCCTCACTCACCATCAACACACTATCACACTACAACCACACACAAACACTTACCACCACAGCACCAATCATTACCACTACAGCATTACTCAGCAGACAAACGACATACAATCCAAACATGTGCGCTTTTAACAGGCACACACACTAATAGCTAGCAATGGACACATTCACAAGGCGTACACACACAACAGTCATCAGTGCATCCTTTCACCATGCATACACCCACACAAACAGCCATCAATCCACGCTTTCAACAGTCACACACACCACCAGCCTGAAGTGCACGCTTTAGAACAACTTTTTGTACGTTGCACACAGAATTACAGCTATACAAGCATGCTTTGGTGCTGTACAGTACTGCAGTTCTATGTCTAAATGAGACTGGGGGAGTTCTAAATACGGCTCTACTGGCAATGAGTGATGATCTCATGTCGCTCAATTGTAGTGTGGGGTTGCAGAATGTTAATAATGTGCTATTGCTGCAGAAATGGACATAAGGGATGCCGTGCAAGAGAAAATTACTACACACAAGGAAAGTGCGACCGAAAAACACGTACGCCAAAACGAAACTCAATCCATGCCAAAGAATAAAACTAAATAGCAGCCATTGATAAAATACTAAACACACTCTAATGAGAGGAGCCAGACAGAAAATACGTACGAGCAAAGCAAAACCAAATACAATAATTACATTAACATCAATAAAAGGAAAGGCATAAACAAAAGTATAAGAACTCACAAAGGCACTTTTTCATAATATGCAAATAAAATTGTCATTACCTGTCGATCGTAGCAGCTCATTCCCTGAAATGTAGAAAATATAAAAAAAAACACAAAAAAGAGAACATACACAGTGCATACATTATACTTTTAACTACAACAAGCAACTAACAAAAAAAATGAATAGCGGCGAAACAAGTCACATACCGGTACAAATGACACAAGCAAAAGCTAAGTCAGAGGGAAAATAAACATCACAGTGCCACCTCAGGCGAAACGGAACTACTGAAACTACATACCAGGAAGACACTAGCAAAGATTACTCAATGCATCCCAAAGAATCTACTTAAACACGAGCCAACATTCGCATAAAGATCAAGAAAAATTCAAAACACAAGGAAAGTGAGCGAGAAATAACAAGGGACGCAATTTCAAAGACATAACACATACAAACATAAACATTGCTTTATGTAACATTTCGAAAAAACTATATTTTTCAAACATATATCTTTTAGAACAGTACTAAGGAATATTGTAACTCAAAACTCGATAATACACATGGCGCAATACAAATAAAACACTCATACATCCTAATAAAACATTATTAATAATACGTATATACACACACGTATTAATACATTCAAATTCATGTACTCACTTTTAATAAATGTACATCTTACCAGTCAGACGACGCAGCAACAAACACGGAGGAATAACACACCTTTACCGCACGAACATTCACATCAATTTGGAAAAAGCCCCGTTGACGCATGTCAAATGCAACGCTACGTCACACAACGTAGAGCTGCGATTGGCTAAAAATTACGTAACGCTCATAATTACATCACCATCAATTAAAAAATAGAACGCTAACATCCCTTACGTAACAAACGTAAAGGGAATACATTGCGTAATACCCTTTACTAGAACAGAAAAACAAAAACTTTTATTTACATACACTACATAATTTTAGAAACGTATACACAAGCCAAGTGCGACCAAAAAACACGTACGGCAAAACGGAACACAATCCATGGCAACAAATACACCGAAATAGCAGCCATTGATAAAATAAAAATCAAATGCAAGAAGCCAGGCAGAAAGTACATGCGAGCAGAGAGACCTAATAAAATAATTACATTAGCTTTACAATAAGCAAATCAATAAACAAAAGTATAAAAGTCACAAAGACACGCTTTAATATTATGCAAATTAATTTGTCATTACCTGTCCATCGTAGCAGCTCATTCCCTGAAATAAAGAAAATATAAAAAAGAAAACACACAAAGAGAACATACACAGTGCATACATAAAACTTTTCACTACAACAATAAACAAACAAAAAAAAAAACTGTGCACGCACTACCAATCCTTCCGTTATGCCAGATCTCACAATCTTCCATCACACACGGAGCTGCTCCAGCACAGGCAACGGCAATGCAAGCTTCACTCAAACACGGAGCAGGTACAGCACAGGCAACAGCATTCCCTTACACATGGAACAGGTACAGCACCGAGAGCTGCAGTGCAATCTTCCCTCACACATACATCAGGTACAGCACAGCCGGCAGCAGTGCAAGCTTCCCTCACACACAGAGCAGGTACAGCACAGGCAGCAGCAGTGCAAGCTTCCCTCACACATAGATCAGGTACAGCACAAGCGGCAGCAGTGCAAGCTTCTCTTACACATGCAACAGGTACAGCACTGACAGCAGCAGTGCAAGCTTCCATCACACACGGAGCAGGTATAGCACAGGCAACGGCAATGCAAGCTTCACTCAAACACGGAGCAGGTACAGCACAGCCAACAGCAGTGCAAGCTTCCCTTACACATGGAACAGGTACAGCACCGACAGCAGCAGTGCAAGCTTCCCTCACACATAGATCAGGTACAGCACAGGCGGCAGCAGTGCAAGCTTCACTCGAAAACAAGGAGCAGGTACAGCACAGGCAACAGCAGTGCAAACTTCCCTTACACATGGAACAGGTACAGCACCGACAGCAGCAGTGCAAGCTTCCCTCACACATAGATCAGGTACAGCACAGGCGGCAGCAGTACAAGCTTCCCTCACACACAGAGCAGGTACAGCACAGGCAGCAGCAGTGCAAGCTTCCCTCACACATAGATCAGGTACAGCACAGGCGGCAGCAGTGCAAGCTTCCCTTACACATGCAACAGGTACAGCACCGACAGCAGCAGTGCAAGCTTCCATCACACACGGAGCAGGTATAGCACAGGCAACGGCAATGCAAGCTTCACTCAAACACGGAGCAGGTACAGCACAGGCAACAGCAGTGCAAGCTTCCCTTACACATGGAACAGGTACAGCACCGACAGCAGCAGTGCAAGCTTCCCTCACACATACATCAGGTACAGCACAGGCAGCTGCAGTGCAAGCTTCCATCACACACGGAGCAGGTATAGCACAGGCAACGGCAATGCAAGCTTCACTCAAACACGGAGCAGGTACAGCACAGGCAACAGCAGTGCAAGCTTCCCTTACACATGGAACAGGTACAGCACCGACAGCAGCAGTGCAAGCTTCCCTCACACATACATCAGGTACAGCACAGGCAGCTGCAGTGCAAGCTTCCATCACACACGGAGCAGGTACTGCACAGGCAACGGCAATGCAAGCTTCACTCAAACACGGAGCAGGTACAGCACAGCCAACAGCAGTGCAAGCTTCCCTTACACATGGAACAGGTACAGCACCGACAGCAGCAGTGCAAGCTTTCATCACACATACATCAGGTACAGCACAGGCGGCAACAGTGCAAGCTTCCCTCACACACGGAGCAGGTACAGCACAGCATACCCTCAGACCCTCACCCTCAACACCTCACCCTCACTAACTTCACCCTTATCACCTCACCCACAATTCCACACCCTCACTCACCCTCACCATCACTCACCCTCACTCACACTCAACACATCACCCTCATCTACACTCAACATCACCATCACTCACCCTCAACATCTCATCCTTAACACCTCACTCTTAACACCTCACTCACCCTCACTCATCCTCAACAAGTCACACTCACTCACCCTTAACACCTCACCCTCACCCTCAATACCATTCAACACCTCACCCTCACCTTCACTCAACATCACCCTCACTCACCCTCAACGACTCACCCTCAGTTACACACACTAACACTCAAAAACGCAACAGCACTCTGCCTCTCCATCATTCACACTCTATCCATCATTCACACACTATCCATCTTTCAGAAACTCTGCATCATTCACCCACTCACCATCATTCACCCAATCTCCATCATTCACCCAATCTCCATCATTCACCCAATCTACAGCATTCACCCAATCTACAGCATTCACCCAATAGACAGCATTCACCCAATAGACAGCATTCACCCAATCTGCAGCATTCACCCAATCTGCAGCATTCACCCAATCTGCAGCATTCACCCAATCTGCAGCATTCACCCAATCTGCAGCATTCACCCAATCTGCAGCATTCACCCAATCTGCAGCATTCACCCACTCTGCAGCATTCACCCACTCTGCAGCATTCACCCACTCTGCAGCATTCACCCACTCTGCAGCATTCACCCACTCTGCAGCATTCACCCACTCTGCAGCATTCACCCACTCTGCAGCATTCACCCACTCTGCAGCATTCACCCACTCTGCAGCATTCACCCACTCTGCAGCATTCACCCACTCTGCAGCATTCACCCACTCTGCAGCATTCACCCACTCTGCAGCATACACCCACTCTGCAGCATTCACCCACTCTGCAGCATTCACCCACTCTGCAGCATTCACCCACTCTGCAGCATTCACCCACTCTGCAATTTGAGGAATGTTAGGCCATTTTCTTACACATAAAGAAATTTCAGGACGGAAAACAAGGGGGTCGACGGAGTATAGCATCAGATACGTTAGACACAAAAAAAACTTAACATCATTGACCTAAAAGGATGCAAGGATGTTAATCAGTCTTCGGGCCAAAAAGTAAATTTAATTCGTACGATATTACAACAATATTACACAAAGGAAACAAATACAAATATGTGGCAGGAAGCGAGGACGAGGAGATACAAAGACACAAGTGAAACAGGCAACTTTTTCGCCGGGCAATAAACAAGCACTATTCATCCGGAGAATGGGACGGTTTAAAGACAGTAGTCAACAGTTACACAAAAAACCGGACGCATACAACAATAGCACTTCTTCTCACGGAATTCCGTCTAATATAAAGCAAATATGACGAAATAAACAAAAATTCAGAAACAATCAAATTTTTCAGAGGGAAATAAACAAGAACGATTCATCCGGAAAATGGGACGCATTGAATACAATAGTCGAGATTTACACAAAAAAAGAAACGCTTAACACAATAGCATTTATCCAGACGGAATTAGTTCAAATACAATAAAACATATTACGAACATAGAAAGAGTCAGTCACAAAAATCTAACGAAAAATACATTAGTTCACTGTACATGTCGTTCATACATTGCTAAAAATACTACAGTCAGCAAAGACACAAAGTTTCATTTCATACTTCAAGTACGTCAATAACAAATTATCCGACTACTTCAGCATCACACAAAAAAATAATAAAAAAACAACTTACATCAATATATTACAACACATTTACCACTTCGAAATGAAACAAACCCCTTTTGTATGTCAAATTACCAAAAAAGGACATTAATACATTACATTACAGTTTAACAAAACATATGCATTACACATCGCCAATAAAAAACACTACTTTATGTTACATTACAAACATTTACAAATATTACGAGTGAATTAAATAAATTTAGCAAGTATTTAAATTTTACATAGTATATATACTACATTACATTACATTAAAATAAACTTAGGAATACATTCTTACCTGTCAAACGACGCAGCAACACCACCGGGACAAGAACACGCCTTCCGCACACCAACATTCTCGATCAATGGGGAATTCAACGGTTGACGTATGCAAATCGGAACGCTACGTCAAAAACGTCGCGCTCCGATTGGCTAGAAAAATACGTAAACAAAAAACACACACAACTCAAAAATAAACTAGACCGCTAAACATAGCAGACGTCGACGTGACGCTATACGTCGGCCATTTTAAAAAAAAAATAAAAACGAGACTACACAAACATGTTACAAAACATACACATAGTTAGTACAATACATACACATTTAAAATTACATACTAATATACACATAAGACTGAAGTAATACAAAGGGGACACCTTTAGTTACAAACAACACATTACTTAATTATTATTAACATATACACACACTCTTAACATCACCCTCACACAACAAAACTATCACACTCTTTCACACACGCTCAGTAACGCTAAAACAACCACGCAACGCCACTCAGGCACGCAACGCCACTCACGCACGCAACGCCACTCAGCCACGCAACGCCACTCAGCCACGCAACGCCACTCACCCACGCAACGCCACTCAGCCACGCAACGCCACTCACCCACGCAACGCCACTCACCCACGCAACGCCACTCATGCACGCCACTCACACACGCAACGCCACGCACACATGCAACGCCACTCAGCCACTCACTGCCACTCTGCCACGCAACGCCACTCAGCCACGCAACGCCACTCAGCCACGCAACGCCACTCAGCCACGCAACGCCACTCACCCACGCAACGCCACTCAGCCACGCAACGCCACTCACCCACGCAACGCCACTCACCCACGCAATGCCACTCACCCACGCAACGCCACTCACCCACGCAACGCCACTCACCCACGCAACGCCACTCAGCCACGCAACGCCACTCAGCCACGCAACGCCACTCAGCCACGCAACGCCACTCACCCATGCAACGCCACTCACCCACCCTCAACCCCTCATCCTAACTCGCAATAACCCTCCCTCACCCTCACCCTCACTCACTCTCACTCTCACTCACCCTCAACACCTCACTCACCCTCAACACCTCACTCACACTCAACTCCTCACTCATCCCCACCCTCACTCACCCTCAACACCTCACCCTCACACAGTGCAATAGGTCTCGTAGGATTTTTAGTTACAGCTTTTACAATTGTTTATTGCTTTTTTGATTTGTAATTCTTTAGCATTGGCAAAAAAAAAAAAAAATGCAAAAGATTTACAACAAAAAACCCATAAACAATTCTAAATGCACTAACTCTAATGCTGCGAGACCTATTGCATTTCCAATGCTTGTTTACAATTGAATATATTTAAGACAAGCCCCCAGTGGGCGTGTACTCAATAAAGTTAGTTCAATGTCTTCTGGGATACTGAGTCCCCAATGTGAGTATGTTCGTTTTTCTTGAAGTAAGTTCAAATGTTTGTTTGATATTTACAGCAATATCCTATCCTTTAGTAGGATGTGACTCACCAAAGCAGGCTCAATCAGCATATCGAGCGCTGTGCTGTTTAAGTCTTGAAAGGTGCAAAACTTCAGCCTCAGCAAGCTGGGTGTTCCTTTCTTCCAGCTTGGCGATGGTGCTCCTCCCCACGGACGAGCCGCCGTGTTAATGTTTTTCATCCAACTTGCTCTAAGCAGCGGGAGGGCACACGACAGTACTCGGCCATCCGGCTTCAAAATGCAGCCTGCTTCCATGCATCAATATTTTCATTATTCTCGCCAACGCGTTTCGGGGTGCTTGACCCCTTCTTCCTGGGCAGCTGCAAACATTCATTTGAGGCTCACACTGACGTTTTTTACAATTGAATTTATTTAAGACAAGCCCCCAGTGGGCGTGTACTCAATAAAGTTAGTTCAATGTCTTCTGGGATACTGAGTCCCCAATGTGAGTATGTTCGTTTTTCTTGAAGTAAGTTCAAATGTTTGTTTGATATTTACAGCAATATATATATATACTAGCAGCCCGTCCGGACGTTGTCCGGGTATGAATTGCTGCCGGCCAGTAGTATATTGTTTTGTAGGATTTCGTTTTGATAGCATTTCTTATCTGTGACAGGCCTGTGAAACGCTCCGATTCACAGTGCATTGCTGATGCACTTAAGAGTGCGTGTTCAGTAGTGTGTGAACTCGAGTTTCCCTACTTTATTTTTCCTTGCAATATTATATAGCGCAAACTCGACAACATGGCATGAGCACAATTTACATTACAGAAGAACACATTAATTTGTGGTAGGCACGGGGAGACAAAGCGATTTGCCTGGAATCACAGGATGTTGAGCTGATGCCGAGATTCGAACGTAGCTCCCCAGCTCTAAAGTTCGCAATTCTAGAACTTGTGGTGGGAGGTGTGTCTAAAAGTCTATGTCGGTGCTGGCCATCAATGAGAGAGACCTGTGCATTTTTCAAATTGGTGGTGAAAAAATATGAGTATGTTGCTGGAGATGTGGGCCGCCGTGCCACCAATGTACTTACCGGGGAGGGTAAACACCCATTATTCCGCAACTTTCTTTCCGCATACCATCACTCCGCATACTTTCATTACGAAAGTACCATGACTCCGCAATGCCATTATATTGCATGGCATTACATTTTATATGCTTTTACCACACATACATTTACAACGAAATTCGTTGTAAATGCATGAATGGTAAAAGCATGTTTTTTATGTTTGGATAAGGTAACTATGGGTATAGGGGTATATGTTTTGGGGTACTGAGGTATATGTTTTGGGGTGTTTTGGTATTTTAAGGGTTCAGATATAGTTTTGGGTTATGGGGTACATGGGTAGTTTTAGGGTTTAGGGATAGGTATGGGTTTTGGGGTACAGGGGTATTTTTAGGGTTCAGGGCTAGGGGACCCATTAGGATGTCGGGCGGATTGCACCCGCCAGGCTGGCGGTAGCCACCGCCAGCCTGGCGGGGGCAATCCGCCCGACATCCTCACTCGTTTCCCCCCCCGCCATATTAGTATGGCAGGGGGGACCTCGGCGGACAGAAAGACCGTCCGCCGCTTTTCCGTCCCTGTCGCCTTGCGGCCGGGGCGGAAAAGGAATAATATGGTGGCGGTGTCTATCAGACACCGCCAGCCATATTACAATGGGCATTTTACAATGCCTTTCCGTGGCGGCAACGCCGCCACGCAAAGGCATGCGGTCTTCACTCTGGGGGCTCCCTGCGGGCCCCCAGAGTGAAGGAGGGGTGGGGGCTGCACACGGGGGTACCACATTTGCATAAACAAAGCGGCAGGCACCGCGCGGTGCCTGCCGCTTTGTTTATGCAAATGCTGAAATGCATTTCTAGCATTGTGGCGGGCGGTGCTGAGAGCACCGCCCGCCACAACGCTAGAAATGCAGGATGTGACCGCCACAGTGGCGGGCACATCCTAATGCCCCCCCACGGGACCCCCGCCCTTATGGCGGGCGGTCCCAATCCCCGTCAGGATGGCGGGCGGGCAAAGTCCGCCCACCATCCTAATGACCCTCTAGGTTTGGGTTTTGGGGTATTTTTAGGGTTCAGGGGTAGGTTTGGTTTTGGGGTACAGGCGTATTTTAAGGCTTCAGGGCTAGGTTTGGGTTTTGGGGTACAGGGGTATTTTTAGGGTTCAGGGCTAGGTTTGGGTTTTGGGGTACAGGGGTATTTTAGGGTTATGAGGTAGGTTTGGGTTTTGGGGTACAGGGTTATTTTTATGGTTCAGGGCTAGGTTTGGGTTTTGGGGTACAGGGGTATTTTTAGGGTCCAGGGGTAGGTTTGGGTTTTGGGGTACAAGGGTATTTTAGGAGTTCAGGGCTAGGTTTGGGTTTTGGGGTACAGGAGTATTTTAGGGTTCAGGGGTAGGTTTGGGTTTTGGGGTACAGGGGTATTTTTAGGGTTCAGGGCTAGGTTTGGGTTTTGGGGTACATGAGTATTTTTAGGGTTCAGGGGTAGGTTTGGGTTTTGAGGTACAGGGGTATTTATAGGGTTCAGGGCTAGGTTTGGGTTTTGGGGTACAGGGGTATTTTTAGGGTTTAGGGATAGGTTTGGGTTTTGGGGTACAGGGTATATTTATAGGGTTAAGATGGGTTAGTGTTTAAGGTGGTTGGGGTATTTTAAGGAGTAAGGGTGGGTTATGATTATGGGGTGCAGGGGGATTTAAAGGGAGCAGGGTGGACACCCGGAGCTGAAATGTACAGAAACTGGGAAGAAAAAACAATGAAACATTGGGCACAACACTCGCTTTTTTTTCCCCGTAATGTGGAACGTACCACACGCCCCCAGCGTTTGTCACGTCCCCAGCACGCGCCCACAGCACATCGCAGACACGCCCACAAGGGACTACTTGCTGGCACGGTTCTTTTACCTTTTAAATGTATATGGTGGGCGTCTGCATAGCCTATGTTCTTCTGCTGCAACTGCCCTTTCCAACGCTGCATTGGGTGTTGTGATGGTGCTGTGGTTCCTGAGATTACCCGCCTCAAAGGTTTGGGCTCTCTCTTTATTATATTTGTATGGATGTATATGTATATGTATATGTATATGTATATGTATATATATATATATATATATATATATATATATATATATATATATATATATATATGTTTGTATGTATACATTTTGCGTAAAAAAGTGCGTTTTGAGATTGGCCGAGCTTAACATCTGGATTTTGCGTGAGTGCCTATTTTAAGCCTTGTTATCATGTTAGTGTTACAACCTTAGTGCTCTACCTTCCCTCCCAAAGAAACAGGGCTCATTTAAACTGTTTGACACTTGTTCTCCCTGATCCAATTCATTTATGTTTGAATTCTCTTTGTTTACAAATAACCAATGACTCTATCCCTCATTCAGTATGTAGTACTTTGTTCAGGGCAAGAGGAATTGCTCAGCTATTTCAGTTCTGCCCATCAAAACTACAAATCCCATCATGCCTTGTAGAGGATATAGGAATAGAGCTAACACCTAGCCACATAGTTACATTGGGGCAAAAAGTATTGTGACGCAGAAGTCATCTTATTTGTATGCTATAGTATCCAATATGTAGTATGTGTGATTTATAAATGCAGAAACATAAGCCATCCAAGGTCATTTATTTTGTTCCCCTAGATGCTCATCCTGAAGAAAGTGAGCTTTCTACTGTGAAATATGTTTTAACACCTTACAAACTGAAGCTGATTGCCACGCCTCTCTTCATGAGACCAGGACTCCCATTCTACATGAGGGTATGTACATATCCTTCAAGGCGTGTCCATCTCACACAACTTATTTTCTATTAGCCAGTGGCTTCAAACTTAAATCTCATGGATATCAACCAGAGTTTGACAAATGAGAAGCTGACGCCGAAGAACTAACTGACCATATAACTCTTTATCATTCGTCACTGAGTAGACCAATACAGTATTTCATGCCCACCTACAAGTGTTTTCAGGTTTAGTAACCAGTGTGAGTGGCTTGGTATCACTTTACATATTTCTTGTACGTAACGCTCTGAACCTTCACTCTTTGTGTCCTTACCAAACCCTCTGAAATATCCATTATGTTGTTACTGTCAAGAAGAGGATTTGAACTAGCCTTGTTTTGGAGTCTTTTGCCGTGTTCATTCAATTTTTGAATAATTTTCAACCAACCATTAAAGTTTTTCTTGACAGCTAAAGGCCTTATTCACAAAGGACCTCTGCACTCTTGGTGGAGGCATCGAAGTATCGAGGGAGCTTCTGCACTCTGGCTATTTAGTAACCTGTATGAGTGGCTTGGGATCACTTTACATATTTTTTATATGTAATGCTCTGAACCTCCACTCTTTATGTCCTTACCGAAACCTCAGAACTCTCCATTATTTTATCGCTTCTCAGCTAGCCTTGTTTTGGAGTCTTTTGCTGTGTTCTTTACATCTTTAAGTTATTTTCAACCAATCAATTATGTTTTTCTTCCCAACCTAAGGCCTGATTCACAAAGGGCCTCTGCACTCGTGGTGGAGGCACCGCAGGCGCGGGGGAGCCTCCGCACTCGAGGCGGAATCTCCACAAAGAGAATTCTCATTGCAGAGATTCCACCCGAGTGCCGAGATTCCCCCACGACTGTGAAGGCCCTTTGTGACTCAGGCCCTAATTTTATTTATTTTCACCTGTATTGGCTCTATGCACTCTTTCCCAGCTATTAGACCTAATCATAAACTTCATAAGCTTGGCTTGCTCTTTCCTTTTGTTGTGCATAAGGCAGGGAGCTGATGGGAATAGCTCAATCTCCTTCCAATCAATCCCTTATGTTTTTTCTCCATTTCAATTATCACTCAAGCTCACAGAAGAGTAAGTGATGTTATAATGAACCCTATAATACGTTTATGGCACCTCCCTCTCCGCTTCCTTCCTCTGAATTGTTTACATTCTTCTCCTCTTTTGGATTCTTCTCTTCGATTTCCTTCGAGTGCCTTCAATTTCACCAAACAATATACTTCTTAAATTGCCACTCCATGCTCACCTTTTTCTTTTCCTTCACCTTTGTATCTCTTCTATTTCTTTTCAGTCTTCGTTTATCACACTTTTCAACTTAAAAATCGCCATTTTTTTAATCAAACGTGCCAATTCTATTACGACACCATCAAACCTCGTTCTTTCAGAAATATGCAGCCTCTTTCTCTCTTATCTTGGCATATCTTGTTTCCCTTCCGGTGGGGTTTTATCAGTTATTATAGGATTAAACCTAAAACCGGACAGCCTATCTACAGAACACTCCCTACTCTCATTGCCTCTCTCTTTCTGTGTCGGCAATTGTGGTTGTAGTTAAGGCTAGGATTCACTCTCTATTGAAAATCCTTTTAGGTTGGCATTGGCGCTGTTTGACAAACAGAGGAGCGGGTCATCTTGCCCCCACTGCACACAGTTCCCTGCTGCTAGCAGTCCCACTGCTGTTTCCTCCCTTACTTTACCAGAGAGGAGGAGGAAGAAATTACACGCGGTCTTTCCCCAGCACAAGGGCATGGGGTACTTTAACATTAAGTCAACCAGGCAGCTAGAAGATTCCCCACTGCTTCATGGCCCGTGCAAAGATGCGGTCCACTCACCAACACATAAGATGGCACTCGCCCCTGCACCTTGTTCAGTGTTGAGTGCCTTTCTCCCTATGTCCATTTAACACTAACTCTGATTTCAAATGTGGCATATTGGTCCATGTTAACATTTGTAACCGTCTGTTGCACATAAATGGCGATGCTTGAAGCTATGTTTGGGTATGCTTACACTGATAATTTTTTTTTCTGCATTCTGAACTGTAGGTGCAAGTCACGGATCCCTTAGAAATCCCCATCCAGATGGTTCCAGTGAGGCTCACAGCCACAGTGTTCAACAGAGAAATGGAGTCAACCACCTTGGTCGATGAGACCTCGGAGCAGGGAAAGGCAGTGACAGGGAATGACGATGGGACGGCCTCTTTCACCATCAATATTCCAACTGATGCCAACACATTGGAGTTTAAGGTGATTCGACTTTGGGGGATGTTAGCACTGCTTCTGGGAGGGTTTTCGCTTCAGTCGCTAGCATCATCCAGTGAGCAGCAGATGCACCACTTTCCAATTAGCTGACCCAGAACAATGCTTCTGACTCAAACTGCCTACTTCTAAATGTATGATGTGACCTGAATTTCCTAAGAATCCCTAGACCATCTGACATGGCCTAACATTGGCCTCAAGACCCAATCACTGGCTGCTCTCTTCATGGAGTCCTCAGGACTTTGGAGAGCCTTTTTTTCTTTGAATAGAGACAACATGATTTGCGTTTGCTGTCCTGATGAAGAATCATAAGGAATAGACTCAAAACCTGGAACAACACACTTGAGTACGGATTGCACTGCTTGTCTTTCTCTCTCTTTTTATCTTGGCTTTTTAGGACATAAGAAATTATTCAAAGATTTGCAGTTCACCTCTATCTAGGTAGTAACAGCAAGGTGATGCACATAGAGCTGCTATATGCATACATGTAGTTTTTTGTGTATATATCTATAGTACTGTGTATGAACAGAGAACCAGGAGAACAGTTTTCCTTATCAAGAGCATCTGTGTTTAGATACAGTAAGTGATAACTATCATCACTTTGTAAATGTTTACATGCGCTGGGTGTGGACTAACATTGGTTTTTATTTTGTACCGGAGAAACACTCACATTCCACTAGGCAGCCAAGACATCAAATAAGGGATTTTTTAAATCAGAAAGAATGATTGCAGACACTATGGCCATGTTATGTGGGCACTAAAGAAGGAGATGCAGGAAATTAACAAGGGGAATTTATGACAGTATCAAATGTAACAGTGATAACCATTACAAAGGATTTGGGAAATGCCACACTTTACAAAACTATGCAAACTTGGCCAACATAACGAAGTTGGCGGAGTAAAAAACATAAATGTGAGAAACTGGGTTAATTGATACAGAGGGTGGGGGGTGAAACCCTAGCCAAGCAACAACTACTATCCTTGTCAGGGCGAAACACAAAAAGATCACTAAATTAGCCTGTGCTTAACCCTCTGGTAACTTGGCCCAAAAGCAGTCAGGCTTAACTTAGAGGTAATGTGTAAAGTATTTATGCAGCACACAAACAGCAATAAAGTGAAATCACAAAACAAGAAAAATCTCATACCAATTTAGAAATATTTAGTAAAATTCAATAAATTATTTCACACCAAAAGTTCAAAAATCCTATCAGTAGAACCGGGGATATGCGATTTCAAAGATGTAAGGTACGTATAATGCCTAAAAACACAAAACGCTACTCATGGTTATCTTATTGTGCGAGGCTGGGTGAAATTCACACATGAAGGCTGACAATGATGGCACTGCCTGTGATCAAAATAGCTCTGCTAAAAAAGTTACATTCTCAAAGTACGACACAAAGAGTCAAGTTCAGCCTGGAGGAGTTTGCGAGGAGCAAGGAGAGCATCATAGATGGTTATTGCTTTAGCGCAAAGAGCAGGCTGGGCATTGTGGATGGTTGTCGCTGTAGCGTAAAGATCCTGTTGGGTGTTGCAGACGGTCATTGCTGGAATACTGAGTTTACTTTTGGTGTGAAAGAGACCTTTAGCGGGCACAGAGAGCCCGAAACGTCAGGAATTCTAATTTTCTTCTAAGAGGAGCTTAGCTGATACTACACCAAGGGTCCAGGACCTGGGAGGCACCGCCTGGTGATCAGTACTCCAGCAGAGGCCAGCAGAGTTCAGGCAGGTCCAGTGCAGTATATCAGCTGGGCAGTTGCAGAGAGGCCTCTAGAGCTTGTTGTCCCTGTAGCTTAGAACAGGAGGCCTACTAACTAGCCCTTGGAGTCACTCTGGTAGCCTGGAATGAAGGGTGCAGGTCCAGGCTTCCTTCTCAGACAACAGGGTAGGTGTCTGGCAGCAGTCTGGCAGTCCTTCTTCTGTAGAGTCCACAGTCCCAGGAATGTACTGAAAAGTAGATGTAAGGGTTCTAGTTTTAGTTAGTTAGTTGGAAGTCCCCCCCACAGATGTATCTGGAATTTCCTGTCTCCCTGCCCTGGTCCCAGGATGCCATGGAGCATGGTGCATGGAGTCACAATGGACTAGTATGAAATTATTTGTATGTATGCTGAGGCAGTGTCTTTGAAGTGCAAATGTGGTAGGTGATGGTCTTGCCCCTCCCATTAAGCCAGGATGGCACATCCTGCCAATAACCAGTCCCTCTTTTTTGTGGCAGTGTGATAGGAATACACAAAGGCCAACTGCCAATTACAGCTAGTCATGTGACCAAGGAAAAGGCTGCAGGCGCCAAATGGGTGGGACAAGAAAATGCCAACTTTCAAAAAGAGGAATTTTCACAATTGTGACTTAAAACCCGATTTACCATTAAAGAGGATTTTAAATTACTATGAATTTGCAACCAAACTTGACATTCCTACCTGCTCCCAATTAAAAATTATCACTCATTAAATGTAATAAGGTAAACCAATGTTGTCCTACTGGCAAGTCTTGCAGTAGAGAAAAATGAATTGAAGAGTTTTTCACTACCAGGACATGAAAAACCTAAAAGTACATGGCCAACTTTTTAAATACACTACACCCTGCCCTAAGGGCTTTTTAGGACCTACCTCAGGGGTGACTTGCATGCATTATAAATGAAGTTGAGGCCTGGCAAAAGGGTTATTTTACCAGGTTGAAATGGCAGTTTAAAACTGTAATAAGGCTCCAAATAGCAGACCTGAGATTGAGGATGCTTAAGTGGGTGGCACAGTGAGTTCTGCAGGCCCACTAGTAGCATTTCATTTACAGGCTGTGGGTACATGTAGTACCACTTTACTGGGGATTTACAATTAAATTAAATGTGCCTATCAGGTTTAAACCAATTGAACTAGCTTTTAGGGAGAGAGCATAAGCACTTTAACCCTGGTTAGCAGTGGCAAAGTGCAGAGTCCTAAAGTCAACAAAATCAAATTAAGCAAAACAGGAGGAGTTAAGGCAAAACGTTTGAAAGGGGTGACCCTGCAGAGAGGGCCAGGTCCAATAATAAATGTGTCAAGCATCGTTCAAACATTGATAAAGCATGAGAAAACATGCAACTCCTTCTTTTTTGTCCTATTAAAATGGTTATTTGTGGAAAAACACTAAGCGATGTATTTTTTGATGACACATTTTGCAGAAAGGGAACGTTTATTTAAAGGTTACAAACTATAAAGCAAAGTGTAATGGGTAACAAGTTGCAAAGGTGACAAACTGTAAAGTTGTAGGCTGTAAACTATAAAGTTCAATACTTCACCAGACCCCTAAATAAGGGCCAATAAGCGTCTTATTTGAGAAATCAGAAGCTGAGTATAACATTAGGCCACAGACACCTATTTGTACTACATACGTAGAAGCCGGATGGAGATATGTCTGTCTGGCCTATCTGCTCTGCACCCTTATTAAGAACTGGCGATTTCTCTATGCTTTGCTACTGGACTATAGGGCTGTGATGGACCACTGTGAGGAAGAATCCCCTGGTGCCCACAAATGACCAAGGACTCTGCCCAGTTGACCCCAGGACCAGTGGGTCCCTCCAAAAGCCTGTGAGGCTGCCCCCCCTTATACCCTCTTGAAGACCAGTTGGTAGAAAGCCTTGGACGTCCGCACCCAGAAACCAAGACCAAGAGGGAGGCTGGCACAAGGAGCTAGGAGAACCATCCCCCTATGGGCACCACTTTGTAGATGAGGAGGTCTGCTGTAACTGAACCTGGTGGCTAGAACTCACCACCACGAGTAAAATGAACCCAAGATCATCAAAATCGGTCCACTGGGCCCAAGCCATGGCCTTTTAAAAGTTGGCAACCTTTCAGCCGACAGAGCGTGTGGGACATCGTGGCCAATTCTTCATTTGCCCCAGTGTGGGCCAGGGCCCGGGGGTCAGCGCAGGATTTAGTTACTGATTTATTCAGGGAGTGGGCATGCATGGGACCCCATCCCCCAGCCTGTTTTTATTGAAAAGGGACTGGGACCCCATCCCTGACTCCAGAGTGATGGTGAGTCTGCCTTGCTCCCCGTACCCATGTCTGGAGGGAGCGGGCAGCCACAGCCTCAACAGAGTTCCTGCCCACAGAAGTGGGCCGGGACAGCGATACTGCCGGCTCCCGTGGCTGCACGCAGAGATGTGGGTCGCGTGGCAGCTGGTGGGAGCAACAAGGAATGGGCTCATTCAGCTGCCCCCAACAATATGGAGGCCTGGGGTAGTACCCACAAACATAAAGAAACAAAAACAGAAAAAAGATACACAGGTGCCCGTCACAGCAGGGCGCTACAATTTTGCACACTTTCTCTCATGGTGGCCCCTGGATGGCCGGGGCACCACCAACTAAATGAAGGAAGTGTTGGGTCGGGCCCCCTTCAGAATTCTTACAAAGTGCTTACCCTATGTTTGTGGGGTTCTCGAAGCCAGGACACCTCTGAAATTTTCCAATGTTTTTTAAACATTCCCAGGGCTGGAGGTTCTGCTCTATAGCTGGGAGTGCTGTACCCTTTAAGTGCTTATTTTATCATTGGAATTATTGTGGCTTAACCCTTTAAGTGCTGCCGTCGGCCAACGGTCGTCAGGGGCACTACCTCCCCAGTGCTGCGTGCGACCGTTGGACGTCCAGTTCAGCACTGGATAATGGACAGCGCAGCACTGGGGAGGTATGTTTACGAAGCTCCTAAGGTGTTAAAAGTGATCAAAGAAAAGCCTTACAGTGCCTTACAGTGCTCTCTAGGGGCTAAATCTATGGTTACATGCAATGAAATCAAGATGCAGTGTTCTCTGGGGCTGTCGTTATTATTATTACATTTTAATGGTTGGAAAGCTTATGAAAAGTAAACAGACACAGGTTTACAAATTTTAAATGCTTAATTGAGAAAATAATGATTATTGGTCACAGTGAATATGCTTTATTAACCATATTGATGTACAAAATGATGTCTTTAACATGTTGTTTGTTCATCTTAACCATTTGACCAAACCAATGGACTTACCTTATATGTTTGCATGACCCTTTTAGGGGTCAAAGGTGATTAGGCAATTGCATCTATAGTATTTCCCATCTTCCTCTGTACATATTTGTAAATTACTATGTAATATTTAAGTGTGTGTGTGTAATACATGTACTTCTCCCTTTTCTAAAGAAAACCTACTGATTGGACGGGGAACATCGTTTACAACAAAACTTTTACCCCGCACTACCATTACAACGCAGGAATTACAACGAAAGTCGTTACAACGACTTTCGCTGGAGGGTGCTGTTGGATAGGAAATAGTTACATTTTCTATCCAACTCCTTCCCTACTATCCACGGGGACTGGAGTTGGAATAGAAAATTAAACTATTCCACTATCCAGCGCCCCCCAACGCAAGTCATTGTAACGACTCGCATTGTAATCCCCGGGTTGTAAAGCATGCGTGGTAAAAGCATGCGTTGAAATGACATACATCCAAATTGTGGACCTATTGCTTGTGCCGGCCCACAACTAATAGCCCAATTTCCTGTAGTACCTCTGTCCTGTGCTGCACTGTCCACTGCCATGTTGGTACATCTCGGACCGGTCATATGGAGGGACTTCTCCTGCTTTGCCCGTCATCCTACTTCTTGGTCTGCCCCACTTCTGCTTTTCATTGGCATCTTGTGGTGGTCGTAGAGAGGGCATGATATTGACTTGATTCCTACTTCTCTGCTCTCTTTGACCCACTAACAGGATGCATTGCAACAGTCAGGGAGCTCTTTACCCTGCAGGTTTTTTTTTTTACATCAGTGTGCCTAAATTACTGTTAAGCATTGCTTTTCAACAGGTTTGAATAGTGTGCAACGTTTTACCTGTAAATCAGAGCCAATCTCAATTCCATCACCTGACTCAGGTCTACCCCTGCTCCTCCTTTCCCACCAGCATGTTGCTCTGTCTACCTCCTGTGCACCAGCATCATCTTGGGGCAGTTGCACAGAGGGAGAGACACATGATTCGTAGTATTGCCCATGCTTTATCCTGACTTGGTAGGTGGGGGGCCCTGTGCCCAATTTATCCATATTTTTAAATGCTTCTCTGCATGAGTAGGGCATGCTCATTCCTGGAAATTCCGGGGCAAGCTATGAAGAAGTCACACCTTCTGAAAGAAAATCTCTGGGAATATTGTGCAGGTGATATGAAGCATTTGTGGATGGAGAAAAGGTGAATTCCCCTTTGATTGTTCACCGAGCAGTGGCTTGAATTCCACTTCCCAAAATTTTTGGGCCTAGTTTAGATCTTGGTGGGACTACCGTCATTCCACCATGGCGGCGGTCCCAAGTACTCTGTCGAGATGGCAGCAGTCCGCCCACCACATTTAAATGTTACAGCTAAAGACAGTGTACTGCTGTGGTCTTCTCTACTGGCTACCAGTACTCCGTTAGGCTGGTGGGTTTGCGCCAACCAGATTTACATGTTCCCATTGTGCTGGTGGTGCCTTGGCAGCAGAGTCCCAATAAAGTGAAGTTCCTGTTGGTGCGGAGACAGTACTACTCTTCAAGATCTTACTACACATATATGTTGTGCATGTGTTATAATGTATAGGTATATATCAGTGGAGTGGTGTGGCTCACTGGTTACAGGCGGCAGACCCGGAAGCAGAGAACGGCCCGGGACCAGGGTTCAATTCCCGACGCGGCAGGGTCGTGGACCAGGGTCAGCGGACTCGATAATTCTCGCCTCGGTGCCTACTCTCACCAGGGATCACACTCGGCAACTCTGGGCATTAGCTTGCCTCATCTCTACAATGACCTCCCACATTCGCCAGGATGCCTGGTTTCACTTTGGAGATACCCAGTAGGGACCATCTCACAGGGATAGCCAGGACGGGTTCCCCAGGGGTCTACAGTGCCACGACAGCAGTGCGCTTTACAAGACACATACACACACATATGTAGGTAATGTGTAATCCCCTTTTTTTACATATAGTATTGCACATCCACAACATACACCCAGTATTGAATGTACATTGACAGGCACCACTAACACAACACCCACAACCTCCACTACCAAAGAAATATTTTTATGTGTCAAAACAGGTGTTTATTTTACCAAAATAAGTTGTAAGATGAACACATTTGCATCACACGTGCTTGTGAGAGCAAAGTAAGAAATATGAACTCAAATTTTACCATACGATTCATAATGAGACAAGTGAAACTAAAGCCTACCTTAGATTCCGGCGACAAAGGGGTTGCTGAATATTGGGGTGAAGTAGTAGCAGCACAGGAAGGACCTGTACAATGAGGTTTAAGATGGGAACGGAAACAGAAGTGGCAACCCGAAAAAGGAAAGTTTTCACCTTAGTTCCTTCGAATCGGTCAAATTGAGTTTGGAGAATTTCCCACCACAGCTGCTTCAGTGGAAAGGCACATTGTAATTGGCATGCAGTATTTTTGGTGGGACTCCCTCTGATAGCCGCTTCTGCCTCTGACTCCATTGACGCGGAAGCAAGATCCTGGCGGGGGTGGCAGGACTCCGATGGTCTTTCCTTCAGAGACCCGCCAACATCTAAATACAGCAGGCGGACTGACAAGTCGGTGTGTGGGAAGGCCGCCGAAAAAGCAACGAAGGGACCGGATTTGCCAACATCTATATCAAGCCCATTGTCTACAGCACTGTATGTGTTGTAGGGCTTTTAAGGAGTTGGATTAAGTCTTGTGATCTATTTTTTCTTGTACAAAACAGAATACTTATTGAACAGTATTAGATTAAACCTCAGTGATAAAGTCCTCAAAAAACAAAAAGACGATTTAAATGTATAGAAAACATTTATTTTACAGATACGCAAACACACAATTTAGAAGATAGTTGCTCTTCGATAACAATTTTTAAGTCCTTCTCCTTTTCAGTAGGCCATCATCTGGTGGGCGGTCAATATAGGATGACAGCGATAAGTCAGGGTACCCCCTGAAGGTTTGTTATGCCACTGAAGATAGGATGCTCTAAACATAAAAGTGTATACCACTTCTGGGTTTCTTTGCATGTCAAATTAGGTCTACCCTTAATTAGAGCTGTACTGGTGTGTGAAGCTCTTGGGGTGTTTTCTGTAGGAACTTATCTGTGCTTTTCTCATGCAATGTGCACTTGTGTTTTTTTGTTCAGATTGTGACTGCAGACTCCAGGATCCCAGAAGAGAACCAGGCAGCTGCTGAGTACACTGCTGTTGCTTATTTTTCCCTCAGTAAGAGCTACCTGTACATAAACTGGGCCCCGCAGTACAAGAACCTGCATGTGGGAGACTTTGTGAGCATGAACATATATCTCAGCAGCCACTACCTGCACAAGGTGACACACTACAGCTACTTGGTAAGCGCCCTAAAGGTCTTCTAAAACTACCTACTGGGAAGTTAGAGGGTTGTATTAATCCTTCCAAAGTAAAGTGAGCTGTTTTAGGAGATGTTTACCTGCAGTGACAATAAAACTTGCAGCCTCTGAGTTCTATGCCTAGCTAAAAAGCCATTTTGGCTCTTTCTAGCTACTACCTTTTGTATATTAGGAAGAGTCCAAGCATTGCATCTTTGCATTGCAGCTTTATTTTCCCATCAAGTAGCAGAGCTATGCAGTAATGCTTGTCCCATATAGGGGGGATCCTTCTGGGCAATCTCCGCGTTACTACAGAGTGCTATATCACAGTAACAGCGCCCCTGCCTCCTGAACAGGGACTCACTCTATTAGTGGGGATGCTCTGTGCAACCCTCTCTTCTTAGGGCCCTTTGTAGTCATAGACTTCATTTACTCCTACATGGCCTTCAAGTTCCACTAAACTGACAGATGCAGGGGTTCCCTAAAGCAGAGCTTTAGGTGCTTTGTTGTAGAGCCATGGAATCCATTACTGAATGAAAACACAAATACACCCCAGTGCAAAATACAAAACATACACCCTGACATACACAGGTGATTAATCGAATAGGCTTAGGTCACTTAATGGGACAGTTTAAGATGGCATGAGGAAGGCCTTTCATCTTTAGCTCAGACATTTAAGGGGTGCAAGATTTCTGAAGGACCATGTGTGGGTGATACAGCTGGTGGACTCGGATACATGTATTCTCAAAAAATTGCAAGCCTCTTCTCACACTTTTCACAGCATTAGTAACAAACCATTATCACTTTCAACAGAATTTTTGTTTTACTCAGTAAAACCTGCCATTTGTAACTGAACCATCTAACTTTACGTCACTTTTTAAAGTAACCTTATTGGCATTTAGATTTCATAAAAAACAATATTACAGCCAAATGTTGAGACATACAGTAGCTCTCCCTAGCGAGGGTACTGGGGCTGCGAGCTGCTGAGGAGATAGGAGAAAGCACGAACCTTTGCGCACTGCTTATAGCCTTTAAAAAAATTAATTTGGAGCGCTTTTAAGTGTTTTATGAATTTTATCGCATTTATATTCTGGGGGCTGTTTTAGAAAGGGGAATTGAATTGGCAGGCACACTGACACTCTATACACCCTTACCTCTGATATTTTGAGCCTCAACCCGCTTTGTTTGATATTTCACTCGGCGGTGGGCGTCATCTTGGGTGAGGAAGGCGAGGTCAGCGCTCAAGTCGGGCCGGCCTCCCGCCCTCCCACAGTATTTAGGTGCGCCCTGCCCAGCGCTCCCTGCCCTACAGTAGCTCTCCCTAGCGAGGGTACTGGGGCTGCGAGCTGCTGAGGAGATAGGAGAAAGCACGAACCTTTGCGCACTGCTTATAGCCTTTAAAAAAATTAATTTGGAGCGCTTTTAAGTGCTTTATGAATTTTATCGCATTTATATTCTGGGGGCTGTTTTAGAAAGGGGAATTGAATTGGCAGGCACACTGACACTCTATACACCCTTACCTCTGATATTTTGAGCCTCAACCCGCTTTGTTTGATATTTCACTCGGCGGTGGGCGTCATCTTGGGTGAGGAAGGCGAGGTCAGCGCTCAAGTCGGGCCGGCCTCCCGCCCTCCCACAGTATTTAGGTGCGCCCTGCCCAGCGCTCCCTGCCCTACAGTAGCTCTCCCTAGCGAGGGTACTGGGGCTGCGAGCTGCTGAGGAGATAGGAGAAAGCACGAACCTTTGCGCACTGCTTATAGCCTTTAAAAAAATTAATTTGGAGCGCTTTTAAGTGTTTTATGAATTTTATCGCATTTATATTCTGGGGGCTGTTTTAGAAAGGGGAATTGAATTGGCAGGCACACTGACACTCTATACACCCTTACCTCTGATATTTTGAGCCTCAACCCGCTTTGTTTGATATTTCACTCGGCGGTGGGCGCCATCTTGAGTGAGGAAGGCGAGGTCAGCGCTCAAGTCGGGCCGGCCTCCCACCCTCCTCCTCCCTATATCATGTGTCATCCAACCAAACGGCGCAGCGGGCTGGCGCAGCGGGCGCGCCGGAAGCGCGCCGAAGTCGAGCCAAAGTCAAGCCCGTCTGCGCCCGTCCGCGGCCGGACGGGGCGCGGGGCCACAACCCCTGGTCAAATACGGAAATACTCCTCAACTGAGTTACTGTCACTTAGACCCTCTACTAGCATGGGATCCGTCCTCCCTGCTTATGTTTTGAAACGTGCTGCCACCTATGGTATCCTGAGACCAGAGTTTACCATCGCTAAAACTCCACTGCCTAGCCTCCCCGATTGTTTTCCACCCCCTTCTAACCCTAAAACTATCCTCAAATGCTCATACCTCAACACCAGGTCCATGGTTAAGCACCATTTGGACATTTTTCTTTTTCTTCAAACTGAGCACCCTGATATTTTATTTCTTACTGAGACTTGGCTGAATGCTGACTCCCTACCCGATATTTTGGCAGCGGTCCCTTCAGATTATTACATTCTGCATGTGGATAGACCCGCTGACAAAAGGGGCGGGGGGGTCGCCGCGATCATACGCAAGTCTCATAATGTCTCCCTTCTACCATCTTTGAACCTTATATGTTCAGATAACCTGATCATCAAACTGGATAACAATTGCGGCACTCTACTTATGATCCTCATTTACCGCCCCCCTCAAAATATGCCCAGTTTTGCGGCTGCTTTAGCAGAACAGCTTGCCCCCTTAATAATTTCACATAAAAAAATAGTGCTGCTAGGTGATCTTAATCTTTGGTTGGACTCGGCGGAGTTAGCTACCCAGGCAGCTGCTCTGAAAGATGTCCTTCTAGATATGAACCTCACTCAGCAGATCCACCTCCCTACTCATATAAAAGGTCATAGCCTTGACCAAATTTGGTCTCAGAACATCCCTCTGACCATTAACTCCATCTTGCCTTGTATCTGGTCGGATCACTTCATGATCAAATTCACCTTGACCTTTGAAAATAACAGGAAACCTCCTATTCAGACAGGAGGCAAAACTAGAATCTGGAAGAATGTTGATACCTCGGCTTTTATTGGCACTTTAAGATCTTCTTGTCCTCTTTTAGATCAGGACACTGAAGAAATGGAAGCAGCATTTTCGAGGTGGCTACTTCAGGCAGCCGATGTCTATGCTCCTTGCACCAACTTTCCCCGCTCTCGCCCCAATGACGCTCATAGGTGGTTTACACCTCTTTTGAAAAGTCTTAAACTTGGAGTCCGTCAGATGGAGCGCAAGTGGCGAACAGACTATTTAGAAATAGACAGAGTTAACTATTGCAAGACACGAAAGGATTACCAAAAAATGCTTCAGGAACATAAAACTGACTACTTCTCTAAAAAGATCCTTAATGCTCACAACAAATCCAAAGAGTTGTTTAACATTGTTGAGAACTTGAGTGCTAGTGATAGAACGTCTCTCCCGGTAGCTCCTACTCAGGAGCTGTGTAACTCGTTAAATTCTTTTTTTTCGGATAAAATCAGTGCTATCAAACAAAGCATCCCTATTACTCAGTCCCCGCTTTTACTAACTGACAATTTTCACAACACTGCGACCTTGAGTTCGCTTCCCCCTGTTGACAGCACCACGCTGCTCAAACTCCTCGCCAAAGTTACATCAGGTTCTCCTGACGACATCTGCCCCCCTTTTATCATGAAAGAAGTGGGAGCCAGTATTCCGGAGGGTATACTCTCTTTATTGAATGGCACGCTCTCTCAGGGTAAAGTCCCTGAAAATTTTAAAAAAGCCCTTCTTATTCCATTGTTAAAAAAAGTAGGCGCTAATCCGCAGGACCTGCAAAATTATAGGCCCATATCCCTGCTGCCTTACTGTGCCAAACTTTTGGAGGCTCATGTCTGTAACAGCATCTCCAAGTTTTTGGAAGAATCAGAGTATTTTGCACCGAATCAGGCTGGTTTCCGCCCATGTCATTCTACCGAGGCGGTCATCCTCTCGGTGCAGAATACTCTGAGACGGAATGCGGATGAGGGAATACATCAGGCTCTGGTGCTGCTGGACCTCTCAGCCGCTTTCGACACGGTCGACTATAACATCTTGGTCGACCGTGTCGAGCAGGCAGGTCTCAGGGGCATGGCATTGAGCTGGATCCGCTCATTTATTACTGGGCGCACTCAGGCTGTCAGACTAGGACCTTTCACTGCCCCCACCATTTCTTCTACTTGTGGAGTCCCGCAGGGCTCTTCGTTATCACCCCTGCTTTTTAATTTATATCTACGCCCCCTTTTGCACTCCCTTAGGAGGGCCAAAGTAACGATATTCAACTATGCAGACGATCTGCAGTTGATTTTCCCTCTAAACACCAAGGATGCTGTGGTTGAATTTCAAAACACTATGTCCCACATTTTAAAATGGATGAACTGCAGTCATCTGAAGCTTAACCCTGGCAAGACCGAATTGGTCTTGCCGGGACTGAGCGCCCTCAGCTGGAACCCCAGCTTCTGGCCTTCCTGTATGGGAACTCCTCCATCTAAGTCATGTTCGGTCAAGAGTCTGGGAATACATATCAGCGAAGACCTCTCCCTTAAAAAACAAGTCGGAGCAGTTGTCTCAGCTAGTTTCTTCCAGCTGAAGAAAATCAAGAAAATTGCCAGCTTCTTCTCCCCGGCTGCTCTCACTCAGATAGTCATCTCCCTGGTTCTGTCCAGACTTGACTTCTCCAACAGTCTTTACCTTGGCATTCAAGCTGGAGAGCTCAAACGCCTTCAGCTGGTTCAGAATCAGGCCGCCAGACTCCTCCTGAACCTCTCGAAGAGGCAGTCTGTAAGATCCGGCCTGAAACAGCTACACTGGCTGCCTGTGGAGCAGCGTGTGGCGTTTAAAACAGGGTGCATTGTATTCAAATCTCTGCATGACTCTGGCCCTCTTTTCATCAGAGACATGTTTAAGAGATATACTCCCTCACGCAATCTCCGTTCTATTCATAAATCTCTTCTGACTGTTCCTTCTTACAAGAGGAAGCGTCTTGGAGGCAGCTGCTTTGACCTTCTTGCAGCTGGTTTTTGGAACTCCCTTCCCCTCCATCTAAAACTGAATGACAACATCCTCAGTTTTAGACATTCCTTGAAAACCTGGCTTTTCACTCAGGCGCACTGTTGAGCTGCTCCCCCTCCCCTGTGACCCTGCGCTAGCTCCTTCCTACAGCGCCATGAAGCCCCCGGGCGTACGAGCGCTTACAAATACCTATTAACATTAACATTAACATTAACATTAACATCAAAGCAGTCCCCTATTCCCCTTTATCCATCATCTCATCGGATTCAGTCCCCTCAACTTCAACACTGAAAAACATTATCTGTACAGGTCCTGAGGTCTGAATAAGAGGGGGCCCGGGTTCCCATCCGTATCCCCTCCATTGATGCTGTGAGTATCTCTGATACACTCCTCCGTGGCTTACAACATTATGCCAATCCTAACTTGGGTATATCCTTCCCTACCCCTCACCCCCTCCCATCCCTTCCCAACTAAGTACCGGCTATGATAGGCTCTAGCATGGTTAATATACACTTTTCCTTATTGTCAGGCTTGTATCGTGCTGCATCCTTATCCTAACTTCCCCTGTGAGGTGTAGCCCCTGTCCCGTGACTGGACTCTTGGGTACCCATGTTCTGCTCCCCCTTGAGATCCTGTAACATTTGATAACATGCCTACAAGGTCTTCTTCTAGCATTTCATCTTTACGCATGATCTTCATTTGTACCCTTTCGGCTGTTGCCCATTCACAAATGTCCTTCATCCATTCCTCTTCCTGTGGAGGTCCAGGACGGAGCCACACTGTTATGATTCGTCTCTTTTTGAGCACCAATCCCAGGGAAAGAAAATGCCTATTTAATTTTTTGGTTTTGGGAGTAGGTAGTAGCCGGAACAGCACCTGTTGGATTTCTTTAGGGATCACCCACCCCGTAGCTCTCTAAACGTGTGATAGCACGCATCCCAGTAGGGGCCATGTGTCGGGCACACCCAAATCATGTGGATTAAGTCAGCCGCTTGTGATCTACATCTTGGGCACTCATCACTATGGGTTGGGTAAATTCTGTTCAATCTGCGTGGGGTGAGATATACTTGGTGTACTATGTTATATTTCAGGAGTTTGAATCTTGAAACTGTACGCACCCCATCGTGCACTCTCTCCCATTCTCTGTCAGACAATGGGTCCTCCAGCACCTCATTCCATTTGTGCTTCACTGGTAGGGTCCCCTTTGATAAATCATCTCTCAAAGCCCTGTATAAATGGGATATTAGTCGCCTTCCCCCTGCTGTATACAGCATTGCTTTCAGTATATTGGTGCTAGGGGGTTCCTCAGGGAATCCTGGCCATATTTCCTGGGTAATGTTTGAGATTTTCCCATATTGTAAAAATTGCCCAGTCCCCAGATCGACAATATCCATGGCTTCGTCTCGCGTTATGAACCTCCCCTCTGTTTACAGATCTCCTATTGTTTGGCACCCTCCCTCTCTCCATCTGCGTACCGACATGGAATCCGCAATATGGGCAAACGGCCGCAACGCCCACAGAGGAATATCCGGAGCTTATGGGGCATGTTGAGCCACCCTGCGAACCACGCGTTCCCACATCCTGGCTACATGCCGCACAATATACAGGAATTGGGCATCATTAATTCTGACAATGTGTATCTGGCATGCCTGCCTGCCAATAGATCAACCTCCCAATTATTATACGAGTCCAGCCATCGCACTGCATGTCGGAGCGGGGACGCCATGTAATATAATTCCAGGCATGGGACCTCCAGTCCTCCCTGGCCCCACTGTCACTGCAACGTCTGTAAGTTTACCCGTCTACGCCATTACCCCATAAGAGATCCATGAGACTTTGGTCCAATGTTCGAAAGTAACTCCGTGGAATGATATAAAACGAGTGTTGTAGTGCTTAGAGACATCAGGGCATAACTATCATTTTTATTATTGCTATTCGACCCATGTGGGACAATGGCAAGTCCTGCAAGAACCTGATGGAACTGTTCAACCCCTTTATTACTCTGCCAACATTTAAGTCAAGGTGCAAGAAGGCTGTATGTGCCAGTCTCACGCCCAAGTATCTCACTCCCTCTTCGCCCCAGGGAAGAGCTTCCCTAGTATGTTCAGATAGTGGCCTTCCCGCCAACCTCCCGATGGGAATGAGTTTGGACCTGCCGAGGTTAATTCGGAGTCCAGAGACCTCCCCAAATCTCTGCAGCTCTGCCAACATCAGTGGTACCGAATTTGTTGGCCGGCGTAGATAGAGCAGGGTGTCATCTGCATATAAAGACACCACATGGGTGGTGTCTCCCAGCTTAACCCCCCATTCTCCTAACCTGCTCCACAGTGCTGCCGCCAATGGTTGCACAGCTAATGCAAACAACAATGGGGAGAGTGGACATCCCTGTCATATACCCCTGTACAACTCAAACCTTTTGGATACCAGATTCCCCAATCTGATTTGTGCCACGGGAGAGGAGTATAATAATTTGACCCACTTAAGAAATTCCTCACCAACCCCCACCCTACGCAAGACCTGCCATAAATAATGCCATTCCACCAAATTAAATGCCTGTTCTATGTCTAACAGTGTCATGGCATAATAATCATCTATCAAGCATGGAGCGTGCCAGATGTGCGCTGCTCTCCTGAGGTTGTGGGCAGTGCTACGCTTAGGTATAAATCCCAACACATGCAGGTGAATGACCTTGCGGATCCCAGGAAGAAGTCGCGCTGCCATAATTTCACTAAGGATTTTAACATCTATATTTAATAGGGATATCGGCCTATATGAGCTGGCGAGTAGGGATGCCTTGTCCGTATTAGGTATCATTGCTATTAGTGCTTCTCTCATAGTGGGCGGAAGCTTACCCTGCTCCAATGCCTCATTATACACCTCCATTAAATGGTCAGCTAACTGGGAAGCGTATCTTTGATAGAATTCTGCCGGTAGGCCATCAGCCCCTGGACTCTTGGCATAATTTCTGCTTCTAATTGAGGAAACTCTATTGAATCCAGGAATGCTAGAATTCTCTCTAGTGGCACGGGGGACCGGTTGTGCATAAAGTTGTTTGAAATGCTCAGCTAGGATATCTACAATCCCAGTTTGTGAAAAGACCATGGTACCCTCTCGGTCCTGAAGTTGTACTATCGGGTTAACCCGCGTCTCTTGTTTAATTAACCAAGCCAATAGAGCTCCTGTTCTATCCCCCTCCCTATGCAGTCTTTGTCTTTATGTGGTGTGTGCGTGTTTTTCTAATCTCTGCACGGCTGTCAATAGGGCCTCGCATGCTGTCTGCCATTCCTACAGTATATTGGGGACCCCCCGGGAGGGGGCTCTCTAGATCCCCTCCATTGACCTCCTGTTTGGCTGTATCCTATTCCAAGTGGGGGCGTGCTCAATATGATGTTTTGATACACTCCCCTCTTATAACCCCTGGCATGGCCACCTGTCAGGAACTGTCCGGGACTATGTGGGGAACACAATCAGGGACTTGGGCAAGGACTAGGAACTGGGTAGAAAACTTACACAGGAAGAGGAGTACAGCGCTGCCCAGGATCATACAGGGAGTCAGAGGAGAAAAAGGGATCCAAAGGGGAAGCCTGTACAAGTGAACAAGATGGGTAAGACTCAGAAAGGAAGGGCACTCACAAGGCAATTTAGCATTCAGAATAACTACACCCAGGATGAATGTGCAAGACATATATATGAAACAACATTAACAATAAAGGGGGGTGTGGGGTAAAGCACTCAGGAGCTCCACACGGTAAGACTGAAGCTCAGTAAGGTTCTTACCCACAATTGCTGTTACAGATACTGACTGCAAATACCCACATGTAGGATATGCATGCAAAGGCAGGATCTGTGGAGCTTATACCTATAGTGATGTTATAAATGTAACTCAAAGACAAAACTCACAGTGAACAAGAGACACCACCTAGGTAGTCAGCTGAGTCCACGGATCCTGGCGATCAAACAGGAACGCGCAGGGCAGTAACAGCAAGGGGGTAGAACTCAACACAAGCACAATAGACAAGGAGCTAGCAAGGAGGAGTGCTTAACAGGAAAGGAAGGATATCACAGGGCACACTTGGCAGAAAGCAGGTAACAAACATACAAGGTAACAGAAGTAAGACAGCAGAATAGAAAGACAGCAAACTAGGAACTGGAACCAAGGAAATGGGAAGAAAGGCACGGACTGGAAAGGGATATACAGAAGGGGAGGCTACAAGGGTATACTAGAACAGTGCAGGTTAAGGATTCAAGAAAACAAAGTATCATAGAAGGCAGTGCTGTGGCAGGAACAAGAAGTGAGCTAAGGCTCAGTAGTCAAGGCAGCACTGCAGGCAGTGCTAGCTCAGGAACAGGGAACTTACTAGAGCTCAGGCGTCAAGGTAGCACTGCAGGCAATACTGGTTCAAGGAAACAGGACATAGCTACAGCTCAGGAAGCAAGGAGTCAAGAGAGCACTGCAAGCAGTGCAAATCAGGAACAAGAAATAGCTATGCCCAGGAACAAAGAATAACTATAGCTCAGGAATTCAGGAAACAAGGTAGCACTGCAAGCAGTGCTAATTCAGGAGAAGGGAAACTGCTGCAGTTCAGGAACAAGGAATACTAAGGCTATGGGGTCAGGGTAGCACTGCAGGCAGTGTTAATTCAGGAACAGGGTAAACAGCAGCAGGTCAGGAACAAGGCATAATTAAAGCTCAGGAAACACTGGAAACAAGAATAGCAAAAACTCAGGGAACTCTGGAACCAAGGATTGGTCTCACCGGTAAACAGCTACAATGACCAACCTTTGCCTGAAGGGAGCTGGGGCTTAAAAGAGCTCACAGTAATCACATGTAGCTGGTGTGAGCAGGCTAGCAGCAGCCAGCCACAGGTGAGCTGAATTCCTCCACCCACCCTTGGCCTGCAGGGGTGGAGACAAAGCAGTGAGCAGGGAATTCTGGGTAATGGAGTTTCAGTCATGAGTAGGCTGGCTTTAAGTCTAAGCAGGCTGGCTTTCACAAAACCCGGCATGGATTGGGAATGGATGTCAATTCCCAAATAGTGTCCAAATGGTTGTAAGTCAGGATATGCATGCAGGGGAGTGTCAGGAAGCATATTAGAACACTGGAGAGTCCCACAGTTCCGCCCCCTGGTAGTGGACACGAGAACACAGGGAGCGAATCGTGACAGTACTCCCCCTTCAAAGACCGTCTCCCGGAGTCTGGAACTAGATCCAAAGACTTTGCTCCTAAGAATTAAGTAAATTTCCATCATAGATGCAGTGCACTCTATCAGAGGACTGAAGGTAAATTGTGATGTTCTGGAGGGTTGGATAATAGTCTGTAAATTAACAGCAGTGTTTATGGTAGAACTTGAAGAGTCCAAATCCAGTGGCAGGGGCTTAGAAGCCTGCATTAAAGGTGTTTGAAGTCCTGATGATGGCAGGCTAGAGTAACCCTCTGAAAACAAAGGCAGATTGGCTGTAGGGTCAAAAGCAGATAACGGATTGGCAGGAGGCACAGAGGTCAAAGGCAATCTGGCTGAAGACAAAGAAGGTGACTGGAAGCAGACCTGAAGTTCTGGCCCTAGAGGAAAATATACAGAATGCACACATGCAGGAGACTTTGGAAGTAGGTATGCAGGAGACCCAGGCCCTTGAGGCTTACATGTTGAGAGTTTTGTCTCTGATGCTGGAGATTCAGTTTCTGAATGTATTCGTACTGAGACCTCTGGAGGCTGGCAAACTGGAAGCACTGGGTCAAAAAGTAGGCAAGATAGAGGTTCAAGGCCAGAAGGCAGGGGCCTGCAAGCCACGGTGCTGAAGGCAGGGAGCCTGGAAGCTCTGGTGCTGAAGGCAGGGAGCCTGGAAGCTCTGGTGCTGAAGGCAGGGAGCCTGGAAGCTCTGGTGCTGAAGGCATTGAGCCTGGAAGCTCTGGTGCTGAAGGCATGGAGCCTGGAAGCTCTGGTGCTGAAGGCATGGAGCCTGGAAGCTCTGGTGCTGAAGGCATGGAGCCTGGAAGCTCTGGTGCTGAAGGCAGGGAGCCTGGAAGCTCTGGTGCAGAAGGCAGGGAGCCTGGAAGCTCTGGTGCAGAAGGCAGGGAGCCTGGAAGCTCTGGTGCAGAAGGCAGGGAGCCTGGAAGCTCTGGTGCAGAAGGCATGGAGCCTGGAAGCTCTGTTGCTGAAGGCAGGGAGCCTGGAAGCTCTGTTGCAGAAGGCAGGGAGCCTGGAAGCTCTGGTGCAGAAGGCAGGGAGCCTGGAAGCTCTGGTGCAGAAGGCAGGGAGCCTGGAAGCTCTGGTGCAGAAGGCAGGGAGCCTGGAAGCTCTGGTGCAGAAGGCAGGGAGCCTGGAAGCTCTGGTGCAGAAGGCAGGGAGCCTGGAAGCTCTGGTGCAGAAGGCAGGGAGCCTGGAAGCTCTGGTGCAGAAGGCAGGGAGCCTGGAAGCTCTGGTGCAGAAGGCAGGGAGCCTGGAAGCTCTGGTGCAGAAGGCAGGGAGCCTGGTAGCTCGGGTGCAGAAGGCAGGGTGCCTGGTAGCTCGGGTGCAGAAGGCAGGGAGCCTGGTAGCTCGGGTGCTGGAGGCAGGGAGCCTGGAAGCTCGGGTGCTGGAGGCAGGGAGCCTGGAAGCTCTGGTGCAGAAGGCAGGGAGCCTGGAAGCTCTGGTGCAGAAGGCAGGGAGCCTGGAAGCTCTGGTGCAGAAGGAAGGGAGCCTGGAAGCTCTGATGTTGGAGGCAGGCGGCCTGCAGGTGCTGGTGCTGGAGGCAGGCGGCCTGCAGGTGCTGGTGCTGGAGGCAGGCGGCCTGCAGGTGCTGGTGCTGGAGGCAGGCGGCCTGCAGGTGCTGGTGCTGGAGGCAGGCGGCCTGCAGGTGCTGGTGCTGGAGGCAGGCGGCCTGCAGGTGCTGGTGCTGGAGGCAGGCGGCCTGCAGGTGCTGGTGCTGTAGACCTGCTCTTTGGAAGCTCTGGCTCCATAAACAGGCTTTTAGGAGGCGCAGGCTTTATAAGCAAATTGGTTGGAGGCTCCGTAGGCAGCCAGACTGCAGGCTGAAGTTCTGTAGGTAGGCTGGCTGAGGACTCAGGCTCTGAAGGAAGGTAGTCTGGAGGCCCTGGTACTGATGGCAGGAAGGCTGCAGGATCGGGCTCAGATGGCAGGATGGCTGCATACTCGGGCTCAGATGGCAGGAAGGCTGCATGCTCGGGCTCAGATGGCAGGAAGGCTGCAGGCTCTGGCTCAGATGGCAGGAAGGCTGCAGGCTGAAGTTCAGGAGGCAGCAGGCCGGCTGAGGACTCTGAAGACTGAAAGCAGACAAGCTGATGGTAGAGAGGCACAAGGATGACAGTCTTTAAATTCTGAAAATGGCGATTGCCCTTGAACATCCCTATTGTCAATAGTGAAATCTTCACAGTTCCTTGGCCCATTAAAACATACTGAAGTGCTTTCTTCGGGATGGCTAAGAATACTGCTTATTTTAGAGTCTCTGTTGATCAGACTTCCTTTACTTTTTAGCACTTCACATCTCTTAGTCAGAGGAAGTAGGTCGGAGACTTCATGGTCATGAGAGATTTGTTCAATTCCTTCTGCATTATAAGGTGGTACAGATGCATCAGAGCATAGAGTAATATTTCCTGACTTTTCAATATGTGGCATGCTTGAAGGTGGAAGAGCAAACAAGGGGTCAGGATTTTGTTCCTTCTCAGTAAGGTTGTCTTCAGTTGTAGTAGTTAAATCTAGAGCATGGTCTGAGTCACAGGGCATTGTCACAGCAGGGATCATG
The DNA here is from genome assembly GCF_964261635.1 of Lissotriton helveticus. Taxonomy (NCBI): domain Eukaryota; kingdom Metazoa; phylum Chordata; class Amphibia; order Caudata; family Salamandridae; genus Lissotriton; species Lissotriton helveticus. The sequence continues at coordinate 129,514,217 of NC_136065.1, forward strand.
TGGATCACCGGTTCAGGTTGTGTCTTTATGTCAATGACCTGTCCCTGGCTTATCGCTGAGATAGAACTGACCTCATTACCAGGAAAAGAAAGCAAAGAGATGGGTTTTGTCTTGCCTGGCATTTGGGGTTCCTGAAAAGTGAAGGGACACATCTCAGATGTAGCGCCTGGATGTAATTTAGTACTAGAAGACAAAACAGAGGAGTTAGACATTGCAGGATTCAAACAAATACTTTCCTTAGCTGGACTGTGAGACAAGGTACTATGGTTGTTCTGAATGGTATCTGAGTGATCAGCCACAGAATTATTAACACAATTGCTGGACCAGCTCAGAGGGGAACGCAAAAGAGAGCGCAAGGCTTCATTCTCCATTTCTAAGGAGGCTAACATAGAGGTGGAAAAGTTGTTTTCTACAGGGGTTTTAAATTCCCACTTGAACTCTGGGTTATAATTTTTTGACAGAGTCTGAAACATTTTATTCTCTTGTTGTAATTCAAGAATCTTAGATGAAAGCATATCCTGCGAGGACCACAGATCTTTCTCTATAAGGACAGAGGCAGACTTGGCAACTTCACAAGCAACAGAGCTATACCTTGGATTTTTTTCAAAGTGGCTATTAGCCTCCTGTGTTCTAGTAGGTCTTTTCTCTCTTTTGTTGAACTGAATATTGTTTACTTTGAATTTGGTATTTAACAAGGTCCCTTTAGTATCCGGGACTGTGATTTTTACTGGACTACAAGACTGGGTAACATTATGTGAATGGAAAACAGAGGTTATGAAATGGATCTGCTCTTTCTTTGGTTGTGTGGTTGAACATTTTATTTTACAACCACTGTCGGCAGACATGTGAGAATCAGAATTCTTGTTCAGCAAATTGAGTAAGGTATTATTTTCCTTTTGCAATTCTGACACAGACATTGAATCAGGATCAGAACAGAAGAGCAAGTCAGGATCTGGCAAAGAGGTGTTCTAGAGCCAACGAGTAAAATATTCAGAACGTAAATGTCTATTTTTCATAAGAGGATTAATTGTTTCAGGACTAGGGTGAACATTTTCAAACTGGAAAGTAGACACTAAATGTCTCTCATTGGTGAACACTGGGGAACTGCCCTGAACAAACTTAAATGATGCACTGGTGTGTCTCTTTCTTAAACCTCTCATTATGACACACTTATTATTTGCACACACACATGAAACAGAAAAAGGTAGCTAACTGAATGCAAAGAAACCTCAGAAGTGACCCTGGAAATGTGGGTTGGTCATTCTGTCAGGGACTGTCCGGAACTATGTGGGGAACACAGTCAGGGACTTGGGCAAGGACTAGGAACTGGGTAGAAAACTTACACAGGAAGAGGAGTACAGCGCTGCCCAGGATCATACAGGGAGTCAGAGGAGAAAAAGGGATCCAAAGGGGAAGCCAGTACAAGTGAACAAGATGGGTAAGACTCAGAAAGGAAGGGCACTCACAAGGCAATTTAGCATTCAGAATAACTACACCCAGGATGAATGTGCAAGACATATATATGAAACAACATTAACAATAAAGGCGGGTGTGGGGTAAAGCACTCAGGAGCTCCACCCGGTAAGACTGAAGCTCAGTAAGTTTCTTACCCACAAATGCTGTTACAGATACTGACTGCAAATACCCACATGTAGGATATGCATGCAAAGGCAGGATCTGTGGAGCTTTTACCTATAGTGATGTTATAAATGTAACTCAAAGACAAAACTCACAGTGAACAAGAGACACCACCTAGGTAGTCAGCTGTGGTAACAGAAGTAAGACAGCAGAATAGAAAGACAGCAAACTAGGAACTGGAACCAAGGAAATGGGAAGAAAGGCACGGACTGGAAAGGGATATACAGAAGGGGAGGCTACAAGGGTATACTAGAACAGTGCAGGTTAAGGATTCAAGAAAACAAAGTATCATAGAAGGCAGTGCTGGGGCAGGAACAAGAAGCGAGCTAAGGCTCAGTAGTCAAGGCAGCACTGCAGGCAGTGCTAGCTCAGGAACAGGGAACTTACTAGAGCTCAGGCGTCAAGGTAGCACTGCAGGCAATACTGGTTCAAGGAAACAGGACATAGCTACAGCTCAGGAAGCAAGGAGTCAAGAGAGCACTGCAAGCAGTGCAAATCAGGAACAAGAAATAGCTACGCCCAGGAACAAAGAATAACTATAGCTCAGGAATTCAGGAAACAAGGTAGCACTGCAAGCAGTGCTAATTCAGGAGAAGGGAAACTGCTGCAGTTCAGGAACAAGGAATACTAAGGCTATGGGGTCAGGGTAGCACTGCAGGCAGTGTTAATTCAGGAACAGGGTAAACAGCAGCAGGTCAGGAACAAGGCATTATTAAAGCTCAGGAAACACTGGAAACAAGAATAGCAAAACTCAGGGAACTCTGGAACCAAGGATTGGTCTCACCGGTAAACAGCTACAATGACCAACCTTTGCCTGAAGGGAGCTGGGGCTTAAAAGAGCTCACAGTAATCACATGTAGCTGGTGTGAGCAGGCTAGCAGCAGCCAGCCACAGGTGAGCTGAATTCCTCCACCCATCCTTGGCCTGCAGGGGTGGAGACAAAGCAGTGAGGAGGGAATTATGGGTAATGGAGCTTCAGGCATGAGTAGGCTGGCTTTAAGTCTAAGCAGGCTGGCTTTCACAAAACCCGGCATGGATTGGGAATGGATGTCAATTCCCAAATAGTGTCCAAATGGTTGGAAGTCAAGATATGCATGCAGGGGAGTGTTAGGAAGCATATTAGAACACTGGAGAGCCCCACAGTTCAGCCCCCTGGTGGTGGACATGAGAACACAGGGAGCGAATCGTGACAGCCACCCACTCGAGAGCGCGTGCCGATGCTGTCCCCGAGTTCGTCTCAAAATAATGTTTTAGGTCCATGAGCACTGCTGAGACAAATGGGGGGTCCATTAGAGCCTCCGTCCGGAGCCTCCACAGTGGCACCGCAGGGCGAGATCTCACCCCACCCAGATTTAACAGTACATGTGAGTGATCAGATAGGTATCTAGGTATGCAGGTGAATAGCAGGAGAACTGTTGAGTTGTTTGATTTCATCTATGCCATACATCCACTAGCTGCATACCGTCTATAAGATCTCGTAGCATCTCTGTCATCCTTGGCTTTGTTCAGGGTTTTGGGGGCTCGCGGTCCATATTCCCATCCAGGACACAGTTAACTTCCCCTGCATCAATACAGACGCCCCCAGATTGGAGGTTGCTGCCCTCATCAGGTCAGGGGAAAAGGATGGACTGTCCTCATTGTGGGCATACACATTAAAGATACACACTTCCTTACTGTCTAGCTTGCGCCACAAAACAACATATCTCCCCTGCGGATCCACCAAATGGTGGTGATGCTGGAACGGGGTTCCCAGAGCCACCCAGATGATGGCCCCTCTAATGAACCCGGAATATGAGGTAGCATATACCAGACCCATCCAATGTTTTTTCAAGCAGGGTAGTCAGTCCCCCATATATGTGTTTCCTGTAAGCAAGCTATAGCCACCTGATAGTGCATTAAATATTCAATGACCCTCCTGCGCTTATCAAATGCAGCTATTCCATGGACATTCCATGTGATTAGTTTGTTGTAGTCATTAACTCCCTGAAAAGGCGGGAAAATGAACCCCAACCAAACCCCAACCATAGTAAACAATCCCCCCCCCCCCGGGGGATAGAACACACCCCGTCGCAAAAGAGACAAGGTGAAGTCATGTTGTTGCCGCTCCAATCTCTCCCCCCACCAACAACACCAATAAACAATACAATTGTAGGATGAACATAACACTTTACATCATGGTTTTTACACCATGATGCAATCACAACACAGTTGTTACAACAACTGCTTTGTTACATCGCAGTGCCATTACAACGCAAGTCGTTACAACGACTTGCCCTAGATGTTGCGCTGGACTTAGGAATAATATGATTTACTATTCCAACTCCAGTGTGTGCAACACTAGGGGGATGTTGGAATAGTAAATAATACTATTCCTTAGTCTAGAGCACCATCTAGCACAAGTCGTTGTAATGACTTGCGTAGTAATGGCACTGCGTTATGACAACGCAGTCATTGTAACGACCGCGTTGTGATTGCATTGCGGTGTAAATCTGTGATGTAAACATTGTTTCCCCTGTAGTATACCATCCTTAACTTGATTTTCAAAGTATCTATACTCGCTGCATTAAGCATGTAAAACATTTGAACAGTTTCTACAGTGCTAGTGGTAAACTCCACAATGGGTTGTGAGGACATCCCTCCAGCCCCAGCTAAATTGCCCACCACTTGGGAGTTTATGGCCTCCCGCCAGATAACAGTATGCTAACTCAGAATTATGTAGTCTCTGTGCCAATAACCGCATAATTATTCCAAACCTTCAACATGTCATCAAATAAAAATGCTCAGTACCTCCCTGCAGTATTCAATCATATACTTATCAAGTTCTGTTCTCCTTCCATTGTCTAAATTGAATGAAAGATGCGTCCCCACCTACTCATCCTCTTCTGCCCAAGGATTTGGGTTCCGCGACGGTGTTGGGGAAGAGTTTCCTGTATCAGAGACAGCGCCCGAGAGCCGCAGTGTTCCATCTCCACACACCCAGACCCATCTAGGCCTACGTATGTGGTCATCTGATGGGCTTGCGTTTTGTGTTCCATTGTTCCTTGATAGATGTCGAGAGCTATCTGCTCGGGAGGGGTTCCCTGAGAGGGTTGCCTCCTTCGCCGGATGTCCCCATGAGTCCAGCCAGTCATTAGCCTCCGCTGCCGAGTAAAAGAACAGTGCGCTCACGTTGCTCTCGACTCTGAACTTGGCAGGGAACAGAAGGCTGTATTTAAGATTTGACTCTCTGAGGTGTTTTTAACCACCATAAAAGATTTCCTTTGCTCCTGTACCCGTTGTGTGTAGTCTGGGTATATGGAGATAGGATGCCGCTCAAACATCCATGGGCCTCAGATGTGCGTCATCTGCAGAATTCCCTAAAATTGAAGAGCCTCGCGATGATAGGCCTGGGTGGTGCAGCAGGTTTAGGTGGAGGCACAAGCACCCTGTGTGCCCTTTCCACATCAAAGAATTTCGATGGTTTTTGGGGGCCATTGCAGCAATAATCCAGTACTCCAGAAATAGTTCTGTCGACTGACCCTCCGCCTTTTCGCAGAATCCTATAAATCGTAGGTTGTCCGCCTTGATCTCCCTTTGGATTCAATAACCACAATGAGGATTGTTAGTGCCATCGTTGTCCTCTTGGGAGCCGTGCCCAGCCCAAGAAAAGTTTCCATCCAACAAACCAGAGGCATTCGCACATTATCTTCACTACTGTATGAGAGGAAATTTAACAATACTATGGAGATACGGATGCTAATATAGACTAGGATTTTCACTCAATAACCAAAAAGTTTGGTGCTTTTATATATTCTCTCTAAATGTTTTCACCTTTGTTAGCGTTTGTGTTATAGTCATGGCAATTCTGATCCATGTTTTCTACAATAGATGGGGTCATGATAACCCCCCTAATATAATCTATTTTGTATGTGTGCTCTTTTGAAAGGGGACTATGATCAGGATAAGATCCCATAAACCCTGCATGGTGTCTGCACATCTGCTGTCCTAATGTCAAACTACTGCTAGTGGATATCGCCCACCAGGGTAGGAGAGGGGTGGGACACCTGTCCATTTTCTCTTTCTTTGAAGTAGGATGGTTATAGCAACCATCCCTGAGTCTAGGGAAATCTAACCATATCTATCATAGACACAGGCACATCACTTTATTTGTTATATTATTACAACTCATCCTAATGTTCCATTATTAAAAAAAAATCAGATTACAACATAAGACTCTGGAATTAGTGCATGGATGTTAATTATGGCGCACTAACGTGTCTCTACAGTTTCAGCTCTAATGGTTTCCTTGCAACCCTTATGCAGGTTGGCCGTAAAGTGCACATGAGCTGGCCTTGGAGTAGCTAGTGCCAAGAGCAGCTGAGATAAGTCTTTGTTTTACACCACTGCATCCACGGCAGGCACGTGCATAAGGCTGGTGAGGCCCCACCAGCGGGGGCAGTGTAGAGCGCTGTGGTGCAGCTGGGGCCTGCAAACTACTTTTACATTCATAACATTACATTATGTTGTCTACTGGCTTTCATTTCAACAGAGAAGGAAACGGTGATGCCACTTCTTGTGATGTTGTAGAGTCAAAGGGGCACATGCACCAAGGTAATCATTTGCGATTACCAAATAGCAAATTTTAAGGATTCACTATTTGGTAATCGCAAATGCCTATGCATTAAGGATTCGCAAATAATCGTGCAAAACCTTAACATTCCCAAATAGTGATTCGCAAATTGCTAATTGCTATTAGGGAATGCATTCCCATTCATTTCTATGGGCCCACAGGCCCATAGGAATGAATGGGAATGCATTCGCAATTGGTAATCGCAATTTGAGAATGCAAATCCAAGGGTGCCCGGGGGCCTAAGACCTCCCCTGAGGCACCCCTAAAAAAGGTAAGTATGCACATGTGTAGCACACACATGCCCTAAGAGCATGTGTGCGCTACGTAGAGCATTGAAAAATGAATTTTTTGTGCATTTTTCAATGCATGCACAAATTACCATCAACTTGAAGTTGATGGTAATTAGTGTTTCCTAAATGCATCTCAACTAGGGAATCGCAAATTGTGATCCCCTAAATGCATTCGCAATTTAGGTAATTGCCAAAATTGTGAATATCTATATTGCGAAAGCAAAAAGGTACATGCATCGGAAAAGGCATTTTTCCAGTCGCAAATGGGCAAATTCTGCGAATTGGACCATTTGCCGGTAAAATGCTTGATGCATGTGCCCCAAAGGACCATACCAGACATTTCCCCATTGGTGGTCAAGGAGTGGGTGGTAATACTGCTGTTAACCTGAAAAAGCCCATAAAGTTAATTTGGGTCCCCAAACTGCTGTCTGCGCTAGTGATTGTCTGGTTTGTAACACTTCAACAAGATGTTGCTCCTTACAAATCTTGCAAACAACAAACCATATCTATGATGTACTTAGTAAACAATCTTCAACATGACTTTAATTTACATCTTCTTTTATCATTTCTTATATTCCTATAGATTTTATCCAAGGGAAAAATTGTACAACATGGGACACAGAGCAGATATGCTGACTCCGCCTATCACAGCCTGAACCTCCAGCTGACGTCAGACATGGTCCCCTCTGCGCGTCTCCTTGTCTATTACATCCTGACTGGAGACCAGACCGCAGAGCTGGTGGCCGACTCAGTGTGGATGAATGTGGAAGATAAATGTGTGAACAATCAAAAGGTGAGAGACAGTCACTGGGTAAGAGCTGTCAGCCGGTTCAAGTACAACAAAGAGAAAACATTTCTTTTGAATCAAACATGGAGTGGCCTTGAGTTCTGGTGCTACCATAATATGTTTCATGGCACCATGACAAGAGAACACAAGAGAACACCATATTGCAAAAAGGGCTAAGTGAGGGGGAGCTCATAAACTGAAGAAATATCATTTTGACTGGGTCGTTAAAAATGCTTGTACCGGCGCTGCTACAGAAATCAAAAGGTTTACCAATAAGCTGTGCTTTGGATTGGTTGATTGTGTCATGCTTAACTTTAGTGGAATTAAAGTATACAAAAAAGCGATGGATTAATTAATTTCAGCCACTGGTAATTTACTCAGGGCTAAATCCCAGTCCATTGTTTCTTTGCACACCATGACACCTCAGTTTAGATCCAGTCATTTGCTTCAATAGCCAGATCCTCCCTCTACGCATACCCCTGCCTTAGAGGTACTGAACTGTATCGGGCAGCCATGTAGGGCATAGCCAAGAATCTTCCAGATTGCTTTTGTCTTGGTAGGGAAGTTGGCAAATTGACACTACGCCATAGTGGGCAAAGATCCACTTGTGGCCCTGCATTGGACTAGGTAGGAGCTGCCGCATCTGAAGCTCAGCACAACTGAATCCAGCCTACATCAAGGAGCGGCCCTGCCAAGAACCCTCAAGTCTCCAAAAAAGGCCAGATTGAACCTGAATTCAATTTACTATTCACATTACCAAGTGCCTGCCAGAATTAGTTAGATTTTTCTAGTAGATACTAACAATGTGTATTCAATTGTAAGGTTAGTGTTACTTTAAGGCAAATGTAGGCAGTAGTCACTACAATAGGAAACAATATGGCCTTAAAATGGCAAACAGCAATTTTGCCTGGATCTTTGAAACTTCTACACTGGAGTGAAGTGGAATCCCACTTACTTACCTTAAATTCGATATTTTTGTTGTCTATATTCTGTCTATTCTATATTTTTGTTGTCTATATTCTGTCCATTCTATATTTTTGTTGTCTATATTCTGTCTGTTCGATATTTTTGTTGTCTATATTCTGTCCATTCGATATTTTGTCCATTCCATATTTTGAATTCGATATTATTGCTATTCTATTCGATATTTTTGTAGTCTATATTCTGTCCATTCGATATTGTGTCCATTCTATATTTTTAATTCAATATTAATGCAAATCGATTTTAAAAACTCGATATTTTGAGTGTATACCGCATAGACTACCTGACTTTCTTCAATTGCTACTTTATCTCTTGCCCATCACTGGCAGGAGTGGGTATGGTGAGTTCCAAGCTATGCTTTCTGTTGTTTTCTCTGTTACTAGTTCGAGCTGTTTATCTATGCTTCTGGGATGTAGAAATAAATGTCAGGGTCAGACGGAGAAGTATTTACTAAGAGGGTTCACAATAAATTCTGAAATGGCACTTTGTGCTAGGATTTTCCTTTAAAAAGAGCAAACGTGGAGACTTGAATTTGAATTTAAATTTGAATTTGAATTTGAATTTAAAATATTTATAAAGCGCAACATTCACCATGCGGTTTCTTGGCGCTGTGGAGGCTAATGTAGCAGTAAAAACAAAAAAACTGATGGAGTAGAGAGGATTAAAATCAATTTACATTAAGAAAAGCCTGGGTGAAAAGGAAGGTCTTGAGATCTTTTCGGAAAAAGGAGTAATGTGTGGCCAGACGCAAGTGATCGGGGAGGGAATTCCAAAACGATGGTGCCAAGAAAGAGAAGTTGGCTCCGCCCCATTTCTTGCGTCTGTACCGAGGTACCTGGAGGAGTGATTGGGTAGATGATCGAAGCTCACTGGCAGGAATGTACTCTTTTAGTAGGGAAGAGATTAAGGCAGGGGCAGTCCCTTGGCGTGCCTGGAAAACCATACATCCGGTTTTAAAGAGGGATCGCTCCCTAACAGGTAGCCAATGTAGTGCCTTCAGTAAGGGAGTAGAGTGATGGGAGCGGGGGAGGCCATACACCAATCTGGCCGCCTGGTTTTGGACCAGCTGGAGCTTCCGCAGACTATACGCTGGGATGCCGTTGTAAAGGGCGTTAGCGTAGTCCAGCCGGGAGATAACCAGAGCGGACATGATTAACTTAAGTGCAGGGGGAGAAAAGAAGCGAGAAACAGAGCGGATAGTTCGAAGGACAAGAAAACAGGAGGAGACCACAGAACTGATTTGTGAGTGAAGGTTGAGATGATTGTTAAGTTTAATGCCCAGAGTTTTAACTGAGGGAGAGGGTGTAGGAGGGGATCCTAAAGAAGAAGGCCAAAAGAAAGGGTTCCAGGGACTGGAGGAACCACCCGTAAGGACCAATTCTGTTTTGTCAGGGTTCAACTTCAGATGGTTGTGGTTCATCCAGTCCCTGATGAAAATCATAATAGACTGGAAATTAGAAATAGAACGAGGGGAAGAAGACAGGTTAAAGATAAGCTGGAGGTCATCTGCATAGTTATAGACAGTGACCTCCAGTTACTGAAGTGCAAAGATCAGAGGATAGATATAGAGGTTGAACAGAAGAGGGGAGAGAGAAGAACCCGGAGGGACACCACAAGTGACTTTAAGTTGGGTGGCCGAAAAGTCCCCCAACCGGACCGCCTGGGTGCGGTCCCTCAGGAAGGACGATAGCCAGACCAGGGCTGAGCCCTCGACCCCCGCCGCTCCGACACGGGAAAGTAATGTAATGTAATGTAATGTAATGTAAGTATGCACTTTTATAGCGCGACTGTCACTCCAAGGAGCATCTTGGCGCTTGTAGCCCGTAGCCTAGGTGGAAGGCCGGAAAAGTCAGCTCACACATCCATCTCCTCTGAACAGAACGCTGTGTCTAAACCAGAGTCATACTGGCCGAGTCTGAAAGGTTGAAAATCCAAGTTTTCAGAGCCTTACGGAAATTCTTCTCAACAGAGATCAAGCGCAAGTTGGGAGGAAGTCTATTCCAAGCTTTTGCGCCCAGTGTTGCGAGAGATTTCCCTCCTCTAGTTGAGAGTTTGAATTTGGGGGTCTGCAACAAATTCATGTTGGCTGATCTTAGAGAGCGTGTTGGTGCATACTGTTTAAACCAGGGAAGGAAATATTTGGGTCCTTTTTGGTGATATGCCCTAAAGGTAATCACTAAGATTTTGAACAGAATGCGTTTGTGAATGGGTAGCCAGTGTAGGGCCTTGAGAGCGGCCGAGGCAGATGACCTCCTCGGCCATTTTAGGACCAGACGGGCAGCAGCATTTTGGACAACCTGCAACCTATGCAGGACGGATCGATTTGATCCTGCATATAAGCTGTTGCAGTAGTCCAAACGAGATGTTACAAGTGCTACTGTCACCGTCTTCCTGGCTGTCAGAGGGAGAAAATCAAAAAACTTTCTAAGCCCTCTGATGATATTAAAACAGGACCCTGCCACTGCCCCTGCTTGTTGTTTGAAAGATAGGGCACTGTCAAACCTGATCCCTAAGTTACGGGCCGTGGTGATGGTATCCGGAGGGGACTCCACCCCCAGTGGTCACCATAAGCTAGGGGAAAATGGGTTTTGGGGGCCGAAGGGTATGATTTCGGTCTTCCCGGCATTACACTTTAGATGATTGTCCCGCATCCAAATGAAAATTGCGGTAAGGCAGGCTTTTAGATTTTCCTCTGCTTTTCCATTTTCCCTGTCTAGCACTAGAATGAGCTGAGTATCGTCAGCGTATGATATAGTACTGATGTTAAAAGACGAAATCAGCTCGATCAAGGGGATCATGTATACGTTAAACAGTACCGGGCTTAAACTGGAGCCCTGCGGTACCCCTGTTTGTGTGACTTTTTCCTCAGAGCGGTAATCTCCTAAAACCGTGACCTGTCTACGATGGTCGAGGAAATTCTTCAGCCAGTCCAACACGGTGCCTCCAATCCTAGCTGCCCTCAATCGCCTGATTAGTATTGGGTGGGACACCGTATCGAAGGCCGCCGATAGATCAAGTAGGATAAGGACGGCCTTCTTCCCTTGATCCATGGCGGTCTTCAGTGTCTCCACGGTGTACAGAAGGGCGGATTCCGTTGAGTGTGAGGCCCGAAACCCAGATTGATTAGGGTGCAGGATATCCTCTTCCTCCAGGAATTTAGTCAACTGTTTATTCGCCACCCTTTCAGTCATTTTAAAAAGCATCGGGAGCAGGGAAATTGGGCGGAGGTTGGAGAGTGTTGATGGGTCTGGCAGAGATTTTTTTTGCAGGGGTTTAACTGGCGCCAATTTCCATTCCGAGGGAATCTCAGCAGAGGATAGAGATGAATTTATAATGTTATTTATGATGGGGTTAACTGTGTCTACTAGGGCATGTAGCATCATAGGGGGGCAGGGGTCAAAGGGAGAACCAGATTTAGTGGACAGGATCAGTTGACGTGAGTCTTCTAAACTAATAGGCAGGAAATCACTGAATTGTGCTACTCCAGGGGCAATTTCAAGGTCCTCTGCTGCCATGACAGCGGGCTGTTCAGAAAAACCTTTGGTAAGGTTTAGTATTTTCTGCTCAAAGAAATCCGCAATCGAGTTGCATAAAGTAAGGGAGGGCGGAATCTCTGATAGGAGGAACCTTGGTTTCATAAAGTCATTGACCACTTTAAAAATCTCTTTCTGTTTGTTATTAGAAGAATCGATTGCTTTTAGGTAGTATTCTTTTTTAGCAGTTTTAATCTGAGCATGGTACTGCCTCCTAGATTCTTTATAATGGCTGAGGTCTTCTTCCTTATATAAGCGGCGCCATGTTCTCTCCAATTTTCGAACTTCTACGTGTTTCTCCTTCAAGGAGAGTGAGAACCAGGGTGCCGATTTTTTATTATGGAATGGTTTGCTGGGATTTGTGGCCTTAGGAGGACCACTTATTTCCTCAAGCCAGTGATTAAAATTTTTATTATCTACCTCCGTGATGCCCGTCCGAATGGGTTTAAGTGCCACAGCTCTCTGCTGCAAATCCGGGTCCTTACTTATTTTCTTCCAGTCATGTTTCATACTGGTATTTACCTTAGGGAAACCCTTTTTGATCCCCTTTCCTTCCACTAAGAGATCAAATAGGATGAACATGTGGTCGGTCCAGGTTAGGGGGGCGGGGCGGTTTAACCTTTAGAGATGTTAGGTTCGAGCATACGCAGTCCAATAAGTGTCCTGCCCTGTGCGTAGGGGCCCGTGTCAATAGGGTCAGCCCTAATATATCTATGAGATCTTTAAAACAGGACGCATTTGTGTCGGAGTCAGAATCAAGGTGGAGGTTTAGATCGCCTAGAACAGTAAAATTGGCAAATTTGAGGGCGAGGTTGCTAATCACCTCAGCCAAACTATCTAGGAAGTTTTTCTTCTGTTGACCAGGAGGTCGGTATATCAGTGCTCCTGACAGAGTGAAAGTCGGGGTATTGTGTATATGAAGATTAAAACCTAGACTTTCTGCCTCCTTGATATCTGGGAGATCAAATGTAGTGCATTTGATCGAGTCACGATGGATGATGGCAAGCCCCCCCCCACGTTGTATCTGTCTATCCAATCGTTGGATGTGGTACCCTTGCGGTAGTGCTAGCACAACATCAGGGGTAGACCAGGCTTTAAGCCATGTCTCTGTAACGAACAAGTAATCCAGGTCAATCTCAGTAATGAGGTCGTGTATATGCGCTCCATTTTTACCCATTGACCTAGCGTTAATGAGTCCACCCTGAAAAATTTTTGAGCCGTTCGGTGTGATAGCATGTATCTGCGGGCTAAGCTCAGCTTTACAGTGTTTACAACATAAAGGTGCCCTCCAGGTGTCTACTCGTAGAGTATTTTGACAGCAGCTATCCTGGACCTGCAGTGAGTATAGCATGTCCCTGGAAATGTGTAAATCCTGATGGGAATGGCAAAGGGCAGTGTCCCTAGGCCCGGCCGCGGCACGGACGGGCACAGACGGGCTTACCTCTGGCGCACCTCCGGCGCGCCATCGGTGCGCCCGCTGCGCGCGTCCGCTGCGCGCGTCCGCTGCGCGTCAGCCCCATGTGAGCTTTAAGTAGGAGGCTCCTGACGGTCCTAGTGAAACCACTAGACCGTCACCTCTCTAAAATGGCCCCCGGAAGTGAGGGTGCTAGACTCCCTCTGTCCCGCGCTGGTCTACTCCCTCCACAACAAACAGCACAAGCTGCGGTGGAACGGGGAGATGAGCGGTGTCTTTCCCACACAAAGGTACAATTGTACTACAGTGTCAACAATTTAAAATTATACTGTGCAAATATTATTCATTTAACATCAGTACATACGGCGATTTTAAAAATGATTTGGCTTTCTGCAATTGACAGCGTGCTAGTGTGCTCAGAATTATTCAGCAGCGCATCTGCCTGTCCGAGTTTTAGTGCAAGTGAGTGCTTCAGCGCGCCAGAAAATGCTCGCCTTAAGTAGGAGGCTCCTGACGGTCCTAGTGAAACCACTAGACCGTCACCTCTCTAAAATGGCCCCCGGAAGTGAGGGTGCTAGACTCCCTCTGTCCCGCGCTGGTCTACTCCCTCCACAACAAACAGCACAAGCTGCGGTGGAACGGGGACATGAGCGGTGTCTTTCCCACACAAAGGTACAATTGTACTACAGTGTCAACAATTTAAAATTATACTGTGCAAATATTATTCATTTAACATCAGTACATACGGCGATTTTAAAAATGATTTGGCTTTCTGCAATTGACAGCGTGCTAGCGTGCTCAGAATTATTCAGCAGCGCATCTGCCTGTCCGAGTTTTAGTGCAAGTGAGTGCTTCAGCGCGCCAGAAAATGCTCGCCCTAAGTAGGAGGCTCCTGACGGTCCTAGTGAAACCACTAGACCGTCACCTCTCTAAAATGGCCCCCGGAAGTGAGGGTGCTAGACTCCCTCTGTCCCGCGCTGGTCTACTCCCTCCACAACAAACAGCACAAGCTGCGGTGGAACGGGGAGATGAGCGGTGTCTTTCCCACACAAAGGTACAATTGTACTACAGTGTCAACAATTTAAAATTATACTGTGCAAATATTATTCATTTAACATCAGTACATACGGCGATTTTAAAAATGATTTGGCTTTCTGCAATTGACAGCGTGCTAGCGTGCTCAGAATTATTCAGCAGCGCATCTGCCTGTCCGAGTTTTAGTGCAAGTGAGTGCTTCAGCGCGCCAGAAAATGCTCGCCTTAAGTAGGAGGCTCCTGACGGTCCTAGTGAAACCACTAGACCGTCACCTCTCTAAAATGGCCCCCGGAAGTGAGGGTGCTAGACTCCCTCTGTCCCGCGCTGGTCTACTCCCTCCACAACAAACAGCACAAGCTGCGGTGGAACGGGGAGATGAGCGGTGTCTTTCCCACACAAAGGTACAATTGTACTACAGTGTCAACAATTTAAAATTATACTGTGCAAATATTATTCATTTAACATCAGTACATACGGCGATTTTAAAAATGATTTGGCTTTCTGCAATTGACAGCGTGCTAGCGTGCTCAGAATTATTCAGCAGCGCATCTGCCTGTCCGAGTTTTAGTGCAAGTGAGTGCTTCAGCGCGCCAGAAAATGCTCGCCTTAAGTAGGAGGCTCCTGACGGTCCTAGTGAAACCACTAGACCGTCACCTCTCTAAAATGGCCCCCGGAAGTGAGGGTGCTAGACTCCCTCTGTCCCGCGCTGGTCTACTCCCTCCACAACAAACAGCACAAGCTGCGGTGGAACGGGGAGATGAGCGGTGTCTTTCCCACACAAAGGTACAATTGTACTACAGTGTCAACAATTTAAAATAATACTGTGCAAATATTATTCATTTAACATGAGTACATACGGCGATTTTAAAAATGATTTGGCTTTCTGCAATTGACAGCGTGCTAGCGTGCTCAGAATTATTCAGCAGCGCATCTGCCTGTCCGAGTTTTAGTGCAAGTGAGTGCTTCAGCGCGCCAGAAAATGCTCGCCTTAAGTAGGAGGCTCCTGACGGTCCTAGTGAAACCACTAGACCGTCACCTCTCTAAAATGGCCCCCGGAAGTGAGGGTGCTAGACTCCCTCTGTCCCGCGCTGGTCTACTCCCTCCACAACAAATAGCACAAGCTGCGGTGGAACGGGGAGATGAGCGGTGTCTTTCCCACACAAAGGTACAATTGTACTACAGTGTCAACAATTTAAAATTATACTGTGCAAATATTATTCATTTAACATCAGTACATACGGCGATTTTAAAAATGATTTGGCTTTCTGCAATTGACAGCGTGCTAGCGTGCTCAGAATTATTCAGCAGCGCATCTGCCTGTCCGAGTTTTAGTGCAAGTGAGTGCTTCAGCGCGCCAGAAAATGCTCGCCTTAAGTAGGAGGCTCCTGACGGTCCTAGTGAAACCACTAGACCGTCACCTCTCTAAAATGGCCCCCGGAAGTGAGGGTGCTAGACTCCCTCTGTCCCGCGCTGGTCTACTCCCTCCACAACAAACAGCACAAGCTGCGGTGGAACGGGGAGATGAGCGGTGTCTTTCCCACACAAAGGTACAATTGTACTACAGTGTCAACAATTTAAAATTATACTGTGCAAATATTATTCATTTAACATCAGTACATACGGCGATTTTAAAAATGATTTGGCTTTCTGCAATTGACAGCGTGCTAGCGTGCTCAGAATTATTCAGCAGCGCATCTGCCTGTCCGAGTTTTAGTGCAAGTGAGTGTAAGATGGAATGATCCACCGTGTCGAAGGCGGCGGAAAGATCGAGGAGTACCAGAGCCTGGAAGTTGTTTTGGTCCATGCCCTCCCTGAGATTGTTCAGGACCGATACCACGACGGACTCGGTGGAGTGCCTAGGCCGGAAGCCTGCCTGGCGGGACGCAAGACCCCCATTGGCTTCTACATGGGCACTGAGGACCGATGTTACGTGTCGCTCCAGCACCTTGCCTAAGTAGGGCAAGAGAGAGATGGGACGATAGTTGGCTGGAGCAGAGGGGTCAGCGCCAGGCTTCTTAAGAATGGGGACTATGGTGGCAGATTTGAGAGCTGGAATTACCACCCCCTGAGACAGCGAGCTATTGAGGAGGGATATGGGTGGCTTGGGACAAACGGAGTAAATCTGTTGCAGGATGTGGGCTGGACAGATGTCCGCCGGGGAACCAGATTTTACTTTGGGAAGTATTGCAAGGAACACTTCTTCGGTGAGCGGAGGGAAAAAGGAAAGAGAACCGTGAACAGTCGGGGGAGAAGGCTCAAAAAAAGTAGGGGAAGGAGGTGAGATGTTGGCTCTAATGTTGGCAATTTTTTCTAAGAAGTAGGTGTTCAAGGAATCACAGAGGGGCTGAGAAGGGGGGGGGTTTGAGAGTGGCCCTGTCAGAATAAGCCAGGTCCTGAACGATGGAGAAAATCTCCCTGGATTTGTTCTCCGCTGCCAGAATTTTAGCTGAGAAGTATGTAGTTTTAGCGCTCAATATCGCTCTTTTATAGTCACTCAGCAAAGTCAAATAATAAGTTTTTAGTAGAGGGCAGTAGTCCTTTCTCCATTGCCTCTCGGGCCGCCGGAGGGTCAGCTTTTTTATCTTCAGGTCATCGCCAAACCACCGATTTGACTCCTTGGATCTTCGGGTAGATGTCCGTCGTAGTGGGGCTACCGTGTCGCAGCCTCCAGCAAGCCAGGTGTCGATGGCCGTGGCTTGAGAGATGGAAGATAAGCCCTCTAAATTAGGTGCGGAGTTCAAAGAGACTTGACAAGATTTGATCAGGATTGGTGTGATTCACTAAATGAAAAGGAAAAGTATGTGTCAGTTACAATTTTTTGTTATTTGGACACACTTGAGAGGTAGAGCACTCACTACAAATGTTGATCTTCCTGTTGATTGTTGGAATGGAAGGGTCTCATGTTTGCAGATAAGCTATCTAAACCTGACATAAAGAAAGACATTTTTGTTGTCAGGGTCACTTGTTTATATTGTTTACTCCAGCGGTGTCTACTCTAGAGATGTCCAGTGAAGGGCTAGGATGCCCAGATCCATACTGGATATTCAGAATCTATTTACAAATTGCATTTCCAAACAATGTAAATTGAATTCATTGATAGAGTCATGGGTTATCATGAGAATTTGGCATTGAGTCAACCTGTACCAGTGGTGAACACCCTTGATCTACTGGAACAATCTGAGGATCATCTGGTTTCTTTCTCTCCCCCCTCCAGGCCGAACTCTCTACAAACAAGCAGTCCTATGAACCAGGCAAAGTCATGGAGCTCACCATGAAAGCCAAGAGAGGCTCCTTCATATCTTTGAATGCAATGGACATTGCTCTGTATAAAGTCATGCAAAAAAGCAACAGACCCCTGGAAAGAGTTAAGTCAATTATTCATCTTTACTGGAAAAACTGGGGCACTTTGAATGGGCTTCATTGGAGCATAAATTGGTGGTGTTCCTAGGAGTGAGTCCCCAGTAACTCTATTACGTGTTTGAAAGAAATGAGAGTACAGCTTCACTACACCACTAGATAACTTACAGCCCAAACTTACACTTTCAACTTTTACTCCTAGATTAAGGCTGCTGCTAGGTGATCCTAGAAAACTTTAACTCCCTTTCATATTACTTCAGTTTAACCTTGACGTCTGGAAAATCACAACTCATACATCAAGGTGACCCACAAACCTTAGCACAATTGCATTGAGTTGACCATTCCCGTACAAGGTGCCTGCAATTATTTCCTGAATATGTTGTCTTGTTGGTGTATGTCAGAATATCAATAACATAAATACTTGGTTTAAATATTGGGATCTAACTATTGCGCATCCACTGTTCATAGATTTTCTATTAACTCCAATCGAGTTAGTAGGGGTATTTCCATAAATAATATTTAGTACTCTATATTTGTGTTAGACAATATTTATGCCATAATGTTTCAGTTCTATATCTTCCCTGACACAATGCTCACTTTGGGAGGGTTTGTTTGTGTGTGCCATCAGCATTCATTTCCTCCTGGCGGTGGTGTCTGCTGCATGTTTCCTCCAGCAGTGCACTTACTGTGAACTTCTTCCACAAGGCTTTCAGCGCATTGTCATCTTAAGGACTGTGTGGGCTCTGGGCACTGTTTGAACATTTAGATGTAATCAATATGAGAAATAACCAATTCTCTGAGTCATCAACCCCACCTCCCCCCTTGGACTTCTACCCACAAGGAACCCACTACCATTTAACAGTTTGTAACTAATTAGCACATACTTCTACATCTCATCCTCCCAGATAACCACTCTCACTGAAACGGCAGACCCAATTCCAGTAAAACCTACACCAAAGAATTCACTGAACTCCCTGACCAATTATCTAATTCAACAGCATATTTCTATTGAACTTTAAATTCCCAAGCAATTTCTCCAGCAAGGTGTTGAAAGATGCAGGGTTCAACCTTATTGATGTCATGAACATCATAAAACTTGTTTAACCAATCCAGATGAACATCAACATTGCCATTCTGGGTTTTACACCCATGCTGTCTTACAAATGACACAAATAGGTTGACCATGTTAGAGTTATTTTTATACTCCTTCAACAACACTCACCTAACACTGTCCAAATTACAATTCTGCTCCTTTCAGACATGCCGTTGTAAACTCTAAAGTAAGAACTCGCATCCTAAGGCAATAACAACTGACTTCAATGCAATGGAAATCCCTCCTGCATGTATTCAACATGATCCCTCCACAAAGCCAGTATCAGCACTCACCCATGAAATTCTGCTCTAAAAACAGGGCCCTCAACACTATAGGATGCCCTAGCACAAATTGACATCAAATGATCATTAAGTTTGAAAAGAAACAGCACACAAACAAAATCTAAGACTGAATTCCTTCCACTCCTCACACACAAACCTCACCTTCAGGCAAAGCCACCCATGGAAAGTCAACCACTAGGTTGCATCTTCCAATCAATTTAGGCCGTCATCAAAGACATTAAGCATTTTCTCAGATTGATACGAGACCACTACATTGCTGAACTCCACTGACAATACATGGTCATCGTTCAAGTATTTACCAAACCAAGATCAGTCTGAGAACCGACTCAATTGATAAGCAAACTACTGCAGTCTCTCAACCTTCTAGAAAATATACTAAACTGGACCATCGCAAAAATGCCTCCTCGTATATTGATTCCTCATGCATAAATGTACCACCTTCAAATCTACTGCATACGGGAATGGCATTCTCGCATATGACCATTAAACTTCTCTACCAAGATCACACACCTCAACACAATCAATATATCACTTGCACAAGGCTGCTTGCCTAATGCAATATTAATTGCAAATATTCTCACATTATTAAAGAAATAGAGCAAACCTGAAGTCCCTGTCAGATATGAACCAATCATCCCTCAAAGCAAGTAGTCAAACCCAAACAAAAGTATACATTTATATCACATTCACACTACAAAACTACTGGTCTTAGTTTCAGATCACACTGCAGCTCTGAAGCAGCAAACTCGTTCTTCTTCTGTTTCTACCACCAGCATCAGCTGGTCCACATACAAACCTACATATCCCACTGGAGAGGAATAATCTGAGGAGTACCCCAAATTGTCTAGCAGTGATGACACACAAAAGTTGCAGCAGTGCAATCTTCCTTCAGACACATAGACCAGGCAAATAACAGAAACAGAGCTGTCTTGAAGCCCCTTCACCTGCAGTTGACAGATATCTTCCATTGGTGCAGCAGGTGCAGTGGAAACAAGTCCCAGATGCCCGAGGGATACACTAAACTCTGATTAATGCTGTATATTTGTATTCAAACAACAGCCATTTCCTTCCTTGCACTAGGGCATAAGATACACTGTCTACGTCACTGAACTACATAGCACGTTACCAGTGAGCTCGCTGGAACCATTACTGTACTTTTATGAAACTTTACCCCTTTAACTAGACACAGTATCCAAGCAAAATATCATTGATAATACTGCAAGAAACCAGCAAAATGGAGCTATAGGGTAGAGGACAAACAAAAAGAACTAAACCCAGTAACGGATAGAGAATCAAAAAGTATGAAAAGAGAAGGAGAGAGAAGATCAAGTGAATGAGACAAACTACGCGCATGATAGCAAGAGAAAGAGAGAAATTATGAAAGAATGACACAATAAAAGATCAGCAGTATGAAGTAATAAGTGAAGGTGTGGATGAAAGAAAAGATAAAAGAAAAACATTGAAAGAAGGAATAAAATGACCCACAATATAAAAGGACAAAGGAGTAAATCTGAAAGAATACAAAGGGTGAAATAATGGAAAGAGAAAGGAAATGAGGAAAAGAGTAAGTACAAAATTATGTAGTGAAGAACAAAAGCATAAAAGAAAGGAATAAAAAAACTAATACTGGAACACATTTATACACATGAAACAGTGAGGAAAGGAATAGAACATGGAAGTACAGCTTAATGTAGGAAAACATAAAAAAGAGAAGACAGAAATTTAAAGAATGTGTGAAGACATGAAAAATACTGAAGAGAAAGCAAGGCAGAGAAAGTAAGGATAAAAAAATGAAAGAAGCAAAGAAGTTGGGAAATAATATCCAAGAGAAGAAATGGGAGAGAGGAAAAAAATAAAGAAACAAAGAAAGGAATTGTGGCAAAACCAGATGAGACAGAAAGAACGAAAGGGAGCTAGAATGAAATGTGGTAGCATGCAAGGAAAGAAAGAGGAAGATGAATTAACGAAAAAGCAAGATAGAGTAAGATGAAAAGAATGTTTAAGGTAAAAAGAAGTAGGTGACAAACAAACAAATATGGGTCAAGGAAAATAAAGGAAATATAATCAAGCAAATTGAAAGATCTGAAATGTTAGAAAAGGGAGGAAAAAAGACCTATATGAGACGGTGGTAAGAAATATGCAGATAGATTGAATAACAATTGGAAATGCGGAGGGTGGAAAGAAACATGAGGCAACAAAACAAAAAAGAAGAGTGGAAGAGTAAGCATAAGGCAGGAGACAGAGAAAGAAATGAAGAAAAGAAGGATGAAAAGGAAAAAAGCAAGAGTAGGAAATAAAAAGAAAGCAAGAGAAAGTGAACATAATAATGGAAAGTGGTAGCAACAGGAAAACATCCATAAAGGCAGCCATGTGGTGAGTATGGTGGATAGAGACAAAAAGAAAGAGAATGAAGGAAGTTAGAGCGGGACAAAATTATGAGTAAGAGACCTATGCGAAAAACTAGAGCCAAGGGTGTATCACTTTATTGTGTACAACTGAAGTTTCGTGGAGTTTGATTATTATAGCCCTGCATAAGTTTGAGGAGTTTCCTACTATTCCTCATTAGTTCTTGTTAACTCTGAATGTGCCATGTTCTCGTGAGTTAACTTTAAATCAATTAATGTGAAAACGGATGGATTTCACACAAAAAACTTTAAAAAGGTGCAAAAATCATATATTACCATAACAACCCACATGTACAAAACGTCACAAACTATAGGCAGTCATCATAGTATTTGTGAGAAATATGGGTTGTTCACCTGAGGAAAAAATATGCAACTTCGCAAACCCCCCAGAGCTCTCTTTTCCCTAAACGTGTCCCATGAAACACCGCTACGAGTTTCCTTTGTACTACTGTGTATTACTGCTACATTTATTCGTTGAAAATACTTATACATGCACCCTTTGAAATATTGCTTCGTATTTCCCGTGACATACTGATACATGTATCCTTTTATATATTGCTACGTTTCCATTGAAATACTGATACATGTTTCCCTTGAAATTCTAGACAACTTAATGCTGATTTCTGGTAGGAACACAATTAAAGCCTCGACTCAGGTCCTATTACAGGGCACTGGAATGCACAACTAAACCCTCTGAATTCTGTTTTCTGTATTTTGTTAAGTTTGTACTTGGCTTGTACAGATATTAAAGTGGACTTGTCTAAGATACTCATCCTGAACTCTTTCAGTTCAAGCATGCCTTCAGGAGACAATTCGATTACAATTTGCTTCCTGGCAGGCAATCTCAGTGAGATTGTAACACTGTTATTGGTTTATTAGAAAACCTCCTTTCAAACTTCTAACTTGTATTTAACGGGCACATGCATCAAACGAAATTTCATTCGCAAACGGTGCGAATCGCAAAATTCGTCCGTTTGCGAATGCAATTTCCATTTTTGGGATGCATTATGCATTTTGTTGTTCTCGCAATTTAAGAAATAGCAAATTTGCGATTTCTTAAATTGCGATTGCGCTTAAATGCAATGCATCATACTTTTAAAATTTGCGATTTCACAAATAAGGGGTACAAATTACCATGATGTTGACCTTCATGGTAATTTGGGAAAACTTTAAAAAATGCACAAAAGTGCATTTTTCAAAGTGCCATTTTACACACACACATGCCCTTGGGTCATGTGTGTGTGAAAAATGTACTTAATGGCAAATTTCAGAGGTGAAACAAGGTGTCCTTTGGACCCACCCTGCACCCTTGAAATTGCAGTCTCATTTTGCGATTCCTTAATTACGATTCGCAAAATGAGAATGTCTTCCCATTCATTCCTATGGGCGTCTAGGCCCATAGGAATGAATGGGAAGGGATTCCTTAATTGTGATTCTTAAATTGAGAATCGCAATTAAGGAATTTTAAGAAATCGCAATTTATTTCGCGATTTCTTGATGCATTGCAGTTTGCGATTCCTTAATTGCGATTCCTTATTTTTCGCAATTAAGGAATCGCAAACTCCAATGTTGATGCATGTGCCAGTAAGTGTCTAACTTGAGAAATGGACTTTGCGGAAGCCAGCCTACAACATGTCAAGTCACTTAGCTTCAGAATATTGGGCCAGATGTAGAAAACATTTTTACAGTTGCAAACAGCGATTCAGACTGTTTGCAATCATAGAATTTTTTTTGACAAACCCTTTGTTAAAAATTCAACTATTACCGACTCTTAAATCGGGTTTGCATCTCCATAAGGAATCTCCATTTTTAAGGGCCGCTTTGTGGGCGTCCCTTCCAAGTGGTCATTCTTTATGAGATGCATCACAGTTCTGTCGCAAAACATTGAAAATGTACATTCTCTGAAGCTATGGCAGCCAACTATTTGCAAAAGGGAAAGGGTCTCCACGGGACCTTATTCCACTTTGTGAATTAGAAGAAAACGATTGTTCGGGAGTAGGCAGTAGTGCAGAGAAAGATTGCCAAGTCTCGAACAAAGCTTTTTTTTTAATAGCCCCCTTTTTTCACAGCATCCCTATTTCGTTATGGACATGGGCTGCATTTAAAAAAAGGGTTTACTTTATTTAAATGCAATTTAATACATATTGGTCTCTTGATTCCATCCAATCGGATTAAGTAGCAATTTGCAACTTACCTCATTAATATTCATAAAATGCGTTGGATTGCAACCCACTCTGTATGAGAATTTTGCAAACCGACCTATTAATACATTGGTGGTTTCCCTAAGTTACCCACAGGTTGCGACCAGTACTTTGTAACTAGTGTTTTGTACATCAGGCCCATTGTTGATTCTGAACCCTATAATATTAGTAACAAAATAGAACTACTTAGCTATCTTGGGGGAAATTGCAGATTTCCATGTGAACCATGACTAGCTGTTCCTGTGTTTGGGAAACGTTTCACAATTTAGCTGTGAAACAGTAAAAAACACACAGATGTAATGTTCAACACGTAAGGTTAAACATAATCAAGCTGCCTATAATTAGGAACAAAAGGGGCGCTAAATAGGATTTGCATCTTGCAAGAGGTATCACTGAATGATATGTCGAAAGTTCGTATAAGGCTGTGATTATGTTTCGGCCCATTCATGTAATTAATACCAGGGTCTTTATCAGCGCTAAAGGGTCAAATAATATTTGCAATAACTCCACCTGAATAGAGTGGCAGTGATCAGAGAGCCACGTGAATCTTCATCACTGATAAAGGAGTAAGGGTGGACTGGCCGAGTGAGGATGTCATTTGCATTTTAAATTTCCTTGTGAGCCTCCTACAACTCTAAATGTTAAGGTAGTCTAGGAGTCAAATGTAAGAAGACCTAAAGCAGACTCTCATATTAGTCAAATAGTGTCAGTGACTAATATATCAGTTACATGGCCCTTGGTGTCCCCATTTCCTAAAGTTCAGTGCCTGGCAAGTTGTGTTTTAGAGTTATGGCGGGCAGGATGTAAACAGCGAGGAAAGGTCTTTCAACGTTAGTGTCGTAGTTCAGGGTAAACTACAGACCACTCAACTGAGAAAGGCCACTGGTCAATAATATTGTTGTTGCAAAGGGAAAGGCCACACTTGAGTAATATGTTCAAATTCCAGGGAAATATTACTATCCAACGATATTGCCAATGTAAAGGCTATATGTCAGTGATGTCACTATCATTCACAACAATGTTAATTTCAGTAACGCTTCTATTGACCACAGAATGTTCACTGTCCAGTTGTAATACCACTGTGCGGAGAAATAGCACACAACTTCAATGTTGCCACTGTGCCAGGGAACATCACAGATCTTTACTGCTGCCATTGCTCAGGGGAAGGTGACCAATAAGAAATGTTGCTCTTGTGCAGAGATATGTCACATATCTATAATATTGATTTTTTTGTCCTCTTATGGAGAAAGTATTTTGGGCAGCTAAGTTGCCATTTTCCAGGAAAGTGTTTCCATTGTCATTGTTTAGGTACATTTTCCATACCCATGTTGTTGCCACTGTTTAGGGAAAGGTGCCAGATCCATACTGGGTCCATTGTTCATGGAAAGGCTACAGATCTTTCTGGTTGGGAAAGGTTAGAAGAATGTCACATATTTGTAAGGATGACATGGTCTATGGAAAGGTAGCATATTCACAATATTTTCTTTGTCCAGGGAAAGGTTCCCTATCCATACAATTCCTGTTGCCCCAGAGTTGTCACATGTCCATAATGTTGCAATTGTACAGGGAAACGGGTTTGATGAGTAAGGTTGACATTATGCAGAGAAAGCTGATAGATCAATTTTTTCATTGTGTTGCCTTTCACACTGAACCCTTTTGCTACAGGTTCTGCGAGAGTTCGAAAAGAGTGACTTGGGCTGTGGTGCAGGAGGAGGAAAAGACAACACAGACGTGTTCAACTTGGCTGGACTTACACTAATTACTAATGCCAATGCCAAGGCACCAACTGGTCAAGGTACTTGAACACCACATTACCTCCTTCCTTAGATGAACTGCATTGAATAGGACCAACTAGTCCACCAATCTTCTCACCACCCCGGTCAAATGTTTGTTAACTTCTGCAAACTTCAAACACATAGGATAACAGTATACCTCTTTCTCCCTGATACCAGACCCCCCTTCCAAGATGGAACTGCTGTCAGGTTAATAGTTTGGTGCATTATCTTTTTTCATTTGGAGATGTCCAAGTAATAGAATTACTTTTAAAAATAACGTTGTAGCCACATAATTTCACATTTCTCTTGTTTAACCAAGACGTAGACGTTCCAAATCATCCCATATGGCAATACTAACGAAGTGGTCTTCAGTCCTAATGCAGTATATCATTTCTGCAATATTTATATTAGTTTATTGAACGGTGTTAGAAGCAACAACATGCAAAATGCTTTTCTACCTATCATCTCAGGATTCTGTGTGGTTGTCAGCTTTACCATCCTCACCCAGTATTATTGTGCCTCATGGCTGATGAATGCTTGTTGAACCCATTTACCGTTTCTGCTTCCCATAGTTCATCTGGGAGTCTATTTCTTATATTTTGTACCCTTTTTCTGAATATTTATTTTTGCTGGTAGAGATGCCCATGCCCTAGTTCCATATCAAGACCTCTAGAGGCACAAATTGTCTCCTGTGGCATTCTTTTGATGTCTTCTGTAGTAGTTATTACCTACATGCCTTTCTACATTTGTACAGATCTCTTTTTTTAGCCAAGTTTATTTTTCTATCATTATTTTTGACAAGTGGGTGCGGTTTAATGTTTTGCCCCACTTGGGCTGAATTTTTGCATTTCTAAATATGATATTTGGAATTGTCTTCAGCCAGGGATCAGGCAGTAGATTATTTAAATGCATAGGACTACTGGGGCTTTATACTTGCCCCAAGAATCTGGCACACACTACCTCAAGACTTACATACAAATAAAAACTTTCCCCAACTTTAAGGTGAAACTGAAACTCTTTCTCCTCAACAAACTTTTGAACATGCCCTCCTAAAAGTTCTGACAGACCTTTGCTGCCATACCAAAGTCAAGGCCAGCCTCAACTCCAATATCTAGGGGAAAAACCACAGGCCTCCACTCCCAAGCCACCAAGAGGCTGTCCCTACCTAACAGCAAACTTTCTCACCCATCCAAGCCTACCGTAGGTCATAGCTCATTGTAAACCCCTGTTTTTTTCAATGTCTACTTACCCCCCGGGTAACCTCTGTGCCAATGTATCTATGCAATGTTAAAACACTATGGGCCTCATTTATGAGCCCTTTACGCTGCTGTTGTGTCACTTTTTGTGATGTTGCGGCAAGTACACCATGTGATTCTATGATGTGGGCAAGGTGAAAAACCTCTGTTGCCCAGGGCCCAGATGTATAAAGCCTTTTAGCTGTCACAAACGCTTTGTTTCCAAAAACACAATCTTTGAGATTGCAAAAGGGCTTTAACAATCTACAAAGCCCTTTTAATAAGTCGTAATAGTCTTTCAGAGTCATAAAGGGGCCATTGCGATCCTCTTTGAATAGCAAATTGTAGTGGGTGTAAAAGGGACCCCCTTTTCCTATTTGTGACTTGGAAAGGATGCATCAATTTTTGGGGGTGTAAAAGGAGCGCATTTCATATTTGTGACTTAGAAAGGGATGTGTCAATTGTTTGCAACCCAAATTGTGGTTGCAAACCATTGATCATAGGCTAGCCCCAATTTACCATGGACACTTCTTTGCGAAGGTAAACCTGTCCCCTGGGTACAGGTTTCGCTCCGGGAATCATATCAGTAGCCCTCAGGGGTGGAGGAGGCAGTTGCCCAGACGACCAATGCTTGCCCACCCCGATTTGTTCCTAAACTGGAAAGTTTATTTTTACAGCAGCCTTAAACACAGCTCCTGCCACTTTAATGGACACTGGCTGTTTTAAATAAATAAAAATGTTTCATACACGGGAAAGCAAATGCACAAACAGAAGTGTCGGCTGTCCCTTGGTTTGCTTCCTTCTCTGCATTCATAGTCAGTCACAGTGACTCGCATATTCAAACCTGCCCAATTAATATTTATTGGGTTTCCCATTTGTCAACGCTTTGCAAAACTACAGTTTGCAATGTCAACTATTAGGGGCAGATCTACAAGAAAGTGCCGCAGCGTGGCACCGCAAGCCCGTTGGCTGCGCCACGCTGAGGCACTTACAGAGCACAGGAATGCGACATATTTACAAGAATATGCCGCATTCCTGTGCTCTCCCCTGCGCTGGCGCACAAACAGCTGCCAAGCCGCCGGCGCAGGCACCCTTGCACCATGGTGCAGGGATGCCTGCTCCATGGGGAGATTGTTTTTATGCAGGAAGGGGCACCTACCTGCACAAAAACAATCACTAAAGGCTTTTTCCTCTTTCAATGCGTGCCGTAGAATGCAGCACGCATTGAAAGAGGAAAAAAAAGGCAAAATGAAAACATTTCTCCTCTTGCGCCTCCCTAAGTCACCTCTAGGGTGGCGTAGCATTCAGATGCATCTCCAGATTTACGATTTCTCGTAAATCTGGAGATGTGTCTTGTTCCATGGGTGTTGCGTGGGAACACCCACAGCAACACCCATGGAACGCCCCTTCAACGCAAAGTGCTGCGTGTGAAGGGGCCGTATTTACAAGGAGGGGAAAAGCCACGCAGGGTGGCTTTTCCTGACCCTGTAAATATGGAGGAGCCCCCTGCGCCTCCAGTACGTCACAAAAAGTGATGAACTAGTGGCGCAGGGGGCTTCTAAATCTGCCCCTTAGTACTTACATTGCAGCGCAAATTGCATTCCCATTCGTAAACCAGTCAGTGTGCAAATTATTCACCTTAAGGTAGTTGTTGATTGGAGCCCCTGGCAAATAATGCTAACCTCATTCATGGTGCCAATAATCCTAAATCTGCAGCCTCATTCATGTTTTATTTTTATTCACCTCTCCTAAATGCATTTTTTTCCTAGATAAAGCCTGCACTGATATTGTGCGACCAAAACGAGACACCAGTTTCGATGATAAAAGGATAGAGGCAAGTAAGTGACTCGTAGTGTGTGCTGAGGAAATTGTGCATGGTTCGGATACTGGGACACTAGGGTCCTGATTGACAGGTGTCATTTACACTTTTGTGTAAGTTTACGTTTGTTTTGGAATTCACAAAGTCAGATTTAATCATAAATTTACGACTGCGGAGATTCTGCAGTCGGGGTGGAGAACTGGTAATATCTTTTTATGTGCGGAGTGCTCACCCCGGAGCCTCTACAGTCATAAACTTGCTATTAAATCGGAGTTTGCTTATTTCAAAACAAACTTAAACTTATATGTATGTGTAAGTTTACCTTTGTGAATAAGGCCCTCACACACCAAAGTTTGAACATCTCTTTATGTCCATGAGATTGTGTGCTGGGTGTCAGGGAATTGTCGTTCATATCTACAAGATTGGGGACACTGTCCTGTGTTTTACATTTGCACAAGTAATTCGTGTTTCTAGCTAATACATTTAAAACTGACAAATATTAATAGAAGAAATATTGACTGAAATCTTATTATTTGGGATTACTTTAATCATAAATCTGCCTGCGGTTTGCTTTAGAGAGCAACAGAGTTACACATTTAAAATCAGGTAGATTTTCGGTAACTTGAACTGCACGGTTTTGACCAACGGGGAAAATCTTTTAAATTAATATATGGATTGTTTCACAATCATCCTCATAACATTTCTTTTCTTTCATTTTTACATTTTCTTTGTTGTGTTCCCTATTTTAGTTAGAGGCATTCGGTGCTCTGAAAGTCTTTGCAAGGACCACCTTTTAACCTCGCTCATTAGCAGATACTTCTTGCAATTAAATGGGCCATTCATTGAAAAATCCAAAGACTAGCATCTGACCCAGCCTGGCATCATCATCAAAGATGGGCGACAGAATGCTCCTTTGATGACGTATGTTTGATTTGTAAAACCAAATTTGACATCATTCCCCAGAGGGCTCCTTTAAAGGGGCCATCTGAGTGGATAGGAAAAAGAAGAAATTCCCTTTATCCAGTCCTGCATGCTCAACAATCACCAAGAAGAGGCATTCTAGAACCTTGCTTTCTTTGATGATGTCACCAGAGAGGTATTGTGACATCATTCAATGGATGGCCCCTTTAAAACTAGGAAGGGCGACCCAGCAAAATGGCCTCCAATGACTCCATTGTGTTCTATTCCCAGTAAACTCTTACAAACACAAGGACGTGAGGCAGTGCTGCCTGGACGGCATGAAGGAGTACCCCACCGGAGAGACCTGCGAGGCGAGGGCCAGTCGCATCAAAGGCGTTAAATTCCTTGTGCGCTGCATTGAAGCCTTCAAGAGATGCTGCACCCTGGTGCAGACGGAGTACACTGGCAAAACACTGGAACTGGCTCGAATGCGTAAGTCCAAACTCATCATAACAGCGCTTTTCTAATGTTATGTTCATGCATTTTGATAGGTCTCTCTGCCGAATGGTTAAGTGAGGCTGGAGCCATTTAGGGACGAGCTCTGCATTAACTTGCGGACACACGGGTCCACACACACACACATGCATACACAACACACACAAACACACATGGACGCACACACACAAACACACAGGGACACACACACAGACAACGCATGAGCACTCACACAGACATATGAACACACAGTCACACACAAATAGAGGCATACATACACGGACACACATCCACAGACACATACTCGGACACAAAATATGTAAAATACACACTCTTCTCCAAATATGGCCACTGAGGATATAGTTTACAAAGATATGGAGCATTTCTGCTCTCTCCTTGCGCTTGAACGCTTTGTGCTGCTTAGCACCAACGCAAGCATGGGCGTAGGAGACACTAAATTTCTGGGGGGGACAGGGACAACCTTGTGGACTTTCCAGTGACCCTATACAAATCGCCCATTGTGCGAGACCGTACGCGCGTTAAACGTATACAATCGCATAGTTATGAAGAGAAATATTGAGAAAGGCCGGCAAGTAGTCACAGTGTAGGGTGTTGCAGTGACGAACAGCCTACAATAACACCAGTGTCTGTGGGGGGCTGCTTGCATTCTTGGGTCTGTGCTGAGCACCCCCAGCTGCTCAGAGGCCCCAGCTGACGTGGTGTTATGTACTGGAGACTGTCACCAGGCAATGTCGGGCCTAGACAGGCTGAAAGACATGAAACCTATTGAGTGCAGTGCATTGAAGGGTGGGTGATGTCTGTGTGAGTGAAGGGTGAGCAGTGTGCCTGTGTGAGTCCAGAGTGAGTGATGTCTGTGTGAGTATAGGGTGAGCAGTGTGCCTGTGTGAGTCCTTGGTGAGTGATGTCTGTGTGAGCGCAGGGTCAGCAGTGTGCCTGTGTGAGTGATGTCTGTGACAGTGCAGGGTCGGTGATGTCTGTGTGAGCGCAGGGTGAGCAGTGTGCCTGTGTGAGTCAAGGGTGAGTGATGTCTGTGTGAGTGTAGGTTGAGTAGTATGCCTGTGTGAGTCCAGGGTGAGTCCAGGGAGAGTGATGTCTGTGTGAGCGCAGGGTCAGCAGTGTGCCTGTGTGAATGATGTCTGTGACAGTGCAGGGTTGGTGATGTCTGTATGAGCGCAGGGTGAGCAGTGTGCCTGTGTGAGTCCAGGGTGAGTGATGTCTGTGTGAGTGCAGGTTGAGTAGTATGCCTGTGTGAGTCCAGGGTGAGTCCAGGGAGAGTGATGTCTGTGTGAGTATAGGGTGAGCAGTGTGCCTGTGTGAGTCCTTGGTGAGTGATGTCTGTGTGAGCGCAGGGTCAGCAGTGTGCCTGTGTGAGTGATGTCTGTGACAGTGCAGGGTCGGTGATGTCTGTGTGAGCGCAGGGTGAGCAGTGTGCCTGTGTGAGTCAAGGGTGAGTGATGTCTGTGTGAGTGCAGGTTGAGTAGTATGCCTGTGTGAGTCCAGGGTGAGTCCAGGGAGAGTGATGTCTGTGTGAGCGCAGGGTCAGCAGTGTGCCTGTGTGAATGATGTCTGTGACAGTGCAGGGTTGGTGATGTCTGTATGAGCGCAGGGTGAGCAGTGTGCCTGTGTGAGTCCAGGGTGAGTGATGTCTGTGTGAGTGCAGGTTGAGTAGTATGCCTGTGTGAGTCCAGGGTGAGTCCAGGGAGAGTGATATCTGTGTGAGTATAGGGTGAGCAGTGTGCCTGTGTGAGTCCTTGGTGAGTGATGTCTGTGTGAGCGCAGGGTCAGCAGTGTGCCTGTGTGAGTGATGTCTGTGACAGTGCAGGGTCGGTGATGTCTGTGTGAGCGCAGGGTGAGCAGTGTGCCTGTGTGAGTCCAGGGTGAGTGATGTCTGTGTGAGTGCAGGTTGAGTAGTATGCCTGTGTGAGTCCAGGGAGAGTGATGTCTGTGTGAGCGCAGGGTCAGCAGTGTGCCTGTGTGAATGATGTCTGTGACAGTGCAGGGTTGGTGATGTCTGTATGAGCGCAGGGTGAGCAGTGTGCCTGTGTGAGTCCAGGGTGAGTGATGTCTGTGTGAGTGCAGGTTGAGTAGTATGCCTGTGTGAGTCCAGGGTGAGTCCAGGGAGAGTGATGTCTGTGTGAGTATAGGGTGAGCAGTGTGCCTGTGTGAGTCCAGGGAGAGTGATGTCTGTGTGAGCGCAGGGTCAGCAGTGTGCCTGTGTGAGTGATGTCTGTGACAGTGCAGGGTTGGTGATGTCTGTATGAGCGCAGGGTGAGCAGTGTGCCTGTGTGAGTCCAGGGTGAGTGATGTCTGTGTGAGTGCAGGTTGAGTAGTATGCCTGTGTGAGTCCAGGGTGAGTCCAGGGAGAGTGATGTCTGTGTGAGTATAGGGTGAGCAGTGTGCCTGTGTGAGTCCTTGGTGAGTGATGTCTGTGTGAGTGCAGGGTCAGCAGTGTGCCTGTGTGAGTGATGTCTGTGACAGTGCAGGGTCGGTGATGTCTGTGTGAGCGCAGGGTGAGCAGTGTGCCTGTGTGAGTCCAGGGTGAGTGATGTCTGTGTGAGTACAGGTTGAGTAGTATGCCTGTGTGAGTCCAGGGTGAGTCCAGGGAGAGTGATGTCTGTGTGAGTATAGGGTGAGCAGTGTGCCTGTGTGAGTCCTGGGTGAGTGATGTCTGTGTGAGCGCAGGGTCAGCAGTGTGCCTGTGTGAGTGATGTCTGTGACAGTGCAGGGTCGGTGATGTCTGTGTGAGCGCAGGGTGAGCAGTGTGCCTGTGTGAGTCCAGGGTGAGTGATGTCTGTGTGAGTACAGGTTGAGTAGTATGCCTGTGTGAGTCCAGGGTGAGTCCAGGGAGAGTGATGTCTGTGTGAGTATAGGGTGAGCAGTGTGCCTGTGTGAGTCCTGGGTGAGTGATGTCTGTGTGAGCGCAGGGTCAGCAGTGTGCCTGTGTGAGTGATGTCTGTGACAGTGCAGGGTTGGTGATGTCTGTATGAGTGCAGGGTGAGCAGTGTGCCTGTGTGAGACCAGGGTGAGTGATGTCTGTGTGAGTGCAGGTTGAGCAGTGTGCCTGTGTGGGTCCAGGGTGAGTGATGTCTGTGTGAGTAAAGGGTGAGCAGTGTGCCTGTGTGAGTCCAGGGTGAGTGATGTCTGTGTGAGTGCAGGGTGAGCAGTGTGCCTGTGTGAGTCCTGGGTGAGTGATGTCTGTGTGAGTAAAGGGTGAGCAGTGTGCCTGTGTGAGTCCAGGGTGAGTGATGTCTGTGTGAGTATAGGGTGAGCAGTGTGCCTGTGTGAGTCCTGGGTGAGTGATGTCTGTGTGAGTGCAGGTTGAGTAGTATGCCTGTGTGAGTCCAGGGTGAGTCCAGGGAGAGTGATGTCTGTGTGAGTGCAGGTTGAGTAGTGTGCCTGTGTGAGTCCTGGGTTGGTGATGTCTGTGTGAGCGCAGGGTGAGCAGTGTGCCTGTGTGAGTCCAGGGTGAGTGATGTCTGTGTGAGCGCAGGGTGAGCAGTGTGCCTGTGTGAGTCCAGGGTGAGTGATGTCTGTGTGAGTGCATGGTGAGCAGTGTGCCTGTGTGAGTGATGTCTGTGTGAGTTCATGGTGAGCAGTGTGCCTGTGTGAGTCCAGGGCGAGTGATGTCTGTGTGAGTGCAGGTTGAGCAGTGTGCCTGTGTGAGTCCAGAGTGAGTGATGTGGATGGGTGAATGCTGGCTTAGTGATGTGTCAGGGAAGGGTGAGTAATGGGTCTATGAGTGCAGGGTGACTGTGCCTATGCGAATGCAGGCAGAGAGATGTATCTGTGCAAGTGCAAAGAGACTTGTCTGGCTACTCCCAGAGATGTATTGGCCAAGATACCTCTTTCTCAAATGTGCTTAAGAATGCACCATTTGCCCACTCTTTTTTCAAAATGTTCTCGTGGGAGAACCCCCGAATCCCCCATAGGTGGTTGGGCCTCGCTCGCTGCGCGCGCTCGTCACAGTGCAGTGTTTACGCCGCACCACTTTCAAATGTCACCAGCCGCCCCTGCCTTTTAAATGAAAATTACAGTGTAGGCATAAGGTGATCACATATCATTTCACACACTGACAAATCTGAATACACAATGTAATACAGCAATGTCTAGCACCATCCCCTAAATGAATATTAAAAAAAAAACCTTTGACCTAATGTCAGATGTGTCAGTACGAATCTAGTTATACTGAAAACATTGTCAGTCTTAACTCTCACAGTAGTTTAAGGAAGAAAGTCTTGAAAATTTCCAAAAGGCTTCCTCGGAGTTCTTAAAGAACACTACAGCACGTCAACACAGAGCATTATATAAGTGTCCAATCTGTGGCTGCGCCGCGCTGGGCCCGAGAAGAGACCTGCACCTGGTGCCCAGAGAACCAAAGGTGTGTGCGGTGACCTGGGGCTGTGATGTATACACTCACTGCACTGACTGCATGCCAAGAACAACGGTGCAGGACGCTGCTCACAAATGGACAGTGACAAGAATGACAGAACAGAAGGTAGCGCTAGCAACCCTAGCCTATGCGTTAAAAACACACAAATGTCCATTTTCGCACAAAAATCTCCAAAATCTTTTCCCATCTTCCTACCTCGCAGATATTTCATTCGCCCCTTGAAAGCCTTGTAAGCGGCCGTCTGATTAATTCCCAGTCCGTATGAGGTTAGATTTCTCACGTCCGCGCTCATAAAACTAAATCTACTTTGTAAGCCTCATTCAGATAATTAGAAATTTATCACATTTAAGCAAGAATATTGAGCCACAATGCCCATGAATAGCCGAATTTAGAGACAGGCCTGCAAACACTAGTCCAATCTATAATTACAGAAACACGGCGTGAAAGGGCCCTTTGTTATCGGGAGTTATTCAAAGTGCGGAATTAAGACAGAACATACGTGGGCACAATTTAAACAAAATGCGACGAGGAGAGGGCTTTCACGCACTATAAATAAAAAAAATTAAAAAGCAGCACTGGCAGCAGAGGTGAGGGCGAGGCTGCTGAGCCGAGGCTCAGGCTGCACTCCAGACTCCACTCAGTCAAAACTGACAGAACAGAAGGTAGCGCTAGCATACAACCCTGTATGTTTTTGCAATCTGTCCTTTTGTAATGTTTCTCATTATGTTTCATTTCTGCTCCTTTTGTGAAGCGCTCTGACGCCTTCGGGTAAAGTCCGCGCTATATAAAAATGCATAAATAAATAAATAAATAAATAAATAAAAACAACTTGTAAACCCCACACCCCCACCACTTTCAAATGTCACCAGGCGCCTGGCAGCTGAGGTGAGAACTAAATAATTCCCTGAGCCTCAGGGGTGCTGCGCCACACAGAGACTTCAAAAGAGCAGAGGCAGGGGGGCGAGTGGCCTATGACGTCACCTTATGCTGTGACTATCGGATCATTTGAGAGGCGCCAGGTCAAATGCAGGGCCATTAGGACACACATCACCTCTCGCACTTCGCACTTTTTTTGCGCGCTAATGGCCTGCCAATCTCCCTCTCAGGAGGTAGAGGGGAAATTTGTTTGACCCCTCGTCCCCCCCACCCTTGTCCCCTGTGTCCCCCCCACTCCAAAATCTGGGGGGGATATGTCCCCCGCGTCCCCCACAGTTCCTACGCCCATGAACGCAAGCACACTTGCAGCATATAACAACAGGGCTTGCGTTACAGGCAGCATTGCAATCCTTAAAGGCACATTCCTCTTTCTATGTGAGCTACAGAATGTTGGGTAGGTGCACCACTTTGGAGCAAACCCATGTTTACAAGTCTTTGTAAATCTGGGTTTGCATCAAAATGCATGGATGGATGCTTGGGAATCCCCATGCTCCACTAATGTAATGCCGACCCGATGCAAAGTGATGGAAGGCAGAGGTACGCACTGCAATGCATTGTATTTACTAAACCACGCAAAGCCAAAAAAAGTGGCTTCGTAAATTCCAGATAAGGACTTGCATTGACCTGCGTCAACTTGCGTCAGGCAAGGACATTGCAAGCCACTAATAAATCTGCCCCTTTGTATGTAAATTTAAATAAATGCCCTAAAATGATTTGCTAAACATTTTATATTTTCCAAAATTTTAAGAACGAATTTTTATATTAATCTGAATGAAGATTTTAATATATAATCACAAAAATATTTGTGTGTGTGCATATATATACATCGACAGAAACTCAATCCAGGAGATAGCGCAGACTATGGAAAGGACTTCTACTGCACAATTTGTAATCCAAGGTTTATTTACGTCAACGCGTTTCACCCCCTCAGGGGCATGGTCAGGGCCTGCTGACATTCACTGTGCCCCGTCACCTTTAAAAAGAGGTCTTGTTGCATAGATTCATCAAAATGAAAGAAATACTTGTAGCAGCAAAAAACAATTACGATCGTCATATTTAAATTCATTACTTAGTGCGATATCATATTGTGAGACATATCTGATAAATATCAATGATACATATAAATAATAATCAAAAGTTGGTCAGATCGACCAGAGAAACAAACATTCATAAGGCTTATCATCAGGGCTTAATTTGAGCCGGTGGTTTCTGGTGCTCTGCACCGTCACTTAATTGTCAACACCTGCGCTTGACAGTCTGCCACAGCGTTGCTCTGTCTGGCTAATTTAGAGCTGACCACAACGACAGTTAATTAGTAATTCCTTTACACAAAAAACTGGTGCATGAGTCCAAAACATTAAATGTAGCCAAGTGGCATTGTTACAAGAACAACCAATTTGTTGGCTACAATCAGACGAAGGTGCATATCATCTGACCAAGAACAACCAATTTGTTGCATACAATCAAACAAAG
The DNA here is from genome assembly GCF_964261635.1 of Lissotriton helveticus. Classification (NCBI taxonomy): domain Eukaryota; kingdom Metazoa; phylum Chordata; class Amphibia; order Caudata; family Salamandridae; genus Lissotriton; species Lissotriton helveticus. Next base: position 129,550,906 of record NC_136065.1, read on the forward strand.
GTACTTACCATCAGACCAAATGGCTAGCCTCAAATTATTGTTGTGAGGACATTATATAATTATTTATCAATACACAATAAGCACCAAATGAAAAGTAACAGCCAAATGGCTATGTAGTTTATAACCGCAAATATATCCTAACACCGTCACATAAACAGTTTTGAGTGTTGTGACAAATCATTGTTCTGACAAGTCAATATGATCAGATGATTGCTGCAAATTAGACACATTAACTGTCACGATACACTCTAACCTCCCATAATACTCAGCTTAGACGTTAATGAAAAATACACTAGCATAGTGATATTCTGGCATGTAGGTATTAAGCGAAGGTGAGTGGAGGAGGTAAACTTATGAGAGCCAAGAGAGCCAGACAAAATTGGAGAAAAATGGGAGAAAATAAAATAAAGTGGGAAAGAAAATATAGAAATTAGGACAAGAATATAAAACTTCAAAGCTAAACAGCAGACATGCTCTAAAAGGTAAACCATCCATTGCCACATTAGCCAATATGGACATGTAATTCATCATCTTCATTCAGTCCCGCAGGGGATTCACTACCGAGTAGAACAATGCACTTTGACTCCAACACCCTCAGTCTCAACTCTCTGTCTCTGCCTCCTGTGTTCTCCAGTACCCTGTCAATCCCAAAATAGGACACCAAATCAGCATCTTTGTTATTCGTTTTTGCCCAGTGTCTTACCACTGGCTAGTTCGTATCACAATTCTTAAGGGCCCTATAATGCTCAAGTACATGTTTTTTCAGTGGGCAGACAGTACTGCCCACATATCTGTATCCACAGGGGCATACCAGCACATAGACCACATAGTCACTTCCACATGTAATTAATTTGTTAATGTTTAGATTTTTACCTGTGGGAAGTAAGAATTTCCTTGTGTTGCTGCTACTCTTGCAGGCTTTACACCTGCCACATTTGAAAAACCTCTGCTATGTGCTAAGCCAACTTGCTTGTGTATCCCTCGTGTTAGTGTAACTGTGCACACGGATATCTCGAAGGGATCTGGATTTGTGGAATGTTATTAGAGGGCGGGAGGATACACTGTTCCCTATGACAAGGTCACTTATGACCAGATGCCAATTCTCGTTAAGCATTTTGCGAATAGAGACAGACTCATTATTGTAAGTTGTTATGAGTCTAGTTGGCTGGGTTTCTGGCATGTCCTTCTTTCTAATGTATAGGATATTCTCTTGTGCATGATGTTTTGTCACTGGTTCTTCTGAGTAGTTTATAAGGGTAACCTCTAGCCCTGAATCCCCGAATCATGAGGCCCCCCTCTTCTTTAAAAGCCACATCAGTGCTGCAGTTACGCTTTGCCCTCAGTCGCTCACCGTATGCGATGCTCCATTTTAATTTGTGAGGTGGTGGCTGGCTTCATGAAGGATACTGTTGCTCGCTGTGTTTTTCCTAAAAAGGCTAGTTTGTATTTAGCTGCCCACCACCTCAACAGAGACATCAAGGAAATCTATTTCCTCAACATGTATTCTGTGTGTAAACATGAGATTTAAATTATTACGAGACATTTGTGTCATAAAGTCCTCTAGGATGTCTTGCGGACCCTCCAAGATCATAAACACATTGTCTATGTATCTGGTCCAGAAAGTTATGTGCTTTGTCCATTTCTCATTTGCATAACCCATAGATGTTGCTCCTCCCACCAATCCATGAAAATGCAATGATAGCTCGGTGCAATGCAACTTCCCATGGCAGTCCTAACCAGTTGGCGATACCATACATCATTAAACATGAAAAAATTATTCTGGGTCTTTCCTTCTTTTCTACCGCGAACCTGGACTATTGCAGAATATTATTTATAAGAAAACTTAAGTTTAAAAAGGTTTTTAAGCAGCAATGCAAACAAGCTAATAATCTAAATATATCTGTAATTGCCCCGGCTCGGGACACTATATTTGATACTCTCATGATTGGAGATATCCCTGACTTTGAAGCAAGAGAGGTGTGGTGGTATTTAAAGAGGCTCTGGCGGTAGCGCCTTTCCTTGCACCACTTGCAGTTTGGCTCAGGCCGGTTAACCGCAGCTTTTGTTTGGATATATATGTATATCTTACTATTTTATTTGTGAAAAACATAACATGTTTTAGAAAACAAACAAAAAAATCAGAACCCCAATACATTATTTTAATTCAACAAAAGAATGTTAAAAATATATTTTAACTTAAATAGTAAACTGGGTTTTTTGAACTACTACATTTTGGAAAATAGAAAACAAATCTATTTGTTTGTGTAAAATGATCTTAGTCAAAATCTTAGTCAAAATAATAAACTATTCCCCCAGACTTTGGAAAACTCAGTTTAAATATAAAAAACTCACAAACCTCAATATTTTATTCAGTAAGCTTAAATAAAAAGAAATTCCTCAAATAAAATATTTAGACTAATTAAAGTTACATATATAGCAAAAGACTAGCCACCTAACCCCTGATAAAGCCCACGACCTAGTAAAAAATACCCAACAAAATATAACGTTATAAAAACAATAATTGAACATGTATTTATATATAAATTATAACTAAAACACACCAAAAATATACATTTTTATGTAGTAGTGTTCTATATTTTTAACATAATTAATACTGCAACCAATATAAAATGATATACTTACATTTGATATTGTATCATATTTTGCTCATATTTTGGTACTGATGGCATTTTGACCACAATAATACTGTCACCCGATATTTTGGAACCTATATCCCAGTACCATACACAAATTGTGCCTGAGATCTCCCCATGGTTGATGGGTAGATAGGGAAGCAAGATGGTATATTCCGTGTGAACTGTGGGATTGTAGCCTGCCAGTTTTACTACACATTCCAAGAAAGCTAGCAACCGCTCAAGTGCTGCACAGACAATTCACCATGGTAAATTAACTGCACCATGCACTCACTGTTTAGCTTGCAAGATTCTAAGCAGCTATTATATTTGACTAAGGCTACTTTAAATACATATAACTAAATCCAGCTATTTTTCAAAGATATTTAGTGATTACAGGCAAACAAAATGATTTGGGGGTTAGCCTCACTTAACCCCTTCCACGCTAATGACAAAGCCAGCTCGTCATGGGCGTTACCTGCGCTACGCGGATGACGAGCTGGCTTTGTCACAAACCAGGCGATTTTGAAAAATCAGCGCACAGCGGGAAAACCCTCTAGCGCGCATGCGGTTAAGCGCCATCAGCCTCTTTAGGTGTGTTCCCTACACAATCTTCACTGATTGCCAGCTAGATTTGCGCTTTAGAAGTTCATAAAGATTTTTATATCAAATATGGCAATAGAGAATGTTTCTTTTCTGCTGAGCATTATGATCTATGTTTATTAACGCTGAGATTGTTTATTAATTGCTTCTTCCAAAACCAACCATTCCCATTTTATAATTCATCAGATTATCTTTTTTACAGACATAAGGACGCTCTTTGACGTGGATTCACCACAAATTCGCAGCTATTTCCCTGAAAGTTGGATGTGGAAAATCCAAAAAATCTCAGATAGGTACTGCACTATGTTATATAAGGTTTAATGCAATTATTGTAATGTACATTTCCTACAATATTACTTTGATATAATAGCATAGAAATAGGTAAGCCTATAGGTTCGTACTAAAGAGGTTACATGCATCAGTCATTTCATGTCATAGCCAAGGCTGTATGTCAGGGAGTGCTATGATGTCATAGTCATGGTTGGAATTGGCACGCGTTTATGATGTCATACTCAGAGGTGCACCTTAGCGCGTTTATGATGTGATAGGGCTGAGAGTGATTAGGATGAACATGCAGATGATCCTATCAGGGGCACATATGCAGGTTCTTTATGATGTCATAGTCACGGGTGCACTTTGGTAAGATCCATTAATCTATAGTCAAGGACATAAATGGGCCAGGTCTGTTCTGTTATATATGCAGATGTGATGGGCTAATGATGTCATAGTCATGTATGCACATGTTTGGTCTATATCATTATAGACTGGGAGATATGTGTGGTGGGTTTATGATGCCATACTACAGGTTACCCATTGGCCAGATCGATCAAGTCTTAGCTAGAAGGGCATATATGCGGAGTCACCCTCGTCCAGGATGCTTATGGGAAAGTATCTGTTACCACATCAGGACACCGGTACACAGGTGGGTAGAGTCTCTGGTGTCATAATCAGGAGTGCTAGTGGGCAGGGCCTTCAATGTTATGGTTACAAACACTTGTGTGCCAGTTGAATTGTGGGGTGCTGTCTGCTTTGGCTTTAAGTCTTTTCATGTTGAAGTGCAATGTTTTGTGTTGTCTATGTTGCATATTTTTTTGAACTAACAATATATCTACCTATCTTTCTCTCTCTCTCTCTCTCTCTCTCTCTCTCTATATATATATATATATATATATATATATATGTATATATATATACGTCATGTGATCAAGGCTCACCCGAGCCGAAACGCGTCAGGACCGAGCAAGGCAATAAACATTATTCAAGCACTACACCGTGGTCCGTTTCCGTCTGTGCGAGAAAGCTGAGGAGTGATGGAGTGCAAGTATATATATATATTTATAAATATATTACCTACTGGCGGTCGCCAGTAGGTATATATAGTTAGGATTTTTTCTCTATGGGATTTTTGAAAATTCTATGTCTAATAACTTTGCCGTTTGTGGACGGAATTGGCTGAAATTTTCAGGAAAATGGCACATTTTGTTTCTGAGCAGCCTTTGAAAATTTGGGGGGGGTTCGTCAAGGGGGGGCCGAGAAAAAAGGGGGGTCCCAAAACACGTTTTTCCCATGTTAATTTCCATAGGGCGGTTGGCCTCACTTTTAGCCCGAACGGCTGAATGGATTTGCACGAAACTTGGCAAAATTGTAGGGACTGGTAGCCCGATGTGCCTTTTGTAGGTCTCAATATATGTGCTCCAGTGGATTTTGAGAAATTAACGTTTAAAAAAAGATATATATCTGTAAGCGCGGACCGGGCAGCGGCCTAGGACGCGTACTTTTCGCGCAACGGAGCTTTGTGAAGCGAAGCTGATTGGTTCTCCGGCGTCTGTCAACATTCCAAACAGTCCGTAGTGGCCGCAAACAGTCTGTAGTGGCCGCCATCTTGTCTCTCGGTAGGATCGAGAGACAAGAGGAGGCCAAAGCGAAGGGGCAAATGACCATAAGGGGGAATAGTAGATCCTCGCTGACCCCCTAGGTTTGATGTGGAGGTTTTAAAAGGGCCCCGCGGGGCAAAAAAAAAAAATTATAATAATAATCTTACGGCTGAATGGATTTGCACGAAACTTGGCAAAATTGTAGGGACTGGTAGCCCGATGTGCCTTTGCTAGGTCTCAATATATGTGCTTCAGTGGATTTTGAGAAATTAACGTTCAAAAAAAGATATATATCTGTAACAGCGCACCGCTTCGCGTACTTTTCGCGTTACGGAGCTTTGCGAAGCGAAGCTGATTGGCTCTCCGGTGTCTGTAAACATTCCAAACAGTCCGTAGCGGCCGCCATCTTGTCTCTCGGTAGGATCGAGAGACAAGAGGAGGCCAAAGCGAAGGGGCAAATGACCATAAGGGGGCATAGTAGATCCTCGCTGATCCCCTAGGTTTGATGTGGAGGTTTTAAAAGGGCCCCGCGGGGCAAAAAAAATAAATAATAATAATAATCGAACGGCTGAATGGATTTGCACGAAACTTGGTAAAATATTAGGGACTGGTAGCCCGATGTGCCTTTGCTAGGTCTCAATATATGTGCTTCAGTGCATTTTGAGAAATTAACGTTCAAAAACAAGATATATATCTGTAACAGCGCTCCGCTTCGCGGAGATAAAATTATATCTGTATTACCTAGCTGTTGCTAACACCAGTTAGCGACGGCTAGTAGGAGATAGCGACCATCTTGGGCCCCACTTTGCATGTGAGTGATATTTATCACTAATGACATGCAAAGTGGGCATGCCAAGATGTTAGCGACTGGAAACAGTCGCTAACATCGCTATCTCCTATTATCAACTTTTGGAAATATTCGAGATAAGCGCGAATATCTCCAAAAAGTAACAGCTGCCCTGAGCAGTTCTTAGCCATGTTATCCTACGGGAGGTGGATAACATGGCTAAGAGGATTAGCTCGGTAATGCATGAATATCGCTGAGTTTTCAGCGATATTAATGCATTGCGGTCGGTTTTTATCGTATTTGCGATAAACTTTGATAATAGCAAGGTTTATCTGCGATAATTTCTGACGGTAAAAAAATCTTTGCAATGCATCGTTAGGGATAAATATCGCTTAACTTTGGTAATATGCCCCAACGTCTGTTAACGTTCGATTCGAAGGAAATCAGGAAGTGTTGAAAAACATTGTCTGCGCCATCTTGTCTTTTTTCAAATGCCACACTTTTGTCGTGCACAGCAGCCATTTTAGATGCCTTGACCAGACCCACTCTGTGCACGCTGTCGATCCTTAGCATGGCTCCCCACCCTCGCAAGCATCTCCCCCAGGCAGTGGTCACCCCCGCTCTCTGTCTTATGCATGGGTAATAAACCTCCCCCCATCTGCGCTGCTCTTTCCTGAGAATCACACCCTGTGCCCGCCCGACACCTCCCTTTCGCCCTATTCACTACTGCACCCTCTGACACTCCTTTTCCTCTGTGTCCGATTGTCCAGGCTGGTCCTAGGGTATCAGCTAGCCCTGCAGATGTAGTTTATGGCCACAGCTGTAAAGATTCACCCCTCTTCAAAGGAGTTATAGTAGATCAAGGCCCACACTCGATGAGATCCGTCACAGCAGAAGCGTTGCTATTATCTGAAAACCATCCTGTATTGTGATTGGGGAGGGGACCGAGCGTGAAGCGGAAGATTCCAGGGATGACTCTTTGTACATCAAAGTTTTTACAATTATGTGTCACATTAAAAATATATAGCACTCCGACAAAGTAGTAAGATTATAAAACTTTAATAATTTATAAATATATACAAGAAAACAAAAATAGTAATAACATATAAACATTTTTAGGGAAAAACAACGAAGTAGCGGTCGGCTGTGCGAATAGTCCCAACGCAGCACAACGTCCAGATTTCCGGCGTGGGGCGGGTCATCAGTAGCAAACTGTTGTGCGAATAGTTCCAAGGCAGCAGAACGCGCTGAAATCTAGATGACACGAAAGTGATGTCTAGTAAGTTGCCACCCAGCAAATAACGGCGTGGGGCGTCGCGGGGGGTGGGTCTTCAGTAGCAAACTGTTGTGCGAATAGTTCCAAGGCAGCAGAACGATGGCACCACGGTGATGTCCAGTAAGTTGCCGCACTGGTTTTGGTATCCTACAATGCTGCTCCAAATAACGGCGTGGGGCGCCCCGGGGGAGGCGGCGTGAACGGGCCTCTCCAGGTGGAGTGTCATCTGTTGTAGTGGGGCGCCCCTTTACCGTTTCAGTTGCCATTCCGTCCGTTTTTGGTCCACTGTGTCAAAAGCCGCAATTCAGCTGAGTTGCGCCCACTCTTGCGGTGCAGCGATAGGCGGCTGTCACAGGACTCTCAAAATGGCGGCAGGCTCTTTCCTTTTTGGGCCTGGTCCACTGAAATGGCCCTGGGACACCTTGGAAATCGGACGCTTGTCTGCTAGGTCTTGGACCCCATTCTCGAAAGCGTCCCCTCCGCCTTGAGAATTCATCAAAACTTTTGGGGGCCCCGACTCCTGCAGGCTTCTGGTGGGGAGCGGCTGCCATGATTGCTCGCGGAATGACTACGACGGAGCTACGAGATGGTGGTGCTCTCATGCTGACGCCAGCTTCAGTCTGAAACATCCAGAAACAAGGTGGGGCTTTCATCGTTTGGAAAAAAAAAAAGTTTTCATCCAATGAAAAGTGTTGTTTTTAGGTCATATGATAAAGCCTTCCATCATTAGGAAACCAAAAGTAAAATGAACCAATGAAAAGTTTTATAAACAAGTCACATGACCTGTTATGCGGCATAGGGTATAAAATGCGGAGAAAATACGTTGGCACGTGAGGCGGCGTCAGTAGCGGACCGATGTGCGAATAGGCCGAAGGCAACACAGCGCGCCAAGATCCGGATGGCACCGAGGTGGTGTCCAGCAAGTTGCAGCACTGGTGTGGCCATCCTACAATGTTGAAAGTCGGCGTGGGGCGCCCCGTTGGCCTGTGAGTTTGCGTCAGTAGCGGACCGATGTGCGAATAGGCCGAAGGCAGCACAACGCGCCAAGATCCGGATGGCACCGAGGTGGTGTCTAGTAAGTTGCCGCACTGGTGTGGCCATCCTACAATGCTGAAAGTCGGCGTGGGGCGCCCTGTTGGCCTGTGAGATGGTGTCAGTAGCGGACTGATGTGCGAATGGGGCCAAAGGCAGCGCAACAATATTTTCTGACTGACACCACAAGGCGCTGAGATGCCAAGATCCGGATGGCACCGAGGTGATGTCTAAGTTGCGGACTGATGTGCGAATGGGGCCAAAGGTAGCGTAACAATATTTTCTGTATGGAAGATACCACTAGGCGTTGAGATGCCAAGATTCGGATGGCACCGAGGTGATGTCTAGCAAGTTGCTGCACTGGTGTGGTCATCCTACAATGCTGAAACTCGGCGTGGGTCGCCCCATTAGCCTGTGAGATGGCGTCAGTAGCGGACCGATGTGCGAATAGGCCGAAGGCAGCACAACGCGCCAAGATCCGGATGTCACAGTGGTGGTTTCATAGTTGAGAGGCACTTCATCTGCAGTGGGGCGCCGAGATCCGGATGGCACCGAGGTGATGTCTAGCAAGTTGCTGTACTGGTGTGGTCATCCTACAATGCTGAAAGTCGGCGTGGGGCGCCCCATTAGCCTGTGAGATGGCGTCAGTAGCGGACTGATGTGCGAATGGGGCCAAAGGCAGCACAACGCGCCAAGATCCGGATGGCACCGAGGTGGTGTCCAGCAACTTGCCGCACTGGTGTGGCCATCCTACAATGCTGCGCCGAAAGTCGGCGTGGGGCGCCCCGTTGGCCTGTGAGTTCGCGTCAGTCAGTGGGGGCTGTTTGAGGATCTGACTGCATTGGAAAGCAATGTGATGCTGTGCGTCGCCCCCAAGATGGAGGTTCCTCGGCTGCAGTGGGGCGCCCCTTGGTGTTTCACTCGCTATGCAGCTGAGTTGCGTGCGCACTTGTGGCGAATAGGCCGAAGGCAGCACAACGCGCCGAGATCTGGATGGCACCGAGGTGGTGTCCAGCAATTTGCCGCACTGGTGTGGCCATCCTACAATGCTGCGCCGAAAGTCGGCGTGGGGTGCCCCGTTGGCCTGTGAGGTGGCGTCAGTAGCGGACCGATGTGTGAATAGGCCGGAACCAGCACAAGGCGCCAAGATCCGGATGGCACCGAGGTGGTGTCATAGTTGAGAGTTCTGAGCAGCGCTTGTAACACTGTCTGAAGCTTATTTGCACCTGCTGCAGCTTCACTATTGCCCTGGTGTGGCCTAAGATCGCCCATGACATAGGCGGCCACCTCCCGGGGTCCGGCGGAACTTTTTTCCTTTGCCTTTGTGCATCTTGTCCCACAATCCGTTTGACCTGAAGACACGACCAGGTCCCTGAATGTGTGCAGGGGGACGCTATTGATTGAATCAAAATGGCGGCTTCACACAAAGCTGACTCAAGCGTTGCTGCTGATGCTATACAGAGAAAAACTGGTTTTCAGTTTGTACATTCTTCAGGATTTTTCCATCCAAGGCTGGTTGAGAGTTTGTATAACAATGGCTTCAGATTTTCAACATACTACTCTTCAACATTCTTCCTAAATGTAACAATGTGAGACTCACTAGGAGAACGGTGTAGTGAGGGCCACAAACGGCTGTTTGTCTTTCCTTTCAAAATGCTGCCAACAATATTTTCGGAATGGAAGACAACACAAGGCGCTGAGATTCGGTTGGCACCGAGGTGGTGTCCAGCAAGTTGCCGCACTGGTGTGGCCATCCTACAATGCTGCGCCGAAAGTCGGCGTGGGGTGCCCGAAGGGGGGGGGGGAGGCGGCGCAAACGAGCCTCTCCCGCTTCTCCATGTGGAGGCAGTTCATCTGCAGTGGGGCGCCGAGATCCGGATGGCACCGAGGTGGTGTCTAGCAAGTTGCCGCACTGGTGTGGCCATCCTACAATGCTGCGCCGAAAGACGGCGTGGGGTGCCCGAAGGAAGTGTCCTTATCCAGGGCATTATCGCTGTATCATGTCCTCCACTAAAATGGCCCTGGGACACATTAGAACTCGGACGCTCAATTTTTTTTTCCTTTCCTGTACATGCAAAAAAAGGTAAATGCCCGGTACGTTACACGCTTCATCTGCCACGATGAACTCTCCAGAGGAACCGAAAAAAAATATAGTTGTGGTAACTATACCATGCATCGTCATATGGAGAGGTGGCACCAATTAATTATAGTGCTGCATAAAAGAGAGATTTGGAGGAGAACCCCTGACCTGCTAGTACATTCATCAAAGAAGTGGCACTGAGAGCTTCAGAGGCAAGGGAAACGGTCCCAAATTTTTAGAAGAACTTTGGAAAGATTAAAATGACATGTTTAGATTGTGGCAAATTAATTTCATGTGGACAGATGAGTGTTACTCTAATAAATACAGCATATGAACATCATCATAGTCGATGGTTGGTAGAGACATTTTGACTATATCCTGGACCTGCCCGTCCTCGCCCAAAATGGCGCCGGAATAAATGGGACTCGTAACTCCTTGTTGTGTACTGGTTGCAGAACCTTGAAATCACGAGATACGTATGCAGTTTTGAAGCACATGGCGGGCGGGGACGAGAATTGATTGAATATTTCGACATCCCTATTGATATTAAGTTCTGATGTGTTATTGATTACTGTACTGTTGAAAGTTCGAATTAACGTCACCCATGGTACTTGCCCGCAAATGTATATCTAGATAATTTTATTGTAACTGGCCCTGTCGTATTTTAATTATAAAATGTACGTCCACCGATTCCGTAACTGTTAGACACCTTAGTTCTTGCAACCTAATGGCCCGCCCGTTACGTTCCTCTACAGTGTAAATGTCTACTCATCACATACGATTACAGTTTGCTCCGTGGCCGGCCCACGTGGTTATAGGCTCGTATTTGTATAATGAAATTTTCACAATAAAGGTTTTTAAAAGAAAACATGGTAGTAGTATATACATTGGTAAAGTTTGTAATAATAGTCACTGTTTTAGAATCATTAAAAGGCAAGTGAAATAAAGCAGACCAATTACATGAAGGGTAAAAGGTATAATACGAAGGAACGCAGTAAAGATAAATGGTCAAGGGCTGTTGTGTTTTCTATTCCTGCAACATAAAGTGATCGATAAGAATCTCATATTCAGGCGTATCGGCGACTAAGACAGCAGGTCGACCCTCTTTTGCTCAACGGCTCCATCATGGGACGAAGAAACGCTCTTTTTCTCGAAAAAAGAATATATTTTACTTGCAGGACAGTTGTAAAATTTCCGGGAAAGTACATTAGTCTGGAACATTATAACATATATTTAAGAAAAAATAATGTTCGGAAGTAATGAAAAGCGTAATTTTTAGGTCATATGACCAAGCCTTTCATCATTACAATAAGAAAAGTAAAATGAACCAATGAAAAGTTTTATTAACAAGTCACATGACTTGTTATGCTTACGTTACGCGCTGCGCGCCCCGGATGACTTCCGGATGCGCTAACGCGGCGCGTCATATGACGCATTACGCGACAACGCAGGTCCAGAATATAGTCAAAATGTCTCCACCAACCAGCGGTCGGAACACAACCCCTTTCAGCAGGCTAAATAGTTCTGTTAAATGACAACAGAAGGGACAGGCAACAAGAACCATCAGTCAAAGAGGGGAGGGCTAGTACTTCTCTACCGGGTTACATTGGGGCGCTACCGGAACTGATCGAATTGGTAGTCTACAGTGTTTCTGGATGTTTCAGACTGAAGCTGGGGTTAGCATGAGAGCAGCATCATTTCGTAGCTCCGTCGTGGCCATTCCGCAACCAATCATGGCAGCCGCTCTTTATCGTTATTTTGGGCGGGGTGGGTGGCGGAGCCGAGCTGTTTTGCAGCCATCATTGTGTGGAGTTCAGTTCATCTCACTAGTTTTGTATTTGTCATGAGGGGTTGTTCCTAATGTTTCTATTTTAGCGAGGTCAAAAAGAGATCCCATTAGTGGCCTACTGATTTTGCTCGATTCCTTTTCTTTTTTTTACACGATTTTTCGTTATCTGCAAAGACTAAACAGAGTATTGCGACTCTGTGTTTGTTTGTAAATAGAGAATGAACCAAAGAGAACTAATTCTAAAACAGTAAATACTTGGATAACAATCAATCAAATGGAGAGAGAAGCAGGCACGACGGATTACAACGGGGGCAAAGGCCTGCGTTAACTACCTTTCACTATCTGCAAAGAGAGAGTACTCCTAATAGAAATGAGGGGGGGGGGCACCATTCAAAGCAGATCAGTGTGCATAAACACGAAAATGTTTTCACTTACCACGTACTTGACATTCGACAGCTTATGATATTTGCTATTAAAAAACCATTGAAATTCACTGAAAAAACCATAGGTTATAGACCATATATAGTTAGGAATTAGCATTTACAAAACCTTGAAAATTCACTGAAAAAACCATAGGTTATAGACCATATATAGTTAGGAATTAGCATTTAAAAAACCTTATTTTACTCACACAAAACCATTGAAATTCCATATATAGTTAGTTGCACTAACTATATATTGCGCACCCGCAATCCACTGCTGATCATGTCACATATTACATCATTCATGACATGGTCAGTGACATCACTGATGACATCACTGATGACATCTCAAATGACATCACTGATGACATCACTGATGACATCTCATTTGACATCAATGACCACATCACTGATGATATTATTCATGTGACAATACAATGCATCTCTTCACATTTTAATATAACCTCTGTTTCACCCAGTGTTAAAAACAGAGTATAATTTTTGAAACCATTGACACACCAATACTAGTTACTACATACGTACTCACTGATTCCTACGTCTACACACACATTCACTCATTCACCCATACAATCATTCATACATACAATCACTCATGTTTACAACACAATCATATGCACTCATACACCTATACAGACACTCACACTCTGCCACTCATCCATGGAGTTACTCACACACCTAGTCAGTCCTGTAAAGAATCAATCACACTTCCATTTTCTACTCTATACAGTTAAACATAGAGCACCTTACGTTTTCAACCATATACTAACACATACTTACTCTCTTATACAATCATTGATACAAGTACACATTGATCTGTACAGAGTCACACACCTCCCATCCAGCCACACACACACTCAGTCTCCCATGCAAATACTTGGGCAATCAATCAATAACCCATATAGTTACTCATATAGCTACTGATCAACACATGCAGCAGTTTACAGAACAACAGACATAATGATGCACAAATTAAGACAGTTTAGTCACTAACCCATGCACTCAGTGAGACACATTTAATCACTCACTCATACATTCAGTCATGCACCTACTAAATCCTTCGTCCAGACACTTATACATCCACTCATTCTTCAATATGTAAGACATATTTTAACTTTACAGAAACATAGTCACTGGATGTTGTCATCAGTGATGTCATCAGTGATGTCATTTGAGATGTCATCAGTGATGTCATCAGTGATGTCACTGACCATGTCATGAATGATGTAATATGTGACATGATCAGCAGTGGATTGCGGGTGCGCAATATATAGTTAGTGCAACTAACTATATATGGAATTTCAATGGTTTTGTGTGAGTAAAATAAGGTTTTTTAAATGCTAATTCCTAACTATATATGGTCTATAACCTATGGTTTTTTCAGTGAATATATATATATATATAGATAGATAGATATATATATCTATCTATCTATATATATATATAAAAAATCAAAGAAAACTCCACAAGGTGTGATCAATCCACATAAAATAAATCAACCTACGTTCTTTCTCATGTCACCCTTTAACTTCAACCTGTATGGATTTTGGCACGGTGGTCACAAAGTTGAAGGGTGACATGAGACAGCGCCTAGGTTGATTTATTTTAGGTGGATTGATCACGCCTTGTGGAGTTTTCTTTGATTTGGTATATCTACCCTGTCCCCTTAGTTTGAGGGGTTGCTCTCTTTTTGCTCACTCTGTCATAGGATGACGCCACCCACAGTGTTCTCCATCTGATTTCTAGAGGGTGGTGCTTTTTTGTCAGATGAGTGAAGTTTTGCATAGATCCTGATCATTGCCCTACACAAGGTTTGTGGAGATTCCTGCGTTTCCTACATTTAGGCGGTGGAATAATTATCCCCATAAACTGGTTACATCTACTTGTGAGCGCCACCTGCTGCTGAAAGTGGTTGTGCCATTTTCACACCTATTGAATTTAAAAACACTTTTCTTATGGTTATTAAACTGCATGGATGCTGGCAATCAGTTTCTTTTCACGTAAAACTATGTGTGCATTTGTCCCAATTTTAACGTGAAAAACCACATTTATAAATATTTCAAACTACAGGTAGTAATTTTAGTATTTAGAGTAAATTACAAGCTATTCAGAAGAGAAGAACTAGAAAGTTGTCATACAGCTGCTCCTCACGCTTCCTTTGGCTTCCATTGCCTGTGCAGTTCATGGACTTTGCACTCACCTTCGTGGGGTTTCCATGGGTCTGTGGTCCTCAGGACAATGCACACAAACACAGAAAAGCACTTGAATCTCCATTCTAAGTCTGTGAGCTGTGCACTCTTATGCATGCTGCTCTACCAGTTATCACCTGCTAGGGAAACTAGGGTTTTTGTAAATGGGTGTGCAACCTAGGTCTATAGATTTGTATGCGATCTTGTGCAAACTATGGCCGATTGTCCCTTTTATGATGTGACCCCTTCTATAATGCGCATACGATGAACGACAATTGGCGTGTCCACTTAATATACATGTTTTTATATTGTCATTAAGAGCAATAATCTTTTTTGATGTTCTCAGATGGGATTCCCAGTCCTTGTCATTTACACTACCGGATTCTTTGACTTCGTGGGAGATTCAAGGCATTGGTATTTCTGACCAAGGTAAGCACATGCTGTGTTTGGGCCATGCAATGACTAGCGGTCAGCGACCATCTTGTTGCCAGAATTTGATCAGATGCCATTGGGAGTATAAGTAACCGTGCTAGCGCCTTCTTATAAATGATTATGAATGACACCACATGACCCGAGCTCCCAGGATCCTCTGCCCTATTTAGGTGAACAGTTAGAAACATTTTCTTTGACAAGCATTTAGAATGAAACATTCACTGATCTTTAGTTCCAAAGTGGTAACCTACATGGGAAGTAGAGGAGAGTGAGAGAGACATCTTCAGGATGAGAGAAAAAGGAACAGTTGTTATGAAAGATACATTTGAAACGTCACAACACACACTGCATAGTCTAGAACTCACATACATTTAATTTCACTCACACTCACTACCCAGAAGTTGCAAGTCTTGGGACATTATATGGTGACTGTCAGTTTTCAGTATTATGTACCACTAAACTACCCCTTTATGGGAGTTCAAAACGGAGACAGTGACAGAACTGGGTGGCCTTAAGGCAGCTTAGGGTGGCCAGCTGCATCACATTTTCTCTCATTCACTTATTCATCCATGCGCCTGCCCGTGATTTTCTCTGTTCACTTGTCTGAGCATATGTCACTAAAGTTGAGCATTTCACTCCGATCTGTCCATCAAATAGCGCTTTACCTAAAGTACTTGAACACTAGGCCCTCAGTACAAAACCATAAGTAAAACGTCACGATTCACCTGCTTCCAAAAGAGTCAAATTTAAGACAAGAATGAAGACAAAGAAAAGACTGATGTATCTCGAGCACTTTTTGAGCATAATGGTCGTGAAAGACGAGAATTTCTGAGGGCCGGATTTCCATAACTTTGAGATATCAGCATCAAAGAGCTAAACCTTGAGAGGGCAGGATGGGTAATGCAGCAGAAGGCAGATCACAGAAGAGCAAAAGCTTCTGTATCAAGGTCATGGCTTGGTTCACATGGGCAAATATGCTGTGATAAGTACAGGAGAGCAAAGGAATGGAAACACAAGAGCAATGTATGAAGAACAAAACTGAAAACAATAAGTGGTAAGGAACCACCGTGGACGGGTGACGTATTGAGAGATGTGTGATATGTAACTAGGGAAAAACAGATTTGGAGTGCAGAATAGATTGCAGAGGCAAAGAGCAAACTGGAGTAAGATTGAACAGCAATGCCCATACCAAACGAATCAGGAGATTGGGTAATCAACATTATTGAAAACAGTAGACATCTAATAGCGGACAGTTAATGATGCCTTTGGTAAATAAAATTGCAGTTAACTATAGTCCTAGGAACACCTGTATTGCTGGCACTGGTCTGTGAACTGGGAGAAGTCCTGCTTGGCTCTGTTTTTTTTAAAAACATATATTTATATATTTTTTTAAGTTACCTTGTACATATAGTTACAGTATCTGTAGCATGTAGGCATAGACGCCCCCAAAGCACAACCTATCAAATCTCAAGGTTGGCAAGTGAAAAGATATAACAAAGATGTGCGTCATAACAAGGCAACCTCTCATTCACAGGTGGAGAAATCGCAGATGCACTGCTGAACATTTGACCAACGCGACCTAGCCGGCTCTTGTCACTTCTCCCTTCCCACCACCTCTTCCCTCCCTTGGTACCGTAAACATGCATCACCTGTGCAGCTGCATGGACCGTGAGTGACCCTCCCAGGCTACATCCCCTCTTGTGTGCACATGCAGCGCTCTCTGTCATTTGACATACCAGTGTAAGTGGACTGCAATCCTGCGTGCCCTCCAAGTGGGGTCCGAGCAGAATTGAGCGGTGTCCTTCCTCATAATCAACAACCGCCCCCTGTCACCACATGCAACTGTTACTTTCGTGGGTCTCCGGCATTAGTATGCTATTCAGTTGATCCACATACTCTCCCCATTGCCCCATGAGAGGACATCTCCCATCCCGGGCCTTCGAATCTACCTGCACTGAAAGTTCCGCTGTGGCCAAGTGGACCACTTTTCTCTGCCACAATTGGATAATGGGGGCCATCGCCGCTTTCCAACACATAACAATACTGTTCTTTGCAAGTACTAAAGCCGAGCCCGTGAACCAGCCACCTACTTAGTCCGCTTGGTCACTATTCCAGTGTTGAAGAGCCAACAAATGGGGTCTTGTGGTGGAGAAGCCTCAATCTCTGATTGAGCCATCTCCCACCAATATTCGACATTCAGCGGGCATGCCATATCATGTGGAGGAAGTCTGTGTTAACCTTTTCGCATCTAGGACAAACCACTCTGGCACTCGTAAACATCCTCACTATCCTGTCTGGAGAAAGGGCTGTATGATGTATGTAGTTGAACTGAGTAAAGCACAAACAAGCTTTCCATTGGATTCTCCCGATGGATCCAAGGCATCTCTTCCATATCAACTCCAGTAATCCTATCTGTGTAATGTAATGTAATGTATGTATACTTGTCAAGCGCACTGTTACCTCGTTACGTGGCGTCCTGGCGCTGTATACCGCTGAGGAACCCGTCCTGGCTTTCCCTGTGAGAGGGCACCCCAAGGTGAAGCCAGGCATCCCCGGCGCTGCTAGGGCCGTTGTGGAGATTAAGCAAGCTATTGCCCAGAGTTGCAGAGTGTGACCCAAGGTTAGCGTAGGCACCTAAGCGAGAATTATCGAGTCCGCGGACATTGACCCAAGACCCTGCCGCGTCGGGAATCGAACCCTGGTCCCGGGCCGACATCTGCTTCAGGGTATGCCGCTTCTAACCAGTGAGCCACACTTCTCCACTATCCACTATCCAGTATCCACTATCTCCAACTGTGACACCCACCACCCCTTAAAAGCTTGGATGCCAGCGTTAATGGAGTCTTTAAGTAGAGCACCATAAATGCCAGACATTACCCGCCCGGTGCCAGCTGAAGCTAACACCATTTCAGGGGGTCCTGCTGTAGGAAGTAAGTCACCATTGGACCCCCACAACCTGCTCGCTACTTCACACAAAGCTGAATACAGTAGAATACAGCCCTGGGTCTAGACCACCTGCATCAACAAGGTCCTCAAACATACGCCTTTGCCCATCTGGCACCACATCGCACCACATCGTGTACCCCGCATGAGTCCATTTTCCATCTTAATGCCCTTCTTCCAGCACCAGAGTGCCACTTTCAGCATTATATTATGAAAAGGGGCATCTTTCAATATCCCCTCCAGCAGTGGTTTACCCCTAAAGTCAAAGCCTAACATGTTGTGCTCATGGTTTATAGTGTCTCTTAGTCATCATAATGGCCACTAAAGTTGGGCATCCTCCAATGCGGCATAGAAAGTGGCTATTGCTATCCTGTGTCTCTTGTTTCCCCAAATGAAGGAGGCTAATAGTCATTGCAGATCACTGAAGAATAGCATCCTCAGCACTATCAGTAGTGCTACAGAGAAGTAAAGGAGTCAAGGGAGAATCAGGATTTTTTCTATGGACACTCTGTCCATGGTAGACAGGGGAAACTGTATCCAAAAGGGTAATGTCTGTCATATTGATACTAATGCTTTCTACAAATGACCCTGTATGAGATCGTATTTAGTATGATATATCTTTATCACTAAGTATTTAATGGTGTCCTACTTTCAAGGCAAGGACTCACCCCCATCTAAACGGCGCAGTAGTTTGGTGTATGTAACAAAGGGAACAAACATGACTTTCCCCAATTATTGCAGAGGCCAGACATGCTCCCTAAGTCATTCAGAACACTCCTAACCTCCAGAAAAAGTTATGGATCTGCCTTCAAATATATCAAGGTGCCTTTTCGAATATGTGTTGACCCTGTACCATTTACTATAGGTGCCCAGCCCTCTCACATTCCACGTCATGATGCGATATTCCTGTGTCCCTATATATGTTGCCTGTGACATGTAACCCCCATTTCAAAGCACAGGGTGGGAAAACGGTGTAGGAGTGGGCACCCGAGCTAAATGAAACCAAATGAAGAAACAATATAAACAATCCCCAAGAAACCTGCAACCTTGACCACCCCATCAATTGGACACAACCAAACACTGGGGCATATTATCAAGGGATTTATCTCTGCTTTTTTGGCTTTAAAAGCTAAGAAAGCAGAGATAAAATGATCTCCCTATTACCTAGCTGTCGCTAACACCAGTTAGCGACAGCTAGTAGGAGATAGCGACCATCTTGGGCTCCGCTTTGCATGTCAGAGAAATGTATCACTAATGACATGCAAAGTGGGCGTGCCAAGATGTTAGCGACTGGAAACAGTCACTAACATCGCTATCTCCTATTACCAACTTTTAGAGATATTCGCGCCCTGAGCAGTTCTTAGCCATGTTATCCAATGGGAGGTGGATAACATGGCTAAGAGCATTTGCTCGGTAATGCCTGAATATCGCTGACTTTTCTGCGATATTCATGCATTTCGGCCGATTTTTATCGCTTAGGAGATAAACCTTGATAATATCAAGGCTCTTAAGCGATAAAAATCGTCGCTACACGGCGATAAAATTATAGCCGCTAAGCCAACATAGCGATAATTATCGCTAGTTGTTGGTAATATGCCCCAGCGTCTTTAATAATTCCAGATGGTCCAACATCTTACAGAGCAATTCGTGACTATGCCACCAGAGCTACATAAACACCCCATCACACATTGACTCAGATGCTCATGTACCTCTACTCCGCTCCCCCTCTGCGCCAGAGAACCCCTCATTAAATGAAGCTTCCAGAAAACAATATCTTGCTTAGGGGCACATCAATAGATCTGCTGTCATTGGGGTGAATAAAGGGCCACCACAGAGCTCCTCTGGGAGCTCGGTCACCTGCCAAGTATCAACTGACCCCCCCGTTTCCCCATCTAATTCCCTGTCATCCAAACCAGCAAATGCAGAGTGCTCCACTGCGACCAGCACCTCTGCTCTTCCCATCACCACCTGTGTCTTCATCAACTTTCCACGGATGTTCCTGGTGGACCGCTGTCTACTCTGCTGCTTCTTCCACTCCTCCCCAAGGTCTGATGAAGAAGTACACTGAAAATCTCCTTGTGTCTCAAGCCATGCCCACACCTCTTTCGAGGACAAGAAATGACCCATAGCTTCGCCTGGTAAAAAGGGCATATTTGATTCCCATAGTGCGGAGGCGACGCTTTGCTTTCTGAAATTGTTGGTGGTGTTTGTGCACTTCCACTGTGTTGTCTGGAAACATTGTAATAGTACTATCATTGACAGTCCAGTGGCCCATGATCTAGGAAATTGAACAGTCTCGCCACTACGGGCCATGGCGTTGCCCCTGGTCCAGTCAGGCAGTCCGATACTCTATGTGCTCTTACCACTAAAACCAGTGCAGATGTCTTGCACCCTACCACTCGTTCAGATAGCCAGACCTACAGATATAAGTCCATGCTTGGCTCCTCAACACCTTCGGGGAACCCCAGCACCTTGATATTATACCTCCTGTAGCATCCCTCCGCATCAGAGCAACTCGAGGTGGTGGTGTTGCTACGCTACTGAAGGGTGCACAACCACCAGTTCCTTTTCTACATAGCACATATTTTAAACTTTAGTTTCTTGTGGTCCTTTCGGAAGAACACCACTTCGATCAATAAAGCATCCAATTTTTGTTCCAGGGAGGCTTTCAGACTACTGACAGTGGTCAGTAGTTAACCAAATTTCTCCATATGATCTTATAGGAGACGCTCCACTGACGTTCGTGGGGGTGGTTGTTTATGGCCCACTGCGGGGCGCAGTGTCATCTGTGGTTCTTTACCGCCTTTACTGGTCTTCACTTTGGCTATGATGATTGCCCGATATACTGTGTACTGCACACCCAGATTGGTGCCAGGCAGCGTTCTGCGAGTCCGATGTGTGTCTGTGTCCTTATGCATTCCCCACAGCCCTGGACAGCACAGATCCACTCACTGACCTTGGATCCCAGGCTTTCGGATGCCTGTACTTTCCACGAGTGTGCACCACCTTGGGAGCCGCTGCCGTAATAACGAGCAGTTCACTTTCAATTCCCCCTCATGGGCCCAGTTCCTCTCTAGTGGCTTTGGAGTTGTTCCCCCATCCCACTGACATCATCAGCAAGCGTCATGTATATCTGGGTTCCTCTGCTGTCAGCAGGGAACCACAGTTGTTCTCTGGTGCGTCTGTTGCGCCTCCTTGATTCTGGCCCCACTCAAGGCCTGTCCGGGTCGACTTCTGAGGAAATGTTTGATACGCAGCTGTCTTGAACTGGCTGGAGCTTATCCTAAACTGCTGCTCATGGCAAGTCACGTTTTGCAACCCTCGGCCCCAAGCCATGGCCTCCTGACAAGCACATGTTGTGAGCTTCTCAGCCCCACTCTCCCAATACTCTGCAGGGGCTTAGCGTAGAAAGTAGGTGAGAGCGTGGTCTGCCGTGTGTGCTCTGTACTTTGGATGCCCAAGCAATGGATCTCTCCTGTTGGATCTTTGCGCAATGCTCTCCCTTTCATCCTCAGGGCTCGCCTCTGTTAAGGGCTCACCTAGGCCTCCCACAAGACGCCGTTTTTTTCGAGTTGGTTTATACTGTGTGCTATACTTACGATCTCAGGACCTTGAGACCTAAGCCCCTTACGTGGGGTTTATTTTACTGCTTGTTTACATTGGAGCTCTCATTTGAACTTGGATTTAAACCTTTGGAGATTCTTATTTTACCTTACATGATTACTTGTTAAGCGATATGGATCATTGAGTGCGGTGCAAGAATATTTCTTATTGGAATTGCCCTGAGGAAGTCTTTTGCGTATACCGCTTTTAGACGAAACACGTGTTGGCTAGGATCCACATGGATGCTGCTATGAAAAAATAGAAGAAGAGAAAGTAGAAGTGTGGGCTTGAACCCTTTATTGGACACTCACTTGTTAACAATTGTACCTTTGTTCTTGCTCGGGATACCACGGACTTAACTTTATTGATGTGGAGGTTCTCTACATTAATTGTGATGGTTGGATGGACATCACTTTTATCCCTAGGAGCAGTCTGATATTGTTTGGAACTACGAATCACAACTGAGCGCAAATCTATAACCAATCATCTGATTTTTTGCTTTCATAGGCCTCCCACAGGTCAGGAGGTTATTATTATTTGGAGTAGATGTTTTGATTATGAACTGATTTGTCGATTGATTTCTGTTATCTGTTCATAATTTTATACTGTGAGATTTATTTCTGTTTGTATCCCCATATTTTGATCTAATCTGATAAAATTCAGTTTCTCTAATGAAATAGGTTTTTCCGTGTGCTTTCTTCTCTTTATATTGTTGTGATTTATCTGTGTTATCCTGTGGATACATCATTGTTAGATTGTATACAACTAACTTTTCAGACTAATGCGTACACATTCTTGTGTTTAAGTCTCTCAAGTAAAATCCCTTGTAGACAATCTCTCTTTGATAGTATTTAACATATGGTGCATTCTGTCCTTTCCTTGCGCTGGCTCACAATGTGTTGCCTAGCGACAACTCAGTCCCCTTGCACCGTTGTGCAAGGGTGCCTGTGTTGCACAACGGGGCATCGTCCTGCGCAAAAACAATCCTCCGAGGCATTTTCCTCTTTTGTGTGTGCTGTAGAATGCAGCACACAAAGAAAGAGGAAAGAATGAGGAGAAATGAAGACATTTCTCCTCGTTATGCTTCAACTGGGGAGGTGTTGCATTTTGACGCATCCCCAGGTCTACTAGTAATGGAAAATGTAGGAATGCGCCAAAGTCCACGGATGGATGCGTGGAAACATACACGCCCCACCTGTGGAACACTTCCCTGGGGCAGAGTAATGCAAAGCAGTGATTTGGGCTGCGTTCCATTGCTCTAGACTTTCAAGGCAGGCAGGGCCATGAAAGGTGGCTTTGCGTGGCTTCAAAAATCTGACTTAGGAGTTATGCCGCCCTTCCGCCCCCTTGCGCCTTCTTGCGTGGCTCAAGAGTGATGCTACTCGTTGATAAATCTGCCCTCCAAAATCACAATTATAGGCAGAATTGCAACCTTAATGTAATACAAAGGTATATACTCAAAAATTGGTGAAAGGATGTGGGGGCCACGAAGCAAAGAGTACTAGGGGGATCGGGTTGGCATATTGCTTAGAATGAGTCTTCATTTTGTTTCGCCTTCATGAATTATAAAGTAGCCCTATCAAACATTTATTTTAGTTTACTTTTTCCAGAGCAGTTGAGTGAAAGTCAGAACAGTGTATTATGTTTTGGACAGTAAAATGCACTTTCATAGCTTCTCCTATTCGTGTGGCACCTTAAAGGTTAGTTAAAATGAGACAGTGGTCGGATTGTTTTGGATTCTGAGGCCCTCATTGCATGGGTTGTAATTAAATGGTGTGTTAGCTCCACCTGAGGACTTACCAATCCTGGGGGGGTGGTGGGTTATTTTTCCGTAGTGTAGCGTTGTCACATCATTCTGTGCTAAGCATCTCAGAGTAAAGGCTACTGCAGTAATGACATATTTTGAGTGCACAACTTTGAATATTGTTGTTTCCCATGTACACATTTTGCCTGGTTGTACCTGCAGTGGACTTGCTGGACTTGCGCAGGAAAAAAAGTGAAATTTGTTCACTACTTGTAATCACAATTCTACAGCAAATCTCTCTTTGCATGTGAATAGGGATTATCGGGCACTGAGAAGGAGGCCCTATGTGTCTCCGTCAGCCACCAGCTCTCCCCGGAGACAGCGTTACAATGCCTTCATGCAGGACGTGAGACTCCAACAGACAGTGGAGCTGGGCGCAAACTTCTTTCCTCTTGCAGTATAAATGTGGCCTGAACTTGCCAGAAATTATGGATAGGAGTTGTTTTTGCTAACTCCTTGGCATATTCTAGCAATGGCTATTTAAGGAATGTAGATGGGATTGGGAATTATAGCAGATGGCGGGGGTATCATTTAGCTGGTTCCATACATAAGAGCTGTTGAGTTGTTCTAGTTATGATCTACCTTGCTCCAGTTCCAGCCCAAATTTGTCCCATGATGTTATGAGCCCCTGTGCCTGCATGCCTGTGCATTTTCCCACTCCATAAAGAATCTTCTATGTCCAGCAGATCAATAGGACCACATCTTGGATCACTTTCACCACGCAGAAGATAATTTCTGGTGCTGCTCTACATGGCTTTTCTCATCATGATAAAAATAATGCTTCCCAGGTGTGACCAAGTAGACTGAAATGCAAGGAACCATTGGATCAAAGTATGCCTTGCGCCAAATTGCGAATAAAGAAGTGCTTTAATCTTTCATGCTTATTTTTCCTCCTTCTCTTTCTCCTGCAGGTCTCTGTGTGGCTGATCCGGTGAGAGTGGAGGTGTTTAAAGATGTCTTCCTCAACGCGCACATGCCTTACTCGGTTGTTCGTGGCGAACAGATTGAGCTGATTGGCTCTGTTTATAACTACAGAGACTCCAGAGTTAGGGTAATCAGTTTTTATTTTCTGAAAAACAACTTTCCTAAAACACAGTAGAGAGGTGTCCTGAGTAATGCTTTTAATATCCCTCTCACATCTATGTCCTCTGGCCCAACATGGATCATGGTTCACTGTTGCAATGTTGGGTATAATATTGTGTTATTTGACTTTGGGTGTGGAGGCTAAGCAGACACATCCTTGCAACTGGTGGAGTGTTCTTCCTAAATCTTGCTTAGCTTTTCTCCACAGAGTATACCTAGAGCTATCTTAAAATTTATATTCCTTATTAAACTAGGTTACACAGTGGTAAGGGATTCCCCACCAAGAAACAAGTAGCTTTCTGCTCAGCTTCCTAAACATCTGATCTAGAGTCGCCACCTCCCTCTAGGTCATTATGGGAGCGGTTTTCCATCTTAGACTTTTGTGTGGCAGCCTAAAGCACACCTGAAAACAATGATTTGTTCATGGAAATTTCAGCGTCGTGGCGGGAAAAAAATATGTTGTAAAAGTTGATGTAGGCGAGCCGTGCAGCACAAAAGAAAGGCGCGAGGTCGCCTTGTTAAATTTGAAGCATGGTATGTTTAATTGTAAAACATTTACAGGGAGTGAGATGATTAACCTAAACTAATGTAACTCCAATTCGCAAAATACAATGAAAAAGTCAACATTCCAGCACAGACCCTCATCCAGGCTAGGCTGTAGCACATACACACAAAAGAACATGCACACAAAGGAACATGTTGCAAGTTTGTTTATGCCAGTTGACATAAGGATGCCAATCAGGGGAAGGTTCAATTGATCTTCAGAGGGCATTAATCCCTGTTCTTTTTTGAGGAACAACAGCACTCAAGAGCATGTGTGAAGACATCAGCGACAGACTGTAGGTGGGTTCACAGACATTTATCACCCACAGTGCAGAAGGCTACTGAAATAATTGAATGTATCAGAAGAATCTTGGTCATTGAACAGGATTGGTTTAGTCTCCTATCTGGAGTGAAACCAGATTGATGTCAACCCAACATGGCTCTGTCTCAAGACATTTTTGAAAGCCGCTGGCCAATACATTTTCAAGAAACTTGGATAATCAGGGTAGTCGGGTATGGGCCAAGCATTTTGTCAATGCGGTTAAATAATTCTTAACACCACATTGTACCCATTCTGCTGCAACTCACTGAGCTGGAAATGTGCCCCCAAACTTTCTCTCACTTCCCCTCCGATAGAGGTGGTAGAACTGCTAATTTTCCATTGGCCAAGCCTCAGCTGGCTCCGTCAGCACATCACCCAACACAGATCTATTGTCAAAACAGCACTCTAAGAGCCGCTGTGTTTAAGTCGGACCTTCAAATGTAGTTTTTTCCAGTTTTCAGTAGGCATGTAAACGAAGACAGTTGTAAACAGAGAAATGGCTAAAAGAAAACTCCCAGTGTGTCAGTGCATTTCTTTAAGAAACAACCCCCTGTTGACCAGCACACCCACTTTTGCAATTTTGTTGACAGTCTTTCTACAGTATGGGTGGAAGCACTTCTGGTAAACATTCCCTGCCAGTAGAACAGGGAGCTTTAAATATGAAGGGCCTTCTGCTCCTAGGTCTGCTGCTGATGGGGCAGGGAAGGTGGAGTCTCCACCACCCTGTGGCTCAGTGGCCAGCCTGCTGAAGTCTAGGTTGGACCAGAGAGCTCCATAACAGTTGACCGTATGGTAACATTTGGTGTAATATGATGAAAAAGAAAAGATATGTACTAGTTAACCATCAGTGAATGCATACCAAAGAGTAACAAGAGAACAATAAAAAGCACCTTTGTGGTAATAAATGTAGCTATGTAGAAACTGGTTATTGTAGTCTTATTAAACCCTTGTTACCTAGTAAATACACACCATTAGGGTAGATAATTATGTTACTCAGTAGGTTAGTGTGGAAAGGAGATGATTTAGAGCAATGAAGCAATATCCTCAAAGAGCTATTCAAAATCTCACATAATTGCTACAGATATACTTCATGTTTATATTTCACAGTGCTTACTTTATAATCACTCACAATTGACCTCCAAGTTTAGAGTTGTTTCATATTAAATAAACTGTGCTCATAGCACATCTTGTGTATTGCAAAGTAGTACCTACATAACAGTTAATTAGGGCTTTACTTCTACTACACATACGCGTGGGCTTGACATCTTGCTGGTGGTAAGCATATGAATAAGCAAGTGGCATAGAAGGGACTTTTAATTGCTGTATGTGTGGTTCTACTGCAAGGTATAGAAGTTACCTCATTCATGGTGTAATAGAACAGGCCTTTGAAAGGTAAACAGGCATGTACCTTCAAGTAGTCTCTCTACACTCCAAAAAGGGCTGTATGTCTGCCTCAGCAGCCTGCCTGAATCCCAACAGAGCCGCTTGGGGCCAGAGGAGGGATTCATATCCACATCTTGTCTCCCATTTTGTGCCTAATTCCAGGCTGTTTTATTGCATATTCTGGGCCCAATTCACAAAGGGACTTACATGTAATAAAGCTATGAGTGCGTAGTCTTCGCATTGGTGATGCAGTCTCTGCACTTGTGGCGGAATCTCCACATGTGTTGGAATTTCCATATGGCGCTCTCTGCGAGAAATTATAGATGGATAATTTCTGGCCCTGGTTGTGGAGATTCCTTCACAAGGGCGGAGCCTCCTCTACGAGTGCAGACTCCATCACGAGTGCGGAGAATCTTCCACGAGTGCAGACTTCATCGCGAGTGCGGAGATTCCTCCACGAGTACAGACTTCAACACGAGTGCGGAGACTCCTCACTCATAACTTTCCTACACGTAAGTCCATTTGTGAATCAGGTCTTCAGGGTTTATTACTGAGAATGTAAAGTCCCACCCCCGTCATAGTTTCTTCACGATGGGGCTTTGCTATGGGAATGCCATCTCAAGAGATCTCAAGTTGCCCATCTTGTTAGCTGGTTTGGCAAAGATAAGTGGAGGTTATAGAGTTAGCTGCCAGGTAATGCTATAGGTTGGTAAGCACTCACAATATGCCTCTCTCTCTATGACTCTCTCCTCCACGTTTTAACAACAGTGTCTCAACCGGATTTAGTGAGGAAGGCAAATACACAAGTATTTGCCTTCCTCATTAAATCCAAAGCAAAGCAAAGAAAGGAGAGACTTGAGAATGCGTTGTGAGTTGCGCTGTATGACCGATCATACAGCGCACCTCACGGCGCATTCTCAACTTTGGTTCACAAACAATTATCTGTCTTCCATTCATTGAAGAGGAACCATTGTTTTTGTATATATTGCTCTTCAACCTTGCCACTTTGCTTCCATTGCTGTGTTTTCCACCTGTCACTCGCGCCGTCACTCTTTGTTTCACGAGCACCACGTGCACAAAGCCCCCTTGGGTTGCCGCCCCATTTTATGCCGACAGTGCTTTTATTATAACTGTCCTGTATAAAGTGTGAATTCAATATATGATGCCATGAGCACTTTTTCAAAAAAGATACCGGGAGTCTCTCCTTTCTTTGCTACCTTGTAATGTCGTGTACATACTTGTGTATTTGCCTTCCTCATTTAGGGGCCGATTATGATGGCGGACGGACCTGAGTCCGTCCGCCACCATAGAGTAGGAGGGAACCTCCGAATTGCCTGCGGAGTTCCCTCCTGTGCAATTAGGATGTGACCGCCACCCTGGCGGTCCCATCCTCAATCTTTAACATTGCGGCGGGTGCAGCTTCAAGCTGCACCCGCCGCAATGTTAAAAATGCATGCACGGCATTTGCGTGCACAAAGCAGCAGGCACCGCGCGGTGCCTGCCGCTTTGTCCACACAAATGCAGGGGGGTACCATAGGTACCCCCCATGTGCACCCCCCAACCCTCTTCACCCAGGGGGCCCGCAACGGGCCCCCGAAGTAAAGGTCCGTATGCTTTTCCACAGCGGAAAAGCCGCCGTGGAAAAGCATACTTTCTACGCGATCATAATATGGCTGGCGGTAGACACCGCCAGCCATGTTATTGCTTTTCCGCCGCGGTCGGAAGGTGACCGCGGCGGAAAAGCTGCGGACTGAAAAACGATCCCCCAGCCATCCTAATCTGGCGGGGGGTCTTTTTCAGTCCGCAGCAGTTTTCCCGCATCCTCCGGGCCGGCGGTGGATTCCGACACTGTTGTTAAAACGTATATATACCTAGATCTCAATCCGGTCTATGGGTTATACTTCTGTTGTTCTTTATTTTATTACTCTCTCTTCCAGGCGTGCCTCACAATGGCAGTCGGAGAGGAAATCTGTTTATTCAAAGGCATGTCCGCCAAAGTAAAAGGGATCCAGACCACCTCTTGCAGCTATTCCTATCTTCAGGCCTCCTCCGTCACCGCGGTGAAGTTCAAAGTCCTGCCCCTGGAGCTTGGGCTGCACACCATCAACTTCACACTCACCTCTGAATATGGAAATGAAATTGTGGTGAAAACATTGAGGGTCGTGGTACGTATGGATGATATCATTTATTTTTTGAGGGGAGATGTCTTTATTTGTTTTTCAATGTGGGAGCAGAACATTGCTAAATATTGTAAGAGGGTGATGGGAGTTACTGCCAGGTCCTTTTCTATTTGTTCTCACTTTGGCTACGTCATAGCAGGTGATTTTGGCTTCACTACTTCTCAATATATACGTTTGCATTTGAGTAAGATGCTCCTGACATTTTCAGCAAATTCTCGTTGACTGAACTGTTCAGACTTGCTTTCTACCTGAACTCACCAGAAAGGAAGGGTTACACTAGAACAACATAGGACAATGCACAACCCTTTGAACTGGACTCCCACAACATTTGTCAGTATGCTTTCAACTCTTCTAATGCTCAGAAATAACAGAAAGGGGGCATCTAGTCCATTCGTTGACATGTAGAGTAAAGTAAGTCTTTTTGGCTCTGTGGTAGCCTCTACTGTGTATCCTATATCTTGATTGCTCTGTCGTTGCCTCTCCTCTGTATCCTATCTCTTGATTGCTCTGCGGTAGCCACTCCTGTGTATCCTATCTCTAAATTGCTCTATGCTAGCCTTTCCTGTATATCCTATCTCTTGATTGCTCTGCGATAACATCTCCTGTGTATCCTATCTGTTGATAGCACTGCTGTAGCCTCTCCTGTGTATTCTATCTCTAAATTGCTCTGGGGTAGCCTCTCCTGTGTATCCTATCTCTTGATTGCTCTGCGGTAGCCTCTCCTTTGTATCCTATCTCTTGATTGCTCTGCGGTAGCCACTCCTGTGTATCCTATCTCTAAATTGCTCTATGCTAGCCTTTCCTGTATATCCTATCTCTTGATTGCTCTGCGATAACATCTCCTGTGTATCCTATCTGTTGATAGCTCTGCTGTAGCCTCTCCTGTGTATCCTATGTCTTGATTGATCTGCAGTAGCCTTTCCTGTATATCCTATCTCTTGATTGCTCTGCGATAACATCTCCTGTGTATCCTATCTGTTGATAGCACTGCTGTAGCCTCTCCTGTGTATTCTATCTCTAAATTGCTCTGGGGTAGCCTCTCCTGTGTATCCTATCTCTAAATTGCTCTGGGGTAGCCTCTCATGTGTATCCTATCTCTTGACTGCTCTATGGTAGCCTCTCCTGTGTATCCTATCTCTAAATTGCTCTGTCGTTGCCTCTCCTGTGTATCCTATCATCTTTTGATTGCTCTGTAGTAGCCTCTCCTGTATATCCCATCTCTTGATTGCTCTGTGGTAGCCTCTCCTGTGTATCCTATGTCTTTATTGATCTGCAGTAGCCTCTCCTGTCTATCCTATCTCTTGATTGCTCTGCGGTAGCCTCTCCTGTATATCCTATCTCTTGATTGCTCTGTGGCAGCCTCTCCTGTGTATCCTATCTCTTGATTGCTCTGCGGTAGCCTCTCCTGTGTATCCGATCTCTTGATTGCTCTGCGGTAACATCCCCTGTGTATCCCATCATCTCTTGATTGCTCTGCGGTAGCCTCTCCTGTGTATCCTATCTCTTGATTGCTCTGCGGTAGCCTCTCCTGTATATCCTATCTCTTGATTGCTCTGCGGTAGCCTCTCTTGCGTATCCTATCTCTTGATTGCTCTGCGGTAACCTCCCCTGTGTATCCCATCATCTCTTGATTGCTCTGCGGTAGCCTCTCCTGTATATCCTATCTGTTGATAGCTCTGCTGTATCCTCTCTTGCGTATCCTATGTCTTGATTGCTCTGCGGTAGCCTCTCCTGTGCATCCTATCTATAAATTGCTCTATGCTAGCCTTTCCTGTATATCCTATCTCTTGATTGCTCTGCGATAACATCTCCTGTGTATCCCATCTGTTGATAGCTCTGCTGTAGCCTCTCCTGTGTATCCTATCTCTAAATTGCTCTGTGGTAGCCTCTACTGTGTATCCTACCTGTTGATAGCTCTGCTGTAGCCTCTCCTGTGTATCCTATCTCTAAATTGCTCTGGGGTAGCCTCGACTGTGTATCCTATCGCTTGACTGCTCTGCGATAGCCTCTCCTGTGTATCCTATCTCTAAATTGCTCTGTCGTTGCCTCTCCTGTGTATCCTATCATCTTTTGATTGCTCTGCAGTAGCCTCTCCTGTATATCCTATCTCTTGATTGCTCTGTCGTAGCCTCTGCTGTGTATCCTATGTCTTGATTGATCTGCGGTAGCCTCTCTTGTGTATCCTATCTCTTGGTTGCTCTGTGGTAGCCTCTCCTGTGTATCCTATCTCTTGATTGCTCTGCAGTAGCCTCTCCTGTGTATCCTATCTCTAAATTGCTCTGTGGTAGCCTCTACTGTGTATCCTATCTGTTGATAGCTCTGCTGTATCCTCTCCTGTGTATCCTATCTCTTGATTGCTCTGCGGTAGCCTCTCCTGTGTATCCTATCTCTAAATTGCTCTATGCTATCCTTTCCTGTATATCCTATCTCTTGATTGCTCTGCGATAACATCTCCTGTGTATCCTATCTGTTGATAGCTCTGCTGTAGCCTCTCCTGTGTATCCTATCTCTAAATTGCTCTGTGGTAGCCTCTACTGTGTATCCTATCTGTTGATAGCTCTGCTGTAGCCTCTCCTGTGTATCCTATCTCTAAATTGCTCTGTGGTAGCCTCTCCTGTGTATCCTATCTCTTGACTGCTCTGCGATAGCATCTCCTGTGTATTCTATCTGTTGATAGCTCGGCTGTAGCCTCTCCTGTGTATCCTCTCTCTAAATTGCTCTGTGGTAGCCTCTCCTGTGTATCCTATCTCTTGATTGCTCTGCAGTAGCCTGTCCTGTGTATCCTATCTCTAAATTGCTCTATGCTATCCTTTCCTGTATATCCTATCTCTTGATTGCTCTGCGATAACATCTCCTGTGTATCCTATCTGTTGATAGCTCTGCTGTAGCCTCTCCTGTGTATCCTATCTCTAAATTGCTCTGTGGTAGCCTCCGCTGTGTATCCCATCATCTCTTGATTGCTCTGCGGTAGCCTCTCCTGTATATCCTATCTCTTGATTGCTCTGCGGTAGCCTCTCCTGTGTATCCTATCTCTAAATTGCTCTATGCTATCCTTTCCTGTATATCCTATCTCTTGATTGCTCTGCGATAACATCTCCTGTGTATCCTATCTGTTGATAGCTCTGCTGTAGCCTCTCCTGTGTATCCTATCTCTAAATTGCTCTGTGGTAGCCTCTACTGTGTATCCTATCTGTTGATAGCTCTGCTGTAGCCTCTCCTGTGTATCCTATCTCTAAATTGCTCTGTGGTAGCCTCTCCTGTGTATCCTATCTCTTGACTGCTCTGCGATAGCATCTCCTGTGTATTCTATCTGTTGATAGCTCTGCTGTAGCCTCTCCTGTGTATCCTCTCTCTAAATTGCTCTGTGGTAACCTCTACTGTGTATCCTATCTGTTGATAGCTCTGCCGTAGCCTCTCCTGTGTATCCTATCTCTAAATTGCTCTGTGGTAGCCTCTCCTGTGTATCCTATCTCTTGATTGCTCTGTGGTAGCCTCTCCTGTGTATCCTATCTCTTGATTGCTCTGCAGTAGCCTCTCCTGTGTATCCGATCTCTTGATTGCTCTGTGGTAGCCTCTCCTGTGTATCCTATCTCTTGATTGGTCTGCGGTAGCCTCTCCTGTGTATCCTATCTCTTGTTTGGTTTGCTGTAGCCTCTCCTGTGTACCCTATCTCTTGACTGCTCTGTGGTAGCCTCTCCTGTGTATCCTATCTCTTGATTGCTCTGCGGTAGCCTCTCCTGTGTATCCTATCTCTAAATTGCTCTGTGGTAGCCTCTCCTCTGTGTCTTATGTCTTAATTGCTCTACGCTAGCCTTTCCTGTATATCCTATCTCTTGATTGCTCTGCGATAGCATCTCCTGTGTATCCTATCTGTTGATAGCTCTGCTGTAGCCTCTCCTGTGTATCCTATCTCTAAATTGCTCTGCTATAGCCTCTACTGTGTATCCTATCCGCTGATAGCTCTGCTGTAGCCTCTCCTGTGTATCCTATCTCTAATTTGCTCTGTGGTAGCCTCTACTGTGTATCCTATCTGTTGATAGCTCTGCTGTAGCCTCTCCTGTGTATCCTATCTCTAAATTGCTCTGTGGTAGCCTCTCCTGTGTATTCTATCTCTAAATTGCTCTGTGGTAGCCTCTCCTGTGTATCCTATCTCTAAATTGCTCTGTGGTAGCCTCTCCTGTGTATCCTATCTGTTGGTAGCTCTGCAGTAGCCTCTCCTGTGTATCCTATCTCTAAATTGCTCTGTGGTAGCCTCTCCTGTGTATCCTATCTCTAAATTGCTCTGTGGTAGCCTCTCCTGTGTATCCTATATGTTGGTAGCTCTGCTGTAGCCTCGCCCGTGTATCCTATCTCTAAAGTGCTCTGTGGTAGCCTCTCCTGTGTATCCTATCTGTTGGTAGCTCTGCAGTAGCCTGTCCTATGTATCCTATCTCTAAATTGCTCTGTGGTAGCCTCTCCTGTGTATCCTATCTCTAAATTGCTCTGTGGTAGCCTCTCCTGTGTATTCTATCTGTTGGTAGCTCTGCTGTAGCCTCGCCTGTGTATCCTATCTCTAAAGTGCTCTGTGGTAGCCTCTCCTGTGTATCCTATCTCTAAAGTGCTCTGTGGTAGCCTCTCCTGTGTATCCTATCTGTTGGTAGCTCTGCAGTAGCCGCTCCTGTGTATCCTATCTCTAAATTGCTCTGTGATAGCCTCTCCTGTGTATCCTATCTCTAAATTGCTCTGTGGTAGCCTCTCCTGTGTATCCTATCTGTTGGTAGCTCTGCTGTAGCCTCTCCTGTGTATCCTATCTCTACATTGGTCTGTGGTAGCCTCTCCTGTGTATCCTATCTGTTGGTAGCTCTGCAGTAGCCTCTCCTGTGTATCCTATCTCTACATTGCTCTGTGGTAGCCTCTCCTGTGTATCCTATCTCTTGATTGCTCTGTGGTAGCCTCTCCTGTGTATCTTATCTCTGGATTGCTCTATGGTAGCCTCTCCTGCGTATCTTATCTCTGGATTGCTCTTTGGTAGCCTCTCCTGTGTATCTTATCTCTGGATTGCTCTATGGTAGCCTCTCCTGTGTATCTTATCTCTGGATTGCTGTATGGTAGCCTCTCCTGTGTATCTTATCTCTGGATTGCTCTATGGTAGCCTCTCCTGTGTATCCTATCTCTTGATTGCCCTGTGGTAGCCTCTCCTGTGTATCCTATCTCTTGATTGCTCTATGGTAGCCTCTCCTGTGTATCCTATCTCTTGATTGCTCTGTGGTAGCCTTTCCTGTGTATCCTATCTCTTGGTTGCTCTGTGGTAGCCTCTCCTGTGTATCCTATCTCTTGATTGCTCTATGGTAGCCTCTCCTGTGTATCCTATCTCTTGATTGCTCTGTGGTAGCCTCTCCTGTGTATCCTATCTCTTGATTGCTCTGTGGAAGCCTCTCCTGTGTATCCTATCTCTTGATTGCTCTATGGTAGCCTCTCCTGTGTATCCTATCTCTTGATTGCTCTATGGTAGCCTCTCCTGTGTATCCTATCTCTTGATTGCTCTGTGGAAGCCTCTCCTGTGTATCCTATCTCTTGATTGCTCTGTGGTAGCCTCTCCTGTGTATCTTATCTCTGGATTGCTCTATGGTAGCCTCTCCTGTGTATCCTATCTCTTGATTGCCCTGTGGTAGCCTCTCCTGTGTATCCTATCTCTTGATTGCTCTGTGGTAGCCTCTCCTGTGTATCCTATCTCTTGATTGCTCTGTGGTAGCCTTTCCTGTGTATCCTATCTCTTGATTGCTCTGTGGTAGCCTCTCCGGTGTATCCTATCTCTTGATTGCTCTATGGTAGCATCTCCTGTGTATCCTATCTCTTGATTGCTCTGTGGTAGCCTCTCCTGTGTATCCTATCTCTTGATTGCTCTGTGGTAGCCTCTCCTGTGTATCTTATCTCTGGATTGCTCTATGGTAGCCTCTCCTGTGTATCCTATCTCTTGATTGCCCTGTGGTAGCCTCTCCTGTGTATCCTATCTCTTGATTGCCCTGTGGTAGCCTCTCCTGTGTATCCTATCTCTTGATTGCTCTATGGTAGCCTCTCCTGTGTATCCTATCTCTTGATTGCTCTGTGGTAGCCTTTCCTGTGTATCCTATCTCTTGGTTGCTCTGTGGTAGCCTCTCCTGTGTATCCTATCTCTTGATTGCTCTATGGTAGCCTCTCCTGTGTATCCTATCTCTTGATTGCTCTGTGGTAGCCTCTCCTGTGTATCCTATCTCTTGATTGCTCTGTGGAAGCCTCTCCTGTGTATCCTATCTCTTGATTGCTCTATGGTAGCCTCTCCTGTGTATCCTATCTCTTGATTGCTCTATGGTAGCCTCTCCTGTGTATCCTATCTCTTGATTGCTCTGTGGAAGCCTCTCCTGTGTATCCTATCTCTTGATTGCTCTGTGGTAGCCTCTCCTGTGTATCTTATCTCTGGATTGCTCTATGGTAGCCTCTCCTGTGTATCCTATCTCTTGATTGCCCTGTGGTAGCCTCTCCTGTGTATCCTATCTCTTGATTGCTCTGTGGTAGCCTCTCCTGTGTATCCTATCTCTTGATTGCTCTGTGGTAGCCTTTCCTGTGTATCCTATCTCTTGATTGCTCTGTGGTAGCCTCTCCGGTGTATCCTATCTCTTGATTGCTCTATGGTAGCCTCTCCTGTGTATCCTATCTCTTGATTGCTCTGTGGTAGCCTCTCCTGTGTATCCTATCTCTTGATTGCTCTGTGGTAGCCTCTCCTGTGTATCTTATCTCTGGATTGCTCTATGGTAGCCTCTCCTGTGTATCCTATCTCTTGATTGCCCTGTGGTAGCCTCTCCTGTGTATCCTATCTCTTGATTGCTCTGTGGAAGCCTCTCCTGTGTATCCTATCTCTTGATTGCTCTGTGGTAGCCTCTCCTGTGTATCCTATCTCTGGATTGCTCTATGGTAGCCTCTCCTGTGTATCCTATCTCTGGATTGCTCTATGGTAGCCTCTCCTGTGTATCCTATCTCTTGATTGCCCTGTGGTAGCCTCTCCTGTGTATCCTATCTCTTGATTGCTCTGTGGTAGCCTCTCCTGTGTATCCTATCTCTTGATTGCTCTATGGTAGCCTCTCCTGTGTATCCTATCTCTTGATTGCTCTGTGGTAGCCTCTCCGGTGTATCCTATCTCTTGATTGCTCTATGGTAGCCTCTCCTGTGTATCCTATCTCTTGATTGCTCTGTGGTAGCCTCTCCTGTGTATCCTATCTCTTGATTGCTCTGTGGTAGCCTCTCCTGTGTATCCTATCTCTTGATTGCTCTATGGTAGCCTCTCCTGTGTATCCTATCTCTTGATTGCTCTATGGTAGCCTCTCCTGTGTATCCAATCTCTTGATTGCTCTGTGGAAGCCTCTCCTGTGTATCCTATCTCTTGATTGCTCTGTGGTAGCCTCTCCTGTGTATCCTATCTCTTGATTGCTCTATGGTAGCCTCTCCTGTGTATCCTATCTCTTGATTGCTCTGTGGTAGCCTCTCCTGTGTATCCTATCTCTTGATTGCTCTATGGTAGCCTCTCCTGTGTATCCTATCTCTTGATTGCTCTGTGGTAGCCTTTCCTGTGTATCCTATCTCTTGATTGCTCTGTGGTAGCCTCTCCTGTGAATCCTAGAGTTGGTTTTATGTTCATCAATCTTGCACTTGTGCCTTTGCTGTTTCAATTTTCGATTAACCGGTATTTTTAAGGTTATGGTTAAGTTGAAAGTCTGGTAATTAATAGGTGATCTATGTTGTACATTGCATAGAACCTCAATACAGTGACTACAACTGAAAAACACTGGCCAGACAGACAGCCTATTCAGCAAGCTATGAAAATGCAAGCAGTGATATTTGTAGTAAACAGCCAGAGCTCAATTCATTAACCTTTGGTTACACGTCTGCGAAGTGCAGTCGCAGTTCCATGCAGAGCCTGCATGGATGGGGGAACCAGGGAGTGAAAACACTGCACCTGTAGTTTCAGATGGCCCTCCTTGCATAACAATGCAGCAGGCAAATCCCTGAAATGTTATTTTGTGTGTGTTTGACAAGTTTTCTTTTGCCTTAACTTTCACCTTTTGATTGAAAGAAAAGTCTGTGTATATTAAACCAGTGGATGAAAAACTAGACACAGCCCTTTGACAAACCTGTCTGGTCATCGGAAGAACTGAAGAAACACCTCAGAGCCTTCACAAGTGTGGTAGGGAATTGAAGTGAGAGACAGATCCATGGCTCTGTCATTCATTGACAGCAAACCTGGCCTGATTTTCAAGCCCTCCTTCCATTCATTTATTGGGTGTTTAATAACTAATTGTAGAAGTATAATAGAAAACTGTTTATAAGCATTTGTAAGTAAGGTGGGCACGACAACAAAGGCGCGGCATATAAATGTTTTTTCGCCAGTGTGTTCTTAACCACTCGGTCCCCCATACGCTTTGAAGTGGACTCTCAAAGAGACTCATCGTTAGATCTACCCATCTGAATGCTCACTGAGAACTGGCGCTCTGAGACGTGTGGACGGGATTGCTTCCTAAGAGTATTGTAGGTGAAAATAAAAACAATTTATTAAGATTGGCTAAACTCTTCTAAACTTACACTTTCATGGATGCGAAAGCATTTTAGCTTTTACAAAAAATCTCTGGAAAAATCCCTACCACCAATCTTCGAAGGGCCTTTCAATACTGACCATCTTGCTCCTCTTGTGACTAGGCATGCAAAGAAGTTTGTGCAGTTAGAGAACCACACAAAGACTTAATTTTGATAATTGTAACTCATTTTGTCTGAACGAGTCATGCAGTCCATGATAAGTAGAATCAAGACTCCCTTCCCTTGCAAATGTGTAATGCTGGATCTGTATACATGATGGGAAGTGTTCTATTGTCCACTTTATGAAAATACTTACCTTTGTATTCTGTACATACAACTTGTGAAGAATCTTGATTAACCCCTTGAGTGCTGGTGACGGAACCACTCCATCACCAGCCACGGATGGGCTGTGCTAATGATGGAGTGGTTCCGTCGCGGCCCGGCCGCCGCGCCTGCGGGATATTAATTTCGCGCCTGCGCGGAGCGTTCTATTAGGCAGGCGCGGCCGTGACGGAACCACTCCATCATTAGCACAGCCCACCCATGGCTGGTGATGGAATTACTGCCGCGGCCAAGGGGTTAAAGGTCAACAAAGAAATGTAAACCAAAAAATTAAAAATAACCCTCAATGAATCCGAATGAATGACTAAAAATCAGCCTACAGAGAGTCTAAATAAATGTGATACCAGTAAACTCATGGCACTACAACTAAGAGTTCTACCCCCATTGACCTTCTGTACGTTACTTGCCAACCCAGGTATGCTGATGCAGATTACATATACGAATCTCCTGGCACGTTATATACAGTGCCCTGGTGTTTTTAGGCTTTCTTGCATTAATGAGTCCAGCACAGATTAGATTTGCATTACATGCTACATAAACTCGGATAACTCACAACTTATTTTGCACAGTAAACATTACCAGTATCTTTCCACTTGATCACATGACAATTCGGAGTTATGATTAACCTATGCAATAGTGTTCCTTCCTGTGAAAGGACAGAAGTAGAGAAACCTGCCACAGATCTTGACAAGGTTTCTCTTGACTGTGTGCTCCTTTTCTGCAAGAGGAAGGACTAACGTGTGAGGTTAATGATCTGTTCTCGAAAGACTCTTATGGTGCACACAAAGATTGAAATCTAAGATGGGCTCCACTAGTATTTCTCCCTTTGTTTTTATTTAAATGTTACCCACGGGCAATCACGCAAGGTCAACACAGGGAACCTGAATATAATACAAAGATAGAAGTGCACACTTTTGGAGAAAAAACACCGATTCCAATTGTGCCACTGCCAGGCAGTCGTACTTTGAATCTTACTACAGAACCAGTTACTGGCTGCATGGAGAAAACAGCAGTGCTTAAACAGACGCCTTGAGTGGTACCGACTGTTCCTGCCATAGTAATCTTTCTGAGGAGTGAACTTCACGGTTGCTGTCCAGAAGTCGACAAACAGAAACACGTTACCTTTCTGCGCGCACCATATCCAACATGCAAAGCTATCTTTCAAAGCACAGGGCGATCTCCGGGCATCTTTGTAAAGGGAAATCAAACGTGCTCCTTACAAATCAAACGTGCTCCTTTCGACAACACCCTTCACACGCGTTGAAAACGGCGGGTCTGGGAGCCACGTCACGTGAGTGACATTTCGAACATCGTCGATGTCCGGACGCCAACGTCGTATAGCTGAGCTAATTGGACAATAATCTTGTCCGGCGGCCGGGTAAGGGTGCCACCATCACGTGGGGTGACACCGTGAGTGAGCCTCGGCTGTAAATCGCTACAGGAATCCTGATTTATGTAGCGGTTAAAAGAAGAGGCTCACTCACGGTGTCACCCCACGTGATGGTGTCACCCGGTGGGTCCGCCCTCCCCACCCCACCAAGTGACGCCACTGGCCTATGCAGAACATGACCATGTATGATGTAGGTCAAGTGCGTAGCCAGGGCAGTTGGGACTGAACGTCCCCTCAGGTGGTCACAGTAGCATGTACAACAAAGAATGCTGTGATCAGTACAGCCTTAATATCAATGCATACTAATATCATTAGTAAATAAATTTAGTAAAGATAGTAATTAAATCAATTAGTAAGAATACGATATAGCTTGTGAGTTGCCTAAGCAACCAAAACGGTTAATGTGATCCAGTTGCAGAAAAATGAGGAGTGCAAGAAATGAAAACAATATAAGTACAATTCGATATTGTAACTTTGAATATTGGCTTCACTTCTCGGTGGTTAAATTTGGATCTCAGGGGTGTAAGGGGCACATGCATCAAGGGTTTTTGCATTTGCAAACGGTGCGAATCGCAAAAATCGGCCGTTTGCAAATGCAAATCCTTTTTTGAGATGCATTAAGGTTTTTGCTTTTTTCGCAATTTAAGAAATCACAATTTATTTGCGATTTCTTAAATTGCGATTGCATTTAAGGAATCGTAATTTTGCGATTTCTTAAATGCAATGCATGATTTTTTTAAATTGCGAAATCGCAAATAGGAAGTGGTAAATTACCATGAAGTCAACCTTCATGGTAATTTGCAAAAACTTCCAAAAATGCACAAAAGGGCATTTTTGTAAGTTTCAGTTTACACACACACATGCCCTTGGGGCATGTGTGTGTGAAACAAGTAATTAAAAGTTCATTTCAGGGGTGCAACCCCCCTGCACCCTTGAAATTGCATTCTCATTTTGCGATTCCTTAATTGCGAATCGCAAAATGAGAATGCCTTCACATTCATTCCTATGGGCCTCTAGGCCCATAGGAATCAATGAAAAGGGATTCCTTAATTGCGATTTGCAAATTGTGAATCGCAATTAAGGAAAATTAAGAAATCGCCAAAAAATTGCGATTTCTTGATGCATTGCCGTTTGCGAATTCTTAATTGCGATTCCTTAATTTTCGCAATTAAGAATTTGCAAACGGGAACATTGATGCATGTGGCCGTAAGTTTCTAACTCTTACTTGTTCTTCTTGACTATACTGGTTGTGGGATTTAGAGCATATGACTTAAATTCTGTTTTCCTAATATTGTACATTTGTGTATTACCAATATGAAACGAAGCTATCATTGTTGTTATTACATGTTCATACCTCTTTCTATTGAATGCTGTTTTCCTGGCTCAAATTGACCTCACAGACTTCATTGTCATGAGTTGTAGCTCGTGCTTGCTTTAATTATTCCT
This sequence comes from Lissotriton helveticus, assembly GCF_964261635.1. Taxonomy (NCBI): domain Eukaryota; kingdom Metazoa; phylum Chordata; class Amphibia; order Caudata; family Salamandridae; genus Lissotriton; species Lissotriton helveticus. The sequence continues at coordinate 129,591,660 of NC_136065.1, forward strand.
GCTATATTTAAAATATTAGCTGCACAGCACTCTGCTGCTTCCTGAGCTGGGTGTGTTCTTTATGAAATTCATCAAATCAGGCCCTGGTGTTATTTCTCAAGCTCCTGTACACATCTCTGTTCCATATAGTGTAATGGTTAAAGTCATCTCTTTTATAATATCTAACCAAGACTTTTGTTTAACTTTAGCCAGAAGGCGTAAAAAAGGAGAAGCTGGCTGGATTCTCCCTGGACCCACAAGGAGTTTATGGTATGGACCAAAGTTAGATTTTGCACCTTTATAGGGACATTCTCTTCTAACACCTATTTGTAATTCAATTCACCCGTAAACTTTACTGTGTCACCTGGATAGCTTGCTTCTGCTGTTGGTAGGTGAAACAAAACACTCACAAGCTCTTCTCATGCTTCTGAATTGTGGCCTCATTTACAAGAAAATTATGCAGCGCTGTGCTGCAAGCCATTTAGATGCACCCTGCTGCGTAATTTTCAAAACACAGAGATGCATTGTATTAACAACAATATGACGCATCCATGGCGCACAACTGGCTGCCATGCACCAGCGCAGGCTCCCTTTCGTCATTTTGCAAGGGTGATTGCGCAGTGGGGATGATTGCAGAATGTATAGACAGAGGAAAAATTGAGAAAAATAAAGTGTTTCTCCTCATTGCGCCATTCCTACCCCTCTCCTGGAGAGGCGTAGGATGTTGACGCATTACTAGCTTTACAAAATGTTGTAAATCTAGGAATGTGTCAGGTTCCATGGATGTTGCATGGGAGTACCCAGAGCAACACTCATGGAATACCCCTTTTACGCAGAGTAATGCGTGGAAGGGGCCCATATTTAGAAGCCATGAAAAATCCTGAAAAGTGACTTAATGTGGCATTGTAAATATGGGCAAGCCCATTGCGCCGCCGGTGTGTAAAAAAAAGTGATGCACCGGCTGCGCAATGGGCTTGTAAATAAGCTCCTTTGTGTGTATGAAGAAAGAGAGACAAGTCATGCTTTGAGGATAAGGAGTAATCTGATTGGCCCAGTCTCGGGCCAATCAGGCCACTACCTTTGAGTTTACATTTCTGTGAAGCATCTTGGAGCAAAGCATAATAATTGACTAACCTCTGTCTCAGCCTCAGAGGTTTCTGGCATGCCTGCCTCTCTTTCACTTGTCAATGCCTGTTTTGTACTTCTCATGGAACTTGGCCCATCCTTTAGGTTAACAATAAGTGCAATGACCATCAGGTGACTCACACCTTGGTGGCATTTTCTACTTCTTCATCTCCAGTTACCAATAATAATAATAATAATAAAAGAGCTTGTAGAGCGCTCAGTAACGCCATCACGGCATGTCCCCGCGCTGAGCTATCAGTGAAACAGCATGATAAGAGAACCTATGATCTATGCAGTGTATAGATGTGTTTTGAGCAAGGCCCTAAACCGCGCTTCACTGCTCTCCAGTCTCATAGCAAGGGGAAGTTTATTCCATTGTTGAGCTGCTTGGAGCGCAAATGATCGTCCACCTAATCTGGCCTTCCTTATCCTGGGGACTGTCAACAGTCCGGCACCCTCCGAGCGGAGGGTCCTAGTTGGTTCATATTGGCTGACTAAATCCTTTAAGTATGCGGGCGACCTGTCCCAGACAATTCGATGACAGAAGAGGAGGCACTTGAACCGCACCCGTTTCTTCACAGGCAGCCAATGAAGCGCATCCAGCGCCTTTTGCGAGTTAGCTCTCCTAGGTCTTCTCAACACCAACCTGGCGGCGGAGTTCTGGATGACTTGTAGGCGGCCCAAGCTGCCCTCGGTTGCCCCTAGGAACAGAATGTTTCCATAGTCCAACCGCGAGGTCACCAATGCCTGTGTTAGTGTCCTGGCCGCTAGGGGTAGTAGGTCTAAGGTTTTATTTAGGGTCTTTAGTATTCCAAAACATTTGCCCACAAGACGCCTTATGTGGCCATCATACGAGAGGGAGGGATTCATCCAGATTCCCAAGTTCTTAGCCTCCTCACAGGGAGTAGGAGTAGGACCCAGGCATGAAGGCCACCACTCAGCTGACCAATTTTCGCTTTTTCCCCCCACCACCAGCACCTCTGTTTTAGAGCCATTGAGTTTTAAGCAATGGGAGTCCATCCACTCTCCCAGTGCCTGCATGCAGGATTTAAAGTTGGTAGGGGTGTTGGAGGTGTTCTGCGATAGGGAGATCAGCAGCTGGGTGTCGTCGGCGTACGACACCAATTCCACCCCGAATGATTGTACAACTTTCGCCAGAGAGTTACCAAGTAAAATAGGTCCACATGGTGTGCTACCTTTAAATCACAGTCAGTACATCTGGAATTGTAATATCTCAGGCTCTAAATCACAAGTCATATGTCACAGGCAGTACATCAGGAGTCATTACATAGCAGGCAGCAAGGCCGGACTGGGAACAGAAACCGGCACTGACAAACTGCTCGTTCGGCCCCCCTTGGGAGGGGAGGGGAGGTGCGGCCATGCTGTTTGCTAGGGCTGGTTTCGGCCGATTTTGTTACAAGGGGCCGATCTTGCCAACTCCCGGTAACAACAAGCATTTACAATGCAATAGGTCTCGCAATGACATTATTTTGAGCTATTGACATTGTAAATGGCAATGCCTTTGAAAAAATTAAAAAGCATTGTTATTTGCAATACCAAAAGCAACACCTATTGCATTGCATAGCGCGGCGTCCGTGAAGACGGCGCTGTGCTTATTAAAGTTTTTAAAAAAATGTGTGTGTGGGGGTATTGCTAATAGCATTGTAAATGACTGTCTTATTTCTGTTTTAAAAAACCCGGATATAAATAAAAGGCATTGTCACGTACAATGCCAATAGCATAAACTCGAGTAAATGCGAGACCTATTACATTGCAGATGCTGGTTTCAAATTGAAGGAAACATGTTAAATTCAACTGCCTTGTGTTAAAGTGTATGAGAGGATAATGCTTGGAATGTGAAGTGTGAGAAGGTTGTGTGCTCAACTGGTGTTTGCAATTGGTGAGTGGAGATGGGTATAAAATAAAGTCAGCATCAGATATGTCTGAACATAGCAAATTATTTTAATTTTAAAATGTTTATTTTCGATTTAACAAATAAACATACAATAATGCTTTCAATTTCTAAAACAGCAAAGCACTTCATAATACCGAATCAAACCGTACTTTAAAATATAAATGTCTACGAGGTGCCGTACTCCAGCACACTGCCTTTTCTAGCACGGTACTCCAGATAAACCCTGCAGTACTGGACACAATCCGTCAGTTGGCCCTCTGTATTGTGCACAACACTCCAGGTGAGACGTGTGGGACTGTATGCAAACTCTATGGTGTTACTGCTTCATGCAGAGCACTTCTCTTGGTGAGGGCTACGGAATTCGCACAATGCTCAGGTGTGACTGTGTCATAGCCACTATACCTCACATAAGGCCTTCAGAATGGCACACAGTACTCCGGTTGAGACCCCTTGTACTGGCCGTCTCCCAGGAAGGGGCGCTATGCTCCAGGTGAGGTTTTCAGTGGTGACATCACTTCCCTACCCACAGGTCCAGGTACCCTCGCACATGTATAGTTTTATGTCCACGGATGTCTCCCGTGTGATTATTAAGTCCCAGAATGCAAAGAGCTGAACATGTCACAAATGTTGCGGAATTTCTAGAAACCATGCAATGTGTCTAGGGACTGGTTTGTGCACTGAAGTTTTGCATTACACTATATTTAACCGCTTCTGTTCGGGTTTTACTGTATAATGTCCCTTGGATATGTCTGCATGCAACATCTGTAGTCAGAAGTGCCTTTTAAACTAGGTCCTGGCGATCTTCCCGGACTGCACACGTGACGCAGCATTAAAAACAAGTACCTGGAAATCGCTTGAGTTCCTGGCAAGCCACCGGCCCGATCTGGCGCGAAATCCGGAAGTCCGGCAGCGTCATGCTTGCTGTGGGGCGGGACTTCCGCCATAAGCTCGTGCACGAAGTGACTCGCCGAGATGGAAGTGGTGACGCGGGGCTCCCATGCCGGAGGGGGAGCCCGGCGGTGGCGGCAGAAAAGTGGTGAGCCACGTCAATGGAGGCGGAGGAGATGACACCCGGTGAGAGGGACTTGGTGCCTTGGGGGCTCGTGCACAGGCTCGGGCGACTGGTGCGTGTGTGCGCGGGCAGGGCGGCTGGTGCGTGTGTGGGCAGCTGGTGCGTGTGTGCGGGGCTGGGGGCGGCTGGTGCGTGTGTGGGCAGCTGGTGCGTGTGTGCGGGGCTGGGGGCGGCTTGTGTGTGTGTGGGCAGCTGGTGTGCGCGCGCGCGACTGAGGCATGGCTGACTACCTGAGATGTGCACGGCTCGGGCGGCGGGGCTGGGCATGCGCGTCCACGAGGTGCAATCGGCGCTCGTGCCCCAGTCTGTGGTCCCTTCAGAGCTAACTAGGCAGCAATAGGTCTTTCGCTGACGCGAGACCTAAAAACGACCACCCAGGGGCCAAAAACCGTCTCCCACCCTGGTAGCCCACCGGGGAAACGCCCGGTGCCCGCTACGGCCAGTCCGGCCCTGGCAGGCAGTACTTCATGCATATTCTTTTTGAGGAGCACCTATGTGTTTATTTTTTATGAAAATCTATGTCAGAAATAATCTATGTTTCATCTTTGAGAAACCTGAATATGTGTCTGTAGTTTTTCGTTGATCGATTATAATGTGAGGCCTTTTTTAGCCTCCCTACTAAGTTATGAAAGGTTATTTGACCAAATCCGACAGAATCATTGTTGTTTCGGCAGCATGAAAACCCCCATTCTGAGGAATACAGGGTCACCCTAGTGAATTATTACTATGTTGGAGAGATCCAGCAGTTGCTTTTCCTGTTGGCACTGCTGGGTAATTTTAAAGCACAGGTACCCTCCCTCCTCCATATTGGAGTGCTCCTGCATCTATGGATATATGTGTTATTTCTATAGTGTGAATTTAGCCGTACGGCAGCAGAGTGCTGGACAGGGTCGAACACCAGCTTAAAGTCAATAAGGAATAAGAGTGGTAGATGGTTTGTGTACTACTTATGGATTGTGATATAGTGTCCTTTAAAGAGGAATGTTTTCAACTCTTTCCTAAACTGGAGGAGAGTTTTAGTGGTCCTGATTGATGAGTAGATGTTATTCCGGATTATGGGTGCATAGATGGAAAAGGCATTCTGCCTTGTTTGTCCTAATTCCTCTTGGATTATATTACCTTCAATTCCTACACACAGATTAGGTGCTAACACACCACCACAGTACATACTGATGTGATGGGCCCAGTAATATCTCAATTCTAATGCAGAGTTGTCTTTAAACAGAACATTTTAAGATCACTACAGTTCTTGAAACCCTTACTTGGTTGGTTCAGGAATGGATCAGGAACACTTTTTCTTATCCTCTTCCATTAAGCCGGGAAACCAAACTCTTTTTCTGACACCTCTCTGCCAATACTCTATATAGTATAACCATTTTGTAGGCAGTGACATCTTAAGGATTTGTGGGGTCCTGGGCAAGATGTATTTTGGGACAACTTTTTTGGCAAAACTTTGAATTAATCACCACTTTTCACTCATTCATACTTTCATGATACGAAACGATATAGAATATTATATTAAAACTTCAGAAATTATTGCATGCAAAAACAGACAAAAACTAAAGCTGCTTGGTGTCCGTCAGCCAAATGATACCAAAAGAAAGCTTGAACAAGAACTGATAAATCAATTTATTTCTGAGTTAGTATCTACATTTTTTTTTTACTTGCAGCAGCAACATTTTATGTGGAATTCAGTGACTAGCCAGCTTGTTTCTCCCATTGTAGGAAGAACACACTATGGGCAATTTATTGTTTTTTTAGTGGGCTAGTGAATAGATTTAAAATAAGATGTGCACGTTGTGCTTAATATTATAGCTTTAGTTATAAATTATTTGAACTCATAAGAATATCCAGTCGCTACTGGTGATCCTGCGTCAGCAGTGAAATTCAAAGTGCTGTGCTGAGGATTTTCACCATTCCATTGTTTGAAATCTAATAATCTTCTCCTAATTTCTCCTCCCCTGCCTTGTCCCTCCACTTTATATGTGCACACTTCTCTGGCTAGAGAGTTACCTGTGGAAGAGATTTACAGACGTATAAAGAGAAAAATATAGCTAGAGATGTGAAGCAGAGGGAAAAGAGGGTAGAGATAGAGATGATGTAGAAAGATTTGTGAGGAAGGGGGAGAAGTAAAGTAAATAGAGAACAGTGAAGTAGTAAAATATAAAGATAAAAAAAGATGAAGTAAGATGTAGGTAGAAAAAGAAAGTCAGGTGAATTAGTAGGCTTCAGAGTGTGGTAGTAAGAGAAAGCAGTAGTGAGAAGGAACTGTAGAGCGTGGCAGAAGAATACAGTATCCCAAGGGGAGAGGTACCAACATAGATAATGTAGAAAACGAGGTACACTAGGCAGAGGTAAATGGATTAAGAACTAAAGGTAGACAGAGAGACTTGAGGAAAACAAAGAGATGGAAGGTAGAGAGAGAAAAAAAAATGAGAACATGTATAGCACAACAGATCAGCCAGAGAGAGTAGTGTGAAGAGAGAAAAACAGAGCCAGGAGTGAAGGATAGAAAGATAAATATGGTGAAGAAAAAAACATAGGAAGTTGAGTGATGTACATGAAATAGAGAAAGAGTGGTGGAGTTTATTCAGAATTACAGAGATGGGACAGGAAGATATGGTAAAGTAGAGAGATCCATAAAGAAAGAGCCAGAGAGAGATAGCTGAGGTGGAGAGATGAGCTGAACTGGGGAGGGAGGTCCAGAGATGGGTATGTGTTTGTGTACGAGAGACAGACAGACAGTAGTAGAGGTAGAAAAATAGTAGAAATCAGAAGGGAGGAAGTTATTTAAAGAGGTGAAGGAAAGTGAAGAGAGGCAAAGTAGCAAAGACGTGGGGAGACGTGAGGGAATGACAGAGATGAGCTGCGTGAGAAGTGAGGCATATGGAGAACATACAGGGAAGGCAGAAAGATAAAAAGGTTGCAGTACAAAGAGAAAGGATGAGGTAGTGGAAGTTGAGGTAGAGAGAGGACATTTAGCATCATTGATGTTGATGAGGGCATAGAGAGTGGTATAGAGTGGGGAAGATCATGACAGATTAGTAGAGAAAGATGAAATCGAGGGAGGTATATTAGGTACATTTTGAGAGAGGTGAGGTAGTCCAAGGTGAGGTAGAGAGAGAGAGAGCTGAGATGGAGAGGAGGAGGTTGAATAGAGAAGCCAACTTAGAAACAGAGGTTAAGAGAGAGGGTTATAATAGAAGAGTTGAGGTGAAGTAAGGGGGAGAAATGGCACTGAAAGGTTGGTTTAATTGCCATCCGCTGTCTGAGAGTGCGATGGTTAATGGTGGGCAGGGCAGGCATGTACTCCTAGGAGCAGATTTATTGTATTGTAGCCCAACACACTGCAGCAGCCAAAGTTGCTGTGCTGCTTTTGCATGGGGAGGAAGCAGCCCAGAGCCATATTTATTAAAGTGGCCAGCTGCTACTCACTGACCCTGCAATGGCACATAAACAGTCAGCAGCATAGTGCTAGGCAGCCCTTTGCACCATGGGTCAGATGTGCTTGTTTGCATTCTGGTAAGGGATTTGTACTGGAAGCATCTCCTTCCACTACAAAATCCTATGCCTAGACAAATTCTTAATTCACACATTGTATGTGTGCTGTACAGTGCATCACACATGCAATTTATGGACTGTTTTGAGAATTAAAAACATTTCTCTATGTTTGCTCCTGCTTCAAGGGGGTGTTATTTTTTATGCAAATCACAATCTGGGTTTCTTAGAAGATCAAGTTTTGATCAAACTATGGGTGCACATGTTAATCCACCTAATATACACCAAAGTAATGTCTCCTTCACGCAAAACAATGTAGTGTGTTTATCTAGGGACCTGTATCGATACTCCTATTTCTGACCCTTGCCCAGTTATAAATCACTAGTATCCATACAACGGCACAGAAACCAGTTTCATAAATTAGTCATAGCGCATGCTGTCACATTAAGCAAGCACTATTCCTCCAGCCCCCTAGAAAGCACACCGAGTTCTTAAACAAATCCAAGCCTCGAGCAACCTGGGAAATCCCCGCCTGCCATGTTTTGATTTAGTCCAAGAACTCCTGTAAAGCACTGCAAGAATGCTCAGTTCTTAGTGACATCCTTATTGACGTCTTATGTCCATCCTTACGTCAAACCCAGCACCTCTCAGGTATAAATATACCAACGCTGTCCTAAGCAGAGACACGGTGGTGATGAACCTGGAGCAGTGACTACTTGCCGGAGAGCCCAGCTGATGCGAGAGCCCAAGGACGCTGCCCCTCCCCTTTTGACGCGCTGAGGAAGGTGCTGTCTTTTCTCTTGCCGAGAAATCCAGCCTCCAGCGTTTCCAGCCCACCTTCGCGGGTGACTGGGATACCGAGTCCTGAGAAAGAGATACCAGACCTCCAGCCTTCTAAATCCCAGGTACTGAACTGACTAAACCCTTATAGAGAATTCTTGAGTCAGATTCTTGGCAAAATAAACTTAACTTAAACTGCTACTTACTTACTCCCTCCCATGTATTAGGCTTAGGTCAGGTACACCGGGGTAGGCGTAGTTAGAAGCACCAGTTGAGTACGATTAGTCAATGTATATATGTATGTATATCTTTTATCCATTTTAAAGTATCATATGGCTAAGAAACCATATCAATGCTTTTACAGTATTATTTCATGATCCTGCTTTTACTGTATGCACTTTACTTAACTATAAGTATTGCAATTGTAGCGATTCATTTCTCTTGTATGAGAAAAGAGACTGATCAATAAATAACACCTTTTATTGAAAACGCCCGTCTCTCCTTTTCTCTGCAATCTGGTGAAACTAAGTATGCACGTATTGACTGAGTAAAATAGCTGTCTTTTGTTTTCACACGACTCTAGAGATATACTCTTGATCAGGGAGAGCAAAGTTGTCATGTTCTATGGTTGTCAGAAACTAAATCCCTTCTTGTCTATCCAGGGAGGTTAAACTCCTCCTCGCTTATTCGAGAAAGTTTCTAGTGAACTCTGAGCTAGCTGGCACACAAAACTTAAGTCTAATATCGTGAGTAGAAAACCTAGTTAACCTCTGTCCTACCTCTATACTATTGAAGATATTATTCCAATGCGCAGAGCCTATTGGGAATATAGGAACTACACTACACGGCGCCCAACGTTTGGTAAGGCGATAAATCTAACGCAAGACATTAGAGTAACTCAGTCGTGCTTTTTCACACAGACCCTTTTTTCCCTTAAATACTCCAAAGACGTCTGGAGTGGGTCAAAGGTTAAAATCCACCAGAACTTAGTAGAAAGAGATTTCTATGTATAGTTTTTGGTTTATTCAACGTTGAAGGATACAGTGTTCCAAAATATTGTGCACCTAATCTTTGTTTCCTTGAAAACCTGATCTGCAACAAAAAACCTTCTTGTCAGTAAAATGTCAGACAATGAAGAAGAAAGGGAGGCAGCTAGAATAGCAGCTCAACTCCTAGCGGATGACACAAGTCTCCTACAGCAAGACCCGGGTGCAATACTCATCCCGGTCAGCATAAGAAAAACTATAACTCTTAAGCTAATAGAAAATGGACTAACATCAAGAGGTGGTACAGTCATATTCGTAATTGAGGCACATGAATATCGGCAGACAGAGGTATTCTATTCATGGATAAACTTTCCAGCAGCAAACGCTGTCACACATGAGTTCCACTATTACAAAATAGAGGAACCACCGGATGAGTACACTCCTTTCGAGGAGGTGGAAATCCCATTAAAAATACCAAGGGCACCTGCTCTGGTTTAAAGGCGCCCTAAAACATAATAATCACATCACCAGGCTCGGTCCACTAGGTAGACCAGGAGCAACGTGGCCGGTTCTAGCCGGTTACACACCACATCCAGACATTGAGAAAATGTCTATACCAGAACTTCTAGTCCAACTAAAAGTACTAATTAAAATACACAGACAATTAGTCCAATATGTAATGCGGACTTCAACAGTCCAACCAGCTATTAAAATTCCACAGCTGACCCCTCATCAGGGGAACACAAATAAAATCACACCACAGAACATACAATCATGTCTAGGTAAAGTACCCGCAAAACGGGAACAAATTCCATTCTGGTTAGCACAAAAAATCACTCAAATAGAGGCGGTATTTCTGGATACTACCCCTACTGAGAAACACAGAATTCTGACTATCTGTCTTCCAATGGGGATCGCACCACATGTGGAGGACTGTGACACTTGGGGCACAGTCTTTGCTTCCATTTACACAAAAACACATGGTGTTCCGTCCATGGCGGTAATACCAGACGTTCTAAGACAGATTCAAAATGAATACGGTCCAGAACCTGCTTTAACTCTAGGTATGAAATTACTGAAAGACTTCAAGCAGGTCTCGGCTATATTATTAGCCAACATAAAAGGGGAAGCAGCATCTGTAGCGATCCGCCAGAAGTTGAAAGAAACAGATATAGCAGAACAACCATTTGAACTTGCCAGAATCATAAAGAAATCCTATGAAGAACTAGGAAGAGATAGTTTGGGTGGGAAACCAGTGAAACCCCAACTAACTGAAAATCCTGAAAAGGTATTTATTAAAAACAATCTAACCGCTCCAAAAAAGAGCTGGGATGGAAATAAACAATCCACTCCCAAAGAAAAAAGATTACAGTCCAGAGGAAGGTCTCCTCGGCGGAGAGAAAGATCTCCAGACCAAGGACACAAGTCTCCCCAGAGGGAGCCCTCTGAGTAAAAATACAACCTTAGAAATAGGGATAATTTGAAGAAACCTGATAGATATCAAGATATTGATACACGTCCATCTCGATCTTTTCAGACTTCCTCGCAGAAATCGGAAAGAAGAGGACGGTCAGAACAAAGGGAAGAGCACTTCAAGTCCAAAGACAAGGAACCTGCTCATCAAAGTAAAAAGTTACAATTTCCAAAGAAGAAGGTAGCCAGTATTAAAGTAATCAAACATGCCGAGGATCCTGAGGACACAGCTGAAAAATGGAGAGTGGGCTCAGACAATGCTAGACAGCGCAGCAGAAGTGAGCATAGCTCGCAAGATCCTGATGAATCATCTGGAGACAGTGGACACGAATAAATACATTCAAGTGGAAACTGCAGACACCAGAGTTAGCAAACCTCATAAAATATACGAAATAACATTACATATAGAGGGAGATAAGACTAGGAAAATAAGGGGTCTATTTTGGGATAACCTCTCCAAAGGCTATGACATCCTTTTAGCTGAAAAAGACTGGCCACCAGAGTTTGTCAGGGAGTGCCCTCATGGCGAAGAAATGATTATGCCTGCCTTCTCAAATCACATTCCAATACATAAAAAATATACACTTGCAAGAAAGTGGGCAGTAGCCCAAGCTCCTGCATTATATAAAAACCATGTAGGATGGGATGAGGACTCACCTCCTCACAAAATCCAGTTAAAATCTCAACCAACTGCACAAAGGCAGTACCCAATTAAGCAAGAAGCAACAAAACAGGTCAGGGAGATCTTAGATCAACTTGAATACCAGGGGGTGATTGAAGCATGCACCTCACAAATGAACAATCCTTTGTTTCCTGTCTCCAAGCCAGATGATTCATATCGTCTAGTTTTGGACTACAGACACCTTAACTCATGTTGCAAAACATTTGCAGTACAAAACTCACACAGTGCAGCACTAATGAATAGCATAGTGCGCAAAAAATACAAAACAACATTAGACATCTCTAATGGATTCTTTTGTCAAATATAGCACCTGAAAGCAGATGTTTGACTGCTTTCTCAATAAATGGCTCACAGAAAAATTTCTGTTGTTTGCCACAGGGGTTCAAGAACAGCCCAGGATTATTCTCAGCGAGAGTAACAGAGTTACTACAAATATATGATGATGAGGCATTATCTTATGTCGATGACATCTATCTAACAGATGATGACTTGGATACTCACTTGAAAAGAGTGAACACCATAATACTTGGGTTCGCAGCAGAGGGTTATAAATTCAACTTCAAAAATTCAAGAATTGCCGATCTAACTGTCCTGTTTTTAGGATATGAACTATCAAGTGAAGGCAAAAGCCTGGCAGACAATTTCCTAGAGAAATGTGCCGTAATCCAAGCACCAAGAACACTGAAAAACTTACAATCAATTCTAAGTTTCCTGAATTTCGGTAGAACGTACATTATAAATTATGCAGAGAGGGTTAAACCTCTCTATGACCTGATAAGACCAGATTTTAAAACAATCAATTGGACTCAAAAACACACAGAAATTTTGAGATCATTACAAACAGACATGTTAACTAAAACAAAATTGCAAACACGCGATAACACACGCAACCTTGTAATCCGAGTCATCCCAGGAAGATGCGGATTCACATACCTGACCTCTAATGAGGGAGAAACGGTACCAATAGCTTACAAATCACATTTGTACACAGAAGCTGAAAAAACATTCAGCATTAAGGAAAACATTGTTCATGCGGTTCAAACAGCTGTAGCAAGAGAAAGAGACCAAGCTGACAGCAGACGGATTACAGTCAGAACAGCAGAATCAGCTTTTGAGGCATTAACAAGCCCATGTAATTTACCTACTATGGCATTAAATCCAAAATGGATACAATGGGAAAATTCTCTTGCAACAGACAAAGTGAAATACTATTTTGACCCAGAAATGAAAAAATTAAAAAATATAGAATATTAAAGAGAATACCCTCTGCCAATCGACATTCTGCCCATACGACAGTACGCCTGTGTAATATATACAGACGGACATGCACAACCCTCGGTTTGGGGAAAACAAGCCTATAACGCCACATGCGAGATTGTAAAAAACGTGTGGCGCGGAAAAAAATGAAGACCTCTGTTAACGAAAACACACTCAGTGGAAAATAATTCAGAACAACAAACTGAAATAATAGCGTTAAAAATGGCGCTAGATAATGCTGATCGCGAATTCCCGACACTAATAGTGTGCGATTCATATTACTGCGTCAAATCATACAATAACAATTTACAGAAATGGATTCTAAACGGTTATAAAGATGACACAGGTGCCACAATTAAGCAAAAATCTCTTTGGGAACAAGTAGTTCTTTTACAGAAAGAACTACCAAAGACTCACGTGATACATTCACTGAGTCATGAACGTGATGGCGTTCACGTTGCAGGGAATTCATTGGCTGAAACAGCCCGAGCGGAAGCAACTAAATCGGCTTCCGTAGCTACAAAAAAGCGTTCGGAAAAATACATTGACGGGGAAACAATGCTGGCGGTGAAAACGTCATCAAAAGGCGACTGCTCAGCGCTACCCATCACCTATCCACTCAATTATACATACATAATCGATGAAAACTCCGTTCCTTTTGCTCAAATCCCTGGAGTGGGGGATAGAGTAATTCCAAACACGAACAGGAGAATATTGTTAATAGCAGACGCACATATCGGTGAGGGTCTTAGACACCTTAAGCTAAAGGATTCTCTGGAAGAATTGCAATCAACTACTGGTGGCCAGGAATGAGCCTGCAACATCACATATTTGCAAAAAACTGTCCAAACTGCAACAGAGATCGCAGTGGCGACAGAGACGGTGTTTTGCCATGGCGTTTCGCTCAAGATGGGATTAAACAATAAATATATAAAACCCAGTATGAATAATGCGTCATATTAAACATATAGAGACTATAATCACTTAAAATGTAGGCCCCAGCGCTCGGCTGACGCCAGAACTGTTATAAAAAGATTTGCGAGTCTATAACGGCATATACGCAAGGGGCATGCTACATTCTGACCATTTTCCTGCTTTTAGCTCTCGAGCTTATGGGGGGGCATGGCCAGCATGGGCAATGTATTGCGGGACTCTTATCACTTCCTTCCTGAGGGAAACGGGATGGTGTAAAGAAAAAACTAAGGCATAGAGCAATCTATAACGGCAAAGGTATTATGTTCGGGGGCTGGGTGGGTCAAACATTTAATAAGTGTCCAACGTAGTCTTAATAATCTGCCAAGAAATTCTATGAGAGGTCTCAGTCCGTACGAACTATTGTTTGGGACTAGAATGTTGATCCAGGACCTCGATAGTCAAACTTCAGTGTTTAAAGAAAAATGCTTTGATATCAAAGATCATTTGGCTATTTTACAGGACTTAAACAAAAAAAAGAAAAGACCTGAGCAACATAAAATTGAAACAACAGCCAACAACCACTGAAGAAAAACCACCTGTCCCAGCAAGGCCTGTCTGGATTCCAAAAATCGGGGATCTGGTCAGAGAGAAGATCGCGGTAAAGATGGAATTTGGGCCTTCTTACAGAAAAGCAGTACCTGTCTTGGCTATCAACGGGACAATATCAGTTGTATTACCGCCCCTTGCTGGTAAAAAGGAGAACCGAGTTGTATCCATCGACCTGGTTAAACCACAATCATGTGGCCGATAATAAGTAGTAGGCCCAGTGGACTCCCAAGAAATAGCAGAACACCAAAGTTTGCTACAAACATAGAAGTTCAAACTGAGAGACTAATCACATTTGAAAAACCTACAGTAAATCAACAAGGACTATGCAACAAAGCCATGGAACTTAAACCTCTTGAAACCCAAATCCAAATCTTACATCAAGAAACACCAGTCTACAATGATGTAACCACAGACTATGCTAATGAAACAAAGGGAATTCCAAAAACAAAAAGGAATCCAGAAGCAATTGAAACAATTGACAGAACAGCATGAGGCTACTTCATCAACTTCGATGATTTTTCTGAGGATCCGAGTGAACCTGAGAAACAGCCGACAACAACAAAGACTTTTAAAAACAAAGCAGAGGAACTCTTTCATCAACTAGAAGAAACTTATCTGATTTCTCCATGGATTGAATTTTGGGTGGCACAAGGTGTATTTGTCCTCATATTTTGGCTCATCATGGTACTATACTTGGGACATTTCATTGAGGGAAAATATGTTACAATGGACACAGCAAGTCAGAATATCAACTTGGTCCTGAAACCACACAAGTCTTCACACATCGAGAAAAGAGAACTTTCTTCAGTAAACTTCACAGCCAAATCCTATACCCGGTGGGGTAGCATGGGACAAAACTGATTACGAAATCTATGGCCCGGTCGAGCTCTTGAAGTATCCTCATCAATTTAAGGTTTCATTAAGTGACTTTGTAAAACCGAGCATATTCGCTGATGATTGGGACTTTGAAAGTATTAATGATATGATGTCAGATCTAGTGATGTCAGCTAAATTTACAGAACATGATTATTTACAGGGTTCATCTAATTATGACCAGATGTACTGTTGCAACCACTATGGTAACCATTATCTGCATAAATCTGCTCAACCTAGAAATGTTTTTAATTATAACCAATGGGAACATTGTGCAACTCCACCAAAAGGCAGTTCGAAAACATTTTATGAAAAATGTTCATATTTTTCAGGGTTTAACACAAGTGATGCGGAAACGTTTTATTTCAAACTGTTAAATAAGACAGGAATGAAAACCATGCTTACAAATACAAAATTAATCTATTCAGAATCATTTTTTGACAAAATGAATACATTCGGTTTTGATTTCTGGAACAATCATATTGAAACGAAAACAATCTGGGGTACAAAAGATTGGCAAGTGCAAGGTACAGATTCCTTATTTAGAGCCTGCATGATCCCAGAACAAATTATACTCTTGAATGACACAATTCAACAGACTACCTGTCTTGGCCTAGCCACAATTAAAGACTTGAACAAACCGTCTATTCCAAAGCCAACACCTGACAGTAATAGCACTACAGATGTTGAGATAGACGTATCCCATATTTTTAACCAAAACAGAACACATCCTGATTGGAAAAAATGGTTGATCTGGCCCACAGACACAAATAACTGTCAAGATAGATTCCTGAACAAAATACAGTGGTTCAAATTGACCAGGCCAGACCCTAGATACTTCCAGAGACAACATCCAGGGATTGTAACTACATACAGTGTAGGGAAACTCTGCCTCGAATGGCTACAAACATCCACACTGGCAGAAATTAAGCAACACTTGACTTTACTTAAAGAAGGTGCTGACTTCCGTGATTTCATTATGGGACCATGCAAACAGCGTCAAAAACGTTTCATAGCGGCCTCTATATATGCAGCTTATAACGAAGCTTGGAAAGAAACTCAAATTGAGACAGCAGAGAAAATACGGGAAATTTACCGTATTAATTTGGAAAAATCACTTTCGTTGTGGACAATGGGTTAATGACTCTGTCTTCCAGAATATATTCACTGGACAGTATTGTATCATCTGCAATCGACATAATAGAGCAAGACTTACTGATGTTGCAACACGGTCAGTCCCAATTACGTTCTATTGTACAGCTTGGCTGGACGTTACAAAATCTGCGTTCAGGCTACGTGCCTTGGCGTTTAATCGACACAACGTCATTATTCTCTATCTATAACCTTACTGATACGCAAATCAGCTTGGCACAAAAGGGTGCGGAGTATACAATTCTGAGCATTGAAAAACTTGAGAGATTACCATTGACAATGTCAGAACGACCTGTCATTGAATGGATAATACATGGGATAATAACTATTCCGATAACGGCTTTCCAATTTCGATACTGCCAAAAATATATACAGGCAGGCCAGTATGAAAGGTTGGGTAAAGGATACATTAAGTCAACATGGAACCTACCTTATACACACACATGTTATAGTGAAAAAGGACAGAGTGTATTTCTTAGTGGTAACAATTGTGAAAAATCACTAAGTGGTATACTTCTGTGTCAGGGTATAAGTTTACATGGGGCCTGTGAGGGGACTTCAAATAACCTTTCATGTCACCAGCTCGGCACACCTGCAACACGAATAGAGCCATTCTTTAGACGGCTTTCTAGCGGGAGCTACATTCTAATTGTGAATCACAGATGTTGTGGCTTGCTGCCAGGAAAACCTTATCTAGTAAGCGTGAGCAAGTATTGTATCCAAACGAAAATTTGGCCCAGTTTGAAAATCTCTTCTATTCGAATTGATACTTTAAGCAGAATGAAGACTGTGCTCCTACAGACACCAGTTACTTTGACGTCATCAAAAGAAACGTATGATCTCCAAGTTGCAAGGACAACGGAAGAGATACATGCATTGTTATCGACAAATTGCCCCCTACACTTCGCAGAAATGCTAAACGAAATATTAAACATTTCGGATACGAATGGTATCGCGAGTGTATTTAAGACCGTTTTTTCGGGACTGTTAACCCCATTCAAAGCAGTCCTGGGTATATTTCCCAATTTTGTCCATTCTGTCTTTGGCGGACTTCCACTCCTGTTGGGACTCGTAGCAGGCACTTTATTTTTGCTACTCCTGCTTCGTTATGGCAAGCCATGTCACAGACAAGACTCCAGCAACAATGGAAGAAACGATCCTAGCTATACGCTATCGGGACCGCATAACTAAAGTCCTTGGATTAGCCCGGCTAAGAGATCTGAATATGACCTGGTTTCTTTCGTTCAGACCCATATGGCAGAATTGTGTCTTACCTGTATTGAGGTGCATGCTATGCGGCGAAGAATGCGTGTTGGACACCTGTCTTACACTACAATCAGAAGTACCATTGGATACAGATACTTTGTTGGGTCCAGTAAAGGCTCATGCATCATGCTGTCCCCAGCGGCTACCTATCCTGATGACGGCATTCGTGGAGACTTCACCACTACGATTGAAGGGTAGTGAAGTACAAGATGAGAGCAGCATCAATCAGGTACGACCTTCAGTAAGCAATGCTGATCGAAACATCACTGAAAGCGAACATGCGCACGACTGCATGGTAGCGACATTTTCCAACTTGGTCGAACTTTCACCTGAAGCGGTAAACTGCTTTTTTGAAAATCTGTCTGACATGATGTTTTCCCCCGAACAGAAAGAATAACTTTAAGCAATCGAGCACACAGCGTTCCCTGAACTCTGAATTTGGCCTTCAGCTTTAATAAACAGAGCTACTGAGACAATTTGGAACTATTTTTCTTCTTTCCCTGAAAACGAAAACTTTTTTCGAATTCCAAAATATTTACCTTTTTTTTTTGGCACTCGTCCTCTGCTTAAAGTAGAACTATTCTTAGAGAACAGAGCTTCTATTTTTAGGAACTCTAGAGACAATACTTTACCTCAGCCTCTAGCATATTTACAAATAATTGTATTTATATGTGATGAAGTGGTCTCGCACTTTTTCTTCTGTGTTAAGAGCCATTTCATGTGTTATTTTCGCAAATCATTCATGCTGATATAAAATGTGCATCCTTTTTTGAATGATTACACTGCTTGAATGCATACAGTACCTATACTCATTTTCGTGTATTTCGAATATGCCATTTTTCAAATGCAAAAAATTTATTTTGGGGTGGTTCGGTATACACATACACTATTAGTTATGTTTACTATTGCTTAGGTTAGTAAATATGGACATGAATTCGTGGAGTGGGTGTAGTGTGTTTATCTAGGGACCTGTATCGATACTCCTATTTCTGACCCTTGCCCAGTTATAAATCACTAATATCCATACAACGGCACAGAAACCCGTTTCATAAATTAGTCATAGCGCATGCTGTCACATTAAGCAAGCACTATTCCTCCAGCCCTCTAGAAAGCACACCGAGTTCTTAAACAAATCCAAGCCTCGAGCAACCTGGGAAATCCCCGCCTGCCATGTTTTGATTTAGTCCAAGAACTCCTGTAAAGCACTGCAAGAACGCTCAGTTCTTAGTGACATCCTTATTGACGTCTTATGTCCATCCTTACGTCAAACCCAGCACCTCTCAGGTATAAATATACCAACGCTGTCCTAAGCAGAGACACGGTGGTGATGAACCTGGAGCAGTGACTACTTGCCGGAGAGCCCAGCTGATGCGAGAACCCACGGACGCTGCCCCTGCCCTTTTGACGCGCTGAGGAAGACGCTGTCTTTTCTCTTGCCGAGAAATCCAGCCTCCAGCGTTTCCAGCCCACCTTCGCGGGTGACTGGGATACCGAGTCCTGAGAAAGAGATACCAGACCTCCAGCCTTCTAAATCCCAGGTACTGAACTGACTAAACCCTTATAGAGAATTCTTGAGTCAGATTCTTGGCAAAATAAACTTAACTTAAACTGCTACTTACTTACTCCCTCCCATGTATTAGGCTTAGGTCAGGTACACCGGGGTAGGCGTAGTTAGAAGCACCAGTTGAGTACGATTAGTCGATGTATGTATATCTTTTATCCATTTTAAAGTATCATATGGCTAAGAAACCATATCAATGCTTTTACAGTATTATTTCATGATCCTGCTTTTACTGTATGCACTTTACTTAACTATAAGTATTGCAATTGTAGCGATTCATTTCTCTTGTATGAGAAAAGAGACTGATCAATAAATAACACCTTTTATTGAAAACGCCCGTCTCTCCTTTTCTCTGCAATCTGGTGAAACTAAGTATGCACGTATTGACTGAGTAAAATAACTGTCTTTTGTTTTCACACGACTCTAGAGATATACTCTTGATCAGGGAGAGCAAAGTTGTCATGTTCTATGGTTGTCAGAAACTAAATCCCTTCTTGTCTATCCAGGGAGGTTAAACTCCTCCTCGCTTATTCGAGAAAGTTTCTAGTGAACTCTGAGCTAGCTGGCACACAAAACTTAAGTCTAATATCGTCGGTAGAAGACCTAGTTAACCTCTGTCCTACCTCTATACTATGGAAGATATTATTCCAATGCGCAGAGCCTATTGGGAATATAGGAACTACACTACAACAACACTTTCACTGTTAACTGTTTGCCTTGAGAAAAGGTCACCTTTTCATCTCAAATGACCTTTTGAACTGGAAATTAAATACCTTTGCAAGATATTTTACTTTTTTGGGTCACTTTACATAATCTTGCCCAAAATCAAACCCTTAGTAAATCTGGCCCTAACCTTTCAAGCATACTAGGTGGTCAAATTAGAAAAAGAAGCTTGTTTATATGAGCAACATTATTATGACAGGAATTACAACTGTACCACTCACTTCATAAGAATGCACTTGGAAGGTGGGAGCCCTGGAAAATATTGCACTTCGCCCATTTCTTCAAATGTCTCTGCAGGAGTCAACCAATGTCCTGCAATGTATGATGTTGATCTTTGATAAATTGTGTTCGCTCTCAAGAAATGTTTATTTTACTAGCCTTCCACGTTGAAAGGTTTCAGTGCTGTGATTTGCACACCCTTATAAGTGACATAATAAACCTTAGAAGATCCCTAGCTGAATCTCCCTTTGTATACAGTAGTTAATTAAATGGAAACTTCTTCTCTACCGCTGTTTGGATAGTTTCTCTGGTCACAGGACCTTTCAGGACCTTACAGGAGAGGGAGGAGAAACTGCCTAATGGCCAGAGCAGCCAACGTTGGGGCTGGCGACCCATGTTTGAGTGTTGGCATCAGTTCAACATGTTGCGATTGTGGGCACCCCCACTCCCCCAAAAAAAGGAATCTGACCTTGTGTAGTGTAATGTGGTGCTCATGTAAAGCACTCTAAAACCCTTGAACCAAGTTTGTGCTCTATAAGAAACTTCAAATAACAGTAGATAACTAAAATACCATTCTTGCTCTACCCAAGATAGCCTTGTATGGATTGGTTTGATTGCTAGCCACTCTAGGATTGGTTCTGAGTGGGCTGGTAGATTGACAGGTGTGGTCATGTAGGAAGTCATGGTTTTAGAGATGGTGCACTCCTCAAAGACAGGCTACAACAGACTTTAAAGAATGTGTTTTTCTTTCCCAAGTTTCCACAAAAACCTGTGTCCAGGGTTAGACTGGGATAGAAAATGGGCCCTGGTACCACAATTAGCGTGACCCTTCAGTAGAAAAGTGGTTAGTTAAAACATTTGCCCAGGTTTGTAAATGTTTTACAATGCAACATCCATTACAACGCATTCAATTACAACGCATGCCATTACAACGAATTTTTAAAAACTACCTTTGCAACGCATTCCATTACAACGCATACTACCTTTACAACGCATACCATTACAACGCATAGCATTACATTGCATGTATGGCAAGTATTGGATAGTGTAGGGGTAAAAATTACTATTCTAACTCCAGGGGGGTGCAGCAGTAGGGTAAGTATTGGATAGTGTAGGGGTAAAAATTACTATTCTAACTCCAGGGGGGTGCAATAGTAGGGTAAGTGTTGGATAGTGTAGGGGTAAAAATTACTATTCTAACTCCAGGGGGTGCAACAGTAGGGTAAGTGTTGGATAGTGTAAGGGTACTATGCGTTGTAATGTTATGCGTTTTAATGGTATGCCTTGTAATGACATTCGTTGTAGTGGTATGCGTTGTAGTGTCATGCGTTGTAATGGTTGCGTTGTAATGGCATGCGATGGAATGGATGTTGCGTTGTAAAAGTTTCATTGTAATGGTAGTGCGTTGTAAAAGTTGCGTTGTAAAGGTTATTTCCCCTCTGTATATTGTCATTTACAAAGTATGGAAGTCTGCATAGATTTGAGATTGCTACAGGCAATGTTTGTTTTTATATCAGGGAACTCAACAGAATAAACCAGCCCAGCAGTGCATAAAACAAGCCCACAAACAGCCCAAAAACTGACCCACACACTGATCTATTAGACCCCTATCGGGCTGTCTGACCCTGAATCTAGCATTTGCAGAGCTTATCGAGGGCAGCCACTGTATTTGTTCTCCATTGAGGGGTCTATTACTACCAGCATCTTCATGCTCATTGATTCTCTGCCAATCTTTATTTCTTACTTTAGTTAACAAGAGCTGTTCTTGTACCAATGGGAACCTGAGCATAGAAGCAATAAACAACACAGTGTTTCAACTGGAGCTCATGCATCTATGCATGGTCTGGCCCACTTAATGACCAATTCACAGATGTTGTTCTCATCAGGGTTTCATTGATTCCGTCTTTACCTGTCCCTCCAATCCCTATGTCCTGATGAAAGAGATCGAAACACTGTCGACATCACAGCATACAAACTTAATAGGCATAAAATAATTTGCCAAAAGGTCCTTACAGTTGTGTGCACCAGAGAAACACGTATCAGAAGGCTCTGATGTTTACACAGATTTACAGTTGTCATACCTCTATGGGGTTGATTCAGATCTCTCTAGGAAGGCCTTCGAATCAGACTCAGAAATGCATAAACCGATCCGGAGCCCTCGTTCCCCACCGAATAGTCCCCCAGTCCGAACGACCAAGTACGATGCGAATCTCTTGTCCGCGTCAACAGAATCGTTTCTGAACCCGATCCTGTCAGTTCGACTTGTTCGCAGCCGAATCGTTACGCTCAGTGGCTTCCGATGCACGATTCAGAGAGCTTTATCGACTCCTTTTTGCAGAGACAAAACAGCTGTGGGAATCGGACTTTAGGGGTCTGTAGCAGGCCCCTCTTTCACCCGAGACCCACAGAATCGGTCTCATGGGGTATCCATGGGTCCCCCTTTCCATGCATGCACAGTGTTGCGGGCACCATGGGGTGTTAGCCACAGGGTGAAGGTTTTTCCTCACCCTCCCCTTTTCTGCTTTGGGAGCCTGTGTACGTGTTCGGTATACAGGCTCCCATAGACTTCAATAGCAGTCTGAGCGAACCGAGTCCATCACTATACGGATGCATCGGAATCGGTCGCTCGGACTCCCGGAGCACGATTCGCTAGGAAAGCTCTTCGGATCCAAAAAACACAGAGGGCTTTCCTAGCGAGATCAGAATCAGCCCCTATGTGTTTTTTCACTGGGGCACACTGCACCTGTGTCTTTCTATTTATAATGTGAACATAAACGCCGTGCTATTTGTTTAAATCTTTTTTTTTTCAATACTTCTGTCTATATCAATGGTTTGTGGATATTAAAAACCATTATAAGCCTAGACCGGCATTATTTTACAATAATTGCATGCACTGAGTTCATTTTCTGGCAAAAAGTGAAAATTATCCACTGTTTTGTTTATTCTTTTTTTCTTGACAATAATTTACACATAATAATGCTTCATTTTAATTTCAGGTGTACTGAAAAGGCGTCATGATATTCGATACATGGTGCCTCCTAATGTGGTCCCAAAATCCAAGATCGACAGGACCTTGAGTATTAGAGGTAACAAGGATGGAATCCACAGCTTGTTTTATATTTACTTTTCGTGGACATGTTTTTTTTTCTTATTATTTTATCTTTCATTCCTGTGGACGTGTTTCCTTCCCCCTTATTTTATCTTTGCTTGCTATGGACTTAGTTTCTTTCCCCTTTATTTATTATTACTTTCTATTGACATTGTTTCTGTCTCCTTATTTTATTTTTACCTGCCATGGATACAGTTTCTCCTCTCTGCTTTGGATTTGTAAACTGTGTTGAGACATGCAGACTGCAGGAAATCAGTCATCATTTAGATTTCATAGACACAATATTGCTTCCAATTCCATAATATAACACAGTCGAAATTTTGCAAACATTATTCAAATTAGAAAGCCAACTTGTCAATAACTGACCTACAAAATAGCCTGTGTATGTGTTCTTGACTATATGTCTGGAGGGGCTGATGAACGGACAGATGGATGGATGGTGTGATGGGTATGTAAGGCGAAATTGAGATAGCTAGTTCATTTATGGGCAGAGGTGCATACTTAATGAGCGATCATTCATATTATGTAAGAAATATATGACTTACGATTGTCATAATAGGTTTCTTAAAGATTTTTACATTAGTTTATAGTAACAAGACAGTTTGTGTTTGTTTTTAGAAAAATGGTGAAATCACAGCTGCTTATGACGTCTTAAAATGGACTAGAATAAAAATGTTTTCTCGCTACGTCTCTTTTTCGTCTCTTTTTCAGCTTTTTCTTATTGCTTAGGGGGTGAAGCTGCTATAATAACAGGTGTCTGCTATTCTTTATTTCAGTTGCTTTGATGAACATAACTGTTAATAAGTTGTTACTTTGCATCTATGAATATCACACACATAGTTTGATATACTAATTTAGGGCATTTAAATGGTTTGTTTCAGTTCAATCCAAATACGTTCTACCCCAGGTGATATAAGGGATAAAGTACCCTTTGCCTTACATTATAAGGTCCATAACCTTACAAAAGAAATTGTTCTTCTGCTTCGTTCCTCTATATGGTTATGGAAGTCATCAATGACTTGCCATATAATGTTTGCCAGGGGGTACTTTATCCCATATAGTACATGGTTACACCATCACCTTTCCCACAAACCACTTAAATCCTATGTGTGTAACTCTTTCATATGAAAGAAAGAGGATGTGTGGAAACCTTAACGATAAAAATAAACCCCCTAGTACAAAATTAAATACTTCAGAAACCTGTTAGATATTTGTTGCAAACAGATATTAGAAACAGTTCAATACAAGTCAGTTTTCAAAAATAAAATAAAAGCTGTCGTAGCTTGGAATGTGCAGAAACATGCAGAAAAACGATAGCTATTCTCAGACTATCTAAGGAGTGCAAAAATAAAAGTTTTCTCAGCTTGCATTGTAAGCTAGAACAAGCATTGTCATAGCCAATAGGTCTCGCTTTTGGGACCTTATAAGTATTTAGTTATGCAGCACAATATCCTTAGTGCAACAACATAAACTGTTGCATGGATAAACACTTATAAGGTCCCAAAGGCAAGACCTATTGGCTCTGCCAATGCTTGTTTAGGATTTGTGCCCTGCAGGACACCCAGATACTGTTCACAGGGTATGCCAGGACACCCAGATACTATTCATAGGGTATGTCAGGACACCCAGATACTCTCACACTGTGTACTGGACACCCAGATACTCACCAGAAAGACACCAAAATACTCTTCAGAATGACAGCCTACGCTACGAAGATGCCTACTGGATTCAGCCTATTGTTTATTTGAAAAGATTATCGAACTAGGGGGCAAGATGTCAGAAGCACGCCACCTCTGCTTCTCCCCGTACCACCCACAAAACCATGACAAGACATAATCGATTTACAAAGCTGTCAGGAATATCTAGAACCTCTTCCTATGCTGCGCTGTCCACCTCACCTCTTTATGGACTGGTGGTAAAAATGATAAATAAAAACCCAAAGTGTACTAAAAATAAATGTCCAAAAATGCAGAAATGTAAACATGTAGAAAACGAAAATACTGTATGTATGAGAAAGCTGTATATTTGTAACGAAAATATAGGGATCAGGGTGAACACACATTTAGTTAGACCAATCAATTTACATTTCTTGACACATGGGTAGTGAAGGTATTTATTTTGTGTCACGCTAAACGATGCATTATATTATGAAACATCTAAACACAATCCCAGCAGCTGCTGCCTTTGGGGACGCAGCTGAAGGCGACTGGCTCCTGACATACAATGCTATCAAACCTAAAGTTTTTTATTGAAACTTGTTGGACTAAAAGAATGAGGAGTGCCGCTTGAGGGGCGAGCTGTTATGGATTATTTTGTACCCCTCTTGGATAAAGAAGGAACCCTCCTCTGAGCTTTAGCGCTCTTCACAATAAAACAAGACCTGCGTGCTTTCCTTTTCCGCCATAAAACATGGGCTGAAAGGCAGAAGGCCGGCAGAGAATTAAGGTAGCATACAGTCTAAAGGCAACGCTACAACCGTGATTAAAAAGAAAAGCTAAAAGTCTCACAGTGTCCACAGCCTCACTGCGTGCAACCCATCCTGTAAAGTGCTGACCGGCATAGCGTGTCAGCTCCATCAACCTCTCCAACGGCTAAAGTGCATTGCTGCATTCCCTTCCTTGAACTATTACCACAGGTCAAACCAGCGGCGTCTCCGGGCAGATGTGAGAAGCCTGAGGTCGGGCGCCAGAAGAATCAAGGGGGAGAAGGAGGGGGTGCAATAGATTTTTAACAGATGCACGTCTTCATAAAGGGAAAGGGAAGATATACCGGGAAGAGGAAAAAATATGTAAAACTCGCACTGTAGATGCGATCGGGATGGTTTAAAAAGGCAAAGGGAAGACAAACCCCGTTGAGGTCAAGAGAATTTTTTTTTTTACAAATCTAAAAGTCGGACTGGAGTTGCGATCGAGATGATTGATTCCAGATGCACAGCCCCATAAAGGGAAACAGAAGACTGGAGGGGGTCACAGTCCTTCGTGGTGCTAAACAATGGGATGACCCAACTAACGACAAAGTAAAGAAAAGAGAAAGCTAGCCACTGTACACAAAAGTCTCCAGTTACAGACGCAGGCTACAGCGTGAAAAACAGATCGCACACTGCAGGCAATTAAAAGAAGTGCAAGCAGAGTGGACTAAAACTGTATTTAGGCACCACTGAATCTGGACTACACGAAAGTTAGCAAATGACCAACAGCCAACAGAAAGGGAGATAACAACAGCAATACCACAAGTAAGCCAATAGCAAGCGGAAAAACAGATTACATGAAGTTTAAGCCAACCTACAGATTACTTTATGTCACGCTGAGACAGCGCAAGCAGTGCATGCGCTGCCAAGGCGAGACCTAAAAAAGGGGCTAAACAGCTGCTTTGATTATGCTCTGTGACCGGACCTGGCTTTCACCGTGGCTGCTGGCTCTAGAAGCAGGCATTGCGACATCAGAACTTGGCTCTAATAACTTATATTAGTCGAGATCTGATGTCTTTCCTTTAAAATTGACCACTGGGTGTGTTACAAGTCACTGATTATAAAGAAATGAGAGACTAGCAAATATACAGGGATTACAGAATCCCATGTGTTATAAAGGTGATATAAAATAGGTGGCAGTTTTGATTATTTATGCTTTAGGGCTACTACTAACTAAAAATCAGATACCCAAACAAATAAGAATACATTAATTATAGGTCAAAAGTTAGTACTTTATCAAACTTGAGCAGCGGATCTGGCGGTGACCCTCCAAAAAAGCTGTTGTGGTATGCTACAAGCATGTGGTCTTAGTAACTATACATACAGAACTGAGCCATGGGGTGTTAGAAAGTTAACCACCCTATTGTCAATTTAAAACAAAACCTCTACATGAATAATGCATAGTGCAAATGCATCACAGTAAAGGAAGGTACTGGTCTTGAGAATATATATTTTATAGCCTTAGTCATTTTAGGCCACTCTTTGACTAACCCAAATAAGACCCAGCAAGAAAGCATTCAGTTGTGATGCAAAAAATAGACATCTGAAATATAATCAATGGAATATTGGATGTAATTGTAGTTTATCTTACTTCTGCCTATGCATTGAGAGTGTATTGATATGACATCCACTGATTCTATTGGATATGGGACTGGGCACAGAATGAGAGCAATGTACTCATTTCTAGGAGCTGAGTAAGTGTTGGTGGTGTTCCTTTACAGGAAGCACTTGCTGGATATGAGAAATATCTATAATGAGACAGTCAGTGAGAGTTATGTGGTGAACTACTTTGGAGAACAATGTTACTTTTCTGCTTTGTTCTGATTGTCGCATGCTTTGAGGAAGAAAAAAAACCTATGAGACACTATTCCTGCAAACTAAAAATCACTACAAGACAAAAAAGTGTGGTTGATGGATTTGGAAACTGTAAACTTAGTAGTAAGCCTTACAGGCTTGTAATTTATCTAGAAGGCATTGGAAATTTTCAAATACAAAACTATTAATAATTCATAAACTTGAGAAGAAATAATATGTTTTCCATGACTGTAATATACAGATGTATATTCAATGTTAAATGTTAGGCCATGTTAAGATAAATATAAACATATATTACTGAATGGTGGACTATCATTCCTTTTCTTAAAATCCAGTACATTTTTCCTGTGCCATTAATCTAACCGGAGACTTTCTCCTTTTGATTATTCCTGAATTTAGCTTAACTGATTTACCAGGTTCATGGATTCGTAAACTGGCATGAGAAAGGCTCTACCATTTATCACACCACATACTGGAGTTTTTTAATGACTTTTATGAAAATGTTTCAGTCCTCACCATACTTTCCAACTAAAGGCCTTGAAGTATCAACATATTTCCCCTAAACACAGACTGGGTAAAACCCTTTGAGGTTCATAGTGCAGGGAGCAATAAAGCAATATGCCCAAGATTATATATTGGTTGGGTACTGCTGTAGTGCTTCAAGTAAATGAATGGTCTACAGGATGGATAGGTGTGTGGAGGGACAGTGCAAATTGGAATATTTGTGATGGGAGAGCCTGTCTGTGTGCATGCATGGACATGTCTATCTCAATATCAAGACAGGAAATTGATTTCAAAACCCCTGAGACTGGTAATGTAGTAGGCATGTTACCTCACGATCAACATCATCCATACCATTCTAAAGTCACATGTGCAGTCATGTGTGAGGCCTTCAGCAATGCGTGTAGGAAGTAAAACTCTATGTGTGATGCTCCTTTGGTGCTCTTTCCCAGGTACATTTAGAACCCAAAATTAAAGTGTTTGCAATTTCAGCAGCTGCTCATGTTCAGAAGAAATTGTAATATGTTTTCTCATTCTCAAATGTACAGGCCTTATTCTGGGTGATGTTATTGCTGCTGTTCTGAATCCAGAAGGTGTGAAACTGCTCACCAATCTACCAAAAGGTAGTGCTGAGACAGAGCTCATGAGAATAGTGCCAATATTCTACGTCTTCCATTACTTGGAGGCACTGGATGACTGGGAACTCCTCGGTCCCCTGTCCTTAACTCAAAGGACCAACATGCGACGACAGATGAAAGAAGGTAAGGTTAACCTTTCAAGGAGGTCTACAGTATTAAGTTTACTAAAGACCGGGTTCATCTATATTTCATGTTTATCTATCAATATGGAAATTGCCATTTCACCAGTATCGGAGGTTACCAATTATTATTGGTGTACATAATGCATTTGACACACATGTTGCAAACTGTGAAGATCATTCTTTTTGGATAGGTCACACAATTTGCAATGGGACCAGTATAAAGTGAAAGATGATGACATTTTGAATTAGATGTTGGGACTGTGCAAATGTTGTCTACATATATAATTCAGTGCAAGCTTGAGTGTGCTGGCTGGTGCACCATTATACTAATCTTTCAAATTAGAACCCACGGGGGGAGTTTCTCTCTTTTGTTTAGGCTCTTTGTCTTTGTCTCAATTTTTTTTATCTCCTTTCCCCACTCTTTCTACTCTTCCCCCTCCTTCTTCCCTCCCTCCCCATCCCTCCTCTATGGCTCCTTGCCCTCATCTGAGAAGTGTCTCTCCACCTCCCAGGTTGGGCATCCTTACCTCCTCTTCCTAAATCTAACTCACCAAGCTTCTTAAATACATAATATAAAGATCTTATGTCTGAATGTGAAAGGATTAAACCACCCTATTAAGCGCCAAAAAACCCTAGACTACCTCCACAAACTTAAAGGTGACCTAGTGTTCCTAAAGGAAACAAAAGTTGACCTGAAAGAAGCCATCCTTCTATGTAAAACTCTTACATCTGGAAAGGCACATGGACCTCATCCTCCTTCTTCTGCACTTGGGGGTCTGTTCTAATACAACCTCTCAATCACTTTTTTACCATCGGTGCGGTTAAATGTACTGTGTCGGAAGCCACTATTATTGTCATCACTAAATACCTCTCTGACCCTAAAAGCTACAGCCCGATATCACAAATAAACACAGATTGCAAAATCTATGTGGAAATGGTGGCCCTCAGTTTGGAACCTATTCTCTAATCTATAATCCATCCCTCACAAACTGGCTTCATCATAGGTAGATTCAGCACAGATAACATTAGCCTATGCAGTCATGCCATGGAGAAAGCTCACACCCTTAACCAACCTACATGTGTGATAGCATTGGACCCTGAAAAGGCCTTTGATAAGGTCTCTTGGTCTTTTCCTCAGGACGCCCTCAAAGCCTATTATCTCTGCCCAAATGCCTTCAAAATGATTCTCGTTTTATACAAAGACCCTAAAGCCAGAATTAACATCAATGGAACACTGTCAAACAGCTTCAGCTTACAACAAGGTACTAGAAACGAATGCCCCCTTTCTGCATTTCTCTTCCTTCTAGCTATGTAACCGCTACTTATCAGCATTAGAGAGAACTCATCTATCCCAGTTATCCCATTCTCCACCACCCCACGAAAAGTTGCAGCACACGTAGATGATATTTTAACCTTCACAACCTACTCAGATTTTGTAATACCCATTGTTATATCTATCATAAATGAATTTTCTCTAGTTTCCGGATACATCCTTAATAAGGATAAAACAGAAATTCTTATCCTAAATATCCACTGTAATAGGTATCCTAAATATCCACTGTAATTATTGGAAGCTACAGTCTTAAATGAGTTACTAATAGAATAAAATGCATAGGAATATGGTTTATCTAATACTTTAAGGAATCTATTGACTAATAAGTATGTCACCAATCCATCTTTCAGAAAGCTTCTTCACAAAGATAGACCGCCTCCTTAAAAAAATTCTTTGGCAATCTGAAAAGCCAAAAATTGCTCTTGAAAACTGAGACAACCAAAAAAACTTGGAGGACTGTGCCTTCTGGACTACCGTAGATACCACTCAGCGTACCTCGCGAGACAAGCCCTCTCCTGGTTTAACTCATTCAGTAACCCTTTACCAACCTTGCTTACTGTGGAGCACAATCGCGCCCTACACCGTCACTCACATCTTTAACCACTACCAATAAGATAATGGCAGACAACTCCTCGCTCATTCTTTACAGTTTCTTACAGACCCTCTGGAAGATCAACAACAATCTTGTTAATAAAATAAAATACTCTACTTTGTCCTCACCATGGCATACCACTAACCTCAAAATGGACTGTAGTACTCTGTACCTTGAAAAATGGGCACGGAAGGGCATCCTCTTTAAAGCGACCTGGACACCCTTTCAAAACACCTACCATTCTCCCAAATCAAACACAAATTCAATCTAGAAGACCATGGGCCCGATGTAGGTAAATCTAATTTACCACTTTTAAAATACCGAATCATACCGATTCGGTATTTAAGAAGTGGTAAATTAGAGGGGGGGAAATGTAGGTAATTCTGATTTGGTAAATTATTTACCGATTCGGTAATTACCTATTCTTGCAAGGGTGCAGGGGGTGTCACTTTGACACCCTCTAGCACCCCAATGACAGGCTTGTGTGCCATGTGGCACACACACATGCCCTAAGGGCATGTCTGCGTGTCACATGGCACAGGTGTGAATGCACAGATGTGCATGCACACCTGGATTCGGTATTTTACCACCCAATTGGATTGGGTGGTAAAATACCGACTCTTGAAGGCCTGTGGCACTCTTCAGAGTGCCACCTACATCTCTATTTACCGATTCTGTACATTTACCGATTCGGTATTTTACCGAATCGGTAAATGTACAGAATGTACAGAATCGGTAAAATTACCGAATCTGTACTTATGTAGCCCCCTACATAAGAAAACCGTAATACCGGTCGGAAACGGCCGAATTCAGCCGTTTCCGATCGGTATTAGTGCTCCTACATCGGGCCCTTGGACTTTTATAACTTTCTAAAAATTAAAGCCATTATCGCTAAACACAAACCATATCTCCCTATCATTCTGAGGAAATGGCTATAGATGGGCCCTTAGCATCCAAACTTTACTCCATCTTGTCACCAAAATCATCCACCCTTATGAAACCAATTCAAGAATAATCTTAATTTATTATATACAAAGCAAACATCTCCCATGCTACGACCCTAAACTGGTCTTCCATACAGAGGTGTACCATCAGCCCTGCAGCGCCTGCAGTGGGAGGGTCCCCGTGTACTCTGCAGGGGGCCCCCTCAAGTTTCGTGTTGTAAATGAATGAAGTTCTAACTTCCAGGGCAGCTTAGGTAGTATTTATTAAAATCAAGAGTAAAAGTAGAGGGAACTGACACTCTGACTCATCCAACATTCCACAGCTACACCATGCACCAACATTCCACACCACCCTCACACTGGCTGAGCTGCAAGTATAACACATCTCCATTCAGTGAACAAGAACACAATGCAATGGTCCAAGGAAAAGTATGCATTGGTAAAATGTACATGCATAGAAATAAGATGAGGACCCATTGCAAAGACCAGAAGATGACTAAAGGGCGTACAAGTTAAGATCAAAAGCAAAGAAAGCACAGAACAATGGGCATGCAAGTTAACATCAAAATGCAAAGAAAGCACAGAAGAATGTAACAATTGACTTGAATGTTAACATAAGATATGAAATGATGAAAAATGACAATGCCCACCCATGTACTCACATTAATGAAAAAGAACGAAGCAGGCAAGATAAAAACTGTCTTTAAGAAAGAAAAAAAGACGACACTTACTCACCCACATCTTCTCTCTTTCCACACAAAACCAAACAAACCCGCATTCAACTACACCACACATAATCAACCAAACACCTTATGCCACAAACATACCAACTGGCCAGACTGAAATGTATGTGAACACATAGGGAACCAAACCTCAACAGTGCAGTAGAGATCACCCCACAACAAAAACAAATCCACTAACGTGAAACAATCCCACAACCACACAAGAGTGGAAGGAATGTATGAAAAAGCATGCAAACACCTCTCAACTATAACGCCAATACAAATGGGTGTTACCTAAAGTCAACCACCAACACATAAAAGTGGTAAACGCAAGTGACTCCTAACCAATCAACTCAGTCACCACACCAAAATGCTGATCTGTCTATATTCAAGCCACACACACAAAAAGAAAATAGTGGTAGACCAGAGAAGCTAAGCACCTAAAAGCCGTCTCACACACACACCACCAAAAGTGAGGGATTCACTTACATCACCCTACAACCCCACCATGGTGGTAACCCAGAGTGACTTAACACCCAAAAATCAACTCAAACACCATACAAACAGGGTGATCTGACTAAATCAACCCACACCCACAAAAATAGTGGTAGACCAGAGAGGCTTAGTACTTAAAATCCATCTCACACACAACACCTACAGTGGGTGATTTACCTAAATCTTCCCACAACCACACAATAGTGGTAACCCAGAGTGACTTTACACCTAAACGTCAAGTCACACACACCAACAACCTTCCGCACCAATCTCACACTGGCTGGGCAGCAAGTGTAACATTTCGTTATGGTACTGCTTCCATACGGTCGAGCTTGACACCTAATAAGGTTGCACCCCCTCTGGCACAATGCATACTTTGGCCTGCATTTATGGCTCACTGGACCCCATCTGAGCTCTACAAACTCAGACTTAGGGACACAGATTGCGGCCGCAGTTGTTGAAAAAGACAGATCTACAACACATTCTCCTCTTTTGCACATTCTCTAACAAGTTTTGGTCTGATGTTAGCAAAAGAATCTCCCAAATTTTGCTTACTTAATGGGCTCCTGATCTCTCTTTGATAGCACTTGTCACTTCCCCCTAAAGTAACCCATTCTCTAAATGTAGAGGAACTTCTTCTATTAGACATACTCTCTATGTCTGTATTGTGTTGTATTGTTTTATTAAAATCTCAATAAAAATGATCTGAAATAATAAAAGTAATTAGAACCCACAAAAAAAATTATGTCATTGTAAGATAACAACCAAGGCAGGATAGAAAACAAAAGATCCCCAAACAGAGAACCCCTTCCCCTTAACCCCCAAAGTACTTTCCCTTAACCACAAACAAACGTAACACTTGCATTCAGCTTTGAAATAGAAAGTGAAGTCCGCTTAGTTCTCTGAATGACATCCTGGGACTAAGCCTACCCATGGGCGTAGCTTCCATTGGTGAAGCAGGTGCAGTGGCACCAGGGCCCAGAGACCTGATGGGCACACTGAACTCTGATTATTACTATATTTCACTGGCTAAGCCATTAAGCATACCAGAAATGTGTGCATCTCCCTTATACAAAAGAGGGCAGCAAAGCAGAAAGGAAATGGAAAACCTTAGGAATGGGTAGCTAGGGCGCGAGGGAGAGAAAAAGCACTATGGAAGGCATGAAGCACAGTCAAAAGAAACAGAGGGGGTGCAGGCGATGCTATACTGAAGGGCACTGTCTGTAACACATACATGTTCAAGGCAAGTATAGTCCCCAAGGTGATCTTTTGGATCACACAGGATTGGACCACACAGTCCAATTCATGAAAGTGTGAAAGAGGGCACGTGCACCCCACTACCCCTGCCTCGACGTTCTTCAAAAACAAACAAGCATCGGTAAGACAATTAGTCTTGCTGCTTGTCTCCACTCCACACATTTCATACCATCAGTCCTTAGGTGCCCCCAGGCTGCCATTTGGCGGCCTCGCACCCATGGGGGCCCTGCTGGGGGACCCCAGAGACAGTTTGCGGCTGCCTTTTTGTGCCGGACACTCCGGCACAAAAAGGCAGTGAAAAACTGCCATCGTACTCCCTCGGTCGTAAAGAGGCGACCGGGGGAGTACTAAAGGATTTCTGGACGGCAGACGCGCTCTCCGAGCCCGTCATAGGTCATCATGAAATCCGAGTCGGACTCCATTCCGACGAGCCCATCTGAATGGCTCGGTCGGAGCACTTCCGACCGGAATCGGAATCGGCCCCTTAGCCTCAATGGAGACTCGCTTTTCTTACACAATTCCAACAGGAACTAGCCTTAACTATAATATTACCTCCACGAGTGCTAGTGCTCACTCAGCTGACACCTCCAAGACCCCTCTTCAGTGCATACTGAAGTACAGAAGCATGCTGAGACCAGCAGGGATTGACTTTCTCTTTCTGTCTCTTCTCATCCAAGCTCCCCTTTGCCCAGTGATGTCCCCTGGAACGTTCTATCATGGTACATTGCTGGTTTGAGAACCAAACTTACGGATCCATCTTGGTTACCCTTTATAGATTCCTTTGACAATGGTTTGTTGCAGGAAATCTGGCGTACAGAGGCACTCTTTAGGGCAGGATTCACAAACTCTTGCTTTTCAGCTGTGAAGCAAGGTTGAGAATACACTACAGGTGGCTTAACTGTTTGGGTGAAGAATGTGGTAAACTGCAGAGTTAGGATTTTGTGTATTAACTCACCTTTCTGTTAGGCCTTTCATTCCTTAAGGAAAATCTGCAAGTATATATCTTTCATGTGTAATAAAAGTTCTTTCAGCCTGAATAAGGAATTCTTCCTTACTACACTTAAGCTTTTTTTAGATAACGTATCTTCTGACGTGCCGTTAATTGTTGCTGGTGACTTCGATGAAGTATTTGAACCCCCAGACCACTCAGAAGCAGATCTAACTTTGGAAGAAGACTCTGTATGGAGTATCCCAGTTAGACCTTCCTCCTGTAAAAGGATGCTCTGTTTTATCCAGTCAGCTACTGGGCTTGACCTTGAGTCTGACCCTTAGGGCTTGTAAAGGTAGGTCTCTTTCAGACCAAGGAGGTGCACAGACGTTCAAGAGATTAAATCAGTCTAGTAGAATTACTATGTATTGTTGTCTCACCAACTATGCCAATTCATGCAGGACATGGTAGTCATTGAGCGGGAGGATAGGGATCAAAACGCTCCTAAACTCACAATAAAAGCATGTTGCCTAATAAATCAAGCCTTATGGGCGATGTTTCACTTATTAGCAATAAGAAGGCTTAAAAATGGGAGTACGTGTCTTGCGTACTAAAACAGGTGTGCACTAAGATAGCTGACACATTGAAAATTGTGAGCAACCAACTTTTCCTAGGAGTAGATCTCAATGTAATACTCGTATGTCATGAGGAATTGTTTGTTGCTCTGCGTAATATGCTATGTAGGGAGCATAAAAGCTAAAAAAAGGCTTCTCAACATTCCTGATATAACTGCATTTGTAGGCTTGCAAAAGCTGACTTAGTGAGAACTATAAAAGCAAAAAGTAGAGGAGAAATCCCCATTGACAGAAGAAAGTACAAACAAGAGTTGGCGCGGGCCAAAATAAATTGGGAGAACGAGGTCTAGAGTGACTTGATGGAAACAACTAAACATGGCGACTCTAACACCTTCTGGAAAGGATGCTATCCGTAGTGAGGCGTTAAATGTGGGGCCCATATCTCCACATAACCATGCAGTACCTCTTGATCTATCTGATATGGAGCCAATTGAGACTCTAAAGACTAGAGCCCCCGTGAAAACTCCTGGACCAGATTGTATCCTGGCTGATCTGTATGCTGCTGAGACATGTATAGTGGACCCTTAGCTTAATATCCTCTCCCATGCAATCTTAGCTGTCGGAGGTCGGTCTCACCAGTTGAGGGTACAAAAATCAGGACTGCTGGGCCACTCTGGAAATGGGTCTCTGTGGTGCTGACATCTCTCAATGGCTGCTCAGTCTCGGTGCCTTTAGAGTCCCAACTGGACTTAAACAGGTCTTGGCTGCTGCAAGGGGGGTTGGTACCCCAGGTATTGGTCCTGTGTGGCTCCAGTTGGTCCTGGTGTCCTCTCACTTGGTGGGGGGACAGATCTGACCTTACAGAGCATATGTACCTCTTTCTAGGTGGCCTCTGCGTTGGGCTGGCTGGGGAGCGGCAACATGGTAAATCGGACTCTGCTTCTTTGGTGCCCAGTGGACTGCAGGGGAGTAGCTCCTCTGCTCCAAGGGAGATTGCTGCCAATTTGTGAAGGGTTGGCCGTCTACCAGAGCTCTTGGTAGATGCTCAGCTGCAGGAAGAGTCACTCTGTCACAACTATCAAGACTGTGCAGGCAGGCATGGTTTTGGCTCTATAGGTCCACAGCAGTCTTCAGTTCTCATGGCCTTGCGAGTCTTCTTTGTCCTCTTCTGGTTCCGTAAAATCTGAGTTCCGGGCATCAGGGGTGCCACGTTAATACTCAATTTAGGAGCATTAAAGGGAGTGACAGATAGTAGCCAATGGGCTTCTTACTTTTAGGGTGTCTAAACCCTCTATATGATCACTTCCTGTGGGAGATGGGCATAACCCTGACCCAGTGGACTAATTCCACCAAAACCAAGGTGGTGGAATTTTAAGTGCCATGTCGTCTCGTCAGTTTTGTCTGCAGCATGGCACGCAGCCTGCAATGGCAGCTTGCATGATTGTGCTGAGGGGTCCCTTAGGGTGGCACAATAATGCTGCAGCCCTTAGGGACCCTCTTGAGCCTTCTTACCCTAGGTACAAGAGGTAACATTTACTAGGGATTTACAGGGGTTGCTAAAGGTATTGCAAATTGGCCGAACAGTTGTACCTTTTTTGGGAAATAGATCTGGCACTGGGGACCTGGATAGCAGGAACCCAGTGCACGTCCATCAAAATTGTATCAGATACCAGACCAAAAGTGGGGGTGACAATGTCAAAAAGGGGTACTTTCCTATAATGTATATATATTTGTTAAACTGTTTTATGGATATGAATCCGAAATAAACAGATTTGAATGGATGGATCTGGACTAATCTTTATTTTCTTTCTATTCTGATCTTATTTAGGTATTCTAAGCATCTTGTCTTTTAGAAACCCTGACTTCTCTTATAGCATGTGGAGGGGCCGTGAGCCAAGCACGTGGTGAGTATAAAAGATATGCACTGATCAGAACTGAAGTTGACTGAGATTGAGGCATCTAAACATCAAGGTACAATGCAACAGAGGCCAGGACCTTCCCTGGATTTTCATGACATTAACTTAAAATAAATGAACACACAATTAGTCTTAAATACATTAATTTAGGTAGTCAGTGGTTGTCCTGAAAGCCTGCCACGCCTCCAGTAATCCTGGACCTACGCTGGGCATGCTTACATTAAGCTATACACACCTACAGCCAATTGACAAAACAGAACTAGAGAGCAGTATCCTAATGAGAAGTTTCAGGGACCTCCTGCATGGTTACGAAAGTAATGCAGTGTGTGTGCACAACCTATCAAGTCTTATCAGTGTACTCCAAGGCTCATTAAGTGAACCACACGTCAGTGTGGTGGCTCCCAGCCATAGGGGCCTATTATGATAGCGGGCGAATGGCCACCACCTGACCAGCGGTTGCCATCTGCCCACCAGAACTCCCCGCCCGACGACCATTTACCCCCCACATTGGCATGGGTACCGCAGCAGACGGAAAGCCCGTCTGCCACTTTTTCGCCTTCAGGCAATCGTCACGATTGCCTGCCAGGCGGAAAAGGCCCACAATATGGTGGGAGTGCCTTGCAGGCACCGCCATCCATGTTAGGATGAGTGCGTGGGGCATGCCTTTCCATGGCGGAGACTCCGCCATGGAAAGGCATGCAGAGAATGCCTTTGGGGGCCCGTTGCGTGCCCTCCAGGGGGGCGGGGGGCTGGATGCCTGCACATGGGGGGGTACCCATGGTACCCCCCTTCATTGCCATGCACATGGTGGCAGGCACCACGCGGTGCCTGTCACGTTGTGCATGCCAATGCACAACATGCATATTTTGCGTTGCAGCGGGTGCTGCTGACAGCACCGCCCGCAGCAATGTATAATATGCAGGATGCAACCGCCAAGGTGGCGGGCGCATCCTAATTGGCATAGCGGAACCGCCGCACCTCTGGCGGTCAGTCCCGTTTACCGTTACGGGTGCGGGCGGACAATGGGCCCCCAAGTGTTACAAATCATGTATTTCTCCGGGCAAGCCTTGCCTGATGAATCAGGGCAAGTATTTAGAAATGGCAATGCAGTGTAAGAAAAGGAATTCAGGGTGGAACAGCAGATTACTTCAGTGGCACCATACGACTGAAGCCAAAAAAACACAGGAAAGAAAAACAGGGAAGAATGGGTTCATAATCCACCAAACATTCTGCCAATTTATTCCATGAAACTTTGTGCAATTTTCATAAACCTTTGGGAATAATGTCCTTTGTGCAAGTAAATAACTTGTGAAGACTCACACATGGAGACCCAGATTCATAGTAACTAAAAGGGGTAAGTGATTACCACACTTTCGGGCCTCACTCAGTTTTGATTTTCTCTCCATCCAGCTCTAAGCTGTTATTAGAAGAGGAAATTATAAGTCCTACATGCCTTTGGCCTGTTTGTTTTTAGAACTTAGAAAATCAGTTCTGTGGTTCCACGTGGCACTCTCCTGTTAATTTAGAAAGCCATTATTTACTCAGCAATTTCTGGTTGATATTTTCTGAAAATCTGATGTTATTTATACATTTCTTCTAATGATTAAAATGTGTCTTGTCCCCCAAAAATGATTGCTGATGCCCACCACTAGCATTCACCCGCACAAATTAAGCACTGCTCTTAATTGTTTTATACTTAAATGCCCCCTTTCTCGTTTTTCTTTGACTGCTATTTTTTTACCTCTTTGTAGCATTGGCACATTTTTTTTATATTTTAGATTTTTGTATCCTGGGGTTATAAAACCGAGAAAAAGACATGCCACCATTTCTGCATGCTTTCTGCACAGTATCAATGTAAATATGTTACAATTTGTTTTGCTTCTGAGTGATGTTGTGCGATTCATCCCTGACTACTGGGTGAAGAATAATAGGTGTCACTGTATTCAAACCATTACAATTCTAAGGTAGAGTGTTAGTATGTGTACATTACAACCCCTTTCTTTGCAATTTCCATTGCAGGCTAACAGCATTCGCCCTAAGAATGCTAGGGCAAGTTCAACAGTATGTTCCCCTGGATGTAAGTGCCATGTGCAACACACTCACCTGGCTGACTGACAGCCAGAGGCCGGATGGCTCTTTCGTGGAGAAATCGGGCTACTTTCCTGTGAAATTACAGGTAAGGACAGTGGAGAAATGAATTGTCACTGTAGACCTCAGTTGCAAGATCAGTCATTGCCACTAAAATGTCACAGGTTCAGAACACAGAAATTTAAAAAACATAATATCTTATCTTTCTGACACTGGATCAAAGTTCATTAAGTATTGCTAGCAGCCTGCCACCCTTTACCAAATTAATATAATGAAAATAATGATGTAATGTGATTGCCCGAATAAAAGTGTATTGTTATTATAGAAGGTTAGCCATTGAATATGTTGAATACACCTAAAGGGGAAATGGGTCTAATGAGACAGGGATCATCAAGGAAAATAAATTCATTGTAAGTGGACACCTAATTCTGATGTAGCCAGGAGCACCCCTTACCAGCTCCATCGTGATTGTGGCATCCGAGGTGAGTCTGTGGTGTTTCACCCAGAAATTGTGGTGGCTCCATTGAAGATGAAATCTGCTTTCCTCTCTAAAATTGAAGACTTAACATATGACTCAGATTTGGGATTACAGATTCCCCTGGTAATTCCCAATTTCTCAGGGAATATCAGGGTTTCACTTGTAATCCCTGGAAATACCACCCTGGAACACCCGGTACCTGTAACTCTGGGACTGTATAACTAACTATAATGGGAGTCATATCGTTCAAAAAGTCATATAACTTTTGTCGAGGTGTTTTGATATGGTTAATTTTACTTAAATATAGTTACATGGGTGTGGCTATTGTCACAAAAACATGGTTGCAATAGAGCTGTTGTAAGGGTCTCTTGTAGGACCCATCAGATACATTATATGATACAATAATAATGTATATGACTTGTGGAACAAAGACTTATGAGATGCAGTAGATTAAACAACGCTCTGGCATTATAGGGTTGAATTTATGGGACAGGTCAAAAAAAGCCAAGGCGTAGAAGCAGATGTGAGACAAGCGAGATGTGCGTCAGGAATACTTGCAATAAAATCTACCTCGTCGCTAACTACATTGTTATTAAATGAAAGTTGAAAGATTTTGACCTCGGATATTCTGAACCCCAGATCTTCTTCAGGATAGAGAAATATGAAAGTGTGCGATTTTACTATTGCGGCACGTTCCACATAATTATAGATTAGCCACAGTTGCCATTTTATCTATTTTCTGTTGTATAACCTGCAGAGTTTAACGAAGATTGTGTTTCTAGCTCAAACAGATCAAAAGTTACTAAAAACACGGCAATTCATGTTACCAAGCAGTCGAAGGACCTGTGCAATGGTTGACTGGTCATCTTTTTGTTTATTATTACAATATTTAGGTGTTAAACTTGTACTAATGAGGTAACACCAATGCTCAGACAGTGCTATGAAGTGTAAAAATAAATTATTATAGTAATAGTATTACAAAATCTGCCACATTATACCACATGATTTGGCTTCTGTTGCTGCATAATTAGTCAACCTTGCCACATAATTTGGTCCTCGCCTGCCAGTGGGACTGGTTATATCTTGGAAACACTGGCCTCACGTCCAAGTTGCCTGGAGTAGGCATGGATATTATAAAGTTTATCTAAGGCTGACACAGCTAGAATGCACTATGGTGAGAGACTTTATAAGTAGACATTTGTACTAGGTGGGGAACGAAACCCTGTAGATTAGCCGAGTGGTCCTGAGAGATTTGCCAACATTATTAAACATAGGGCTTTTTATGGTCTCGCCTGATGGTGCAGATGTCACTGGACAATAATGTGAGGGTCAATAGAGAGGGGCTTTGGCTCTGTCCACTTGTTGGGAGACAGGAGTACATGTTTTGATCGGGAAGAAGTTGAATGCGGCCAACAAAAAGTGGTTGCCCTCCACACAGCTGTGATCATTTTGTTTATTCATCCAGCTGCCTGAGCTTGAATTTTCAGAGGCACACACATGATATTGTAATGCTATTGAAATGTCTTAGATAAATAAATATTTGTTGGAGTTTTTTTCCCCTGGCAGCAGCAGAGACGGGAGTAGGGCAGTCATTGACCAATATGGATTATTAGGTCTGGCTTTATAGTACAACTGCCACTTGATTATTTAACCTACACCAATATTATTCTACAGTTCTTTTCTTCCACACAAACACATATCTATTCCCATGCTATGTACTTGTAATCCTTCACATTACTGTACAACATAGCTGTAACACCAGATCTATTGGCATATCCACTGCTTCTTTAACCCCTTCGATGCTCATGACGGAACGGTTCCGTCATGAGCATCGGTTGAGCTGTGCTCATGACGGAACCGTTCCGTCATGAGCCCGTTGGCTCATTAGAACCTTCAGCACAGCGCGAAAATTTGCGCCGCGCTGAAGGTGT
Source organism: Lissotriton helveticus (assembly GCF_964261635.1). Classification (NCBI taxonomy): domain Eukaryota; kingdom Metazoa; phylum Chordata; class Amphibia; order Caudata; family Salamandridae; genus Lissotriton; species Lissotriton helveticus. The sequence continues at coordinate 129,633,656 of NC_136065.1, forward strand.
TAAACTGCTATTTACAAAAGTCTTTGTTGTTTCCTGAAAAAAGCCCTTGAGGTGTCCATGGGTGGTGAGATAGCAACACAAAGTAATATAGCAGCAGTAGTCCACTTTATTACTTTGCTTTTTTCAGAATTGTTAAAAAGAATTGCTTTTGTTGCCACTAGATGTTGGCTGAGGTCCGCTGGTGGAAACATAACATGTTTGAGTCACTTTAAGCGATATCCTTATAAAATCTACCAGCCATCCTATAACCACTGAGTAAATGTGTATATTTGTCTCAAAATACCATAACAAAGACTCTGAGCGAAAAATTATTGCAGTTTTTGATTAAGATAGGTTCTTCTCCATCTCACTGGACCCCTGTTTTCTCCTTTGTGTGAATTTTTGAAAGTCAATTTCTGGCTATGACCAATTTTCCTTCTGCGGGCAGATGACTGCAAAGTGTTTCTCCTACCAACAAAAATAACATCAGTCACTTGGGAGCTGGCCCTGAATGCTCACGGTGGGGTGATGCACATAGGCTGGACCTTGATCGGGATAAAAATGGAAGATTCAGATTGTTTTAGTGTAACAGGTAAAATGTAGTCATTCATTGTCTGGATGATTCAGAACATTGGCAGAAGGTTATGGGTTCTTTGTTCACTAGACCTTTAGTTGGAACGTACTCCGGTAGTCCTCACCACACAATGGGGCCAATTCACAGAAGCATTTGTGAGTACCCGAAGGAGTACTACAGGAGTACCAGGTCAGTGGGGAAGCTCCCACTTTTGTGGGGTCTCCAGTCTCCTGTGAGACTGCCTGAACCATCAAAGATCATTACATTGACCCAAAAGTTTACACATTTGAATTACTCGAAGTGCGTCATTTGTTGAGGCAAGCTGGAATGTATGTGCTGTCTAGGTAACAACATTCTTGACTGCCAGCTTTATGACTCTGTTGACTCCACTGCTCAAGCTCTATGTCCATTTTTTGAACATGGGCACACGTTTAAATTTACCTTAAGACATTTCTTGAGAGACAGAAAAGTCTAAGTTGAGACAGAGGCATCATCTTGTAAAGTTGTAAGTTACAAAGTTTCCTACTTTGCTTCAAAGCTCCCATAAACTTTTCACATATGTCAATACTGTTCCTACTTGACATCCACGAGAGCGGCAATAGGTACTATTTTTTAAGTCGACACTGTTGCAGTGAAGGTGCTTCTTAAAAATTGTTGCTATGGTGATGGTATTTTGCAGAACATCTGGGTCTTTTTCGCCGACTGTGTGTTTTGACTTCCCATTGCAGGGTACGCTGCCCACACAAGAAAAGGAAAAAGCATTGTACATGACAGCATTCGTGCTCATTGGCATTCAGAAGGCATATAAAATCTGTGCGATAGTGGTATGTACCAATCCGGTTACCTTTTTTTATTGCACGTGATGGCTAATGATTGGAAAACATATGTGATCTCACTGTCACTACACTCCTAATAAAACAGAGTAATATTTTTACTGTTATTGTTTCACCTTCCAACCCTACCATTCATGTTTTAGTAAATAATAGAAATGTGTGAGCATGTTTGTATTCATAGATTAGTTCAAACTTTGGCACTATAAGAATGATTCTGTTCAGTAATTTAACAAAATGTACAAGGATGCGTTACATAATTGTGGGGGAAGAGATGGGGCGTTGGGCTGGAAGGGACCACTATTAAACCCCCATCAATCATAATATTGAACAGGTTGGCAGGCACTTCCACAGCTTGGTTAATTAGCTATGTGTAAGTGAACCACACTCCCCCAAGTACTTTAATCCTCTGCAATATGCCATACCCAGTGGAGATGCTTCCTCGCTTCTAGAAATGAAATCATGCGCAGTGCTCTACCTCGATCAATGTTTTTTCTTTATTGATACTGAAGAACAGAATTACCACCATTTCCAATTTATCATAGTAGTACCAGGATGGGTTCACTGTAAACCCCATAAATCATAATGCACTCACATAAACACATATTTATTAGAAACTTAATTGGATTTATTAATCAATTATTATAATTTCAGTTTCAATAAATCTAATAAAGTTGCTTAATTCATGTCTTATAATCAGCCTTTGAAACACAAGAAAAATTCATACCCATTCCATTTCCAGGGCTAAACCTCTTCATTGAGGGAAATCTCATTTACACCTAGCAAATGTAACAAAGCCTACAAGAACAAACATAAGTCTCCTCTCTAACAAATTGCTAAATTTCATTATGTGACAGTCCACATTATAATAATCAAACTTCTTGCCAAATTAATTTCCAAAGGAGTCAAGATTACCCAAGTTCCATGCTAATAAATCTTTCTGTCCATTAATGGCTGATATGCCAATCAGAGCATTCTGTTCCCCTTATCAAAATGTTCGGTGTATAACCAAACAATTTCAAAGCCACATAGCCATAGAATTTCTTTCGTTTTTTTTAATCAGCATGCTTTAATGGTTTTGTTTCCAAAAAGATTCATTTATTTCTACCTCTGTCTTGCTTCTACTTTGAGATGATGATCAACAAATCTATTGTATGAAGAAATATTTTAATAATGCTACGGTTGAGATGTTTTTTCACAAGGATTAAAATAAATAAAACATATATTTTATATACATAATCACCTGCTCCTGGTCTCTGTTTAAGAAAGGCACCTAAGTCTTGCATGGCATCAAGACCTTTTGGGTCTAAGGGATTCAAGAATTCATCCAGAAAATTTCTCTCCTGACTAGCTTTTCCTTAATATCCCTAAATTCCCTCTAAGGTCATTCTTTATAACTTCCAACACTTCAAATGTCATATGGGGTAATTGATGCCCCTTTTCAAGAATCGTTATCTCTACTCTCCTGTCCATCATACCAGCATAATATAAGCTACATGAACATTTGATCCTGTAAATACCCTCTTTACTTTCATATGATGCCTATTATTGTTGCATTATTTTTTTCTCTATGTTTGGATGATACACAATATCTCTTTCAAACCAAAATGTAGTTTGTGCAGTTCATACATCATTTGGTATTTTGTTTTTGATCAGTTAGATGCCACTGTAGTTCTTTTGCTGCAGCTCCATTTCCAGGCCCCTTCTATTTTAATAGGTGACTGTGGGAGTATGCTTAAATAATTTTTTTATTCGGTAGCTTAACCTATTAATCTCCATTTTTTATATACTTTTTTGATTTGATAAGACGAAAAATGTAAACAAGTAAATTAACTGCTGTTCCTCTCCCCTCTTTTTGTATGTAAACAATTCCTCCCTTTTTATCTGCTTGAAGTCATGTAACTAGTTTGCTTGGAGGAGTCTCCTTCGTTATTAGAATTCTGCTGTCGGTGATTGTTGATAATGTAAGATTTTGTAGGAGGACGAGCTTTATACTTTTCACTGGATGACCCCTTGAACATGAGAAGCATTTGCTCAAAGAATCTTGAATGAATGGTTGATAAAATCATAAAGCCATTTGCACCTGCTGGGACCCATACTGCCTTGGGTGTATCACAAATATTTTGCAATGTAATCTTTACTGCAGATTCTCAATATTGCTTTGCTTTCCCAATTTACTATGACCTTCAGTCTTATACAATTGATCTGAAGTTTTTTTAAGTGCCTTGCCACCAAAACAGGATCTTGTAGCACCCGAAGAAGTACAAGCTAAGAGGTAAACATAAGATCAACCAGCAATCTAGTGAGCTGTCTTCATTTTTTAAGATATATTGCCATGTCTGAACTGGGGTGGCGGAGTGAGCTAAAGAACGGTGATGGATTAAACCCAGATCAGTTGACTGGGGGTGAGTGTTTGTATTGTCAACGCTCCGTCCATCACCACCTTTGGTTTTTCTTCATTTTTTAAGAGGCATTGACCTCAATCAAAAATAGAGGGAAGAATCAGGTAATCAAAGAGGTGAAGTATTACGCCTAGAGAATTTTGGGATCTCAGTTACAATGCAATGCGGTGACAAAAACTTACGCCCAGATTGCGGTCAAAGACAGAAGGTAGCATTGAGTACTACTTTGTGGTATGAGAGCTTTTTTGCTTGACATATAATTGGGGTGAAGGTGCTTTAGATATAGTCTCTCTTGCTCCTTTTTCAAACCTGCAATAAAAAGCCTGACACCACTCCATAGCTTACAGAGGATGCAGGTGGCCTTTGATACAATCCTCCTGGCAACAGAAAGTCAGGAAGAGGAGGAATCTTCATAAGAACTCAGAGATGAAAACCAGAAGCAGAATGTTGATGTATGGGATGAAACTGAAGACGTCCTTGATGTAGTTCCTGATAAGTTATGCACTATCGCTGCTGGAGTGAGAGAAATGGGGCAATTCCTTGCAGCATGGTTGATAGCATAATTGATGTAAGTGCAAATGACGTTTATGATGGCCAGGGCTCGCCAGACAAGGGGCATGAATGTGTCCTCATGTAATGCAACTGGTGCTCGTGTAAAACGCTCTGATACCCGATTAGTGTCAAGTTCGCGCTATATAAAACTCTGTAAAATCAAAAAATCAAAAAGAACACGAGACAGCGGTCCAGGGTGCCACAAGCAGTGTGCCTTAAAAGCCTCATATGTGGGGTTATCACCATGCCAGAAAAAGTCACTTCACACAGGGCGTCAAAAATGTGTGCATCTGCCCACTTGAAGAACACTGGGTAATATAACGGGGCACATTCAGGAAATCAGTCGTGGTCGACTATGTGAGGTCATTCGAGACAGCCTGTGTGACGTCATGCATCAAGTCACAAACAATTCGTTATTTTTTTAGGACAGATAACGTAGCAGATGCTCCTTAACGGGGTAATTTCAGCACATTAGTAATGTTAAATTAGAATTACGTCATTAATTTGTTAAATTCTTGCCCCAAATTTATATCCTCATCTTTACTCTGCTGCTAGTGTGCGCACTCACTGCAGCCTCAATGACACTGAAGTGCTTTTTCCAAAAGTGCTTGTGTTTTATACCAACGTTGCATACTTTTTTTTTAAGTCGGTCAATTGGTCACTCAGGGAAGAAACACTTGTGACGATTATTTACTCTCTGTTTGCTGCACTCATGGAAACTTCATAATCCTAACGAGTCCATGATATTTTCTTGACTCATTTAAGTAGTGCAGCTTTTGTGTTTTAATCAAGTTGGGATGCCGCAAAAACCTGGGCATGGCAGCAGGCTGGGACATCTGCAGCCCCTGCTGTGGTGCACTTATGCACATAGATAAATAACACCACTGAATTGTTTATGAACTGAACTGCACCATATATTCAGCGTACAACTCAGAAATAAGTTAAGCGGTCGAGCTCAGCGCCTTGTGGGGAAGTTTCCCCCGCATGCCAACATCTGAAAAACATGGCCAAAGGTTGTATCTTTACTTCATTATGTGCCAAAGTAGCCAGGCAAATGGTGCCTCTGTAACTGCATAAGCAGTCTACGCCACTGTAGTCGAATCAAAATATCCCGGCCATCATCATCTTTCCAGTCTGATAACTTGGCCTCGGTGAAGTGGGCAACAACAGACCCACATCACCTGAATTGATGGGTATTTCAGAGGAAGACAGACCCTATCTTTTTTTAACGTTCAAAGATCTAAAGAACCAGGTGACCAGGGCTAAAAAAAAGCAGGGCCTTACAATGTGCTTGTGGTGGTGGTCCAACCACTTTCACCACTGTGGGTCGGGAAACATCGTTTGCAACGCGGGGATTACATCGCGATGCTATTACATCGCGGTTTTCACAACGCAAGTCGTTACAACGACTTGTGCTAGAAGGCGCTCTAGGACAAGGAATAGTATAATTTACTATCCAACACCTTCCCTACTGTACGTAGACTGGAGTTGGAATAGTAAATTAAACTACTCCTAAGCCCAGCGCCCTCCAACGCAAGTCGTTGTAACGATGTAACGACTTGCGTTATAAAAACCACGATGTAATGTACCGCAATGTAAATGTATGCGTTGTAACGTCGTACATCCCTGCGGGTCTTCCCACAATATTTTGAGTGTGGCGGTCAGATGCTACAGGGCCAGGATTCAGCAGCAGCGGCGCAGTGGAAAGGGCCAGGAATATGCTGTTGGCACCACTGAGAATATTTTTACTTTCATTTCCAACACCCTTTTCATGGCAGTGCTGCGGCTTCTGCGCCTGGGGGTACATGTGCCCCCCTGGAATGGAATCCCGTTCCTGCACTGTATGACATGTTCAACATGGTGAGTGCCATACCATGCCGGAAACGTGCTGTAGGCGCTGTCACAGTGGTGGTCTGCTGTTAAGGCTCTCCTATAAGCCTTAACCAGCCGCTGCCGTGAGACTGCTGCAGCACGGACCATCCACCAAGGATTTAAGTCATAATCCAGCTGGTGAGCGAGCAAACGACAAGCTTGGCGGTCCTCCTGCCGACACGGCGGTCCTCCTATTGGCACGACGATGGTGGGCCGACAGGAAGACTGCCAAACTCGTCACAAGGCCCTAAGACTTTATGGTTGATGGCAGCTAAAGCAATGCGGGACCCGTCTATGCACTTATGGAGAGAACAGCACCTTGCAGGGCAGTGTGCATCAATTTTTCCAATCTCTACTGGTAAGGGCAATTCCCTCTTCCGCCATCCCAGGGGTCATATTTGTGAGACGGTGTAAAGGATATACCAAAGACTGTATGCGTTCAGGGCAGGAAGAAGCTCTCCATCTGATGCTGGCCTGCACCTACTGGAAAGTGGTGTTTAATCTTTTTACTAATATAATAAAGAGAGAGCCCAAACCTTTGAGGCAGGTAATCTCAGGAACCACAGCACCAATCACAACACCCAATACAGCGTTGGAAAGGGCAGTTGCAGCAGAAGGACATAGGCTATGCAGACGCCCACCATATACATTTAAAAGGTAAAAGAATCATGCCAGCAAAGTAGTCCCTTGTGGGCGTGTCAGCGTTGTGCTGTGGGCGTGTGCTGTGGGCGTGACAAACGCAGGGGGGTGTGTGGTACATTCCGCCCTTCATGCCATGTCTCATATTGTGTGCTGTGGGCGTGTGCTGGAGACGTGGGCGTGTGCGGGGCGCGGGATTACGGAAAAAAAAGCGAGCGTTGTGCCCCATATTTCATTGTTTTTTCTTCCCAGGTTCTGTACATTCCAGCTCCGGGTGTCCACCCTGCTCCCTTTAAATACCCCTGCACCCCATAATCATAACCCACCCTTACTCCTTAAAGTAGCCCAACACCCTTAAACACTAACCCATCTTAACCCTATAAATATACCCTGTACCCCAAAACCCAAACCTATCCCTAAACCCTAAAAATACCCCTGTACCCGAAAACCCAAACCTAGCCCTGAACCCTATAAATACCCCTGTACCTCAAAACCCAAACCTACCCCTGAACCCTAAAAATACCCCTGTACCCCAAAACCCAAACCTACCCCTGAACCCTAAAATACCCCTGAACCCCAAACCCCAAACCTAGCCCTGAACCCTTAAAATACCCCTGTACCCCAAAACCCAAACCTACCCCTGAACCCTTAAAATACCCCTGTACCCCCAAACCCAAACCTACCCCATAACCCTAAAAATAACCCTGTACCCCAAAACCCAAACCTAGCCCTGAACCCTAAAAATATCACTGTACCCCAAAACCCATACCTATCCCTAAACCCTAAAAATATCCCTACATCCCAAAACCCAAACCTAGCCCTGAACCCTAAAAATACCCCTGTACCCCAAAACCCATACCTATCCCTAAGCCCTAATACTAGCCCTGTACCCCATAACCCAAAACTTTTTCTGAACCCTTAAAATACCCAAACACCCCAAAACATATACCTCAGTACTCCAAAACATATACCCCTATACCCATACTTACCTTATCCAAACATTAAAAATAAAACATGCTTTTACCATTCATGCATTTACAACGAATTTCGTTGTAAATGTATGCGTGGTAAAGCATATAAAATGTAATGCCATGCGTTATAATGGCATTGCGGAGTCATGGTACTTTCGTAATGAAAGTATGCGGAGTGATGGTATGCGGAAAGAAACTTGCGGAATAATGGGTGTTTACCCTCCCCCGGTAAGTACATTGTTGGCACGGTGGCCCACATCTCCGGCAACATACTCATATTTTTTCACCACCGATTTGAAAAATGCACAGGTCTCTCTCATTGATGGCCAGCACCGACATATACTTTTAGACACACCCCCCGCCACAAGTTCTAGAATTGCGAATTTTAGAGCTGGGGAGCTACGTTCGAATCTCGGCATCAGCTCAACATCCTGTGATTCCAGGCAAATTGCTTTGTCTCCCCGTGCTTACCACAAATGAATGTGTTCTTCTCTTAATGTAAATTGTGCTCATGCCATGTTGTCAAGTTCGCGCTATATAATATTGCAAGGAAAAATAAAGTAGGGAAACTCGAGTTCACACACTACTGAACGCGCACTCTTAAGTGCATCAGCAGTGCACTGTGAATCAGAGCGTTTCACAGGCCTGTCACCGATAAGAAATGCTATCAAAACGAAATCCTACAAAACAATATACTACTGGCCGGCAGCAATTCATACCCGGACAACGTCGGGACGGGCTGCTAGTACATGAATAAACTTCTACGCCATCTGCATTGTTCTGTAGGCTTTGAGCTCACAGTAAGCCGGATGGATGTTCCAGGACCTGCCTGGAGTGCCAGGTTTAAAGGGTGGCAGTGCGTCGCTGCAATCCAGCCTTGAACAAAGAATGTCGAACTTGGGCTTCTCCATTTATCAAACGAACGGCATCAGAGAACCTGAAAAGGTCCATGGACAATCTTAAAACCAGTCCTTCTCAAGATGGTGGTCTCTATATGGAATGTTAGTCAAGGTTCCCAATCTAAGATGGAGTAGTAACTTTCTTATGTATGTCAGTTCCTGTTTGATTCCTATATAAATGGGAAATCGCAAGATGATGTGTCACAACACAATCATTCCCTTATTTTTTATGATGTTCTTAGCCTCTTGCTAATATTTTTGTTACAGCTTTTTGCTTTTAGCAGCTTGACCTTCTGGATTCTATGCTTACCTCTTTTCTCCTTCTTGGTGTCAGTGGGAGTTTAGTGCTGACCTGATTTGTTCAGTATTAATCTTCATCTTCAATCGAGATCAACAAATTTGGCAAAGAGGTAGTTTAGGTTCCCTTTGTGGATTTTCCTCCTAACTGGCACTCACATCAGGAGACACTTTGCACCTTTCACGTATAGTTGTCTTTGCAGGAAGTCGATGCGGCTACTAGGAGAAGTCGTGCTTTCATCCAGTAATCAAGAAGGGAGCTCAAAGGACCTTCCCAGAGTCTAATCTTGAACACCATATTAGTGTTCTATTACTTATTTTTGAAGTGTTTTGGCAGACAACAGGCTCCTAAATTACAAAACAGCAGCTAGAAAATCTTCCTGGCAAAGGTATGTATGTTAGGGTATTTATTGAAGCCTTGCTGGGAAGCAGTAGAATGCTGACAGCACCGGCAAGGCCGCGGCCAATCAATCAATCAATCAAGTTCCTTGTAAAGCACGACTACTCACCCGTTAGGGTCTCAAGGCGCTGAGTGGTGGTGGAGAGGGGTGTCTGTGGTTCAGTCAAAGATACAGGTCTTGAGGTCCTTCCTGAATTGAGGCTGCGACAGTGATTGCCTGAGATAAAGAGGCAAGGAGTTCCAGGTCTTCGCAGCGAGGTAGGAGAAGGATCTTCCTCCAGCCGTGGTCTTGTAGATCTGTGGGATGGTGGCCAGTGCCAGTTGGTGGAGCAGAGACGTCTGGTGGGAGTGTAGAAGGAGAGTCGGTGTTTGAGGAATGCAGGTCCGGTGTTGTGGAGGGCTTTGTAGGCGTGCGTGAGTGTTAGTGAGTGTAAATGAGGGGAAACATCACTTACAACGCAACTTTTACCACGCAGTGCCTTTACGACGCAACTTTTACAACGCAAACCATTACAACGCATTGCGCTGGGGGGCGCTCTAGGATAGGGAATGTATTTAATATACTATCCAACACCTTCCCTACTATTCACAGGGACTGGAGTTGGAATAGTAAATTAAATAAATCACTATCCAGCGCCTAAAAGCACTATGCGTTGTAATGGTATTCGTTGTAAATACCGCGTTGTAAAGGCATGCGATGTAAAAGTATGCGTTGTAACGTCATACATCCGTAAATGAGTCATATTGTGTTTGTCCTTGCATCGCTCTCAGTGAATATCCTGCAGCAATGCCATGAGTTTCTGTCCTCTCAGCACTGCCCTCAGTCAGCTCTGTTACAAGGATTTGAGAAGCCACAAGGAAAATTACATTTTGCCATTTTGGTGCTCCGTGTTCTTAGCATCAGAGCTATTTTAATACCTTCACTGCAATCTGGTACCACTTAGCGTAGCAAGGATGGGGAAACATCACTTACAACGAAACTTTTACAACGCACTACCATTACAATGCAACCATTACAACACAAACTATTACAACGCATTGCTCTGGGGGGCGCTATAGGCTAGGGAATAGGTTAATTTACTATCCAATAACCTTCCCTAGTGTCCACGGGGACTGGAGTTGGAATAGTAAATTAAACTATTCACTATCCAGCACCCAGAAACACTATGCGTTGTAATGGTATGCGATGTAAAAACCGCGTTGTAACAGCATGCGTGGTAAAAGCATGCGTTGTAACGTCATACATCCCAAGGATGCCATGGGCCCTAGTGCAAGCAATGAAAAGAGACCCTTTGACAGCTGTTGGCATAGTAAAATACAGCTACAGCAATTACCAAGGTTCAAAGTGCCCCAGTGGCACTGCACCCGCTGGACTAATGCTACCTACACCCCTGCCTACAGAGGCTGTCTACAATCATGGCTGCCCATGTCCTTTTCACAGCTACCGATGCAACGTGTCTGAATGTAATTATTGTAACTGTAACTTGCTGTGCCCTTGTATCATGCTGCTGCTGTAAAGCGCTCTGAATGATGCCTTCGGGCCATGTCCGCGCTATATCAAATTTCAAAAATAAAAATAAAGAAATGCTACTTCTCTTCCCGGAGTCACACTCCAGTGCTGGCATCTTCCAGCACCCCTTTCATTGTGAGCCCCCCTGAGTTTTCGTCCAGCATTCTGTACGGTGCACAATAATACACACAAGAAAAAGGCAGAAGTCTACGTTGTTGAAGTGAATTTTGTATTTTTGTGCGGACTACTTCGGTGCTTCGATTGGTATTGTGGCGCTGCGGTGCGTGTTATTTGTGTGGCTACAAAAACGCAGCTTTAGAATGGAATGGTGTTAAGAAACGATATTGTTATTTTCAGGATGTCAGCATTTACACCATATAAGAGGAGCATTAAAATAGAAACTATAATCAGATATTTCATCTTTCATCCACCCTAGCCGTTTCAAGCAGGCAAACTCGGGCATCAGTTTAATGTGCCAGGTACGTGTATATATGGTAATGATTAGGCACAGTCGACCATGAGCACTGTGGAGTACGAGCAGCCTCTGCTGGCAAGAAGTAGTATTACATGCCTGTGTAACTAAGCAATTTGAAAAAAAACCAAAATCTGAGTCACAAAACCAACGACATAAAGGTGTATCTGCCTCTTGTAGGGTACTACTGCCTGACAGAAACTTCTCTTTTATAACTGTTGAGGTCCCAGTACTTAGAAAAGCAAAGGACATATACAGCATGGTCAGAAACCAAGCTCTGAATGCAGGATGCCAGGAGGTAGCTCCATACTCTGCAGTACTAGGCAGTAAGGAACCCCAAGAAAATCAAGTGTACATCTCATGGTCTGTGACCAAGCACTGAATACTGCATGCAACTCACAAAGGGCAGGCTACATACATGGATCGACGAAACCACGTAAACAGGGCAGATTGATTGAAGAAACCACATAAACAGGGCAGTTTGATTGGGGCAGATTTACGAGCCCCTAGCGTCACTTTTTGTGACACAGCAGCGGCGTAAAAATGTGGCCCATTTACAACGTGACGCATCTAGGGAGATGGTTCATGTTGTAAAGACTTGCATCACATTATACCTGCATCAGGTATAATGTATGCAGGATGGGTATTCCAATGCAAAAAAGCCTTGTAGAAGTGACACAGTGATATCTACAAGATTTCACTGCACCACTCCTAGGACATTACTGCGTCAAATTCTTATGCCTGCTTGCGCAAGGAGTGACCCAGCACAATAGGGATAGGCCTCCCCCTGCATTCTGCAATGCTTGCGACACGACTCCAGCAATGCGTGCCTTTTGCGTCAATAGATGCGTCAGAATTTCTGATGCATGCGCCAATCCTTGCGCCATGGTGCGCAGTATTGTAAATACGACGCATCTATAGTGGCGCAAGGGTTTTTCAAAGTGGCGCAGGGAAAGTGACGCATCTTCATAGATGCGTCACTTTCTTGTAAATCTGCGCCCTTATGCTCTTCAACGATGCACTGGTAGCACAATATACAGGCATGCTGACCATATATGGCATGCATCTGGCTGGGCATTGTATATTGTATGGTACATCTGAATGTAGCAGGGAGCGGGCTTCCATGAAGATGCTACACAGGACTATTGGGCAATCACGGCATGTTGTCCATGGTCATTAGTATCATTGGTCATCACATATGTGATGCGATGGGAACAGGGCAGAGCTGTAAGCTGTACCCAGGACCACGAGCTGTGTTACAGGCTAGGCACGAGGCATGGCTGATGGTCTAGCCCTCTGCACAGAGCTACTTCCCATTGCATCTTCTGGGCGCTACCTATTGCCTCAAGATTGGCTTGTACAGTGTACCTCTGTCCACAATACTTCTTAGGAGAGTACATCATTGCCTGAACTATGTTTAAATGCCAAGTTTAGTAGTGTTTCGTTCAGAGTGGTCAAGAGGCGGAAATGTTTTTGGAAGGGGATTGGGGGGAGGGGGCTATAAGAGGTAGTCGAAAAGTTTTAAATGTTCTATTCACCCCATAGGAACATTGAGTTATGGCCACAGTAAACACTGCACGTATCAATATCAAATCTGGCATTAAGCAGAGACGTCAGCATTAAGTGTGTGTAGTATTTATTTGGTAAAAAACGGAATATACTTTCTTGATAGATTTCCGTACAAAGGAGGGTTAAAAAAAAAGCATTTTATGTTGACAGGTTTATCATCAATGGTAGTAAAAGTGGCAAAATTGAACTATAACATCCCAAAAAAGTGCAATATTTAATACAAGGATTTTGAAGGTATATGATGACCTTGGAAGAAACACATCTTAAGCATGTTAAACAATTTTTAGGGCATGAACTAGTGTGAACTCATATTCCTATTGCTGTCCCTCCGCTTACACCACATCTGTCCAGAGAAATCCTGCAAGCCTACTTGTCACATGTCATTTACCTCAGAACTATGGTCTCTAGCTTTGGTAAGTTGACTCCAGCTTGCTGAGCCTGCAGCCCAGTTCTAGGGATCTCTTCCACAGAAGGTCAAGGTTATCTACTTGCCTGTTGTCACTTATCAAAACTTGCTCAAACTATACCATTTGGATCCAAATTTCAACAACTTCCTGGTGGACACCCACTACAGTAACTAGGTAGTGCTTTAGTTGTCTGCCTCCCTGTAGCCCTGTAGAAATCCCACCAGTGTAACCTGCTCCCATGGAAACTCAGAATTAAGAATGCAGTCTGGGGTTTCTTACTAGCTTCTACAATGGCTGCAACATATCACTTTCTTCACAATACTTCTCGCTGATGACTTAAGAGATGTCATTTTTAACATGTCCACTTCTTTTTCAGAGAGTCAAAGATGCCATAAATAAGGCTGAGGCCTTTTTGATGAGCAAAGTGCTGTTTGCAGAGAGCACCTTTACAATGGCGATAAGTGTATTCGCTCTGGCACTTACAGACCCCACCAAGGCAGTCACACGCCAGGCCTTCACTGCATTGAAGAAAGAAGCTTTCATCAAAGGGCAAGGTAAACAACCCATGTTCTAGTGAGAAACCGAGTATCGCATATTTGTACTCTACGTATTAATGTATATTGCAGCAGCATCTTCTGGTCTTTACACTTTCTGCTCCTGAGCTTGTAGTAGAAGAAAGGACAACAATAACTGTATTCCAGGATGCTGGGAAGTGTGGTAGCCATCTAACCAATTTGATTATCCTAATGGGCCTGATTATGATGCCGGTCGGATACATTTCCGCGGTCCTGTTGGAGGCGGTCAGACCGTGGCGGTATCGTCGTAAGAGGTTCGTCCGACCGCCGGATTACAATACATGCATCTGTCTTCCAACCGACCGCTGAAAGACCGCTGACTCCGACAGACTTTCTCTGACCACCGAGGTGCAAAGCGGGCCCAAACCGCTCGCTATCGCCTCAAAGCTGTTGCTAACATCAGTTAGCGACAGCTTGCTAATAGGGCGATATAATTATCGCCGCTTAGCGGCCGAAAACGACTGCTAAAGCGGCGATAATCTAATATCGCCAGGCTTGGTAATATGTCCCTGCATTCTATATTGTTAAATGAAAGATTGATGTAGCGATCTATCCAGAGGATAAATTGCACAATATGCAACCAGGAAACCTGGACTCAAGTTCCAGCATCCTCACTTGAGCACATTCTGTGATCCTGGCCAAATCTTTTTATTTCACAGTGCCTCATTTTCCTTGAACCAGCACTATGAGAGAGTTCTGTGAAGTAATGTAGTACAGGATTTGCACTATGCAAAAACGTCATTTTTGTCCGGTTTTACTTGTAATAATGTTGCTTCAAATATACAATCTATGGCCGTATATACAGTGCACGTGACAGACCACAACTCAGTCCCATGCTTTTGAATATAGTGAGGTCTGCTTCAACATTTCTCCTAGATATAGGTACCTATCTGGCCTTTAATCCAGTGCATGTTAAATGTCTCTTTGCCCATTGTATGACGTAGCTAACAAAGGAAAAGATGGAACAACCACTAGTAAAACCTTTGTTATGAGGAACAATGAATCTGGCCGCCTGGGCAATATATGCAGCACATAAGCGGTCCCAGGTCTGTTCATAACAGTGAGGCGGTCAGAAAACTCCTTTGAGCACACGATTTGGTTTACAACAGTTTCGAAATTAATGGGAAGAACAACACACAACTATAGGGACGAAAGTCCCTGCTAAGGGCGGACAACTATGCAATCTGGTCCTTCCGCTTGACGGTCTAGCAGACCCTGGTGTAGATTTGCAAGCCCCTTGCGCCACATTTGCGTCACTTTTCCCATGTTAAAAGTGGCACAAAAGTGGCGCAAGAGGCTTGTAAATCTGACCCCATATGTTTTGGGCGACTAGAGTTTCACCAGCGGGGCTTTTCCGCCATAGCCTGCAATAGTATTGGAAACCCTGCTGATGTGACCTGTGCACGCACAGACAGTAATCTTTGAATGCTTTTCTCTCAATGTTTATCATTACTTTACAGTTACAAGATGGCTGCCATATTGAGAGCAATGCATAGGAATATTGGAAAAGTACACTTATTATATAGTACACCATAGGAAACAAGCATAAGGAAAGTCATCAACGTTGTGCATGTTAAATGACAGATCTGTTGGCTGGTAAATGCTTATTGATCTATGTTTATGCTGAATTGGGATTTTTATTTCCTGAGCACTGGCTGACATTGCTTTGTGTAATCTGATAGCTCTTCCAGGAGCGGCCCATCCCCTGTAAAAGTGGCGGGGCGGGCTGAGTAGGGAGGTGGAGAGATAGGAGATAGGAAAACACTTTTTTTTAAACTTACCAACGTCGTCGTCTTCCGCATCGTGCACTTTCTGGTTCTGGGACAGGCTCCCAGACTGCACTGTGGCCAATTCTGATGCTGCGTGAAAGCAGCGTCAGGTTTGCCTGTGCGCTTGGTTTTTGCACTCCTAGGCAGACTGGTAGCCTGTGCTAACTCTCTCCAGCCCCAGCAACGCAGCTGGGGCTTGATAGAGCTTCACTGTGCATGACGGTTTGGCCGGCCTGAGACAACCCGCCAAACCATCCTGCGTAGTGAGGGGAGTGAACTACCACTCCCCCACCAACAGTGTCATCCCCTTGACCCGCCCCCAAGACTCATCAGAGTCCTGCGGGAGGGTCCAGGGGATTAAAATAAAACGATAATAAAATAGGTTTAAAGCCTGTTTTGTTGTCGTTTTATATGAGAGTGGTGGCAGGGGAAGGCCCTCCTCCACCCTAATGGAGAGGCCGCCACTGGGCTCTACTTTATTTTTCCAAGTGAAGACCCTTTTTATGGTCTGGCTTGACAGATCATCTGTCGCTAGACAATTATCTGATCATCACTAGAGAGAGACTTTGTCTCCGACCACATGTTGGGAGCCAGGAGTACGTGTTTTGATTCAGCAGAAGTTGTGTGCTTCTACAAAAAAGGGATTACCCTCCACACAGCTGGCAGCATTTTGTTTATTTATCCAGCTGCCTGAGGTTGATCTTTCAGGACCACACACATGACATTGTAATGCTACTAAAGTGTCTTATTAGATAACAAGATAATTTATGGTGTTTTTCTCTGGCAACAGCACAGATTGGAGGAGGGCAGTCATTAACCTACATGGATTTTTAGGGCTGACTTGTCAGTGTGTTTATAAGCTAAACCTATTGGCATTGCAATGCTTGTTTTCCTTATTTTAGTAAAGTGACGAGTGAGGAATCTCTGTACTCATGGCGTAATCTCCGCACTGAGCACTGCTGTGTGGAGATTCAACCCGAGTGCATAGATTCTGCCACGAGTGAGGAGACTCCATACTCATAAATTTACGAGTCGTAAGTCCCTTTGTAAATCGGGCCCTTTGTGTTCTTGATTTTCTTCCCATAATTTAGAATACTTACATACATGTTTTAGTATGCATTGAATTTAGAGAGTATGTTCTCCAAGGAAGAGCACTTAAAGTAACACTGAAACTGTCCAATAGTAAAAGAACAAAAATAACTGAAAGCCACTGGTAAATGATGTGGTACAGGCCAAGACACAGGAGTGGGGGGACAAAGACAAGATAGTGTTGTAAGTTGTGAGCAGATCCACGTGGAGAACTAATCAAAACAATATTAAGATCAAGGAGGGAGAAAGAATTAGGCACTGAAATGGGGGTGAGTTATTGACTACACCTGGTAAATACTGTTAATTCAGAGTGAGGTATTTACTGATCGCAGTTAATACCCCGTACACTGAATTCCGCCCCCACAACAAAATGGAGAATTGAATGCAGAATTGTTGCTTTTTACATCAAACTCTGCACATATTGAACTTTACAGTGAATTTTTCCCTCTGGATAATCTGACCAGGTTTGACCTGCCAGATGTTGCCAGATGAAAAAATGCAGGGTTGTGGCAATGACTGCAATCGTCTTAAATCTGGATTTGTGGACTAACAGAAGTTAAAACACATATCACAATTTCTTTGGGAACCCGTAATTGGGATCTAACTGTAGGATTAAGAAAAATGGAGGAGCAGGAATTAACCTTCGGAAATATGATGGGGTAAGGCTAGGGATACATTTACAAACAAGAAAATGTAACTTAAGATGGAGGCGAAAAGGAAGCCAGGCAAAGTATGCATGTGAGCGGTACAAGGTAGTTTGAAGAGAAGTGGGGCTACACAATTTAACATAGATCAAATGGGGAGAAGATTGCAAGAAGGAAGAACATGAGGAGGTAGGTAGAGTACAGAAGACAAGAAACAACCAGAGTGACAATGAGAATGATATTTGTTTGAACAGTAATGAAATGATGGATTTATGTACAATAGCTAATAGGAGTATTATTTGCAATAGAACCAAAAGTAGTAAAGCGTACTACTATGGTTACTGTATATTATCAGATCAAGCATTTACATTTTGAACCACTTTGAATCGTAGAGTGTTGTGAAGGTAGCGCTATAAGTGTACATTTGACTATTTCTAGTAGTAGGAAGAATGATACAAGTGATTGTACAGAAATAGTAGTACAGGTAGTAATCACAGTGGTGCAGTTACTACTTCAATTGCAACTACTACTGTTAATATTAAATGTTAACATTAAAATAAAACTAGTACTAGTGGTTTAATATTATTATTTACCATAGTAGTAATAGTAATACAAACAACTGTGGAACTATTAATGGTAGTAAAAGTAGAGAAATCTACAACAATCACTGGCTTGTTAGAACTATAGTTGACCATCAGCCATTATTGAACCTGTATTTATTAGCAGTCTGAATGCAAATTATAAAAGTTTTTTAGTTTAATTTCCAGTTGTATGGCACTACTTTAAAGTAGATTGTCTTGTGCCTTGTATTTATCTTCCAGATGAGGCACCCGTCTATCGATACTGGAAGGAGACTCCCAAAGCACTGGATCCAACCAATCCCAACGTGGGAACTGCACATACAGTGGAGACCACTGCCTACGCTCTGCTAGCAACTCTGTACATCAAAGACATCTCCTACGCCAACCCCATCATGCGATGGCTCACGGAGGAGCAGAGATTTGGTGGTGGATTCTATTCTACTCAGGTATCAAGTTTTTACAATAATAACATTATTATAATTATTATTATTAGTCGTAGTATTACTACAACTAATATAGTTATCATTGTTATTATTATTATTATTATTATTAATAATAATATTATCAATAATAATACACAACAACAACATTAACAGCATAATGTAATATTATTCTGTTTGATATAGTACTTTGGAAAAGTGTGGCTCAATGGTCAGAGCGGCAGACCCTGATGCAGAGGTCTGGCCCGGGACCAGGGTTCATTCCCCGCCTCGGCGGGTCTTGGGCTCAAAATTCCACAGACCTGATCATTCTCGCCTCGGTGCCTATTCCAATCATGGAGTCCCACTCTGCAACTCTGGGCAATAGCTTGCTTAATCTCCACAATGGCCCCCACAACGCTAAGGATGCCTGGCGCCTCCACCTTGGGGGTGCCCAGGAGTGGACACCTCACAGGGAAAGCCAGGATGGGTTCCACAGCGATATTCGTACAAGCACCTTGAGACCCTTGCGGGTGAGTAGTGCGCTATACAAGTATCAATTTACAATTTACATGTCTAAAAAGTTCATGGAACGTCCCACAGTAGTTTAAAATTCTAAATTTAGCGTGGGGCATCTTCCTCTGATGATTCCTCCATGCACTGTATGTCAATTTGTGCAGAAAAACAAAATGGAAAGTGGTAAAACATGAGGTTTTACCACTCTGTAGGGAAGAAACTGCACGTTATTCCACATTTTCAATTATCAAACTAAGTATTGTGAGCAGAAAACATGCAGTGATGGTATTTCCCCTGGGCTGTATATGCACTCTCGATCAAAGCTGTGCCCAGAATGAGTGGCTGCAGGCCATCAGTCGCAGTTTGGTGCTAAATCTGTGGTAATACCCCCATATAAAACTTTATAAATAAATAAACGTGTGTATTGCAAACCAAATATGGAGTACTACCCAAATAAAAAAAAAAATTGCATGTAAATCTGGGCCACTCTGTGATTATCAGTTTTACCACAGTTTTCTGCATTACTGATTAGAGGAGGTAATACCATTATTATTATAAATTTACCTGCAAATCTGTTTTTTGATGTACAATAAGCAGTAGTTTGGTAATATCTCTTTGTTCAAAATAGGAAGTACCCAATAAATGTTCAGTAATCCAATTAATGAATAGCCATCATGATTTTCAGGTACACTAAGAGCCCAACTCACAAATTCATACCCGCTCCCATATGACAAAATCTTGATCCGCAATCACAGATTTAGGAAATGTGGGATTATACCTTCGTAGACAGACTTACTCACACATAAAATTCTGCCAGTGATAGACATTTTACATGTGGTTAGAACTGTTCATAGGATGGGTTGTGGGTGTTCTACTGGGACGCCTGTAAAAGGCGTTGAACCTCTTATCACTCTCACGTTTGTGGGAATGCGCACACATTTGTGAGGTAGCTTTGCATCCCTCAGGTGAATCCATTTTAATAGTGGGAAGGGGAATGGAACATCCCCATAAATATTGTGTATGTTGGGAAAGGGAGTTTCCCATCAGGAAAGAGATTTTCCGAGAGAGCAATAAAGTTAATCAGTGCAAATATACTTACTACATTTCCATATGGGGCATTGCTTGTGTATTTGAGTGCTCCTGGAAATGTGTTACTCTTGCAGATTTTCAGAACTATTCCAGGAATTCTGTAGGAATTCCATAAAAATGTAAAATCTGTTCCAAAACTAGCAACAAACTGCAATGATGGACCCTTCCTAGAGTCAGCACCTGACTAACTTTCTCCCAAAAAATATTCGATATCCCTTAAATTAATGTAGGGGATTGTGTGCACACTGAATGGCACCCATCATCACTGTGCCTATTCCCTCAAGGAATTTTAGTACAATGGAAAAACAACAGCAAAGGTGCACCACAACAAATAAGATAATAAGTGCAAGAAGTATTTGAGCACAATAAAGAAAAATAACATAAAGGAGTATTGTTAGTCTTCTTTTAATCTTTAATTTTCAATTCGCAGTGAAACAAAAACAGCCGACGCGTTTCGTCCCGAGCCGGGACTTCTTCAGGGCTGTCGGTAAAAAACATATACATACAATCAATTTTGTGTTCAACAAATAACTTACAATCTAACATTCTAAACAACGACAGACAAATTAAAACCTTCCTACGATAGACATGGAGCTATTTACATTGATCCTGAGGCTTTAGCCCACAGACAATCTTTGATCTTGGGGTTAAAGCCAAGCATCAAAATATATACACATGTGAGAACAAATTAATATGTTAAAAAACAGATATACAAACATTATTCACATATACAGAAAATCATTTTCTGGTAATCACATTACAACCCAACATATTCTATCTAAAGAGGGATAGATATGTACAAAGCGCCTCCAGTATATGCTTGAAGCACCGGGAGGGACCAAACTGAGAAAAGGGGATGAGAAAATTGAAGAAAAAGGCAGAGTAAACGAGAGGAGGCCCCATAACAGGAGTGGACTAGTTCCATCTAGTAAGGAACCCAGTGAGAAGAGTAACCAACTGCGTCCAGCAACAAATACCCTTGTTAAACCGAACGCAAAGCACATTTACCTTTAAGTCTTATAATACGTCGCTTATGGAGGCAGGATAATGTAAAGGGAACTGGAGTCCAAGGATTACCTTCCCAGCTACTTTTACTCCTGATGTGTGTGATTTCGTCGCAATGTCGAATTTAAGATAATTGGACCTTTGGCGGGGACATGAAAAAGCAAAAATCAACATCTTAGAGTTTATTCATTTAAGTTTACAATGCTCAATGAGTTAGTGGCAGACCGGGGGGGGGGACAGTAAAGCCCGGTCTTTTAAATCTAATTTTCCTTTTTCATAATCTACTTACTGAAAACATGCCAATCGGCGAAGATGGCAGTCTTTATCAAATGTTCCTGAATGGTGAGCACGGTCTTGTCACCTTAATCATATATCTTTCTTAGGTCAACTACTGAAAAACATTAAGGAGGAAAGATTGATTGTACTCTCTGCAAGGTGTTTCAAATACGAAAGTCACAGAGACCAAAGTTGGTAGAAAATAAGTTTTACCTGAGTGATCTATGGTTCTAGCGGAGGACTGGAGGTCCTCTTTGTCCATAGAATTTGGGATGTGGGCACTGTATTACAGCAGGTCTGGCAAATGAGAGAATAAATATAATCTTGTGTTATGGTGGGGTGTAACTAACACAGTAAAAATTTTATTAGCATACATTGCAGTATAGATTTTCAAAATAGTGTCCCACCCTATAGGCATTAGTCAGTCATAATCACACCTGGTTGTTGGTCCAGTGGTGTGACTAATATTACCAAAGTAAATGGTGTATTGGCTATTCTGGTTTATTAAGTGGGGGTGCTAATCATGGTAATAGGCTGTTTCTATTTGACTATCCACAAATATATCCCCTTAGCCAAAGACCAATACTAAGCAATGGTGCATTTGAACTTAATAACAAAAGTTCTTGCTGAGCAGGTAATGCAAGAAACGACCTAAAACAGGTACCAATTCTGAAATCCAATATTAACAGGGAGGCTAGCCAAGTTACCTAGTAACACAACAAATTACCGTTCCTGATAAAACGACCGGCGTCCATCCACATCCCTCGTTACAGCGAAACACCCCCAGCGACGATGTGTTCGAATGTAGTGAGCCCATCTTCCCTGTTATATACTGGGAGCAATTAGGTAAAGGGGCCGCACCTGAGGTAGCCGTGCCGGCGCCTTTGCGCCGGGAATCGGTAATTCGCAGTGACAACACACGAGTCTGTGTGGCGATGGCGGCCATCTTAGAGTGGTGTGTGACAGCTATCTTTCACGCAGTATTCCTTGTCCTTAAACGGTGCCCGCCCTTCTTGGTGACCGTGATTCTAAAAACGGTACCGTGATCCGACCATGTCTGCCTTATTATTTAAAGGGTGTCCGCCCTTCCTAATCTCCGCGATGCTGCGACGGTCCTAAGGACGGACCTAAATATTGTCCACACGTCCCACTAAATAAATAAAAGGTCAGAAATAAAAAACCGGTGAAAAAGAACTTAATTTTAAGCAACCAAACCTAATACCGACTGGAGCGTCAGTTGTCAAAAATTCGCCATACACGCCTATATAGTGACGGCGGCCATCTTAGAGTAGCTAAGAGGGGCATGTATATCTAGATTCTAACCCCCTAGCACCTCGTTGTGTGATGAATGTGCCCCCTTAGTATTAACCACAAGGGCCAGTTGAATGCTGTAAACGGCCCTGTCTGCTATAAGTATCATAGTGCAACGAGAAACGATAGAAAGCAAACCAATTTCTATATGTATCTTGAAAATAAACACATCTGGTACTGTCTAATAGAATAACTTAATGCAGATGGGAAGAATAAACACATTTCTAAAGAAGGATGAGTCTATTGTACATGGGTGAAATTAACCCTGATGTAAGGGATAAGAGGTGAGAAGAAATAACGGCGGCCATCTTTGCCTATGTTCCCACGAAGAATATAATTAGAAGGCATTCCTATTTGCATTGCAATAGAAAATATCAATCCCCGAAGGGGAACGATAAGTCATGAAATATATAGTCTCATCAATCCTGATTAAGTATACTAGGATTAATCTAGTATAAGACCGATCAAAAACGTAACTAAAGGTATTGCGGTCAGGGTGACTATAATAATATACCTGACCTCGTGACCATAAAGGAAAGGTCCAATTAAAACAAGACTGATCAAGACGTCTATCTTCGGTTCAGAAAAGCCAAGCTAGAATAAAAGCCCACTTGATTCTGCGGCCCCCAAGCCTCGTGTGATTGAATAGCAACTAGTTCGTGTGAAAAGAGAAGAGGAGGAGGTCTGCAAGTGCAGAAGGACAGGAGAGAAACAACGGAGATATATGACAATGATTGGGACCTTTTGTATGCCTGCCATGGTAAACAGGGAAGGGAACCAATGAACATTGTTGACATGGATTGAAAATGCAAACTATTAAAAGATGTACTTGACACTGAGAGGAGTACGTCATAAACATGTTCTCTAATTTCAAATTGACAGTCCCATGACTAGACCTTCTAACATAGTGTCGGGACATGTCATCCTAAATATTGATTGCATGCAATGCATAAAGGAGTAGGGACATGTCATCCTAGATTGGAACGGGTACATCATATACATGTTCTCTATTTACAGATTGACAGTCCAATGCATAGACCTTCTAACGTAGAGTAGGGACATGTCCTCCTAAATAATATTTACATGCAAAACATAAAATAGACGGGACATGTCATCCTAAATTTGTTTACATGTAAAACAAAAAAAGGAATACGTCATTTGCAGGTTTTCTATTTGCAAATTCACTGTCCAAAATTTGGATCTTCTTACAGATTATATGGACATGTCATCCTAATTTTGTTAATATGCATAAAGGGGAAAATCTCCCATGTAAACCAAAGGGAGATGTGACACTGTACAGGCGGGCTAGGCAAGGAAATGATGTAGTTCATCCTCGGTGTTGTGACCGAGTTCTATGCATCGTAGTCTACATATCCAGCCCGCCTCCCTTTGTCTTAACGCGAGTTCCCTGTTGCCTCCCCTTGGGTGGTTGGCTTGGTGATCAATGCCCATAAACCACATGTTTTCTGTGTCTTCATGATATTGCTGCATATGATAGGACATGGGGTACCTCATGTCACCATTGCGTCTTGCCCGGACATGTTCCTGGATACGGATTTTTAGAGCTCTTTTGGTGCTGCCTACATAAATCTTGTTGCAGCCACACCCCAAGATGTAAACAACATATTTGGTATTACAGTTGATCAGGTGATCTATTGTGTAGGATTTGTTTGTATTGAAACAGAATTCCTTAGTTCTATTTCTACCCAACTCACACATGTTGCAATTGCTACATGTGAAGAATCCTTTGGCAGGGGAGGTTAACCAGTTGGCCCGTTTTTTAGATTCTATGTAGCTTGGGCACAGGATATTACGGAGGTTTTTTCCCCTCCTGTAGCATATTTTGGGTGTCCTGGTAATCGAACCCTGAAGGCTCGGTATATCCGCAATCAAGTGCCAATGCTTTCTTAAGATGTTAAACACTTTACTGCTCTGATCAGAGAACTGTGTGCTAAATGATAGGGGTCTGCTACTATTTGTTGGTCTGGTTTTGGGCGCTAAAGTACTTTGTCTTGATATGTTCCAAAACTAGAAATCATCATCTCGGAACAAATTAGCAAATTTCTCAGCAGTTTGTGTGAATTGGACCCTAAATGAGCATTTCATGGTAACTAGGACTGTACCTTTCCAATATCGGTAGCGGTCAATAATTAGCATCATCTCCCAACCTGCTATACCAGATGAGGTATTTGTAATCTCCCTATGTGTGAACCAACCAGCCACAGAGATCATGTTCCTTCTTAAAGACAAAATGTGGTTTCCCCATTCATAGGGATCCATTATTCAGGGAATATCAATTCCTTAGGAGAAGTTTATTTACTGAATGATTCATTGTGCTGTAAGTGGTGACACCAGCTTTACGGAGAACCCTTTGTCTTCTACTGTCTACAGTTATTTTCTGAAAAAAATGCCAGTTTCAGAGACTGCTTAAGTAGATGCCTCGGTGAAACCCAGGTTATGAGTTCATGCCTAAAAACCTCTACTTCTCAGACGTAATCCTTCTTTCAATTGCAAGTCTGATTAACACTCGGAAGCTGTCTGAATAGTATATTTTACTTCAGGCTGCATGTATGATAGCTATCAAATTTCAGCATTTGCTTACAGTACATGTGTGTACAGTTCCTTCATGATGTCAAATATTCATGTTAAGAAATTGATTGAGGTGTTGTTGGACTTGCTGGTTCAGGTTAATTCCGGCAGTGGTGACTCCTCGAGGCAGTGCTGCGAAGCGGGGCGTAGCAAACTCTGGCATATGGCCGAATGGAGTTAAGTAAATAAATAAATAAATAAAATTAATTACACTGCGGGAGCTGCATCGCCATTTGGCGTTGCAGAGTGCGCAATGTAATTAGTTTTGTTTCTTCATTTATTTACCTAACTCCGTTCTGCCCTATGCCGGAGTTTACTATCCCCACCCTCCCCTCCCCCGCCACGCCCCACGGCACTCCCTCAAGGAGCTGCCACTGAATTCAGCAAAACACACAAGGTGATGGACGGAATGTTGCACATTGGCAAAACATTCACCCCCCAGTCACAGATCTGGGTTTAATCCATCGTTATTTTGCTCATCACGCCACCCCAGTTCAGACATGGCCATATGCAAATCAGTCTTCACCCTGTGCCTCATGGGAACAGTCCAGCCCGAACTGCCAAGCCATGTCTTCCCTGGACCAAAATCAAGCATCCTAGGACCGGTTTCTGGCCGTTGACTCCAGTGGCGTAGTGAACACGGGACCCACGTCTGGGCATACCCTTCCCACATACGGCGACTGTGGGTGAATGTTTTGCCAATGTGTAACATTCTGTCCATCACCTTGTGTGTTTTGCTGTTCGCCCTATGTGGGAAGGGTATGCCCAGACGTGGGTCCCGTGCTCACTATGCCATTGGAGTCAAGCCATTCTGGCTGATGATGGCTGATAGCCAGAAACTGGTCCTAGGATGCTTGATTCTGGTCCAGGGAAGACATGGCTTGGGGGTGAATGTTTTGCCAATGTGCAACATTCCGTCCATCACCTTGTGTGTTTTGCCACTGAATTCAGGGCTTTAGTTCTTTTGCCAGGCGTGAAAATCCTTGATTCTCTGGTTGTCTCTGTACCAAATCAATAAAATATCATCAATATACCAATACCAAACTACTATGCTGACTAGGGAGAGGTTTGTATTTACATATATAGCTATAGTCTCAAAATGTGTAGCATACAAATTTGTCAGGTTTAGAGCAAAAGATTCACCCACAATGTTACCTTGATTTTATAGAAAGAAGATGTCCTAAAACTAAAGCAGTTCCTTTTTAAAACAATGCAGGCACTTTCTGAAATAAACAATGTTGGTACTTTATGGCGTCTCTGTCATCAAATACACCACCATTCACTTCAACAGCATGAGGATTCGCCGGGGTCATGCAGGAGCATGTATGAGATGACATGGTCAACACCAGCATGACTGAAAATACTCCTCTGACTCGGAGTAAGAAAAATTAATAACTTTAGGAGTACCCTATGAGTTTTAGAGCACCACTTTCTGAGGAGGCTTCCTCCCTCCCTTGTCTGCCTCTTGATTATCTCCAACTAACTCGTCCAACCCGAATTTCGGACCCAGACCAGCCTCAGGTATGACTATCTAGCTACATAGCCAATCGCACGCCATTATTTTGGATCCCCTGTGCGGAACAACTTTGACATTTATAACTCATTTTCTGCTAATTCAAGCCCCATGATGGTAAACTTTTTTGAATTGCATGTTCAAGATTGAGATGTAGAAACAGACAAAGGTGTTATAGAACATGTTCTTTCCCAGGGAACCCTTAGATGGGGGTGGGGGATCAAAGGGGAGCTTAGCACTTGCCCACTTTGCCAATGACTGAAAATGTCGCTGCAACCACAGACACATTTGAAAATTGTTGATCCTCATTAGTGAGGTGAAACCTTGGACCATATAGCACTACAAGCTAGGAATTTGTGCTTGGCCCGGCTTGGGAGCTTTGGAACAGACTGTGTTGCAAAATAAAAGCAGGTCCTTGGTTCATACAAAGCACTCTATATTTTCAGTTCATCATGAGTATTGATTTAGTCACATTGATTTAATTAACCAAGTTCATATTAAGCAAGCATTGTTCTGCCTTCCATTGATATCCCCTTTCCATTTGGGTTTGCATAGGACACACTGAACGCGCTGGAGGCGTTGGCACAGTACGCCATTGTCCAAAAGAAGTTAAAACTCGACATGATCGTGAAAGTGGATTACAAGAAACATGGAAGTTTTCAGCGCTATGAGCTAAACAACGACATATATTTCTCAAAGCTCACAGAGGTAGGTTTAACCGTAAGAGTTCTACTGATGGGAAAGCATGGGGAATTCACCATAGTACTTTGTACAAGAGAATGTGTGTCTGACTTTCCTCATTCTCCATTGTTTCCTGTTGAAATTTTTTCCTCTGTATTGGTTATGATTTAGTGATCCATTTACCGCAAAGAAAGCAAATTTGCACTTAAATGACAGCTGTATTTCAGTCAGACAATCCCTCGTATAGAAG
Organism: Lissotriton helveticus; assembly: GCF_964261635.1. Classification (NCBI taxonomy): domain Eukaryota; kingdom Metazoa; phylum Chordata; class Amphibia; order Caudata; family Salamandridae; genus Lissotriton; species Lissotriton helveticus. Next base: position 129,661,336 of record NC_136065.1, read on the forward strand.
AGTCAAGTCTAAAAGACATGATTTGCAACCTCCTTGATAGGTCTTTGAAGAGAATTCAAAAGGTGGTCCACTTACCCAGCGAAAAGCTTTCTACGAAATATGGCAATTTACCACAGTGGAAAAAACAGGCTCCCGATCACCACCAGTATGAGACGGCACCCAACAGTGAGCACCATCTGTGCCCCATTCTAAAAGGCACTCTTATGGAACAGTCTATGTGGTACTTCCTAGGTAGCAAAGGGTAAGTGCATATCCCAAGAGCTTCTTTTACCCTGTGCTCACTTTGTACCATACGAGTGGACTTAAAGTGCACTTCACCGATGAGGACCAAAAAGGCCAAAACTGGTCTGGGGCTGCCTGTGTTTCTGACTGGAGGGGACCTGGCCTGGCCTTTTCTGGACTCTTTCTACATGAGCAGGATCAAGACTGAGTTGCTTGAGTCTATTTTCTGTCTAGAGTGGCACGGTTGGTTAAAAAGAATGGACTGGAATGCAGCACCAACCAATTACCAGAGGCTGAGATTATTTATAGCATTCTTTCCTCACTTTACTTTTTTGTTCATTATGCCCTAGGTGCGAGAGGTACAGGTATCAAGATATACCACTCTGATGAGGCCCAGGTAGCTCAAAACCAGTCTGAGCATTGCTTGCATTTCTGGCTAGAGAGGGCTAGGCCTGGCAGCTGAAGCTGAACTGTTCCTGCAGGAGCAAGATCAAGCCTGATGTGTGTGTTGCTTGTCTCTGTCAAGAAGTTCACAGTTGATGAAAAACCATTTACTGGAATTTTTTCTAGAGCCAGTGGCTGAGATTAATTTAAGCATTCTTTCCATCTTTTTGTTTGTTGCAGTAAACACTCTAAGCTAGATGACTATGCCCAGACTTGGTTCTGTGCTCACTGTGCCTTAGGACTTGAGCTACACCTCACAAATGATGGCCACGAAATCCACAACTACTCTGGGATTCCTTGTGGTCCCAAACTTGGCCTTGCAGTTCATGCTGGATTGTTTGCATTAGAACAGGATCATGGCTGAATTGCATAGCAGTCAATTCAATTCAATTAGTCTTTATTCGATCATAAACAATCATAAAAGACACATATAAACAGCAAAATAATAAAATAATCAAGAACTGACTTTTTAAAACACAATTAAAGTGTCACATGATAAAAATTAATAAAATTCCATTAAAACGTATCAGACTGATAATACATGTTATAAAACCTTTTGTCTTAAGACTAGATAAGAATTCCTATAAGGGAAGGAATACCATAATTACACAGGTTTAGGTTAAAAGAAAAAAAAAGTTCACAATCTTATAAGCAGGTTAGATTAGAAGAGACTAAAAACACCATAGCTCCATTGAAATCACTTACATAGTTACATAATTACATTGTGCCCTGCATCCTATTCCTTCTAAGGGCCCACGTCCAGCTCCAAAATTTAGCCATACCAATCACGATGACTTCGCTGGTGTCAGTTCTTAGAATACGCAAGCCATTTGGCAAGATCTTGTTCCTATTTTAGCACAAACTGGCTTTAGCCATTTGTGGCGCGGGGCCTTATATGCAGGGCAAACAAAAAGTATATGCGGCAAGGTCTCTTCCTCACATGAACACGAGTGGCAATTTGTGTCTTGAGAATTCTCCCACTTTTTTGTGAGTGATTTTATGGGGAGAGTGCCCACTCTAAATTGGTGATAGATCTTCCTATCACCAGGACTGGTAATGGTATCCCAACAGGCCTCCAATCTATGTTACATTTTATGACCCAGAAAGAGACCTGTTAAGGAATCGCCATTCACCTGAGAAAGAGACTTCAGACAGACCATGTCCCTATATAAGGCTTTAAATTCTGATTTTGAGGGGAAAGAATTCCCTTCTGGGTCCAACCACAAGTGGTTGAGGCCCATATCCAATAAGGTAACCCTAATCCTTTGAGGCCATGAGATTTTGTTAGATTTGTCAGCTTCTCTAACGTGCTTAAGAACTTGTGCCTAGGGAGCTAACTCTGGGGTAGTCCAAAGCAGTCGCCAATAGGCGAGAGGTCTATAACCTGCTGCCTCCTCAAAGGAAATACACCCCAGGTCTAAAAGTAAGGGTCTAAGTGGTGTTGACTGGGGAAGGCCGGTCAATACCCTCAAAGACTTGTTCTGAGCTTGGACTAAAGGAACTAAGTTTTCAAAGCCCCAGAGTTCAGCTCCATAAATTATTGAACGTTTCCTTGGTAAATAGCCAAAACCGGAGCTACTGGTCTGGTTTGAGATAAACAATGTTCTTTTAGGAGGGCCTCTGCTAATTGATTATGCTTTAAGACCAGCAAATCCATCTGTGGCTTCCAATTCATTCTTTTGCCCACTGTAACACCTAAATAGGTAAATGAGTCCGTTTGTTCAAGGGAGGCAGTATTCATTTCTACTCTGGCTTTCACTGTTTTGTATTTATGCGAAACCATGAACTTTGTCTTGTCAACATTGACTACAAGATCATGGTCATTACAAAATAGACTAAATCTGTCAAGGGCTCTTTGCAGACCAGCTTGTGTTTTAGACAAAATTAAAGTGTTGTCTGCAAACATTAATAAAGGAACCCTCGAACCAGCGAGAGTAGGAGCGTCCGTGGGATATTCAGAGTAGTGTGAGATAACATTATTAATGAACAAAGAGAAGAGGGTAGGGGCTAACACACACCCCTGCTACACTCCCTTGTTCACTGGAAAACGTTCTGTTGTCTCCCCCTGTTGGCCCCACCTGACTTGGGGATAGGTGGAATCATGTAGTTTAATGATGAATGAAAGGATCTCAGCGGGCATCCCAGCTTCTTTGAGAGTGTCCCAAAGTTTGTTACAGGGCACTAGATCAAATGCAGATTTAAGATCTACAAATGCTGCATAGAGGGTGCCCCCAGCTAAGACCAAGGTGTTCCAATATAACATCATAAATCTAAAAACTTGGTCGATAGTACTAACATGGGAACGAAATCCTGCTTGATAGGTGGATAGTATTTAATCAATCCACCTATTACCCTGCTTAGCACTAATCTAGCCACCAACTTTTGCATTGTGTCTATAAGACTAATAGGCCGGTAGTTGGATAGACAGGCTCTGTCCCCTTTTTTATAAATGAGGATAATTTCAGCCCCATGCCAGGATTCCGGAATAGGGGCTCCTCTAGCCAGACCATTGGCAAATTGAAAAATATATTTCAGCCAATTCTCCAGGTTAGATTTAAATATGTCCGCCGGGATACAATCCGGACCCGGGGCTCTACCTGCAGCTACCCCATCAAAAGCACGTTCTATTTCCAGTAAAGTAAATGTTAAGGTTGACTCCGGAACTACACATTGGTATTGCCCAGGATCATTTGCGTGCGAAGAAAATTGGGTCTGATAATGAGCAACCCAGGCTTCTGGGGGGGGCATTGTTAACAGGTCCTGGACCAACATCATCGACACCCCACTTAATTAAATGCCAGAATCGACACCAGTTTTTCCCATTACATGCAACCAACAAGTCCCTCCATCTATTTTCGTTGTGGGCCTTCTTTGTCCGTAATTGGGTGGCCTTATATTCAGATCTCAGTTTCCTTACCTCCTGCGAAGAACCTGCCCTTATTGCGTTAGACAAAGCCCTGTAGGCATTCCTACATGACCCGTCGTACCATTTTGCTGACTTATACACTGGGCGCCTATTACTTCTTATTTTGGATTTTACAATATAGGATGTCAACTTGGCAACCAGGGCCTCATGATGTGCTGTAAGGGCTGGAAGAGTGTCCTCAATAAAATCAAGTTGCGAGAGGGCAGTAAGGGAATCTACAAGTGTTAACTTGATTTGGGTCACAATGCCCTCATCCTCGGACACCTGAGCCCATTTTAACATGCGGCAGTTATTGGACATAATCACATCTGGTGTTGCAGTATCCAGACTGCCACTCCTAATCAAACAACATTTCACATCTAGTGTCAATAAAAGGGGATATTGGTCGCTCTCTGATCTTTTCATGACCTCCATATCCCTCACCCTTTGCCAGAGTTCAAAGTTAATAAGAAAATAATCAATCCTACTTTTCCTTAACCCGCTAATAAAAGTGGAATTGCCTTGGTTGTCTGATTTGGATCTTCCATTAACTGCACGAAGCCCCCTCTCCAATGTTAAACTTTTAAGCTGAAGAGCGGCTTCTGTTAAGTTCTTATTTGGGGCAAGCAATAAAGATGGGACGCCCCAGACAGCATCCTCGTCACTGGTAAGATTCCCGTCTTCTAGGCCAAGTGGCTCGAACGCGCAGTTAAAACCCCCCACAATAGTCCTGTTACAAGACCCGTTTAGTGATTTAATAAATGTGTCCAGGCTGGAGACGATCAGTGAAGCCATTCCACCTACCACCATCCCTCTGGCATTAACGTTTATAAATATAATCTCAGGTTCATACACGGAGATTATTTTGATGGCCTGAATATCTGGGTTGTCAATCACTAAGTCTTCTACCTGGAAACCCGTCTGTTGTTTAACCCAAATAGTTAAACCGCCTGATGGACACCCTTTGATGCTAGGAATTGCTGGCTTGCCAAATGCCTAGTAGCCTGGCCGAAAGATCGTGCTCAGAGACCAAGGAGCCCATTATGATGTCGGGTGGATTGCCCCCGCCAGGCTTGCGGTAGCAACCGCCGGCCTGGCAGGGGCAATCCGCCGGGCATCCTCTCCAGAATTCCCCCAGCCATATACAAATGGCGGGGGGACCGCGGTGGATGGAAAGACCGTCCGCCGCTTTTCCGCCCCGGTCGCCTTGCGGCCGTGGCGGAAAATGTTTAATATGGTGGCGGTGTCTATTAGACACCGCCAGCCATATTAGCATGGGCTTTCAGACATGCCTTCCCGTGGCAGCAATGCCGCCACGGAAAGGCATGCGGTCTTCACTCTGGGGGCCCCTTGTGGGCCCCCAGAGTGAAGGAGGGGTGGGGGTTGCACACAGGGGTACCTGTGGTACCCCCCTTCATTTGCATAAACAAAGCGGCAGGCACCGTGCGGTGCCTGCCGCTTTGTTTATGCAAATGCTGAAATGCTAAGAGCACCGCCCGCCACAATGCTAAAAATGCAGGATGTGCCCGCCACTGTAGCGGGCACATCCTAATACCCCCCACGGGACCCCCGCCCTTATGGCGGGCGGTCCCAATCCCCACTAGGATGACGGGCACCGCCCCTCATCCTAATAGGCCCCCAAGTTTCCTGGAACGCAACAATGTCGCAAGACTCGATGAAATTAGACCAGTCAGAGGATCTAGTCTTCGTTAACAGCCCAGCAATATTCCAGGATAAAATATTTAATGTCCTGAAGCATGCACCTTCACTTTGTTCTAACAGAGCCATGTTCTCAATACCCTGTGTCCCACTGTTAGTAGCTAACTGGGGGTTTGGATCCATCAAATGGGAAGTAACAGGATCAATAAGGGTGTTCTCTGTCCCAGATGGATCTGCAGGTATCAGTCAGTGACAGCCATCTAAGTCGGACAATGGGGCAAATCGGTTAACTAAGTTTAAATCAAGGGGGTGCCCTATAACCCTGTGATGGGCACTGCGATAGTCACTACAGACCCTCCCTCCTGGCACGGAATGATAATGTGGTCTGTAGAAGAACCCTAGGGGATGGAGAGATATTTTTCCGGGACAATGCCCTTCATTCCTACTCCCTAAACACTCCAGTAAGAGCCTAACTACATGCTCATTATTGAAGTTGGCAACAACGCAGTCACCCCCCGTCCTTAGTGGAGTATCCAACCCAAGATGAACGTCTAGCCATTATCAATTGGTTGCAAATATCCCAACCCCATACCTGTGCTTCCTTCAATTGTACATTAAGCCAGTGCATTGTTTTTGCCATTAACTGGTTAGTAGATTCTATCTGACCATCCTGAAGAGTAGGTACATTCCTCAGGACCACAACCAATGGTGTGGCAGCAGGAGGAAGATTTACTACCCTTGGATCGTGTCTAGTCAAGTTGATCCCCAACCCGGAGTGTATTGCGGGGAAAACACGACCAGTGCCCCCAGGGGCAGTAGTTAATTGGTTATCTAGGCCTGACATAAGATTGTTTTGTACTTTATTGCTCGGTGACTTAGCACAGGGTCTATCTCCCACCACACTGGGAGTACTCGGGATGAGCTGGGCAAATTCACTGGATATGTTCCCCACCTCACCCACGACACCTTCCTGAGCCACTGTAGCAACATCAGAAGCAGTAACCACCCTTCTGTTCCTGCTAGATAGAATAGGCAGTGGGTTAGTTGTTAAAGGGATGGCAGATGGGCATTTAGACATTGTAGGGTTGCATATCACATTAGGTATCGTTTCAGAGGGCCAATTATTTTCCCCCATTAAGGTCACGATAGAACCATGATTAGACACCGCAAGAAGTTCAAGATTGGTTATTTTCTCCTCTATTACTGTCAGTCTCTCAAGAATTAGAGATAAAGATGCCGATATAAGGGCCCCCATTCTAGCCCATAGCCTCTCTTCGGTTTCAGACATGGGTATGCCAGCTGAGTCCATATTTCGAATGCCAGATGTAGGAATGGTGGACTGAGGCTCAGTTGTCGTCGGCAGTATTTGAGACGCCTGCCCACCATTCTTGTTCATTTTAGGCATCTTTGTGTTTTTTTTACTTTGGGGGCCCCTCCCCGCTTCCTCTTTGTGGCCAGCTCTGGTAATGTTTCCAAGACTTGATCCTTAGGCTTGGGCACAGACCTTGTAATAACACGTTGTAATGTGGAGCTTGATGAGCCCTCTCGCACCAGTTCATGAGGGGCAGGACTAGTTGGTAGCTCCATTATTGTAGAAATGTCCAACTGTATAGATTGTGTCTGACTAGAACCTCCTGCCGAGTTAAAGGAATCTAAACCTGTGCCAGGCAGCGTTCTGGCGAGCGTGCAAGAATCAATCCACCCAGAGACAAATGTTTGTTTTGCAGGGGCTCAAGAGATAAACACCGCTCAGTCAGGGCAATTTCATGGGCTAAGACAGAACTGGCTCTAACTAAAAATTGGTCCAGAGTCCCTACCACACTTCTGCCTGTGTGAGCGTTTCTCCCCCTGCCCTCCCGCTAATTCATCATGAACAATGCACAGTACCCAAAGTCTCGTAAAGAATCAAACCTAGCGAGGACTCAATGAGCAGGAAGAGACTGACCTTAAAGTGCTGAGTAGCTAAGAGGGGGGGCCCAGCCCGGCCTCATCCGGTCTTAAACGGGCTCAAACGGGCCCGCCCTTGGCCCGGGCTTTGCCCGGCATGCGCCAGCGTGCGTCCCGCAAATCGGGGACTGCGCGCTCCTTTATGGCGTCCCGGCAGGCGAGCACAGGTGCGGGCGCTTGAGCACAGCGTCCATGGGACTTGCAGTCCCGTAAACATGCTGGCATGCTGGCGTGCTGGCTCTCAATGCGGCTGACTGCGGCTCCCGCGAAGCGGGGACTGCGCGCACCTTTATGGCGTCCCAGCAGGCGAGCACAGGTGCGGGCGCTTGTGCACAGGGTCCATGGGACTTGCAGTCCCGTAAAGATGCTGGCGGGCTGTCGTGCTGGCTCTCAATGCGGCTGAATGCGGCACCTCCAGTCTGTGTCGAGGTCCACACTTGTGAAAAATGATGGACTGGAATTTGGTCATTTTAGTGATCATCACCATCTGAGATTAATTTATGAATTCCCTCCATCACTTTGTTGTTTGCTGCAGTACATTCTTAAAGTGTAACCGCTATGCCCAGATGTAGATCCTGTGCCCACTGTGCTATAGGACTCCTGCTGCATCTCATTAGTAAAGTCACCAGTGTCTCAGATTAATCCAAATATTCCTTCCATCACTTTGTTGCTTGTTCCATGTTGGTAATATGGTATGAGCACAATGGCAAATTGTATCCTTAATTTGCATATGACCATGACTCCTTGCAAATGAGAGAACACCTTTTTGGCATCATGTGTAAATTGTGAACCCTGCATTAACGTGTACAGATGGAGCATTGTGAGCATCTGTAATCTCTACTGTAATGCAGACGTGTCAATAGGTCACACAGTACATCACCACATACTTGTTGTGCTCCTGGGGCAGTTCAGTAAAACCCAGGTGATTTTGTTTTTTCTGCAGAACATAAACATCTTGTCGCACAATAATGTTGAACATCCTTAAGGTGAAAAGATGGGCTCAAATACTAGTCACATTATTGTAGATTGATGCAGGGTCTTCACACAGGTTTGGAGAGGCTCAAGGAAGGGGTAAGATCTTTATGTGAGGTCCCCATCCTCGCTCCATTGCCCCTCCCGGGGTAATTAATTTCTAAGTTAATCCCACCACAGATCTCAAAATGCCATGCACCATCACATTCACTCAGTAAACACATTCAATATTCCACAGCATACACAATCACCTCAAGCATACACATACATGCAGTGACACAGCATCATGCCTTTTTATATAAGCAGGACTACACATTCATACCAGGTGACTTTCTCAGCTCTTTTCCCTACACAGAACAAGCAGCACACAGGTGCAACAAGCATAAATAAATGACTAGATAAACGTTCATATCTACCTTCATATCTCCTCACTCTTTCGCAAGTAAGCACAGATCTCCACAAAGACACCCCACTCAGACACACTAACACACACAAAAAGGCTCAGTCCAGCACACAGCAACATTCAGCACTCAGACGGCTAAATAACATGAGGAAGTGTCCGACGGAAGCAAGCAGCTTAGCCTGCACCTGGTATCACACACTCTGAAGGTTGCATGAACCTCAGATGGATGCCTCCCATATGCAAAGGTAACAGCACTCAGAAGGGACAGCCTTAAACTAGGGACCAAAACACCTAGGCCCAGATTTACAAATAAATAATGTAACTCAGCTCAGTAAGTAAAGTTGCTACACCTCATTGAGTGAGCTGGAGAAAGCAGACCAACACCATATCTACAAAGATGTGGCGCTGTTCTGGTGTACGGTTTACTGCAATATGCCAATGCAGGCACCCTTGCGCTATAATGCAAGGGTGTCTGCATTGCGATCTGCGGAGTTTTTGTACAGGAAGTTGTCCTTTCCTGCACAAATCTATGCTGAAAGGCACTTTCCTCTGGTATGCGACGTCTCCGATGCAACCATTACAATGCCGTTCCATTACGACGCGGATTGCGGTAGGGGGGCGCTCAAGGATAGTAAATCATTTAATTTACTATCCCAACACCTTCCCTACTATCTACGGGGACTGGTGTTGGAATAGTAAACTAAAAATGTTTAATCTGCACCCCCCCAACGCAAGTCGTTGTAACGACTTGCGTTGTTACAACCGCGTTGTAATGGAACGCGTTGTAAAAGTGTGCGTCGTAATGACGTACATCCCTTTCCTCTTTATATATGTGCTGGAGGGGGGAAAAACGTGGAGAAATAAATATTTTTGTCCTTGTTACATCACCCTCAGACACGCGGCAGATTTTGCTGCAAATTCATGGCTTCAAGTCTTCATATATATGGATTTGAATCCACATCTATGTAAGGATGCATGTGACTGCCCATGCGCCATCCATGGAATGCTAAGTCCAGATCCGTTGATGCAAAGGAACGCAAGGATGCTTTGGATACCTTGGGTTACAATCCAAGGCTAATCATGATCCTCACTGGATTGTAAGTACCAACCCAACAATTTGTGTTGAGTCAGTGTTAAAAACATAACGCAAACCCAATTGAAAGTGTTTGTAATCACATTGCCAATGTACTCCAGTTCCACCGGCAGCTAGGTAATATTGTCTGGGATCAAGGACAACAAGTTTTCATGTTTATTTGTCCAACCCATAGCACAATCCCTTCTGGCTCCAATTTAAAGTACCACTGTATGGATCTATGAAAGAGGACTGTCTCCAACTAAAGCTAAATTTCTCTCCATATGTATATGTTCTTTAAACTTACTTACATATATGTTTCAGTAATGCAAATCCTTTATCATTAGGGTGAGTGTTCTAATGAAATGCTGTGAGCTGTGAGTTCAGCTTGCATTACTGATAGTAATATATCAGTATAAAAATGTCTACATATGAAAAAAATGGATTAATCTGAGGATCCTCATAAGGCACACAGAATGCTCCCTAATTATACGTAGTTATAACCAAAAGCCCAAAAGCAAGATTTATGGTTGTTTGATTTCCTAAATGTACACAAAAATAGCAATTTTAAAAACAAATGCAATGATAATCTTTTGTGCAACTTTTGATGCAATTTCTCTGCTGCGTCATTTAGTAAAGCGTGATTAATGCATGCCAATATTTAAAAAAACATAATTAAGCGTGGAGTAACAGTGTGAAACTGGTATGGGCAACGTGGAAACAATTTAGGGTCCCAACTCTGTAATACTGTCCTCATTCATCTTCCTCTTATTTGCAACACCAGTACATAGACACACATATCACAGATGGGCACTAAGGGCATCCTCCCTACTTTTGAAGCACTTGAACTCTCACATCTGATGAGGTATGCAACAATCCTTCCCCATGTTCTCAAACCAAAACATAAACACCCAGCACATATCCCCCAAACACCACGTAAGAGAGTAAAGAACTTTACTTGCTCAGTTTGCCAACCAGACTTGCACGTGCAACCTGAAATGCATTGATTGAGCAATGTATTAATTTTATTATTCAATATTTACTTCATATGTTATAACTAAATAATACATATGTACTCTTTTTACATATTTGTTTAACATTCATTTATATTCATTTATATTGTAACTATTTTGAATAAGAGTAAACATTTTATCTTTAAATAATAAGTATGTATTATGTTTATGTATTTGTTAGCAATAATGTATATTTGTAACTATGTTAAATAATTTAATTTAACAGTTTTTCCAAAGGTTTTTAACTTTGAGTCCCTACTTTCATAATTTTCTATGAGTGGGTTTTGCTGTGCCAATATTTCAGCATGTGTAGTGATGGACTTACTACAAAAGCGTAAATTACTACAAAAGTGTACGTTACAACAACAGTGCAGGTTGCGAATGTTGAAAAGTAGTAAATTTACTCGCAAATGTAAACTTACTCAAAAGCGTAACTTACCTTTGTGAATTAGGCCCGTATGGTTCTGCCTAGGAGTGCAGTTAATTGAAGGAGAGCTAGAAATAGCTGTGCATCTTAAGGGTGATTTAGAGCGGGCCCAGCAAGACCTAAACAGCCATACTAACTAAAGTAGACTCCGGGAATGGACTCTGAACCCATTTCAAATAGAGGGTATTTGAAAATTTCAATTTGTATTATACATTTTAACAAAAAAGATGTGAAATTTCGTTGAATTCACTTGCCGGTATACCTACCTTTGAAAATTCATGGAGGATACTGGTAGGCGACTGTTGCAGGAGACTTTTTCTACTTGACACAATCTCCTGTAGGCAAACATGCAGTAGCTTAACCCTGCAAAATATTGCACATTCAAAAAATATCTTACTAACAATAAATATCCGAATTTAGGTGGTGTATAATAGAGCCCATGCCTGATTTTTAACATGGCCAAAGCTGTCTGGAATGAATGAATCAAGTACCCTAAGGGCTGTGATAACCTCAGAGGGCAGATCCAACCAATGTCCAGTCAAAGTAACTAAAGCATGATAGTAAAAGTCCACTTAAATGAGCCCAGAGCTAATTTAAACATGATCATTGCAGGCAAAGTTGCCTGGAATTAATAAATCAAACATCCACAAGGCACATCTCAGAGTGACAGACCGCGCCATGGTTCAGTCACAACAACTACAGCAGACTCCTGGAGGACCTAAGCTGTGAGCCTCAGCGTTCATGGTCTTTCCTAACAGTGTAAGCAATATACTTGACAAACTTAAGGGGATGAGTGGCCAAACTCATACAACACCGTAAGCATGCAGTTGTAGAAAAACCATACAACTGGCTAAAGCTTTTTCCCTCTCACCCTTATGCAGAGGTGGCCAAGCTCATAACTTAGTCTGAGGCCAGGATCCAATATTTAAAAAGCAATATAGTAAAAAGCAAATGAATGGTGCACGCAAAGTTTAAAAAAAGGCAAAAAGATTATTTATCTTACAAAATGCGTAGGAAATTGAAAATGGTGAACATGAAAGTTTGAGGAGGACCTCAATCTTCTCCTTTGAGGACAAATAACCTGATGTATCCATGGGTTTTTCGCATTATGTGTCTATGGGTAAATATGTTGATACATAAGGGCCAATGTCCTCAATCATGTTCTGTGGGATGGTGTGAGTGGTGGCAGGATGATACATTAAATAAATGAGTGAACTATGCATCTAATGACTGAAAGTAGAAATGGTTTCATTTCTGAATGAATAAATGTCCTGGTCTCGAAAGGATGAACTAAGAAAATGACTGCAGTGTATCATTTATGGGTAACCTTGATATGAAGACCAATTTTGGGAAATCCCATATAATGGCCTGTGGGTCTTGCAGGAAACCTTGAAACCTTTTAAGCTGCAGGAACAACATTTAAGCATGGTATAGAATTTTTGTTATCTTGGTATTGTGTTGGATTCAGGCAACCACAAGTGCAAGCAGCATGTTTGAGATTAAGAAGACTGGCAGGTTCCCTTTTTAACTTGACCCAGAAGGAGGGAAGGGGTACCATCTCCCCCTACCTTAAGGTCTACAAATTGCAATGTATTCCCTACAGCAACCTAAGGAGTGGATGGGGGAGGGGGAGGATATCACGATGTCACACCCATACAGGTAGAAGAAAATAGAATGTGTAGGCTAATGAAAGTCCCGCCCTCCAGTGCTAATTTTATTTTGCACTCTGAACTTAACCTAGACTATGTCTCAGATGCTATTAAATTGGCACCTCTCCTGCTTAGGTTGAGTTTGTGGAGGAATAATGCAGCAAGTTTTAATTTAGAGGTGATAGCAGACAGGATAGGGGTCTTTCCATCCCATGGTTGAACTTTGTCAGCAAACATTTGCTGACATTGGTCTTCCTGGATTGTTTACTGCCCCTGGATCCATTAAACAAATCTGGCAAGAGGTTGGCCAAGTTCTGTTACATGGAATTTAATTTTGCCCAAAGAACCCAGGAAGCTCTTAATAAACATACTGCTTGTAATTATTTTATCACTCTTGCGCCTGGAGATACAACAACATAGCTTACCCTGGAGTTTATGTGCTGGGAAAGATCTCTCCTTTTCAGATTTAGGTCTGGAACAGTCTGTCGCTCAATCTGCTTTTCTGCAGAGCCAAAGGTGTGGGACAGTTTTTACCTCTCTGTCCTTGTGATGAAATGGCACAGCAATCCTTGTTGCATTTGACCTTCTTTTCCAACTTTTACCATAAATGTTTTCAACTCTGCCTTAAACACATCTTGAAATTACTAGCCATTCATAAATGCAGAGAGGCCTTAATATATCTCCAGACGTTACCTAGTCCAGACATTTGTCATAGAGTTTGTTGTTTCCTTAAAATGTCCGTCCTTTATAGATGGTCAAGGGAGGGGAGCTGGGTATTAAGGCCTGTTGGGGTCTCTGTGTATGCACTTTATTCGCTGTCTATTTTGCACAGAAATATGTTTTTTTAAATTTGTTTAACATGATTTTTAATGTTTATATGCTGTGGATAAATACGATTCACTGTATTTTACATTTAAACTGGCTGTTATAGACGGGGTAATCGATTGACTGACAGGCTTCCTTGAAACTACATGGATGCATTGTAATGGCTGCCTGCTATCTCTAAATAACAATAGGGTAACTGTTCCTAACAGAGTGTGTTTTCAGGTGAAAAATAAGTACTAGGGAGAGGATCTTACTATTTAGGAGGTGGTGCCCTCACACACCTGTAAGGGCGTCATTCTTCAACATCAGGCGTTTGCTTCTCGTGGTGTCAGCGCTGCAATACCCCACAGGCCCTGCAAGAGTGCTCTTTGGCTATACAAAAATCCATGATGGTGTGTGTGGATGTCTGTGACATGTGAAATAGTGGGTTAAAAATACCATGGGGGTACCCAAAACCGATTTATACCAAGGTCGACCTGGTAAGGATAAAAACAATGTATACATTGTTAGCTCATAATAATGAGGAGAGACAATTTAGTGATGAGTGCAGGTAGTGCGGATCGACATGTTTCATGCCTCAATGGTCCAGGAGGGATCCTATGCATTTCATCATGACTGATGGAGAGTATCCCTACCATTATTCAGGGTTGGGAGTATGAGTGCAGGTATCAAATGATTACCCAACTGTCTTCACATGCAGTCGTTGGTTGAAAAAAGGACGTCGTAGAGGGTGAACCTAATGCGGTTGTCCTATAATCCAACCTGAAAGAGAGGGGAAAGATATTCAAATATTACAAAGTACCCTGGGTTTCCCACAGAGAGTCAACATCACTTTCCATGAAGCATTTGTGAGTAAACATGCTTGCAGCGCAATGCAAAGCTCCTGTCATGCATAGTGTTACACATTCCTAGGTATAACGATGAGTGACATACGTAACGTGTAATCGCAAAAAGTGGAATGGACACACATACACATAAAGTTAACAAATAAAACACGCAGGGAGCATGACTTCTCTGTGGCTCCCTGTTCCCACCTTATTGTGTATTTTGCTTGCTATCCTCTCCCTCACCAAAATCCCCGCCACCGCCAAAACCAACTTCCACAAAGGAATGACGGCTGTCGCCGAATGGCTGAAGAACAGTCGCCTGAAACTGAACTCGGACAAGACGGAGGTCCTCATCCTCGGATCCAACCCCTCTGCCTGGGACAACTCCTGGTGTCCGGCCTCGCTGGGAGCAGCGCAGACACCCACGACCACGCACACAACCTGGGGTTCATCCTGGACTCATCACTGTCAATGACCCAGCAAGTCAACGCCGTCTCCTCCTCCTGCTTCAACACCCTCCGTATGCTTCGCAAGATCTACAGATGGATCCCCACCAGAAACAGAAGGACGGTCATCCTGGCCCTCGTCACCAGCAGGCTGGACTACGGCAACGCCCTCTACGCAGGAACCACGGCCAAACGCCAGAAGAGACTTCAACGCATACAGAACACCTCCGCACGCCTCATCCTCGACATCCCCCGCCACAGCCATATCACTGCCCATCTGAGGGACCTGCACTGGCTCCCCTTCAACAAAAGGATCACCTTCAAGCTCCTCAGCCACAAAGCACTCCACGACGCCGGACCAGCATACTTCAACAAACGACTCACCTTCTTCACTCCCAACTGCCAGCTTCGCTCCGCTGACCTCACCACCGTTCCACGCATCCACCGGACAACCACCGGCGGCAGATCCTTCTCCCACCTCGCCGCCAAGACATGGAACGCCCTCCCCACCCACCTGCGACAGACCCAGGCCTTCTGACCTTCAAGAGACTTCTCAAGACCTGGTTGTTCGAACAGTAGCAGCCCTCCCCCTTAGCGCCTTGAGACCCTCACGGGTGAGTAGCGCACTCTACAAATGATTGATTAATTGATTGATTGCTATCTGTGTCAATTTTTTAATACTGTATTGTACTTTGTAATGTTTTACTCTGCACTTTTATGAACTTTCTGTTAAAGATCGAATAAAGATTATGAAACTGAAAACTGGTACTCCAGTGATCACTGAATAAGTAGAATGCATTTTATACATGATCTAAAAGAAACTACTTCTTTCAAGAGGAATTTGTCACTTTTTATTATATATGCTTCTAAGATTATTTACAGTACCAGTATGATGTTATCCAAATAATCTTACTCCATGTCTTTTTTGTTTAGATCCCTCTGAGTGATGATCTTGTGATAAGTACTGGAAGTGGAACAGGCGTTGTATCAGGAAGTGTAAGCACAACATCTCCTCACACAATGAGCTCTCACCAAAGTTGAAAGCTGAATGATCACTTAAACAACACCTTTGATCACAATGGCATTAACTATGAATCGTGAATATAGTGACTGCAAATACGAGCATGTTTAAAATTTGTAAGAAATACTAATTTGTCACTAATGGACACTTTTATGAATGCTAAACACGCACCCAGGGTAACTAAAAAGGCTCATTCTGTGCATTGTGATACACCAATTGTCATCTGTGCATTATAGTTTTTAGCATAGTATTAATATATATTTTCCCCTCTGATATGCAGGTCAGCACTGTATACCATGTAGTCAGTACCTCTGATGAGGTCTGTAACTTTGATTTGAAGATTGGGCTAAGGAAGAGTTCAGGTAAGCCAGCTCCAGCAATATGTCATGATAACAAGGAGCCAGTACTGTAATGAAATGATCACAAAAGCTTAATTTGTCTGTTGTGCATTATTCAAACATGTATAAGCCAATTCTCTAAAGCAACTTGGATATTTTCCCCCTAGTGTTGCATCTACATTTGGATCAAATTTCCAAATTCCTTGCAATTCACAAATAATTCTATGGGTCTTATTTAAAGGATTTGGTACAAACCTCACCCCAGTCAGGGCTTTGTATTATTTAGATTATTAATATCAGCACTAATCTCTTTCTGTCTCCACACTCGACAACCATAGCCTAACCCCAGATTTAGGGATGAATATTTCAATGGCTTTCATCCATCTCTAAATAATATATTACAGTGTGAGCACAACCTGGCATACTTATATTTCCCAGCTCTGTCACTTGGATCATTAGAAGAATAGCTACACTATGGGTGCTCTTTATGTATGTAGGTATCTATGCATGTATGTATGTTTGTATGTATGTATGTATGCATGTATATAAATATGTAAATGATATTTCAATAGCATGAACCTAGCCAAAATGCATTGGACTGCTGTACATGGTTAAAGGCAAGCTTAAAGTCAACAAGTGATAGAAAAGCTTGGGAAAGATGGACGGAAACTGATGTGGATGACCCGGTTGGCACCATATGGCTTCAGTGACGTCATGTTTCATCACCTCTGGTGCTCCCTTCCAGCGGCTTTAAAAGCTTTGACGTTTCTGGCTACAGTCTGACTCTTGGGATTATTCTACAGGTGCAGAATCTGTAGTCAGATAGAGTATCTACCAAAAATATTGATAAACAACGCAAATAGGGTTACATGACATTGTAATGCTGCTAAAGTGTTTTAGATAAGAAGGTAATTCATGGTACTTGTATTTGTCTGGCAGCAGCACAGATGGGAGGAGGGCAGCCATGAGAAATCTATTGGAGTTTCAGCCCCTCACAGTCATCATTAACTGTAGACTTCAGAGTGAAGTGTTCTGTTTGAGAGCAGTATGGGGTGCCCAGGGCTACACTAACCTACAAAGATTCTGAGGTCTGGCTCAACAGTGCAACTGGCACTTTACCTTCTGTGATCAACAAAAAAAAGCTTGCAGAGTTCTGCTGACAGGGAGCTTAGGCTCTACCCACATGTTGGTTTCCCTGAGGACAGAATTTGACTGGGTCAAATGTTTGTGCTTCCACTAAAAGACTGATTTTCTCAATTTTGCTTGTGGCTATGCTTATACAGCAGGATTGAGTTGGTTATGGTGGCAAGTCAATGATCATGGCAATAAGTGTGGTCTGTTTATTATGAAATGTTATGATAAACGCACTATACCTGTCGTATTTAGCGGGAAAAGGCATATGTTAAAGTTAATGTGGATTGTTACTTCTCTATATTAACCCTTTTCGTGTGTCGACTGCCCCTGGCCGTCCGAAGTCACGGTGGGCATGTGCGGAGGACTGCCGGGGGCCGCTCTAATCACGTCCAGTCGTAAATCACCCGCACCGCGGCGGAATTTCCGCTGCGGTCAACTAGTTAAAGGCTACAGATAGGTTTTTTGTTAATTGGAATCAGATTACTGTACTAGGTAATGGCTTTGGTGTTAGTTAATCCATGTGACAAACTGTGCATATAGGTTTGCTCCGTGAGAATTCTCCTTAGACCCTGTAGGAAATGGGACCCCCGGCCAGCCAGGGCTTGCGCCCCAGCCAGTCAGAGACCGCCACTCCTATATAAAGTCGACCCCTGCTCGCCCTCTAGGTAACGCGGCGCGGGCAGTCAGGCCTATCTCGGAGGACATGTGTGAAGCATTTGCGCACGCACCCACCAACAGCAACATCCCCGGCCTCCCACAAAAGGAACTCCACACGAAGTATATATGAAAATAGTCTTTGTATTAGACAGGACACATAGGGATATACACTTTACAAGGGGTTCAAGGCACGGCAGGGGTTACCAGGGAAAAGGTACAGGGCAGGGCCAAGGGACCACTGCCAGTGGTACGCATCTGATGGAACTGGCATTAGAACACATATATCCTGGGAGCGTCCTAGAACTAGCAGTAGAACTCACTCGGACCAGGGATCACATACATGAGACATCGGGTACTCCGGCGGGAAGGGACAAGGTACATAACACAGCAGAGGCCCCCATCAGCAGGGCAACACATAGTAAATCAGCAGGGCAACACATAGTAAATCTCAGCATCACATTGATATTAGTCAGTAGCACCCCCTAGGCCAGATGACCGTCCTGGGGCGAGGGCGCCTTAGAGTCTCGATGTCCAGAGTGGGCTACAAGGGGCCCGGGGCAAACCTAAACGTGGCAGCGGCCCACGAAGTGCTGGGCCGCTGAGGGACGTGGACGTAGCCCTGCAGGCTCGGGGGGACAGGGGGGCAATGGTGGAGCCTCTCGCAGGCTCGGCCGGGTCAGGGACACATGGTGGGGCCTCTCGGGGCCCAGGCAGGGCCAGGGACACGTGGTGGGGCCTCTCGGGGCCCAGGCAGGGTCAGGGACACGTGGTGGGGCCTCTCGGGGCCCAGGCAGGATCAGGGACACGTTGGAGCCTCCTCGGGGCTCGGGGCAAGAACGGTGGCCAGGCGGGGCCCCCCTCGGGGGACCCGGCATCACTGAGGGCCCCCGGGGCCGTGACGGAGCCTCGCGGGGCTCAGGGCAAGAACTGTGGGCCGGTGGGATCCCCCCTCGGGGGACCCGGTAGCACTGGGGGGTCCGCGGGCCTCCCGGCCCAAGTGCGCTTGTGCTGGAGGGGAGGGGCAAGCCCGACAATGTGCTCCGACACCCCGCCTCCCCTCCGGCAGCACTCACCGGTTCTGCGCTGGACTCTCCTCGCTCTCCGGAGGCTCGGCGGCATTGGGGGACAGTACAGGCACGCGGAGTAGGCTCCCGCTACTACCTGTCCTACTTCTGCTTCGTTCGGTCCCCTCACACGGCGGCCGGGTTCCCTGGGCTTCCGGGTGCGCGTGGGGACGCCCCCAAGGTTGGGCCAATCCCCGCGCGGCCCAGCAATGACGCGGGAGGAGTCCCGGCGGCCAGGACCAATGGCAGTGGGACAATGCCTTCTCCGGGGCCGCCAATGGCAGCGCGGCCCTGGAAGGGGAGGCGGGTGCAGCACCTCCACAGCCGAGTCCGGGCTGCAGCGGTGACTCGGGGAGGTAGCGAGGAGTAGGCTCCCTCGTAAATATGCCAAGCAAGGGGATAGGCGAGGTAGGCACTCGCGGGGCGTCTGGCACCTCCGTGGAGTAGGGCAAACGCCGGGTGGCACCGGCTCGATGAATCCAGCGCTCCCCAAGCGCTAGAGAATAGATACAGCGCTCCCAGCGCTATAGGGGGAAAATAGAGCGCTCCCAGAGCGGTAGAGGGGGAAGGCAAGCAGCAGAGTCCAGCAAAGAGTCCAGGGGCTGGGCAGGGCCCAGGGAGGCCAGCCAACCCTGAGCCCAACCAGCAGCACGCCCCTGGCAGGCTTCCAGTCAGGACCAGCAGGAAGAAGAAGAGAGCGAGAAAAGGGCCCACCCCCCTTTTATACAGGAGCGCCCTTTGTCTCCAAAAAGGGGCAGGCAGGGAGAGAACCAGCTGGAACTGGTTACAAGGAATTTCTTGGTGCTGGCCAGGCCAGGGACACTGGACGCACCCCCGGGGGGGTGGGGCCAGCCTGGTGGGGGAAGGCCCAGCTGGCTTCAGCCAATCAGGCGCCAGCACATCTACTGCACACACACACCAAGGTCTAGAAGGGGCCCTTCCCTTCTAGCCACACGCATGCCGCAGACATCATCTTGTAGCATTCAACCTCACGAGCGCACACATACCAAACACGGCCCGGCACGCCCCACGCATCAGGAACTACCAGAGCCACATACATCCCCCATGCATTCCTATGGGCGGCAGGTCTCTCTCACCACGCACACACTCAGGAGGGGACTCACCATCCCCCGGTCACATATACTAAGCACAAACTTCAGGGATGGACCTGCCAGACGGGCCAAGTCCAACAGACCCCTTTTGCTAAGATAGCTTTTTGCTTAGTCAACTGTAATTTTGCATAACTTTCTAATTCTGATGACCAGCTGTAGACCTGATTGGTGCACTGGGAAACATTATGTCTGATCCCATAGGTCTGGTCTACTTATTATGAAACCTAATGGCAAAGGCTGTTGGTCAAGCTTATTATTTGTGGAAAGCATTTGCTAAAGCCAATAAATGTTTAAAAAGTGGTTGTTATCAGATTGTGTTGCAGGCTACACACAGATCTTTTGTGACGTGTAATCTCACAGGTTACCTTAATAGGCAAGAGTTTGGCTTTGGCCTCGTACTCTAACAAGCCCTATGGGTTTCACTGTGATGATTCTTGTTAGGCCCTGTTGAGAGGGGTAAAATATTGTTTTTCAAGCTGTATTTTTCTACATAATTGTAATTTTATAAGTGTATGCATGACATGATATTCACCAGTTTATGTACACTTTAATAGGCTGGTGTACCGCAAGTGGTAAAAGCTTCATTGTTTCATTAGAAAAAGATGTGCCAGATTTCATAATGACCCTTCCAGGTAGGTCGCTCCCCCTCCGCACAGCACCACCTGTGTGTCCCTGCCCCAGCTGTCGCTGCTGAGGATGTTCGAGGCCTCCTCCACCGCAGGTTACCACCTGCACCTCATCCCTGGCGGCCAGTTGTTTGCTCATCCTCCATTGTATTGCCTGTATTTTCTTTCTTTGCTCCCGTTGTAGTGACTGCATTTTCATAGTTGTGTCTGTGACTGCTGTTGTCTGTCTCCCCTGCTGCCTGTACGTGGTCTGTGCCCGTTCTCTCCCTCTGCTCCTCTCGCTGTCCCCGTGTCTCTCTGCCCGGTTTTTCCTTCTGCTCCCCTCGGGCCCCCGTGTCTCTGCCCGATTTTGCCTTTTGTTGCTTAGCTGCCCCTGCATTTCTGTGACCTTTCTGCCCTTTCTTGTGACCTTTTTGCCTCTGTGCCACTCGTTTCCCCCTGTTTTTGTGACCTTTTCTGTCCTTTCTTGTGACCTTTGTGCCCTCTGTGCCAGTCGTTTCTCCCCGTTTTTTGTGACCTTTTCTGCCCTTTCTTGGGACCTTTCTGCCTCTGTGCAACTCGTTTACCCCCGTTTTTTGTGACCTTTTCTGAAGTTCGAGGCCCTCCTCCACCCACAGGCTACCACCTGTGCCTCATCCCTAGTGGCCAGTGGTAGGTAGTAGGTTTGCTCATCCTCCATTGTATTGCCTGTATTTTCTTTCAGCGCTCCCGTTGTAGTGACTGTAATTTTATTGTTGTGTCTGTGACTGCTATTGTCTGTCTCCCCGCTGCCTGTACATTGTCTGTGCCCGTTCTCTCCCTCTGTTCTCCTCGCTGCCCTCATGTCTCTCTGACCGTTTTCCCTTCTGCTCCCCTCGCTGCCCCCGTGTCTCTCTACCCGGTTTTTCCTTCTGCTCCCCTCGCGGCCCCGTGTCTCTCCCGTTTTTACCTTTTGTTGCTTAGCTGCCCAAGCATTTCTATGACCTTTCTGCCCTTTCTTGTGACCTTTGTGCCCTTTGTGCCACTCGTTTCCCCCCGTTTTTTTTGTGACCTTTCTGCCCTTTCCTGGGACCTTTCTGTCTCTGTGCCACTCGTTTCCCCCCGTTTTTGTGACCTTTCTGCCCTTCTTGTGACCTTTTTGCCTTCTGTGCCACTCGTTTCCCCTGTATTCTTGTGACCTTTTTGCCCTTTTGTGACCTTTCTACCCTCAGTGCCACTCGTTTCCCCCTCAATTGAGGTGCTCTTTTGCCTTCTGTTTCCTTCGTCGCCCCTCACCGCCCACACCGCTGCATCCCCTGCGGCTCCGCCCGCCTGTCCATTCGCTGCCCCTACCTCCCGCCTCCCAGCTGCTCCTAACTCCCACCTCCCCATACATGCTGACCTGTCTGCTCCTGTCCGCGCTTGGACCGCGCACAGCGCCAGAACCCCTGGCCCCCGCACCCACCACGACGACCGCCGCCACTACGACGCCAGCACTCTGCAAGCTCTCAACCCCGGACGGACCTACAACTGCTTCAAGGCTGCCCCAAAACGGTCCTTTCCCCTGCCGTAACTGCAGCTACACCAGCCACAGAGCCGACGAACCACCCGCCAAGAAAGACCTCAACCACTTCCGATGCATACTACTGAACACCCGCTCCGCACGCAAACACGCCGTCGAGCTCTGGGACCTGCTCAACACAACCTCCCCGGACGTCGCCTTCCTGACAGAGACCTGGTTGAACAAGTACTTTGCACCCGACATCGCCATAGTCACCCCAGACGGCTACAAGATCACCCGCAGAGACCGCACCAACGGAGTCAGAGGAGGAATCGCCATCGTCCACAAGAACAGCATCAGGGTCTCAACTAGCACCGATGACGTGCTCAGCACCGCCGAACACATGCATTTCCAGATCCACACTTACCCCAACTCCACCCTCAGAGGCACCCTCGTCTACCGACCCCCCGTACCCTGCCCACAGTTCAGCGACTCCATCGCCGACTTCATCAGCACGCACGCCCTGACCTCCACCGACTACATACTCCTCGGAGACCTGAACTTTCACCTTGAGAACAACAACAACAGCAACTCCACTACCCCGATCAACAACCTCGCCAACCTCGGACTGAGGCAACTCATCACAATGCCCACCCACTCCGCCGGCAAAACGCTCGACCCCGTCTTCTCCTCAAGCCAGCACATCTCCGTCAGCCACACCACCGAACTCCTCTGGACCGACCACGGCTGCATCGACTTCACCTACCAGAAACCCACCACACACCACCGCACCCAACAGATCCCCCACCGCCGCTGGAGCAAAATCACCGAAGACCAACTACATGCAAACCTCGCTCTCAGCCCACCCACCGAACCCTACAACACCGAAGTCGCTGCCCACAACCTCAGAAGCTGGATCGAGGACTGCTCTAACACCCTCGCCCCACTGAAGAAACACCCCTACAGAGACACCAGCAAGAGGGCCAGCTGGTTCACCCCAGAACTCCTAGATTCCAAGCAAGCCTGCCAGAAACTAGAGAAGAAATGGCACAGTGAACAAACTCCGGACAGCCATGCAGCACACAAGGACGCCGTCCGCAACCACCACCACCTCATCAGGGCTGCCAAGAAGACCTCCTTCAAAGACCGCCTCGACAACAACGCACACGAGAGCAAGGAGCTCTTCAATATCGTAAAGGAACTCTCCAACCCTAGCTCCAATACCAGCAACATCCCGCCGTCGCAAGCCCTGTGCGGCTCCCTCGCCACCTTCTTCCACCGCAAGATAGCAGACATCCATGACAGCTTCAACACCCAGACAGCCCCAACAGACAGCAACACAACAGACCCTCCGCACACCATTCACCACGTCCCCTTGCTAGCCTGGACCAGCGTGAACGCTGATGACACCATCAAGACCATGAGCACAATCCACTACGGCTCTCCGTCAGACCCATTCCCGCACCACATCTTCAACAAAGCAATCAGCTCCATCGCACCCCACCTACGCAACGTCATCAATCTCTTCCTTGAGACTGCGACCTTCCCAGAGAACTGGAAACAGGCCGAGATCAACGCCCTACTCAAAAATCCCAAGGCAGACCCAAGAGACCTCAAGAACTTCCGACCAATCTCTCTGCTCCCCTTCCCGGCCAAGGTGATCGAGAAAATCGTTAACAGACAGCTAACCCGAAACCTCGAAGAGAACAGAATCCTGGACCCTTCCCAGTCAGGGTTCCGCAACAACCATAGCACCGAGACCGCCCTCATCGCCGCCACTGAAGACATCAGGACCCTGCTAAACAACGGGGAGACTGCAACACTCATCCTCCTAGATCTCTCCGCTGTCTTTGACACCGTCTGCCACCGCACACTACACGCATGCCTCCTCGCCGCAGGGAACCGAGACAAGGCTCTGGAATGGACCACCTCCTTCCTCTCCGGCAGAACCCAGAGCGTCCACCTCCCCCGTTCCGTTCCGAAGCCTCCCAGATCATCTGCGGCATACCCCAAGGATCCTCCCTCACCCCGACACTGTTCAACATTTACATGGCCCCTCTCGCACACGTCGCCTGACAGCACGACCTCAACATATTCTCCATCGCCGACGACACTCAACTGATCCTCTCCCTCACCAAGTACCCCATCACCGCCAAAGCCAACCTCCATGAAGGAATGAAGGCCATTGTCGACTGGATGAAGATCAGCCGTCTGAAGCTGAACTCGGACAAGACGGAGGTCCTCATTCTCGGCTCCAACCCGTCAGCCTGGGATGACTCCTGGTGGCCCGACCCCCACCAACCACGCACACAACCTGGGAATCATCCTCGACTCAACGTTCTCAATGCCCAAGCAAGTCAAAGTCGTCTCCTCCTCCTGCTTCAACACCCTCCGCATGCGCCGTAAGATCTACAGATGGATCCCGACAGATACAAGAAAGACAGTCACCCAGGCCCTTGTCAGCAGCAGACTCGACTACGGAAACGCCCTCTACACGGGAGCCCCAACCAAGCTCATCAATCGACTACAACGCATCCAAAATGCCTCGGCACGACTGATCCTCGATGTACCACGACACGGCCACATCACCCCCCACCTGAGAAACCTGCACTGGCTCCCCGTCAACAAGAGGATTTCCTTCAAGCTCCTTATCCACACACACAAGGCACTCCACGAGACCGGCCCAGCCTATCTCAACAGACGGCTCTCCTTCTACACCCCCAACCGCCAGCTACGCTCCGCCGACCTCTCACTCCCCACCGTCCCGCGCATCCGAAGAACAACCACCGGCGGGAGATCCTTCTCCGACCTCGCCGCCAAGACATGGAACACCCTCCCGCTGAGCTAACGACAGACCCAAGACCTGCTGACCTTCAGGAGGATAATAAAGACCTGGCTGTTCGATCAGTAGCGGCCCCCACCTCCTCCCCAGCGCCTTGAGACCCTCGTGGGTATGTAGTGCGCTTAACAAATGACTGATTGATTGATAATAAACAGATAAGAATCTGTTTATTATGAAATGTTATTAAAAAGCAAGTAGGCCTTACCCACTAACAGCCGTTGCTCTGCATGTGCTGTTCGCTGTAGCACATTTATTTTATTTTTTATTTTAGCTGTTTTATAGCGCGCTCAGTTACTACCAGAGTGTCCTGGCGCGTGAAGAGAAAAACAAGCAGGTGGCCAAAGAACAAAAGATTTTGTTTTTTTATTTTTATAAACTAATAAGCAGTTCTAAAGAGATAAGTTTTAAGTGCCTTCTTAAACGATACAAAGTTTTCAATTAGTCTCAGGGAGTGAGGGAGAGTGTTCCAAGTCCTAGCCGCGGTGACAGCAAGTGACTGGCCTCCCAGACGCACTCGCTGAAATCTGGGCACTCTTAAGAAGTTGCAATCGGCTGAGCGTAGTGCCCGAGTGGGAATATAACGGCTAAATCTTTTCATCAAATAGGAAGGCCCGAGATCATGAACTGCTTTGAAAGCCAGGGTAAGAATTTTAAAAGTTATCCTCTGTGCAACTGGCAGCCAGTGTAGTTCCTTCATATGAATCCGAACACTTTCTCTACACGGCACATTACACAGCAGGCGTGCAGTCGCATTCTGGATAATCTGCAGTCTTGCGATTAAGAAGGCAGGGGCTCCGCACAGCAGAGAGTTGGCATAGTCGAGCCGAGATAGAATAAGGGCCCTCGCAACCGACTCTCTTGCTGAAGATGGTAAGTAAGGAAAGATCTTTCTCATGGCTTTTAGGGATCCGAAGCACACCCCAGCAAGTCTTTTTATGTGTGCTTCAAATCGCAGATCCTCTCCAAACCAGACTCCCAAGTTCTTAGCAGGAATATTAACGGAGCCTGGCTGGGGAAAATCAGAAGGCCACAGAATTTCTCTAAAGTTAGGCGGAAACTGACCATACAACAAGATTTCGGTTTTATCTTCATTGCATTTCAGCTGTGCTGCTGCCAGCCAGTTAAACACAGCAGAAAGGCACGAACGAATGACCTCAGTATTAGTGACAGCATCAGGCCACGTAAATAAAAGTTGAGTGTCATCCGCATAGGCTATTATTTTTGCTCCCATTTGTTCAGCTAACACAATAAGAGGGGTAAGGTATATATTAAAAAGGAGGGGGCTCAATGTAGAACCCTGGGGCACTCCTGTAGTGAGGGGTTTGATCGAGGATGAATAGGGTGGGATCCAGACCTGCTGAAACCTGTCTGATAAAAAAGATTTCACCCACTCCAATGCTGAACCCAATATACCGATGTCAGCCAGACGCGTCAGGAGTAATGAGTGCGGGACAGTGTCAAACGCGGCAGAGAGGTCCAATAAAATAAGAGCCGCTCTGCCGCCACTGTCTAAGCACTCCCTGATCGCCTCAGTGACCTCCACCAGAGCTGACTCCGTGCTATAGGCTGCACGGAAGCCCGATTGGGCTGGATGTAACGCCCCTGAGGATTCAACAAAGGCATTGAGCTGGGAAAATGCAAGTTTCTCGCCAATTTTTGCCATAGCTGGGAGAAGAGAAATAGGTCTGTAATTACTCGGCACAGCTGGGTCCGCTCCTGTCTTCTTCAGCAACGGCAGAAGCTTAGCCTGTTTCCATTCTTTGGGGACTTTTGCAGTAATAAATGATAGTCCTATTATTTGAGAGACCTCAGATACGACTACTTCAGCTGCTACTGCCAACACCCGGGCCGGGCAGACATCCCCAGGAGCACCAGATTTTAGCGATTTAATTGCTACCAGGGTATCTTCGACCGAAGGGGGGATAAATCTCTCCATGGTAACGATGGGTGGAATCTTAATTTCATCGTTAACCACCATCTCATTTCCTCCTCCAATTGCTCTCAGGCTTTGTTGAATATTGGCAATTTTTGTTAGGAAGAAGGAGGAGAGATTTTCACAC
This sequence comes from Lissotriton helveticus, assembly GCF_964261635.1. NCBI lineage: Eukaryota > Metazoa > Chordata > Amphibia > Caudata > Salamandridae > Lissotriton > Lissotriton helveticus. Next base: position 129,688,460 of record NC_136065.1, read on the forward strand.
CATTCGGTAGAGGGACTCATAGATATCTGCTCGGCACAGGGAGAGAGAAAGCTCTTGACTATCGAAAAAATTTCGCGACTGTTGTTGTTAGCTCTCTCAATTCTTCTTGAAAAATACTCCGTTTTTGCATGTTTAATGCTAACATAGTATTCTCGCTGAGCCGAACGATAAACTGCTTTAGCCTGTGGGCAGTATGCTATCCTCCATACTCGCTCCAGTTTCTTGCAGGCTAGTTTGAGAGTACGTAGATGAGGCGAATACCAGGGTTGCGAGGGGGTCATCCTATTTCTGCCTGAATCTGCCCTCTTCGAAGAGGAGGACACCGCTGCTTTTATCCAACTATCGTAAGTCTGCAACGCAGAATCTAATTCTGCACCTAAAATGGGTCTATTCAGATCAAGACAGGCCGTAAAATTACCCACGTTGATCTTTGGGGGGCCCATAGTTTTAGCGGACTTGGGTAGATCTTTCAAGGCCGCCCATGAGAATCTGATAAGCTGATGGTCCGTCCAAGTTACAATTTGGGGGGCCTCGACTGTCAGCGGAAAGTTAGAACATACAACGTCTAAGATGTGGCCTCCTGTATGAGTAGGGGAGGAAACCCGTTGGGTTAGGGAGGCCAGATCGAAGGAGTCATATAGCAGCTTACTTTCCCGTCGTTCCTGAGCATCAACATGAATATTAAAATCACCGAGCATTAAAAAGCGTGAGAACCTCAATGCGCGAGGAACAAGAGTCTCAAAAAGAGCTTTAAGAAAGGGACCGGAGGGGCCAGGGGGTCGGTAAATAAGGGAGCCACCCAATGTGAAATGAGGGGACAAACATAAGGAAAAATTCATAATCTCGCCTTCTGCTAAATCATCTGAGTCCTCCACTTTAAGAACCCAGCAATCTCTAAAAATGATAGCTAGCCCACCACCCCTACCACCAATCCTGTCCTTCCTTCGAATTTTGAACCCTCTAGGGATTGCCAGTTCAATATCAGGAGCACAAGAGTCATTCAACCATGTTTCTGTGATGAATAACAAGTCTAGTGTACCATCTTCTAGAAGAGAGTAAATTTCAGAAGCATGTTTGCTCATAGAGCGGGCGTTTATTAGAGCTGCAGAGATAGAGCCAAGCTCCAAGACAGAATCAAAACAGATCGTATCATTGGTGCAGCATGCAAAGCCGCAGGTTGAGCACGGTTTAAGACTTACTGGGTCAATAGTAGTGCAGTTTAATCTTTTGTCCAATATGGGGCAGAGCGCCATCAAAGTCGCACGGGTATATCTAATGTTAGTTTTGGGCGAGGTCAGTGACTGCCAGCCAGCCCGTCCTGCGTCCGCCACGTCCGAGGCGCGGACGGGCGCAGACGGGCTGACCTTTGCCTTACCTTCGGCGCGCCTGAGGCGCGCCCGCCATGCGCGACCGCTGCGCACTGGTGCAGGCATGCTAATTTTATGCCGCGTCCTCTCTCCACCAGCTAGAACGCTGCCACCAGTTCTGCTGGGGAGAAGGACTACCCTCAAGATGGCCGCCCACCCTCGCCACAACCGTGATAGCAGCTGCGGTAAAAGGGGCCAGGAGAGGCTTTCACGAGATAGACGGGTGAGTCAGAGCTCGCCCGCGATGTACCTGCACAATTAAAGAGTTAGGCAGAGTAATATGCAATTTAAAAGAAATACGATCTTTTTAAAATAGAAAGTGAACACACAGTTTTAAAATCACCGCTGTTCTAGGGAAATATGGCCACAAGCAGAGCGGGAGTAACAGGGAGCTGCCACCACCCCAAACACACCGCAGAGACTATCGGCCTTGGCTGAATTTATGCCGCGTCCTCTCTCCACCAGCTAGAACGCTGCCACCAGTTCTGCTGGGGAGAAGGACTGTGAAAAGGGTCTGAAGTCAGCCCTTGGCTCTCCCTGGCTTGGCTGAACTGCTTTTTGTAGTTCAGCCAAGCCAAGGAGACACAGGAGCTGAGCCGCATTCCCCCTCCCTCCTTCTGATGTGCAAGTGACTCTGAGCTAGGGAGGAGGGAGGAGGGAGGGAGAAGGTGCTCTGCAGCACAGCCTGGTTTCGCTTTCCCCCGCTCACTCCATGTATTTTGGAGAGGCAGAGGCTGTTTTTAGAACTTTGAATTGTTGATTGCAGTGGAACTGATGTAGCAGAGGGTTGTAACAATCAAACGATGCTGGTCACTTATGACATACAATCATATCTAAAAACCATTGAGATGACACATGATAGACTTGTTTTAACATGTTTTTAACATGTTTTATATTGGATATATTCCACCGTTTGATCAGTTTTCTTAAATCCCCTCAGGCTCCATGAGGTCTTTGTTCACAGCAACACCTATGAACAACAAACATCGCAATGTTGGAGCTCTGAGCTTTTACCTGCCATTATAATTACTGAGCTACTCAATTTCTTCAATGGAGCTCCCAACATTCCACTGTTCTAATTTGTATTAAATCCTTCTGATTGATATTTTGTTACATGGAATCTCACACATTACTGTAGTAGCCAAGGGTTTTGGTGCTGGATACCTCGTCTGACATGTCATAAACAGTAGGAGAGAGTTAAGGGATTTTATCCACCAAAGTGGACGGAACAATACTCCTAGTCCCCTAGGTTAGGTATCTAAATTAACAAAAATAATAAGGAGTACCACCAGAAAAAATGCTCTGAGAGCGATTTCTGCGGGATGATTCACTATCAAAGAGAAGAAAGTCCTTCTTTGCTTATTAATAACCCCTCACTCACTGACCTGGTCGGTGACATGCTTCATCATCGGGGCCACCTTGATGGCCGAGTGCCATCAAGGTGTGCTTCGACACCTGAACTACAGTGGAGCTGGTATGTGAGTGATGAATGTGAAAAAGAAGTAGGTGAGTTAAAAATTGTCCTGGTATGACTTATACGAAAAAACGTTATTCTTAAGGCTACTGGACAATAATAAAATGTAAGTGTCGATACAGTTAATGGTATAATTATGACCAAAAGTATCTGGAGAATGTGTGGTGGGTCTACATGTTTCAAACCGTAATAGGAATTACCGGTTTTTCTTCAGGACCAGATCAAGGAAAAGGGTGGTCAGGGTACACTAACGCCCTGCCGTGCCTGCAATTCCTTGTGCCTTGGCAACAAAATTCGTGGTGCTAGGCAAAAAAGTACAAGTAAAGGTATACCCCCAAAAGTGGTTTACCAAAAAAGACCTGTGGAGAGAAAAATAATAATCACAATCAAACTAGTTACAAGCCTGCAACGTAGTGAAGTGACGATGTCTCATGTCTTCATGTCTCTTGAATCATCCCATACTGAATATTATATGGTTTGTATTATAGTGCAGTATTTCAGGAGTGCACAGTGCAGCACAATGAGTATCGTAACTGATTCTTGGCGCAAAAGAGCCCTCAGTTTTTAACCATGCACACCTATCAATTGTAGCGTGCTTTTGTGGTATTGGGCGTAAATTAATTATTCATTCACACGCATCAAGAACTATCGGTGCGTGGCTATGCAACACTCACGCCATATTTAGGTGAGGGGATAGCAATGTGATAACTGTTTCATGACTAAACATATGACAATACCAGATACACACAACAACAAACACAAAGTAAATCATGCTTACTCCTAATGGAGGGTCATAGGGCAGCACGGGATGAGGGAGGGGCGGCCTGGGTTAGAAACATATTCTGTAAAATAAGTCATAGAGAGCATTGGAGTTAAATGTTGCTTGCCCGTTAAGGAGACGCCCGAGAAATGGGGCCGCGTCCAGGCACAAAGGTCCATCTGGCCCCGGTGTCCGTCGAGTCTCTACTTACAGTTTTGCAGGCTTAAGGTAGCAGTGTACCTATGAGGTCCCTCCACGCGCCCGTGATTGGGGTGAAGACGGGGCCGAAGATAAGAGGGCCGCCATCGCGGATGTTGGGGGCGTGGCTAGCCTCGCGCGCTGACGTAGTGACGTCATTACAATACGGAGGCATACCGGGGACATTGGTTTCCATAGTTACAGCGCTCGCTTTCAGATATTGTACAAAGCAAGGAAACTACAATCTGATGTTAACAGAGATACGGAGAGAGCGTATCACTTAAATTATTGTAAAGGGAAAATGGTAATATTTTCAGAGAAAAAACGGGGACATGGGTTTAAGTAATTACATCGCCCGTTTAGTGATTCATTACTAGAGAGAGCGTAAAAAAACCTGCAATCTGGTGTGTACCCAGAAAAGCAGTGCTTAGGAAGGTTTTTAGACAGTTGAGTGAGTAGTTTTACAGAGGTATGTCTATTTGTTTATTTATTTACGGACAGTCAAGGAACGACTGGTCCTACAAAGGAAAGGCTGATACTAGAACTGCGGGGAGTCCGCAACCTGGGGTGTCAAACACAACCCGGGGTACTGAGGGCATAGGTGGATTATAGCACATTGGCCCATTGTATATTGTCGTTAAGACCATTAATGTGTGTTGACAGTCTGGTTTGGCCCAGTTGGTAGTTGCTCGATGACAGTCCATATCATGTCGTTTGGCGTGTGATTTTTCTCCAGGAAATGGTCAGTTAATCTCGTTGCACTTTTTTTGCAGCGGATGGTACTGCGATGTTCGCAGATCCGTTGCTTTATTTTCCTGGTGGTCATTCCAATGTACTGTTTTTTGCAAGTGCATTCAATCAAGTAGACAACATTGCAGCTATTACAGTTTGTGTGTGCAATTTGTCTCCATTCTTTGCCTTCTTCCAGTTTTAGTGTCTTTGTATTCCTCGTCAGGTGGCACACACAGCAATTACCGCAACGATAGTGACCAGTCACATTGGGGAGACCCCAAATTTCAGTGATAGATTGGGTGATTGGGACTGTCTTAGCTTTTGGCTTGTTCCTTATATTCAGACAGTTTGCTACAGTTCCTTCTTAGCCTGAGGAACTGTCCGTATGGGAGATTTTCCCTAAGTGGACGCGGGTGAAAACTCTCAAATCTTAGAAGGAACAAGCCACTGATCTATCAGAGAAGTTACAGAGTCGTGGTTATCCCAACAAGATCATAAATAAATGCCAGAAAAGGGCTAGAAATCAGCCGAGAGAGGTACTCCTGGAAGAAAGATCAAGAGCTAACAACTCCATACCTTTGACTTGCGTGACTACATACAGCGCAATATCAAACCAGGTGACAAAGAGTATAAATAAACACTGGGCAATCATAAACTCTGGAAAACTACATTGGGAGAAACCCCTTTTTTCCTTCAAAAAATCACAGAGTCTGAAGGACACTCTGGTAAAAACCAGACCAAAAGCTAAGACAGTCCCAATCACCCAATCTATCACTGAAATTTGGGGTCTCCCCAATGTGACTGGTCACTATCGTTGCGGTAATTGCTGTGTGTGCCACCTGACGAGGAATACAAAGACACTAAAACTGGAAGAAGGCAAAGAATGGAGACAAATTGCACACACAAACTGTAATAGCTGCAATGTTGTCTACTTGATTGAATGCACTTGCAAAAAACAGTACATTGGAATGACCACCAGGAAAATAAAGCAACGGATCTGCGAACATCGCAGTACCATCCGCTGCAAAAAAAGTGCAACGAGATTAACTGACCATTTCCTGGAGAAAAATCACACGCCAAACGACATGGTATGGACTGTCATCGAGCAACTACCAACTGGGCCAAACCTGCAGAAACGCCTATATGAAAAAGAACAAAGATGGGTGTACAGACTGTCAACACACATTAATGGTCTTAACGACAATATACAATGGGCCAATGTGCTATAATCCACTTATGCCCTCAGTACCCCGGGTTGTGTTTGACACCCCAGGTTGCGGACTCCCCGCAGTTCTAGTATCAGCCTTTCCTTTGTAGGACCAGTCGTTCCTTGACTGTCCGTAAATAAATAAACAAATAGACATACCTCTGTAAAACTACTCACTCAACTGTCTAAAAACCTTCCTAAGCACTGCTTTTCTGGGTACACACCAGATTGCAGTTTTTTTTACGCTCTCTCTAGTAATGAATCACTAAACGGGCGATGTAATTACTTAAACCCATGTCCCCGTTTTTTCTCTGAAAATATTACCATTTTCCCTTTACAATAATTTAAGTGATACGCTCTCTCCGTATCTCTGTTAACATCAGATTGTAGTTTCCTTGCTTTGTACAATATCTGAAAGCGAGCGCTGTAACTATGGAAACCAATGTCCCCGGTATGCCTCCGTATTGTAATGACGTCACTACGTCAGCGCGCGAGGCTAGCCACGCCCCCAACATCCGCGATGGCGGCCCTCTTATCTTCGGCCCGTCTTCACCCCCATCACGGGCGCGTGGCGGGACCTCATAGGTACACTGCTACCTTAAGCCTGCAAAACTGTAAGTAGAGACTCGACGGACACCGGGGCCAGATGGACCTTTGTGCCTGGACGCGGCCCCATTTCTCGGGCGTCTCCTTAACGGGCAAGCAACATTTAACTCCAATGCTCTCTATGACTTATTTTACAGAATATGTTTCTAACCCAGGCCGCCCCTCCCTCATCCCGAGCTGCCCTATGACCCTCCATTAGGAGTAAGCATGATTTACTTTGTGTTTGTTGTTGTGTGTATCTGGTATTGTCATATGTTTAGTCATGAAACAGTTATCACATTGCTATGCCCCTCACCTAAATATGGCGTGAGTGTTGCATAGCCACGCACCGATAGTTCTTGATGCGTGTGAATGAATAATTAATTTACGCCCAATACCACAAAAGCACGCTACAATTGATAGGTGTGCATGGTTAAAAACTGAGGGCTCTTTTGCGCCAAGAATCAGTTACGATACTCATTGTGCTGCACTGTGCACTCCTGAAATACTGCACTATAATACAAACCATATAATATTCAGTATGGGATGATTCAAGAGACATAAAGACATGAGACACCGTCACTTCACTACGTTGCAGGCTTGTAACTAGTTTGATTGTGATTATTATTTTTCTCTCCACAGGTCTTTTTTGGTAAACCACTTTTGGGTTATACCTTTACTTGTACTTTTTTGCCTAGCACCACGAATTTTGTTGCCAAGGCACAAGGAATTGCAGGCACGGCAGGGCGTTAGTGTACCCTGACCACCCTTTTCCTTGATCTGGTCCTGAAGAAAAACCGGTAATTCCTATTACGGTTTGAAACATGTAGACCCACCACACATTCTCCAGATACTTTTGGTCATAATTATACCATTAACTGTATCGACACTTACATTTTATTATTGTCCAGTAGCCTTAAGAATAAAGTTTTTTCATATAAGTCATACCAGGACAATTTTTAACTCACCTACTTCTTTTTCACATTCATCACTCACATACCAGCTCCACTGTAGTTCAGGTGTCGAAGCACACCTTGATGGCACTCGGCCATCAAGGTGGCCCCGATGATGAAGCATGTCACCGACCAGGTCGGTGAGTGAGGGGTTATTAATAAGCAAAGAAGGACTTTCTTCTCTTTGATAGTGAATCATCCCGCAGAAATCGCTCTCAGAGCATTTTTTCTGGTGGTACTCCTTATTATTTTTGTTAATTTAGATACCTCGTCTGACACCCATGGGAGATTTCAACTGTTGGAATACTTGATAGGCCCTTTTAGAAGAGACAGTATTTTGCTCTGCCAACTGCAATTTTGTATACTATGATTTTATGGCAGTATGTCTGATAGTTGCCTTGTGAAAAAGCTTGCGCTCAGTACAGGAGGCTTCAGTTGGTTATGGTTGCAAGCCAATGATAAAAGGTAAAGGCCTAATTGGTTCATAACTAACAATATTAATGATGCCAAAGGCCTAACTGTTTGTTAGGAAAAGTTGCAGACATGACATTTTGATTGTAAAAAACATATTTTGTTATATGAAATGCCACTGATTATCTTTGTATGTTTCAGTTGTTCTGTGTAAATCCATTCAGTAGTTTGCGAGAAGATAAAGAAATCCAAATTTGTATATCTACGACTGAGAAGCCTTTGCAAATAATGATGAGCTTGTGCATAGATCTGCAGAGCTCTGATTGGCTGCCAACATTTCAACCAAGAAGTGTTAGCAGCCATCTTGGGACTTGGCTTCCGCTGAGTTCCTAAAGAAAAATGCAAAAAAAGGGGGGGGGGGGCAGGGTGTGAATACCCTAAGCCTTGGTCCAGGGGGCCCATTGGGACCCCGCCGGGCAAAAAAGCAATTTTTCTAAATTAACTGTTAAGTTTGCTGTTAATTTAAAAAAAAAAAAAAAAAAAGTGAGGTAGCCGAAAACAGAAAGAGGCGAAATAAAGATCAGAAATTAGCAGAAAGAGGCAAAGTAAAATGGCAGAAACTAACAGAAAGAGGAGGGGCGTCAGAAACTACGAGAAAGAGGTAAATTAAAGGCATCAATAAGCAAAAAGAGGCAAAATAGAGATCAGAAATGAGCCAAAAGAGGCAAAATAAAGGTCAGAAACGAGCAGAAAGAGGCAAAATAGAGGTCAGAAATTAGCAGAAAGAGGGGAAATAAAAATCAGAAATGAGCAGAAAAGGAAAAACAAAGATCAGCAACAAGCAGAAAGAGGCAAAATAGAGATCAGAAACAAGCAGAAAGAGGAAATATAAAAGCCAGCTATGTGTTGAATGAAGCAAAATAAAGCTCAGAAGTGAGGCGAAAATAGTCAGAAAACAAGCAGAAAATTAACAGAGCCCACACAGGCACTCATGCACCCGCTCACAGACCAACTCAGACACTCACAGTCACTCACAGACCCATTCAGACACTCATGTACCGACTAAAGACCTCCTCAGAGACTCATGCACTGACTCCCAGACCCATTCACGGACCTATTTAGCCACTCACGCACCCACTCACAGACCCACTCAGACACTCATGCACTCACTCACAGATGATTGACACACTCATGGAGGCCCTCGCAAACGCATATATATAAGTCAGTTGCCACTGGGTAGTTATAGTTGGAAATGTCTTTTTTGTACCGCTAATAGCTTTATATGCGAAAGGAAATTTCGGTGACATCGGTCAAGCGGGGGCCAAGAAAAAGGGGGGGTCTTAAAACGTGTTTTCTTATTAAGTTTTCCATACGAACTTTAGGCACAGCTACAGCTGAAACCGCTAAACAGATTTACACCACATTTGGCAGAAAGCTAGATTTTGGTCCAGAAATAGTGCTTTTTCCAATTTAGTGTAAATCTGTTCATTAGTTTTTGAGCAATCAATGCTCAAAAACGTTGTATATTTCCTGCCGTGGAGGACCTGTATAGCTGACAGATCTCCTGCTAAGATCTGATTGGCTGCCACCACATCAGGCAGGAAGTAATGGCTGCCATCTTAGGACCCAGGACTCAGTCTTGATTCTTAGAAAAATGCTAAATAAAGACACAGGAGGCAAGTAGGGACCCTCTAGAACCGGTGGTGGGGTCACAGAGGGACCCCGCATGGAGCTAAAACGTTTTATTTTTTATTTTGCTGCAGATTCACAGAGGATATGCAAATTTGCAGCACAAATGTAAAAAAAACAAGTGTGGCCAGGGTCCGAGAGGGTGAGGCCCTCTCCCTGAGAGGCCCCACAGTAAAAATCAAGGAAGAAAGGCTGCCGGAGCCTAATTAGGCCCCAGAGATCCTATGCCAAGGGCCGAAATGTAAATAAAAGGTGATAGGGGGGCCCACGGCCCCCCTCTCCAAGCTTTAAAAAGGACCTGTGGACCCCATGTCCTGGGGCCATAATAGTAGGGGCATGTGGTCCTCCTCAATGAACCTTTCAACGCCCTGGGCCCCATCCTCCAGGGCCGGCGCAGTTACTGTGTCCCGGGGAGCCCACCCCGGGACACAGTAGTTTCCCTGTCCACAGCAGCATGGGCAGGGAAACATATGTTTGCTCATGGCGAGACCTTTTTAAAATCTCCTGCCAGATGGAAGCAAACAAGCAAGTATGATCCCACCTCGCAGGAGATTTTATAACGCTCCAGCTGGCTGAGAGCAGACTTCTATGCTGTTTCTTTGTCCAAACTCGTGCTGGCAGGGAAACAGAATACATATTGCTCCCTCCCGGAGAGAGCAAACATTGATAGCTTCTCCCTCTGGGAGAGAGCAATGCTAGCCTTCGCACCAAGCGGGGAGGGGACTGGGTCCTTGGGGGACCTGCGGCTCCCCACACAGCCCGCAACATGTTTCTTGGTGGTGCCTTGGGTGGGAAGGGCCACCCACCTATTATAAAGAGAGGCCCTGGGGCATTGGGTCCCAAGGAACCATGAAGGCTTTTTGGAGGGGAGCCATGTGACCCCTTCCCCTTTTAAGTATGATATGGCCCCCAGGGGGTGGCGTCCCTGGTGCCTGAGATGGCCCCCTCCCCTTTTTTGTTGAATTTGGCCCAATAAGATGGGGTCCCTGGGGCCTAATAACGCTCAGGGAGAGGGCCACATGGACCCCCTCCCCTTTTTAATTGAATTTGACCACCCCCAGGGATGGAGTTACTGGGGCATAGTAAGGCCCGAGTGTGCGGACCCCTTCCCTGTAATCGAAGGCCCTAAATATCAGTTGAGCGTTATTTATTGCACATTATAAATAATGATACAATGGGTACATTATTTATTGTTTGCAGTGAATAACACATATCACAAGTTTGTGGGGAATAACATGTGGATTTTGGTGTTTAACACACCAAAATCCTCATGGCAGGGTAAATACCATACTATTTCCCCTGTGAAAATTTGGCAAGTTTAACCTGCCAGAGTTAAAGACATTTGAGGTATTTAACACATCTCATGATTATTGAATACATTAAATACAGCCAAAGTCATAATTCTGACCCATGTATATATAGGGGCTTACGCACAGGTCGGAATTTACCAGCCCACTTGTAATCAAGGCCTAAGTGTTCTTTAATGGGTGTCCTAGCCTGGCACCAGGTCACCCCCAGATAATTTAGAGAGGCTTTGGGGGAAGGGGTTTCAGGGCCACAATAGACTCATGGAGTGGAGGCCACTCAGCCCCCTTTTAAATGGAATTGTGATCTGGGAATGGAGTTCCTGAGGCCTATCACAGCTTGGAGAGGCGGGCTGCATGCCTTATGTATATATATGTTTGGCCCCCAAGGGAATGGGGTCCCTGGGGGCTTAAACCCAACCCCAAGCTGTTACGATTGCGGCATGTGGTTGGATGCCTGCAGGACGGCTGGCTGTCTAAACGTGGATTTGCACAGGGCCTCGTTACTGGCCAGGCCCTGTGGCCAACCCCCTGCTGCGCACAGCCAAAGGCCCTACGTAGCATGGGGTTGGCTACCTGTGGTGGGGGGTTGGCCACAGACCCTGGCTGCAGGTCAGATCCTGTGGCGAACCTCTCACTGCACACAGCCAAAGGACGTGGGCAGCATAGGGTTGGCAGTTGTGGGAGCGCTGGCCTCAGGACCTGGACACAGGCCAGGACTGTGGCCAACCTCGAAGCGTGGGGTTGGCAGCCTGTGGTGGTTTTGAAGCAGGTCTCGCCATAGGCCAGGCCTTGCTGCTAAAGCACGGTGAGGGGTTGGCTTCGACTACGATAACAAAATATTACTATACGCAAAAAAAACCTTCGTAATTCACTAACAAACACAAAGATTAAAGTAACATAATGGGTGAAATGTTCAATAAAAACGTAATGTTTTAGACACAAAAAAACGCAGAAATTCACCAGTTAATGTTATTTCAGGTAATTATAGCTCATGCCCTCGCCATGCACTGCTAATTGCCCCACATATTACATCACTCATGACATCTTCTATGACATCATTGATAATATCACTGCAACATTTGCAATAAAATTATAGATGAGAAAACTGTGAATGCTTCTCTTTTTATTTTGATATTTCTTAAGAGGTTACTACAGCTCTCTTGGCATGGCTGATGGGTGCCTTGCTTGCCACTCATATCATCTGCAGTGCACTGCATCTCACATGCCCGATTCCTCTAAACTAGGAAATCACTATAGAATGCCATTTTCCATCATGCGTTATTGCTTAACCATTCCAAGATGGCCTACACACTGGCTGAAAGTTCCATGCTAGGATTTTTTAAACAACTATAGACAATTTACAATGCAGCTGCAAAACGGACACCCGCAGTATGTTTAGTTTTCTTACTGCAAGCATGCCCACCATGTTCAGATGGCAGCTTGCTTTCATTTTTCTACTTGTATTCTTTTAATGTATTTTGCATATGTTGTCGAGTTTGTGTATGTTTTATTGCAGTTGTGCCAGCAGGGGCAGCTCTAGGCTCATGGCGGCCCTGGGCAGCGAGCGTAGGTAGGGGGCCCAGGAAGAGGGGGTCAGGGCGGGGCAGAGTGCGGAGGCCAGTGAAGAGTGGAACAGAGTCGGAGGCCGCCAAATCCCTGCCGGGGGCCTCCACACAAATATGTATCCATCCTCAGAGGATTATTATATTAAGGATATATATTGGCGTGGTGGCCCCTGGGGTTTGGTGGCCCTGTGCAGGTGCACAGCTTGCACATGCCTAAGGCCGCCCCTGGTGCCAGAGGGTGAATGCAAGAATGAGACAGTGAATTTATGAATGGATGCATGAATCAAAAGGTGAGTGACAGAGTGCAAGTATGATGTTGCATTAAGTGCCTAAACCCTTTAACAACAAAGAAGGCAATTTCACTCATAAATGAGACCTATTGGCCTGGGCGGCACAAGTTATGGCCAGGCCCGCTCTTACATGCGTTTGCCGCGGGTCGCAAAGGCAGGGACCGCCACATGCCACATGCGGCAGAGTGCCTAGCTACGCTACTGATTGGCAGTGCCAATACTTGTTTCTTTTTACATTGACCTCTCATCTATTTGTAAGACGCTTTATTACGAGGAGGGGTATATAATTATACTCAATAAAACCTCTACTCCTGAATAAGTACAAATTATGGTTATTTCTTTTTTTACACCAGTCTCTGAACACATTTCTTTCCAAATGTTCCACTTGTATGTTTAGTTATCCTCGGAGGCACCTGTCATTGTTTGATCCTTGGCACAAACATGAAAGACAGAATTTGAAACATGTTCCTTCGTGTACAGTGATCACTGCCAAAGCATGCCAGGAATGCAAGGTGTATGTCATTGTATGGAATAATTGAATGATGGAAACATAGTAGATGGAATGGCATGCATATTGCTAAGTATATGGTGAATAATTGAAGGACTGATGAAAATGGGAGCGGGAAGGCTAAGACTAGAATAACATGTCGAGGTGACTGGGGGCTAGTATCAAAAGTTACACGCATAAGTCAGTGTCTCCACATTGGAGTTCAGTAACAGAGAAAATCATTTTTACAATGAGCCCTGTCTCATGTCTTTCTCTGCAGACCAACGCTCCAAAAGGCAGGCTTTTGAGAAACAACTGGAACCAGAAACTAGGCACCTCGAGGCGTGTGCAAAGTAAGTATTCCACGGACTCTACACTGTTTGTATAATTACTTTACTTTATAAGGACTTTGGGCCTCATTTATGAGGCCGTGCTTCACTTTTACGCGCCGGTACGTCACTTTTTGTGACGCACCAGCGGCGTAAAAAATGTGCCTTGTTGCACCAAATTTACAAAGTGACGCATCTAGGTAGATGCGTCACTTTGTAAACCCCTGCGCTGCATTATACCTGCGCCAGGTATAATGTATGCAGGGGGTTGTTCCCACGCAAGAAAGGGTCCTAGAAGTGACGCAGTGAAATCTATCAGATTTCACTGCGCCACTTCTAGGACTCAAATGCGTCAAAATCTTATGCCTGCCTCACAGCAGGTGTGAGACTGACGCAAGCCCTTTCACATGGGGCTTGCCCCATGTGAAAGGACACATTGCTGGGGTTCCGTCACTTTTGTGACACACTCCAGCAATGCGTCACTTTTGCACCATCCAGATACGTCAGAAATACTGACGTATCTGTAACTCCTTGCGCAATGATGCATCATTTTGTAAATATGACGCATCATTGGTGTCGCAAGGAGGGCGCAATGAAAAGTGACGCATCGCTGTTTTGACGCAGCGATGCGTCACTTTTCATAAATGAGGCCCATAGTCTCCGCAAGCTTCAGGGTCTTCTTCCCGCCACATTTTGAGTTGTCTACCGGCCCAGCAGACTACTCTATGCAGGAAACGCCGTCATAGCATTTCCTGTCAATGTAGAAAAAGTTGACGGATGTCAAATACCCTCCCAAAGTTTGTTATTGAAAAACAAAAAAACTAGAGGCACTCTCACCCTGGAAGTTTTCTCCCATGGTGTGGGGGAATGCTTTTAAATATATTGTCTTCACACAAGGAATATTGTTGGCACTGATGGACAACCCTGACTGCCTTGAGCCATAGGGGGATTGTTTATCCCGACAGAGTGACTTTTTCTCTGTTGACATAAGGCTTGGGGTGCACCAACCTCTAAATCGGGCAGGCAGGCTCAGAGTTTGTCTGTCAAGGTACTCTGCCATGGATTACCCTGTCTGCCAAGCTCTAAATCAGGGGCTTAGTCAAGAATTGTGTGCAAGTCATACATGTACACGTGGATGCACACACAGACAAACACACACAATCCAGTCCCTTCAAACTAAACAAGTAGTGGCAAAACCGACAGGTCTGGCTTTACTGTGCTAATGCATGTAGAGACAAGCATGCGCAATGCGGGTTTCACAAGTTAGCACATTAAAGCTGGACCTGTTAAATTTGTGAATGCTTCTTATTAATGGGCTCAGGACTGTTTGATGGTTCCCCTTATAAGACATTAGAGTGGTTTCCTGTGAAGGACATTTCCCAACTGACAACCTTAAATTTGTTGCTCTTAAATATAATTAGGTCTCATTGAAACTCAAGGAGGCTAAGTAGTAGAAAAATCCCTTTTCTAGGAAGTGAGAAATCCATCTTTATTCTTGTGGATCTGGGTGTAAAACAACAAGCTACCAGCCACTTTAGGAAGCGTTAAAAATCAAACCACCTGCTACGCAAAAAAACACAATTGTCCCTGTTCACAAAAGTCACATTTTGGGTTTCCAGTGAAGCCTTTTATCTGTGTGACTCCTGGGATAGTCAGTAGTATATTAATAAACCTTTTTTTTGGGCTGGAACAGCCATAAAAGTTTGACAATCATACATTAAAGGTACATATACATACAATTGTAAATTATTCAAAGCATAATAATTAGTCATTTGAAAACAGCTCAAAAATACTTTCCCTAATTCCCATAAAAACATTGGTCATTTAGTGTCTAACAGGTAAGACATTATACATTTTTTGAGAGATAAAATATTCTAGACTGGTATCTATGAACATAATCTCAACCACTGTCTTTCACCGCAATAGGATACAAATGTATATGTATCATACAGTGGCGTAATGTTTGGGAAACCAGTTAAGATTTGGGATAAGCTAACATATTTTAAAACAGAGCTGTAATGCTTTATCCAAACCTACCTATTGAACATTTATAAGCAGCATTGAATACATGTTTCTCAAATGCTCAGCAAGTGTGTTGTGCTCAGACCATCTTTTAACAACCAGTAGTGCACATATCCAACAATTGTTGTTTGCCAGTCATGGCCCATGGTCATATCTGCTATTGCTCTGCAATTTCAAACCAAAGTTATTTATCTAGGTGGCTCATCAGGTGGTAGAAGGTTTGGAACTCAGATGCTTTTACAGCACACTCTATTATACTCAATAAACCCAAGCCCAGCTAACACTATGTGCCTGATTTAGAAGAAGATGGAAACTGGACATTTTCCAAAAATGGCAGCTATCCTGTCTGCCCTTCTCTTGGTTCCTCTGCCTCATTTAGAATTTAGGGAACACAATTTTACTGATGATGGAGCAGCTGCTGCCTCCGCTATTGGGAAACCCACTGGCATGAGCAGTTCGGTGGCATTGGCACCGAAAAGTGATAGTTGTGTTTTTTCTCTGGGAACATTAACTTAACTGAACGAGGCATGACCTCAACAGCAACACAAAGTGGTACAAAAAGTTTAGATCTAATTAAATAGTAGGGTCAGTGTGAGAATCGTGGTCATTCTTTTTGCACCCTCACAGTGGTAGGAACTGATGACATGTGACCTCCAACAATAACTTACCACCTTATAGTAAACATCCTAGGTTGAGACCTAGAAGTCTTAATTTAAAATCCTCTCAAACACAATGCAGAGTCTGTATGGCATTATCAGATACAACATTCCGCTGTCCGTATAGTCGTACTTGGGGTTAGGATGGACAGCAGCATACATCTCTGGTCTCTGCTGCACACCACAATTCAGGTAGTGATCCCCTAGATCAGTACTAAGGAAAGGTGGACTTTGGCTCTTAGGCTGGTTAAACAGTTTCTTAGCAATTTGCATTCTTCTCTTCTTCACAAGACAAGTCTTTTCCTTAGTTCTTTTAGTCTGGTCCTGACACGTAGGATCGTAGTTAATCATAGCCCGCTGAAAGTACAGTGCAGTCTTTTGAAAACAAAGATTTTATTATATAATCAGAGCTTCTGGTTCTATGGTAAAGTCAGACAACCTATAATATCTCTATAGATTGTGGATTTCACTCAGACATTCTGAAGGCTGATGACCAATCTAATACTTTTGGTTGGATTTCATTCCTCTTCTGCCAGAGCTCTCCACGCTTGGTGGGAGGGTCCTTAGCAAATCTACTTTGTTCATGTGTTTGCACTTGTCTTGCCTGCAATTGATTAAACGAAAACAGACATCACGAGCAACTGCCTCTAATATTATGGAAAACACTGCAGAATCCCTGAAAAAAGTTTCAGAAGTACCTAATAAATGCTACAAAACATTCTCGGTGTCTTTAAAGAGAATTAAAAGGCTTCAAATAGAAGACCCAAGGTAGCCTGAAATCAAAAGTTAGAAAATGTGATTAGGGTTTTACCAAATGATAAGGGATAACTATAATGGGAAGATTGAATTTTACAAAGCGTTTTTTATTAATTAGAGGAACTTCTATCAGTATTGATGCACCGCTGTTTCTCTAAACATCCAGCCTCACACAGGAGGTGAATACTGTTTTTTTGCCTATATGTCCATATTATGTTAAATGCAGACTTCAAGAGCTTTTCCAATTCACTAGCTAATTGGCGCGGCCCTCTATCAGCAAAAGTCATAATAATAATGATGATATTAATAATAATTATAATAATAATAATAATATTCATAATAATAATATTATTAACCCGTTCGCTGCTTCTGTCGGCCAATGGCCGTCGCGAGCACTACCTGGCTAGTGTGGAACACGTCTGTTAGCCAACGCGGCCCGCCCACTCTTCCGCCATGGTAAAGGGGATTAATAATACCAATAATAATGATCATAATAACAATAATAATTTACAAAATGACAGTGATACTGCTACTACTAATAATGATATAATACTAAAAACTAAATTTTATTGAACTCAATTGTACTCAGTTATTCTTATTACTATTAGTATTAGTATTAGAAGTAGTAGTAGTATTAATAGTAGTAGTAGTAGCAGTAATAATGATTGCCATAATCATCCTCATAATAATATCATGTGTTAGTGAGGTAAATAACAGACAATATAACCACCCTACTCAATCTATCAACCTCAAAAGGATGAAATGCTGAGTCCGCCATGCCTGGGCCCTGTTCATCACTTCCAACTCTCAGCAAGGAGTGGTTAACTTGATGAGATACCTTGCTAGGCTAAGTAGATATTTAGTTGCTTTCTTCCATTTCCAGGTATAAACCCAACGAGAGGGATGGGTATTCTGAATCCGGCCAGGCTGTAATGCAGATAGCATTGGTTAGCGGATTGGAAGCCATGGAGCAAGACTTGCAAGTGGTATGTATGTCATTCTATTGTATCACACTGAGTTGAGATATACTAGTATACTGTTGAATAACTTCTGCTAAAAAAAGTTATCAATATACAAAGTTAGAACATTCTAATAAAGCATATTTCTAGTGGGCAAATTCTTGAAACTTAAGATATTTCTTATGAGTTGATTAAGGGTTTGGAAGTTTGTAGATCTGCACACCATTGCAGTGGCTCAACGTGGTTCATGCCTTTACTTGAAGAGTCCAAAAGCAGAGATACCACTGACTAAACATGCTAATGTGATCTCTTATAGCTTATTTTCCATCAGTATTCCTATGCCCTGGAAACGTATCCCGCAGCGTAAGAGTATGTAGTCAGTAAACACAAGGGCGGTCTATCTAGTCTTTCGGACATCCTGGGGTGCTTCCCAGTATGTTGGAGACACTATCATTAATGTAATGAAAGTTCACATAACATGTGTATTTGTAAAGCAAACTTTCACCCAGAAGGGTATATTGGTGTTGAAGAACAGACGTTTATTGTTACCCAACTCAATGGTACCATTCTTTCTGTGGTAGAGATAGCTCCACCAGACATGTTGGTGGATCAGGCAATACAGACTGAGCATTTGACCAGCTCTCATCCTTAGTGGTTAATCCATACCTTGACATAGACAAGGATTTTATCATTGGTGAACTATTCGCCAATTACCAAGCTGGAAATTAAACAGTGCTCACCACTGATGGCATCAGTAAATCTGTTGTTTTTTGGGGGAATTTGGTGCCGCTGCCATTTTTACAATCAGGTCATTAGTTGCTTTGGGCATATTTATATACTTATATGAGTATACACTGGGTTAAGTATTGCTATTCAATCACTAAATACTGCTGATTATCTGGCAAGCGGATAACACCAAATTGTTTGGACCAATTGGATTTGGAGTTACAAAAGTTCAGATTTTACAGCTGGAATGTTGAACATTCAAAGTAAAGGCGGGCATATATCTGTCTACCGCTCCTTTTCCATTGTTACCTTTAAAGACAAATTGGGTCATTGACCTGTAAAAGAAATTATAGCTCTTGTTAATGCCAAGTGTCTTTCCATTGCTTCATATAGGGCAGCAGGGTGGGGTTATTTTGGCTGCTCCAGATTTCAAATCTTGGAAAATGCTTTTCTTCTGAGACTATTGATGGTATCTCAGGAAACTTCAAACTTTTTTTGTCATTCTCAAGCGGGCCTACAATTTCTATAGGATTGTGTGGATTTGTCCCCGTTACTTCTATGGATAAAGGTGTGGAATACACCGGATTTAGGATTCTCTAGACTGATCCTCCAGGATTGTTTGGCCCTGGATAATGTTGATAGTATTCCCTGGCTTGCCTATATACACCACAGTTGTAGGCTGCTGGGCAAAGTGGGCTTTTTAAAGAACCAAATCAAATACCTTGTGCAGCAAATGCCTTATTTAAGACTGCCTGCTTTGAGCAGGTCCAGGGCAAGCGCGTACGCACACGTTCTGAAAATCTGGAACACATGATTGGAGGTAAAATTCTATCTTAGTTTTATAGAAAATATGAAATACAGATTTTATTTGACAAGGATACATTTGGGTATTGCACACTTTTTAGTGGCATTTTCAGTCCAAGGCGGGCGGCAAGATAACTAACCTGCCACAATGCCCATGTGACGGTACATCGAGTCAAAGCACTTTGCACTTTTTACTTTTTCGTGCACTTTATAAATCTATAAAGAGAAATATTTTAGTCCCTGTTTTGTGCTCTTGCTCTTTTAACTCTGATATCTGGGAGGCTATAGATTTTTAACGAATTTCGAAAGATCGGATGTTTGCCTGACTGTTGTACATTTTACTAGAGAAGCACTTTACATTAGGAAGAGATATGGTCAATAGCTCTCTTTGTTACGATTTAATTGTGTGCCCAGTCATTGTATGCTGTCAATCGATGCTGCTGTAATTGATCAATTGAATGTTTTTCAATGATGCATGTTTCATTACTGTACGCCCATTTGTTGTATGCTGTAATTGTATGCTGCAGTAATTGATCCATTGAATGTTTTTATTTAATGACAGTATTTTTTATGGCTGCTTTTATTGATATCTGTAGTTTTATAATATTCTTTTATGGCTGTTTAAGCCGAATACAGATTTATTGAATGAACAAACAAACTATCCCTAGTCTTTGGTGGTGTGATATTCCACAAGACATACTCATTCTGCAATGATGGTTTCAGCAGCAATGATGGTGGCCATGGAGAGCCTTACATGACTTTTATTTGAAGGGGTGTACAGAGAGGAATAAATTGATGCTGAGATGGCTGTGCTTCTATAATATGTGTGGGTCTGAATGGTCAGACTGCTGGTCATTAACTGCTGGCCATTAGCAGTTAAGTTTGAGGTCTGGGTTAGAAATCTGAGATACTGGGGCTGTGTTACATAAAGTAAGCATGTCTTGTTAAATACACAGACTTTGCCCTAATTTTGGGCAGACAGGCGTCTTAGTTAGGAGATGGAGCAGTGCTATTTCACTGCTTTACAGTGTGGTAAATGGTTTCTAGTTCCTGGAACTTTCAGAGAATACACTGCTTTTGGTTGGAAATGTAGCAGCATTTGTAGATGTATCTAAGGTTAACATCAGAAGATGACACAACAACAGTCAAAAAGCAACATAACAACACATATTTAACATAACAGGGCATAACACAACAAAACAGTCAAAGCAAAACGCAATATAAATACCACTGTAGAATGAAACAACATCACATTGTAAAAATACAAAACACAAAAAGGGAGCAAAATAAAATAGCAGAACATATCCCCACAACAAGGTGCTACACAGCAAATATACACAAACATACTTGTCATATATTAAGAACTCCAGAAATGTGTTTTCATAAAATGGTAATAAAGGGTGTTTGCACCAAGATCTACTTAAACATTCCACCAGCGTTAGGTAAAAATGTTTTGTGATCCAACCCCAGTTGTTGAGCTTTCACTGTGCATGATGCATCTCTTTGTGCTACAAACCAGCCTAAGTCATCACATATGTGACATAATTCTTCCAACAAATATGTTAGAAAATAGCACTTCAAGGTTGAGCACTTTATAGACTGAAAGGACACAGCTTCTCTTTGGTACTCTGTTAAGAGTCATGCTTCTTTTGTTCTGGGTTTCTTCCAGCTTGCTAATGGAGTGGACCAGTTGATCTCCGACTACAGCCTCACCGACGGAAATGTCGTTATCCACCTTGATTTGGTAACTCTACACTTTTTTTCACTGACATTCACACCTTGCCATTCTAGTACCCAGTTTGTCACAGTCTCTGTCTCTAACCTTTGCGTTTTCTGAATTCTGGTCTCTTGTTTACAGATTCCATCAGATGACTACCTATGCGTGGCCTTCAGAGTGAAGCAACTCTTTAAAGTTGGGATGCTGAGCCCCTCCACTTTCACAGTGTATGAGTTTCATGCACCAGGTAGCCTGCCCAGTCTTTATACTAAGTGGAAGATCTGTTATAACAGCTATACTTCTGACCTTGGAACCTGGAGACCTGGTTCTGTACCCGACTTTGGCCTCTGATCGTAAAGTGTGTTGTGTATGAGTTCCATTGGAAGCCATTGCACAGAACACTGGATTCGAAAGTTGGCAATTCACTGCTCTGACATCAGAGCAGTGGAAAATGAGCTTTGTTTTTCCTGTCAATGCAGTGAGAAAAACAGGCTGTCAAGCTGGTGCTGTAAAGACGCTGCTTCCTCTCCCTGTCTCCCTGCTACTGAGGGAGACAGGGAAATGTGGGTGGCACTTTCTGGGCTGCTAGCAGGAACTTTGAGAATTGCAGTCCATGCTGTCAACGGCTGTCAGAGAGCCACTCTCAGCTTGGAACCAGCTCTCCACTCTCACATTGACAGAAAAGGGAAGAGTTTCAGATTTAGAGAGGGAGAAAAGGCTCAGAGGGTTGTGAAATGGGGGTCTCAGGATGAGATTGCCTGGGGATCTGGGGCTATGTTGTGCATGGCTCCTCCATAGATTATCTACCCTGAGCTGGTGAAGATGATTTGGGCAAATATGTGACTCGGTTCAACCGAGTTACAAGATGGCTGCCAACAAATTCTGGATTGAAGTGTTGGCAGCCAATCAGATCTCAGTACGAAGTCTCGGATGGGGACGCGGAATCCTGCGCGCCGCCAGTTGTATATCTCAAAAATCTTTAAATGTATCCGCATCTATTAAATGGATTTACACCATTTAAGAAAAAGGGTGCTTTCTGGACAAATAGCTACTTTTCTGCCGAATTTTGTGTAATTTAATTCAGCAGTTCGGGCTGTAGTCATATCTAAAGTTTCCTATGGAAATTAACATGGGGAAAAAGCATTTTAGGAATACCCCCCTCTTTCTCTTCCTCCACTTGGCGGATCAGGCTGAAATTTTTAAGACAGCAGCTGAAACGAGTGTCAAACTAGTTTCAGATAACAGTCACAGTGCGAAAATAGGCAAATGATGCCAGTGTCATTAAAATTTCAGCTAGGCCTAGAAAATTCATGTAATTTCACATAATTTTGTAAAAGGAAATTATGCAAATTTCACACAGTCCTAGTAAAAACCAAGGATATAAAAATATGAAGAGGTGGAAGACACAAGGCAGAAAATAACCCGCAGTGTAAAAGTCAAGGATGTAAAACAGTAAACATGTAAAAAATGCAAGGAATGGAAACCATGATGTAGAAAGTCAATAATGTAAAAAGTCAAAGAATATTGAAAAACCCGGAGTGTAATAAATCACGGATGAAAAAAAAACAAATTAAAGCTGTAAAACTCCAATATGTCAACTATGAGGATGTAGAAATCGCAGAGAGGTCAAAAAAATCAATTGTTTAAAAATTCAATGATGCAAAAAAAAAACAGGATAAGGAGAAAGCAGGATGTAAAATGTCAAATCTATTTTTTAAAAAGGAACCTCAGGGGTATGAACCGTCAAGAGTGTAAAGATTGTAAAGAATCCAATGGTGTAAAGCCCATGATGCAAAAAGAGAAGGATGCAAAAATAGGTGATAATTGTATAAAACATAGGATTGATCAAACCTTGGATGTAAAAGCTCAAGAATGTAAACTAAATGGATTTAAAAACCAAGAGGAATATTATTTACTCTTTGCATCACCCGTGCATCACGCAAGGTGATACAGGACAACGCGAAGACTTATTTTGGATTTACAAGGCCATTCATGGCCTGATTTGTGTGGTGTTTTGTGGATTTGTAAATAAATACAACGCAACACAGCTGCTTGTGCTGCATTGTGTCACATTTCTAAGTAGTAGGTGTTCAATGGGTGCAGCATGGGTGTTCCCGTGCATCCATCCATGGATTTCATGCAATCCTAAATTTACTAGGATTTGTAAAGTTGGAATTGCATGAAGCTGGTACCACAGAGAGGCATAACAAGGAGAAATGTGCATATTTCTCCTTGTTATTTCCTTTCTGTATGTGTGGTGCATTCTGAACTACACATGGAAAGAGGAAGATTCAATTCTGGATTGTTTATGTGCAAGAAGGTGTACCTTTCTGCACAAATAAATCCTGCCAGTAATGCAAACACTGTTGCAGCATGGCACAAATTGGCACTAGGCAGCCACAAGTGTGCCAGCACTGGAAGACAGCTGATGCAGCTCTTCAGCTCTCTCTCATTCATTCAACGCAGGGCAGCAAATTGCCTTGCTGCTCTGCGTAGCAAGACTTCTTAGTAAATCTGCTGCTAAGGTTGTAAGAAACCCACAAAGACATGATGTAAAAAGTCTGGGGTGTACAAGAAATCCAAGTATTTAAAACAAACAACAATATAAAAAGTTGCGGATTTAAACTTCAGATTCCCAGGATTTCAAAGGTCAAGAGTAAGCAAGTTCTAGGGATGTAGAAAATTAAGAATGCAATAAGTTAAGACTCTAAAAGACAAGCCTTGAAAAATCCAAGGATGGAAATTCCCTGAGGTAAATAGCCAAGGAAGTAAAGAAACCAAGCATGATGAAAAAAAGGTTTTAAAAAGTCAGCGATGAGAAAAAGCCACGGATGAAAAACCCAGGATGTAAAAAGTCAACGATGTAGAAAATGTAGGTATGCAAAAAAAGCACAAATCTAAAATGCCAAGGATGTAAAAAGTGCAAAGATGAAATTATAAATGATGTCAAAATTTGGGAATGTAAAAGTCAACCATTTAAAAATGCCAGGCCCAAAAAGTAAAGAATATAAAGATCTAAGAATGAAAAAACTCAGGGTGTAAAAAGTAAAATCTGTAAAATTCCTAAAGAAGTGAAAGAATACAAAGATGTAAACTCTAAAAAAGACAAAGAAGTAAACTCTTAAATATTAAAACAATTTAGAATGTAGATTCTAATGTCAAAGATATATGTAAACCAATGGATATAAACCTTAAACTAAATGAAGGATGTAAAAACCGAGGGTGATAAACCTAATAATGTGAAAATTCAAATATGTAAATCATCCACAGAGGAAATACCCCAACATGCAAATGTTCAAAGATGTAAAACACACTCAAGGAGGAAAAAAAGCGGGATATAAAGAGCAGTGGTTGTAAAAAAACCAAGGATTATAAAACCAAGGATGTAAATGTCAAATATGTAATTCATTCAAAGATGAAATACCCCAAAATTCAAGGATGTAAAAAGCAGAAGTAGGAAAACAGAAGGATATAAACAACAATGGTTGTAAATAACCCTAGGATTATAAAGCCAATGCTATAAAAAGTCAAGGATGTAACAAATGCAGGGATGTGAATAAATTAGGCTGTGAGTAGAGCTAATGGCACACACTTGCTGCAAACTAAGCCTAAGAATTATAATGTGTTAAACCAATCACATAGTTGTATTCTCCAAAACCTTCACACTACACTCTCCACAGCTCAAATATGCACGGTGATTTGTTTACCACACTGTGGCAAATGAGTTGATGTGGGATACTGTTATACACTTTTCCACAACACCAATGCTATCTAGTAATTCTATCCACCTCTCATGTGTGTATACATTTGCATGCTAACTTCAGTGCTCTCATTACTGCACACTAAATACTACACAATAATGGCAGTTACCAAGCCCATCAGAATTGCAAGTCCTGCAACTGCTCAAAAGATGTAGCTATGAATCCAGAAAAAAACAGGAGAATCTGATTTGATAAATTTGATTTCCCCACATATTCCCAATTTTTTACTGGGCCCTCAGGATCCAACTCATAATAGCACATTTTTTCTAGTCTCTGGAGTTACCATACAGGCCTTTAACTGTAACTCCAGGTGCAAATAAAAAAAATAAAAAACGGATCTTTGCAAGTTTCAATAAACCCAGCAGTTTATAACTTGCACAACAGCCATGCAAATCATAACTTGCGCACTAAATGCCAATCACCTCATCTTTGTTGTAAACCATGCAATTACAAATGGTGTAAATCATCGTACAGATGAGATTACGTACCATATACCCTTTAACATTAAAGAGACAACTATGAATATAGTATTATTTATTGGTTGATTTGAGTAGGTGTTGTTATTTAATTAGATTGTGCATTTGGGTGTAGTTACATACTGATATAACTGTTGTCTGTCATAAGCATTACATTTGGCATGGAAGTTATAGTTTATATTCTTGTCGAACACTTTTAATTTAGTGTATTTTAGAGTAAATACATGTGACCAGATTTGGTACGTGCAAAATTTGATCCTGTGTTTGAGCAGCATCGTAATGGACAATCCTCTTATTTGTGATTGAAATGACAAAATATGTATTTGTTGCATTGTTTCTTTATCAGGCACTTGATAGCATCGATGCAAACACTGCTAGACCTGGTGCAAACTTTTAATAAGTATATCCCTGGCTACTAAACAACGAGCCACAACTAGTTATCTTTAATTTGCTGCTAATGTCGACTTATGTTCCTTCACTTGCTGCAGAGAAACAGTGCACCATCTTCTACAACCCTTATGGAGAGAGTGAGCTGCAGAGACTGTGCCAAGGGGATGAATGCAAGTGCATGGAAGGTGAGTGTCATATAATATGATTCGGCGTTCTCTGCAATATGCAAAATCATATTTGTGAAGCACTGTTCGGGACAATTTGTGGTTCCTTTTTTAAGGTTTCCTTACTATTTAAGGAAGGGCTTTCGTCACACTTCATTTCTGCAAAAGCAATCTCTGAGACGTAAAAACGCAACTTGCGTTATATAAGAAATGTGTCCATGTTGAGTTCAACAGTACAATTACTGTATGTAAATCACCTCATTAATTCTCAAGTCCTCTTTCCAGTTGGAGACCTAAAGGAAGATATTCACCTCTGGAAAGAAATCTCAACCCTCCTTACTTGTGTACAGCTATTATATGAAACACCATGCCCAGGGTCCATTAAATTGATAGCATTCATATTTGTTCTTTATATCACAGAGAAACAGCTGATGTGCAGTGGGTATCAAGCAATTTATTAAAAATGAATAATTGGGAAAATCAATAGGTCTGGCTTCACTTTTAATTTATAATTGACTTATTGGCTTTGCCAGAGCTTTGGGAACAATTGAATGTGTTTCACAATGCCCAAGTCAGTGGTTTTGCAACAAGCCTGAGTTTGCTTTTGTTGCCCAAAGTCTAGTCTCGTTTGTACCTGTGATTCATTTTTTGGGAAATTAATAAGGATCTTCATATGTTGAACTGGGCCAAATCTAAACATGTTGATGCTTTACCCTGGAATATCTTAACCTGAAACATTATTAAAGGGCATAGTTTTGTATTAGTAGAAGTCAATATTTGTTTCAAGGATGTATTTGCCATTTTCTGGGTCAGAGAGCAGAATGCATCGCAACATGGGTTGCTTTTTGATCCTAAATCTGCTACATCAATTGAGACAACCACCTCTTCCTCCAGTCAGATTCCACAATATTTATAAATGGGTATTCTCTTAACTCTTTTACCAAGTTGCTGCTGGAACCCTTCCCCTATTATCTTTCTTTTCTCACTTAATCACACGTTCCCTTCCTTCTTTACATATAATTGTGCAGAATGTTATGCTTAGAATGTTCATGTCTGCTACGGGTCCTTTACTTCAGTGTCGCGGTCCTGATAGGATGGCCTTGTTGGAGCCCTTTGGTTGATGTGCATCTTTTTCATCTACTCCACATTATCCTTCTTCCACAAATGACTACTTTGGTTTTATCCAGGTTCACAGCCATTTTATTTCTCCTTCAAAAAAAAGGGCTTTTGCTTATGATAACTTCTGCAGTCCAAAGGTTGCTTTGCCGAAGAGCTCAATATCGTCAGCACACTACAATGAATAAGTTGGTTATTTACTGTTAGTGAGTGTGATATCGTATCATGAAGGGATTTACCAAGATTAGCTATCGATGAATTAAAAAAGAAGTGCCTGAACACACCCTTGCTTTATGTTGCGATGTTTCGTAAATTCGGAGACTATCGATTTTTTTTGTTGAGAATTACCTTGACCAACATATTCAAATGCACTAACTGAACAGTGCACAATACCTTTACTCTAATTCCCATGGGGTTCATTTTAGGCCAGAATAGAGTACTGTCTACTCCCTTCAAATGCAGATATAAACTCCTTGTAAGCATAAGTGGGAGTTTTAAAGTGCAGCGCGTCTTACACTAATACAATAAGAACCATGAACGTTTGTAGTGTGCTTGAAACCATGTTGCTACAAAAGGGATCAAATTTAAT
The DNA here is from genome assembly GCF_964261635.1 of Lissotriton helveticus. Taxonomy (NCBI): domain Eukaryota; kingdom Metazoa; phylum Chordata; class Amphibia; order Caudata; family Salamandridae; genus Lissotriton; species Lissotriton helveticus. The sequence goes on from NC_136065.1 coordinate 129,715,950, forward strand.
ATGTAGACCCTTTGTCCTAATTCTTTAACTAATTTTTTTTTTTTTAACAAGGTGGCCTCGACCTCTTCCTAGTTTAAAATGGGCAGGGTCAGTTAATTATCAGCTTTAGTAGAACAATTTCAACTTGCAAGACAGTGTAATTCTCTTTATCTAATAATGAGAAATGTACAGAAATACTCAGTTGACATGCTTACTAATCTAATGTATTGTGCCCAGTCTTTGTTACATCTGTTCTTTTACTTTACTTACATGTTATAATAGTCTAAAACCTCCTACGATATCTATTTGTACAGGTCTCAAATAATTATGCTAAGTCATTTGCTTTTAGAGCTATTTTAGCACACCAGATTGCTACCTTTTCTGTCCTTTTATAACTTCTGGGTTTTATGCACTCATTTAGGTTCATAAGGAGATTTCAATTCCGTATTAAAGATTTTTTTAATTTCTCTAAGAATCCTTGTATATCTTTTGGTAATATGTGGCTTAAAAGGATTTCTTTACAGGATTTATATTCATAAATTTGCATTATTATAATAATTATTATAATTTATTTATTTACTACAACCACTATGACTTTTATGATACTACCCTTATGTAGAAATAAGGTTTAGCTGCACACTACGGATGAGCAACAAACTGAGGGCAGCCAACCTCGCCACTTGTACTGACCAAGCTCTCCAGTCCCTTGAAACAAATGATTGAAAAGATATTTTTTTAATTGAACTGAGTGCATCCTCTGGTTAGGGTGTCAAATACTCTGGACTCAAAAGTTAGAGGGAGTCTTCAAAAGGGATAGAGCCCTAGTCACAAAGATACATTTACTGCCATCAATTCTGCATCACTGGACACATAGGGATTGTGAAATACCATAGTGTAAACAAAGAACAAGTGCAGCAAATTATCCACATCCATTCAACATGAGATTACTAAGGGTGTAGTATGTAATTCGTAGTACATTTTGGAGCACACTGTCACAAATATATTATTAAAGCATGGTGTGGTAGCATTGTCATTTGCAGGCAGTATATTTTCTATTGAATTTGCCACTAAATGTGCACATACATGCAGTTTTAATCATACAACTATGGTGTGCACATTCAATAATATGTGAAAATTGGATTTCATCAAATATTTCTATAAAAACCTTTGCTTCCATCACAATACAGAATTACAAAAATGTGTTTCCTCGTGTGTGCTTTTCTAGAGGTGATATATATTGCAATATTTGTACAGTTCATTTACAGGTATTTAAATGTTGCTGTGCTTTAGAATAACATTTACATCCTACTGCCTTTCCTTTCAAACTTCCTGTAACCCAGTTAGACTGACACATAGTTTCTCCTTACAAAATCCTCTAACTTTGGAGTCAGAGAAAGAAAAGTGAACACCATTCTCCCTGTTAAAAGAATAAGTATCAATTTGTCGTAATACATAGTCTGATATTTAAATTCCATCTTTAAATGTATAACAAATGTGATAAGATCAAAACAAAATGTAGAGACCTTTTTATTGTTTATTCAGCTTCTAAACTCCAACATGGTTATTTTGGGGGTGCTGCAGTAGCCCCTGGACCTGTACTTTCAGCACCAATGGCCACTGTTGATCGCTCTGGCTGCATTCTAGTCCAACTTAAGTATTTGTGGTGGGTAACCCCTTTGAGGTCATTGAAGGTGGGTTCATTTTTAGAGGGCACTACATTTTTGCAGGGTGGGTGAATCCAAAGGAAGCATTTGGCTTGTTGGAAGGTGAAAATTATTTGAAAGTGGTGACCTCTAAACGAGAATCTGTTTAATAAGATGTAAGTGTTTTTTTCATTTAAATTAATTCTAAACTATTTTTATTTCTTGCAAAACACAGCGGAATGCAGTAAAATGCAACCTGAAATTAATTTGGCAATAGGTGCAAATACTAGAAAAGCAAAAGCTTGCCAGAAAGACATTGTATATGGTAAGAATGCTCATTTCTACATACGTAAACTCATATACATGGTGTAAATTTCCTGTCTTGTTTTAGATTCCCTAAGACTTTTTCCATTCTTTCTTAAGGATTCAAAACAATGCAACATGTTATTATTTATTGTTGATGGAAGTAGTGAAGAAAATGTATATGTCTATTTCATTATTTTTTATTCTATTACAAATGTCAAGACTTTACAAAATGTAATACACCTAAACTGCCCTTGTTGAAATGTTTTGCTTATTAAGAATGTAACAATAGGTCTCATTGGGTTGCAAAGTCCTTTTGCTGTTGCCAATGTTGTGATTTGCAAAATCACAGGGTTTGTGATTGAAAAAGGGCTTTTCTTAATGTACAATAGCCTATTGTACATCCCCATAACCTGCTCTTTGTAAATTAATTCCAACTCGTGCAACAGCTTTTGTGATCCTTTCCAAATTGCAAATAGAGGGGACATGAAAGGACATCCTTGGGACAAATTCACTTTTGTGAATCATGTCAAAGACATTGGTGGAGCAGGCAGTGGTTCCGAAGACTATGTTTGCCTCCTCCCCAATGTCTTTCCAAAGTAGAAACCATTTTTAATGCGGTACCTGTGCTTTTAACGTCTGCTTTTTAAAAAAAAAATCCATTTCTGAAAGCAAATGCAGAGGCAGAGCTATGGTGTGTCTGGCAGGTCGTTATGCAAACCCCTCCAAGAAGACAGTTTGCGATGCATTACATAACATTACAGAATGCACTACCCTTCACAAACCAGTTGAGAATGATAAATCTGCCTGGAAGCTATGTACACAACTGTACTTTTATGCATAAATACTAGCTTTACTACTGTGTTATTCTTTACCACAATCGTGTAGAATTACACCATATTAAACTTGCTCAAGTAGTGGGGAGTGTGTGCACCAGGTGAAAATTGACCCTTCTCCACCCTGGATACAGTCAGAGTTTTTCTCCAGTAGAGGGTTAGAGTAACTCGCATTCTGGGATGAGACGGGGAATGAATCACCCCCATAGTAAAGGGGTTGTAGGGGGAACGGTTTCTCCATGGGAACAAATGCTTTCCCAAGGTAGAGAAAAATACAAAGAAAAAAAATTGCACCTGCTCATTGTGCAGTATTTTAACAGTGCATATTGTACACAATGTACAATAAGGAATTGGGAACATGGTAAGTCATCAAAATGTCACATGACATTCCCAGTAGGATTCATTTACCATATACCAAAAACATTCCTGTTGGAAGTTAGAGAGGTTTCCTTAAGGGATTTATGATTGTATTTCCAGTTCTATATCTGTTATACATCCAGTATCCTAAAACCAAACACAAGAATCTCAATAGTGGGAAAGTAGTAGCAATAAAGAAATTCTCTTATTTCCCTTGAAGACCTTCACACACTCTATTAGTAGCATGCTTCATCATTGAGTCTCATCCTCATGACTATAAATTAAGATGGGCTTGATCATATCCCAGGGAGCACATGTGATATTTTCTAGCTGGCTAAGGGAAAATAAAAATGCCTAGGTGTCACCCATCTTTCCCTTTCTTTATTTATTTTTGGTGCTTTTGGTATAGTCTAAAAATTATCTATGGGGATGGTTGCAGATTTTACTGTCCCTACATTCCTCACTAAGTGGACATGTTTCAGCCCGTTTACTGGCACTGTCGACCCTAGGCTTTCATCAGGACTTATGCTATCCGATATGTTTATTTTATGTGAAGTCCTGTCCCTAACGGTCCAGTATATTCATAGAACACAAAAATAAAGGAAATAAACATGTAGGCTTATCTGGACGAGCCGCACAGTTCCTAGTAGTGCCCTAGTTCCTGTTTAATTACACGTCATAAGAAACACGTGGGAGCATGCCCCTGTAGTCACATTTTCATCAAGGCTGCCATGTTACGCTTTGCCCTACTCTTGCCCATCATTGTTCCTGACTAGCTGCAGCATTCCCAGGAGTATGCCTGAAAAAGGCACCCGACACAGCTTTCCATTCGTACTACCAAAATATAATATTTGTGAATTGCAAAAAAGAGTAAAAGTATATTCATGCACATGTGTAAATTGCTGCACACATTTTTTCATAAATACAAACCTGTGGGTCTGATTTGGGGGAGGCCCTGCAGTCGTGGGGCAGTCTCCACACTCAGGTGGAATTTCTGCAATGAGAATTCTCATTGCAGACAGTCCGCCCCATGTGCGGAGACTGCCCCACGACTGCGGGGCTCCCTCATGAGTGCGGAGGCCCTTTCTGAATCAGGCCCCTAGGTGCAGATGTACTACTTCTGGTGCATCTCTGCTAATCAGCAGGGATGCGCCAGAAGAGTTGCGATGCACCTGCCCACCCGTGCACTATCACTGTTGCGCCACATGTACAATGCGGCTCACTATGGCGCACGGATGTGCAGATGCGTGTCGCATCCCCCGTCGGAAAGGCGGCGCATTGCTGGAGTTCAGGGGTGCCCTATCCCTAACATGCTGCGTCAATCCTAACGCCTGCTTCAAGCAGGCGCAGGGTTTTGACGCAGCATGGCCTTAAAAGTGACTGAGTGAAATCTTGTATATTTTACTCAGCCACTTTTAGGAGGCGTTCCAGCGCACCCCCCCCCCCGCCCCGCACGCCGGAACGCCTACATGTGGCGCAGGGCTTTACAACATGACGCATACCCCGCAGCATGGTGCTGGCTTTGTGCCGCCGCTGCGTCATAAAAGTAACACAACGGCGGTGTAAAAGATGCGCAAGAGGCTTGTAAATCTGCCCCTTAGTGTTTATGGACCTCTCGTAACATTTATCAAACCCCATTCATAGGCAATGCAGTATGGTTTTATCATCACCTTCCTCATGTATATCTATTTGAATTTCAATTGCCAGCATAACTTTGCTCTCATATATTTCACCTTTACTATTAAAACACCCATGTCTGTTCAATATTTTTAAGTGGCAGAACCTTCCACTACGAAGCTAGATCGTGTGTACTTTGCCACTAACCCTCGCCCTCTTTTATTTTAGCTTACAAGGTGAAAATAGTGTCTTCTGTCGAAGACGGTAGTTTTATCAAATACACGGCAGTCGTGCAGGATATCTTCAAAAAAGGTAGGTACCATTCAGTAAGCCAGGTGAGTGGGTACGTTTGTGTAACAGGGATACATTGGACCTTATTCAGAGCTGGGTAGTAATGGAAATCTTCTGATTTCTAGAGCAAGGTCTTGATTTGAATGTTATGCTTCCTTAAGAAATAATGTACTTAATTTGCTTGTCACATATCTTCATGGCACAAATTACCCCTGCCTGTAGATTGTGTTACCTTGTCATATACACGTTCCCTAATTGATGATGTCTCTCGGAGTGGATTTTGTTTTGAACTTTTCATTTCTATTTTTGTAATGTTAACCCATCTTAGGTCTACTTTTACTGTTGGGACTGTGGTGGATTTAGGTATCATGGAACACTATGTAATGCTGTATAAATAACTGGGAGCCAAACTTGTTTCACCTCTGTTTCCTATTCACATTAAAAAAAATCCTAAGTGAAAATGATCTGAATATTGTCCCTTACAAATATGACACAGTAGTGAGCTACTGAGTAACTTAATAATTCATTCACTGTGTATGTTCTACTTATTTGAATAAGAGTTTATTTTTCAATGATTTTGAGGCGATGCAAACTTGCCTCACACCCGTAGACCTAACATAAAAGTAGAAGGAAAAAGGCATCCATGAAGCCATCAAATTTTATTTGAGATGAAAAATTGTTTTAAGTTTGCTTTAATAATTCAAAGGATACCCATTCTAAAGTCGGTGCAAGCAATATATTGCACTTAGATTAATATCAGCATAGAAATTGCTCTAGCTGTTACCTTGCATTGCGGTGGCCGTGTTGAGTGGGAGGGAGAAATGCTGTGCAGACTGCAGAAATGACTCGTTTGCATTTGCGGAAGCTGAAAAGTGGAATGATATAATTGAAAGACTATAGGATCATTACCTAACCCTCTGTAATTTCTCTTTAAAAGCTACTTGTGAGGTCAAATATATTTGTAATAGGAAAGTTGGAGTGTCCTGTGCTTGCCACTGTCCTATTACTTACCGGTAATCTTCATTACTCCGGGTCCCGTTGTCCTCGTCCCCTTCATTAATAAACCAATGAGATATGTCCATCTCACGACAGAAAAAAAGAAAGAAGGAATGCTGGTACGCCCCTCCCTCTCCCTTATAGGGAGTACATAAGGGTACAGTACCCAGCATGCCTCCTGAACCCCCAAGCCCAAGATGAGGGCCGGAAAGTCCGGGAGGGAGGGAGGGATGTAATGAAGGGGACGAGGACAACGGGACCCGGAGTAATGAAGATTACCGGTAAGTAATAGGACATTACCCCCAGGTCCCTCCTGTCCTCGTCCCCTTCATTAATAAACCAATGAGAATACCCAAGCAGCAACCGGCCATCATCAAACAACAAACCACCAGGACACAGCAGAACAGCAAAACCCAGCAATTTATTGCAAACAACAGCACAGCACAAAAGAAAAACAAGGGGAATCAGGAACACACAGCCCGAAGAACCCCCAAACCAAAGTTAGTGTCATCCCCCAGAACATTCTGAATACGGTAATGCCTAACAAAGGTATTAGCAGAAGCCCAAGTGGCGGCCCTACAAATTTCAGAAAGGGACACCCCACGAACCTCCGCCCAGGAGGCAGCCATCCCCCTAGTAGAACGCCCCTGAACCCCAGCCGGGGGAGGGGAACCAGAAAGGGAATAGGCCAGAACAATAACCTGCTTCAACCAACGCCCAATGGAAGAAGACGAAGCACGGTTACCCCTGGAGCCAGCACCAAAAGAGACAAACAGGGAGTCAGAAAGCCGAAATGCACGGGTCCGATCAACATAGACCCTCAAAGCCCGGCAAACATCAAGCAGAGACCAGGGAAGATCACCGACGTCCACCTGATCAGAAACCAAAGCCGGAAGGACCAGCTCCTGAGAACGATGAAACTGGGAGGAGACCTTGGGCACGAAAGAGGGATCCAACCGAAGAACAACCCCATCCTCAGAAAAGGAAAGAAAAGGCTCCCTAGCCATCAGGGCACCCAATTCCCCCAGGCGACGAGCCGAGGTGATAGCCACCAGAAAAACCACCTTCAAGGTGACAAACTTCATATCCACCTCATCCAACGGCTCAAAGGGAGCAGCCACCAAAACTTTCAAAACCAAGGGAAGATCCCAGAGAGGAAAGGAAGGACGCACCACAGGGCGGGAGATCGCAAAACTGCGCAACAAGCGAGAAACCAACCCATCAACATCAGGAAGGTTACCCCAAGGCGCCCTAAAAGCCCTGATAGCAGCCCATTGAGCCCGGAGAGTAGAGACAGACAAACGCTTCTCGAACCCATCCCAAAGGAACTGTAGAACATCCGGCAAAGGACAAACCAAAGGGGACAAGGCCAGGCCAAGACACCAACGCTCAAAGTTACCCCAATGCCTCCCATAAGATTGAAGGGTAGAAGGCTTCCGAGACCGCTGAATAGCCAAGGCTAAATGCTCCGGGAGACCCCTATGCCTCCACCCCTGCCTCTCAACCGCCAAACCGACAGCCGAAGCCGCCGGAGGGGCAACATCGGAGAGGACCGCAAGGGAGACGGAAGGAAGGGGAAGAACCATGGACCCTGAACAGCCAACAGGCGGAGAGTGGGAAACCAAGACCTGCGGGGCCAGAAAGGCACCACCACCACCACCTCCCGATCCTCCACCAACATGCGAGCCAGGAACCGAGGAATCAGAACCAGAGGGGGAAAGGCGTACAACAGGTGAGCCGGCCACGGAAGGGACAGGGCATCCACCCCCCAAGACCCCTCCTGAGGAACCCGGGAGAAGAATCGGGGAAGCTGCGCATTGAGCCGGGAAGCAAAGAGGTCCAGAAAGGGAAGACCAAACCTCCCGCACACCAGAAGAAAGGCCGCCGGTGTCAAGGCCAACTCCACGGGGACAGGAAAAAAACGACTGAGGGCATCCGCCACCCCATTGTCCACCCCCCGGACATGAACAGCCGCCAGGGACAAAAGATGGCCCTCCGCCCAGCAAAACAAGGGGGACACCACCGCGTTCAGGGACCGAGAACGGATACCTCCCTGGTGATTTAAGTAGGCCACCGTCACCGAGTTGTCCGACCGAACCAACACATGCTGGTCCAACAGAAGGAGCCGAAACCCCTGGACAGCCCGACACACAGCAGACAACTCCCGCCAGTTCGAAGACTGACGACCCTCCAAGAGGGACCACCGTCCCTGAAGGCACTCCGACCCCAAAGTCGCCCCCCAGCCCAAAGCGCTGGCATCCGTCGTAAGGACCACCGGAGGAGGACACTGCAGAGGCAAGCCCCTGTCCAGACTGGACGGCAGAGTCCACCAGCGCAGGGCCGGAAGGATTGACAGAGACACAGGAACCAGAATGGACAAGTCCCCCGACAAGGGATTCCACCGGGCCAACAGGTAGGACCAAAGAGGACGAAGATGGAAACGCGCCCAAGGCACCGTGAACACAGTCGCCGCCATCAACCCCAGAAGGCGCAACCAAAGACGGACCGGAAAGGACCGACCCAACAGAAACCGCCGAGCCAGCGCACACAGGGTCACGGCCCGGGCCACGGGCAGGAACACCCGATTCAAATCCGTGCGGAAACGGGCCCCTATGAACTGCAAGTCCTGAGAGGGGAGAAGCTGACACTTGGGGATGTTGATCAGGAACCCATGGTCCCGCAAGGCCGCACACACCAACCTCTGATCCACCAACAACTGCTCCGCGGAGGGGGCATGCAGGAGCCAGTCGTCCAAATAAGGATAAACCAACATCCCCTGGAGGTGCAAGAAGGCCACCAAGGGAGCCACCACCTTGGTGAACACCCTCGGAGCCGATGTCAGGCCGAAAGGTAGAACAACAAACTGGTAATGGACCCCCAGAAGACAAAAGCGAAGGTAGGGACTGGAGAGAGGATGCACAGGCACGTGAAAATACGCATCCTGAAGATCCAGAGTGCACATGTAATGACCCTTGAGAACCAAGGGAACAATCCTCTGAAGAGTCTCCATCTTGAACGGAACCCGCAGCACAAATTTGTTCAGGGCCTTGAGATCCAGAACAAGGCGAAACCCCCCAGTCACCTTGGGCACCAGAAAAATGATGGAGTAAAACCCCTGGCCCCGCTCTCCCGGAGGAACCACCCAAACCGCCCCCTTGTCCAATAGTGACTGAACCCCCCGAGAAAGTTCCGCACGTTTGGACGGGCAGGATGGCCAAGGAGTCGGACGGACCCCCGAGACAGGTGGCAGGCTGGAGAACTCCACACGGTAACCCAAGCGGATCACGTCCAGGACCCACAAGTCCGAACAGGAGGACATCCAGGCTGGAAGAAACAACCGAAGCCGACCACCAACCAAGGATCCGACCTCGGACCCCAGATAGTCAGGAGCGAGGCTTCGCAGGCGGGGACTTCGCCTTCTTGTCCTGTCCCCGACCAGGCTGGAAACGGCCACGACCCCGGGAAAACTGCCTGCGAGAAGAGGGCCGAAAAAAGGGCTTAGGTTTAGAAAAAGCAGGAGCAGCCGAGGGCATCTTGAAAGAAGAGGAATGTTTCTTCTCCTTAAAAAGACGACGAAGCTTCCCCTCCAACTCCGCCCCAAACAACATGGAACCCTGAAACGGCAGACGTAGGGCAGCAGTCTTCTGGGCAGAATCGGTCTTCCAATCCTTGAGGACCACATTCCGACGAGCCGCTATACAAGCACCCCCAGACAGAGCAGAGGCACGAACCACATCAAATGAAATGTCAGACAAAAACTCCACCTGACGTTCGATGTGTGCCAGAATGTCAGCGCAGTCAGTGGTATTATCCATAGAGCCATACAAAGTCTTTAAGTCAGACAGAAGAGACTGCGCCACATAGGTCCCATAAATACCCGCCCTCAGGGCCAAATGGGAGCCAGAATAAACCTTACGAAGAGAGGCGTCCACCCTCTTATCCACAGGGTCACGCACCACAGCATCCTCGGCCAAAGAAGTGCGACCAACCAGACTAGCCACCACAGAATCCACAGGGACCGAGTCCGGCAAGTCCTTCTCCATATCCTGAAGTGGATACAGCTTCGCCATGAAGCGGGGCAGCAGAATGCGATCGGGATCCTTCCATTCCCGATCCAAAACCTCCCGCACACAAGGATGCACAGGCATAACAGCAGGAGCAGAATACTGGAACTGGCGAAGTAGAGAACCACCAGACGTACCAGGGACAACATCCGCAGGAAACCCCATATTCTCCTTGACATGGCACAGCAAATCCGGTAACATGTCCTTGTCAACATACTTTCCCTTGACCAAATCAGCGTCCAAACCACCATCCTCAGAGCCAGAGGGCGAAGAAGAGGAGGGAGAAGGAGGAGGCACACCCCTGGACCGCGATTTGGACGAAGCCTTAGCACCCCCAGGCTTGGAACCACCCATCTCAAGCAAGGTCTCCTGGATGAGAGCCTTCAACTTCGCATCACCCCTCGAGCGATGCCTGGAGCGACTGGGAGTAGGAGAAGAGGAGGAGGAGGAAGCTGAGGAAGCGGAGGACTCCTCGACATGCCTGCGTTTTCGTGAATGCTTCCCCATATTGAGAAAGCCCCAGCAAGTACGACAAACCAGCAGGCAGAAAGGCAAAAAATGAGGAGCCCAGGCAGCAGCAGGAGAAACAGCACCAAATCGCCTGCAGAAGCACAAAACAAGCACAGCGACCGCGAACCATAAGCAAACGGACGAAATGCAAGAAAGAAAGAACATTCAGACTCTTTAAATGCCCCCAAACCGCTACGCGGTACTTACATCAGGAACCGGCAAACAAGCCTCTCACCGCCCGCAGCCGGGAACCTCAAACGCCTGACTTCCGCTCTCCAATCCAGGAAGTCAGGCAAGGGCCGGAAGGAAGCGCCCCAGCAACCATGGAGCCGCCGCACCTCCCGGAGCCACACAAGAGAATGGCCGCGTCTCGCACAGCCCGGCAGCACAGAGACGCGGCCCGACACTGCCTCCATGCCCCCAGAGCCGCACCTCGCCAGAACAGACCACGAGGTCCAACAATCAGGGACAGAGGCGGCAGACAGCGTCACGGGAGACTCCCCAAGCCCGGCAGGAGGAGTCAGCCCGGAAGATCCAGCACCCACCCGAGGCCAAGCCACAGGTGAGACTCCAGGAGCCCACCGGCTCCTGGACCAAAAAACAGAAAAATGTCGATAGACAGAAAAAAGAACAGGAGGCATGCTGGGTACTGTACCCTTATGTACTCCCTATAAGGGAGAGGGAGGGGCGTACCAGCATTCCTTCTTTCTTTTTTTCTGTCGTGAGATGGACATATCTCATTGGTTTATTAATGAAGGGGACGAGGACAGGAGGGACCTGGGGGTAATGCCCTGTGGATGTATGAGTGCGCTTGCAGAAAGATGAACACAAGGTACCTTACTGCTGTTTGGTGGTGGTCAAACTTCCACTGCACTCACAGACTACACATCCTGTAAGAATGACCAGCATTTCCTATGGATTTGCGAAATGGAAGTACACTTCTGGGTCAAGTGCAACAAAGACCGCAGACGAAATGATAAGTAAAGGATGAATGCAACTGCAAAAAAAAACAAAAAGAAAGATAGAACGAGCAGAAAAGGAAGACCAGAAATTGAGAGAAAAGAGTAGGATTATGGAAAAAGGAAACTAAGAAGCCGTAAGGGGTGGGTAAAAAAGAAAGATAAATATATGACTCTATATAAAGAAATGCTCCACAAAGCCGGCCGACATGGATCTGGGGTGCCGAGGCGGGATCGAGGGTGTAGGGAGACGTAAAAATGTTTTTTTAAAAATACAATTACCTCCTCGCTGCACGTCTCCCGCTCGTCTCTCCTCAGTCTGCCGACCAAGAAGCAGCAAGGCTCCCCTGAGCCAATCACAACGCTGCAATGCAGCCTTGTGATTGGCTCCCCTAAGCCAATCAAATTCACAAAAAAAAATAGCTTTGTTCGATTTTTTGTTTAAAAATCATAAAAGCATACAATTTTTAAAAATTACAATTATAATTTAACAGGCAACATACATTTAAAAGCAACATACAAGTTAATAGGATTTGCTAACCCTCTGATTATGATTATCTAAGTAGATTACCTGGTATTCACAAGCCTAATATTAACAGTTCTTGTGTTACGTCAAAGGGTTAAATTGAAAGAAGTTGCTATACTTAAAACTGCGTTGCGGTAAAACAAATCGATTAAAAGCAGGGATGCTACGCTCAATTGGTAAGCAAATTCTATGACCCTGCTCAGTATTATATTCAACGTTTTGTTTCCGGGGGGGGGATATATGAGTTGCTTGGATAAAAATCGTGTAAATCCCAGGTTGTTATGGGGCCATCACCTTCTTGGGGCTGCCATGACTGGAGATAGGGAACAACTTGTCTGCTCCTAAATCTAATTAGAACCAAGTCGCCACTAATATCTTTTCGAAGGGGACCCAGCCAGCCCACTCTCCTCGCGCTGATTATCCTGCCATCAAGGTCATGAGGTAAGGGTCTGTTTTTCGATAGCCAAAACTTGACTTTGTTTAGCAGGTCGGTGGGTCTCTCAGATTTTCCATGTTTCAATGGAGGGACCCCCAAGAGGATAGACACAAATGGAGCGGCCTCTGGGGGAAGATTAATACAGGGAATCTTAATAAGTTCTAGTCAGGGGGCAACATTGTGATCTATAACAGGTATGGGTGGTGCCTTAGGAACATATGGAGGCACAGAAGTAGGGACTGGTACTTGAGTTGGGGGAGCTTTGTTTTGCATGGTATTGGGAAGAGCAGTATGGAGCGAACAGTTAGATGTTATAGTATGGGAAGATTGTGCCAAATAGGATTTAACAGTTTCCTCAATCCCCATCAGTCTATCCCCCAAGGTGTTAATTTTATCGATCAGGGGATGGATAGTGGTTTTGATCAGTTGTTCGATCATGGCCAGTAAAGCCAATTGGGAAGAGGTTGCTGGATCGTATAGTTTTTTACCCACCTCTGGGGTTGACAAAGCAGTGACATCAGAGAAGTTTATATTGGGGGACGCATTCTGTAAATTTGGTGGTTTAGTTTGGGACCCATTTACTCCAACCCCGTCGTGTTTCCTTTTAGCAGATGTGACCTGGATGGGAATTATACTTTGTGGATTGGCTTTTATGGGTGTAGGTAAAGGCCCCTGTGTGCTTGTGCTGCAGGCTAGCGAACTAGTGTTTGTTGCCGGGTGGGGTGATGTCACAAAGGTATACCTGATATTACACATACTATTTAAATCGTCTAACCAGGGGAGATTAGACGCTGTAATGATTGTTTTTGGAGAAGGTTCCATACTAGTTGGAGTGTTTATGAGCAGAACTGTAGTAATTATATCAATGGTACTATACAATCATTAGTACTAAAATGTCAGTTACGTGCCCGTCTTATGACCTAAGGCATGAGTCCAGCCCAAAAGGGTTTGATAGTAACCACTCCCTTAGGGGTCTATATAACAGTTTCTAGGCGGATGTGATAGTCAATGGAATAGGCAATCCGTGGCTTTACCTCCTCTTTGAAGACCAAGGGGGGTGGCCCGTCCCGTCCTCCTATGACCTCCGAGGGCCACAGAGGGCCCGCCCTTTGCCCGGGCTTAGCCCGGCGCAGTCCCGCGCGCGTCCCGCGACGCGGAGGGAGCCTCGTCTGTTGTCAGCGCCTCCGGGCGCGCAGCAACCGGGAATGACCCGCTTAGGCTGCTGGGAGCTGTAGTCCGCCGGCGGCCGTGCAGGTGGAGAGCAACGGCGGCGTGCAGCACTCACAGTGTGTGGGCCCCAGCAGCAGCAACGGAGTGTGCCCGGTGAGTCCCTCCTGCTCCGTGAATCTGGTCCTGATCTGTGACCCCCCGCTCCTCAGTGGGAGCCTCGTCCGTTATCAGCGCCTCCGGGCGCGCAGCAACCGGGAATGACCCGCTTAGGCTGCTGGGAGCTGTAGTCCGCCGGCGGCCGTGCAGGTGGAGAGCAACGGCGGCGTGCAGCACTCACAGTGTGTGGGCCCCAGCAGCAGCAACGGAGTGTGCCCGGTGAGTCCCTCCTGCTCCGTGAATCTGGTCCTGATCTGTGACCCCCCGCTCCTCAGTGGGAGCCTCGTCCGTTATCAGCGCCTCCGGGCGCGCAGCAACCGGGAATGACCCGCTTAGGCTGCTGGGAGCTGTAGTCCGCCGCCGGCCGTGCAGGTGGAGAGCAACGGCGGCGTGCAGCACTCACAGCGTGTGGGCCCCAGCAGCAGCAACGGAGTGTGCCCGGTGAGTCCCTCCTGCTCCGTGAATCTGGTCCTGATCTGTGACCCCCCCTGTAAGCCAATCACAATGCTGCAGTGCAGCTTTGTGATTGGTCTGAGTGCCGTAATTCGGTGCTGGGGGCCTGGGCATGTTCTCTATCCAGGCTGTAATGTAGCCAGGTGAGTGTTGGAGTATATGAGTGACTGTATGTGTGAGGGAATGATTGTGAAAGTGGCTGCATGAATGAGTGTGTGCTTGTGTCACTGACAGTATAGGTGAGTGAGTATGTGTCAGTATCTGTATGAATAAGTGAGTGGGTGTGTGTATAACTGTATAGGTTAGTAGGTGGCTGTGTGATTGACTCTATGGGTGACTCACAGTGTGTGAGTGGCTGTATGGGTGTATGAGTGGATATATTAGTGGATGTATTAGTGAATGAGTTGGTGGATTAGTAGCTGTATGGGTGACTGCATGGATGTGAGTGTAGACCTATGAATCAGTAAGTGGGTGTGTAAATACTGGTATGGGTGTCTCAATGGTGTTGAGAATGGTAGTGTGGAAGTTGGAGTGGGTGTATGAAATGTTATATTGGGTTGTGAGTGGGTGCATCAGAGATTCTGTGGTTGATGTCATCAGAGATGTTATTTGAGATGTCATCAGTGATGTCACTGACCATGTTATGAGTGATGTAATATGTGGGGTCATAAGCAGTGCATTGCGGGGGCGCGAGTTATAGTTAGCTCAGTTAACCATAACTGCTGAATTGCTCTGGTTTTGTATGAGGGAAAGGTCAGCCTAAGTATAAAATCTTTGTAACCTTTGTTTTTTTGGGAGAATTCCTAAGGTTTTTTTTAAATTCTATTTCTAAATTGTAACATTCATTTTTTTAAAAGAGCCTCTAAGATGTTCATATTTTTTTCTATATTTGTATATTGTATATTATTTATATATTATATACCACTCATTTTTTGATATAGTACGTGTTTATCTGAAAGTACATTAATAACTGGTTTTATTTGCAAATTTCTTTTGAGTCGGCACAACATTGTCACATTTACTGTGGAGGATCTGTGATCAGCAGATGTATTTCACATACTGAAAAATACACTGAAAGACATTTTTTTAATCAGAGCCTCCCAAGAAGCCAAAATTGTGTTATTTTTCTTGTCAAATATTTTTTATTTTAATTTTTAAAATCCGTGACAACATTGGGATGATTGTGATCATGTCATAAAATCTCAAAAAAAGCAAACACTCAGCGACACACATTACTAACCACATCACTGTTTTAAAAACGTATTTGTACACACATATTTGCAGTACATTTTTTAAAACTGTGTTTGAATCTTACTTCCCATTTTCGCAATTACAACAAGAGTCGCGATGATTTCGGAAACTGCGATGATCGTGCCTTTTTTAGCGGGTGCAAAAACATATATTCACACATTTTACAGTATTTTAGACATTAGGGGTTTATTTCTGCACTGTTTAAAGTCATGTTTTTGAAGAGAGTTTGCATAAAAACAACCATTTAAACCGATTTTTCATTTTGCGGTGATGCACGGTGTCGCGATGAGATCATTAGCTACGGTCACCGTGAATATGTCGTGGAATGACAAATCAAATGCAGATATTTAATAGCCACCATCACAATCAAAACTTATAACTGCAAAATGAATTATAACCAACACACTAAACACATTACTATCAAACAGCTGTATAATAGCATGCACAATTCCCTTAATATCTCTATAACACAGTGCATAACTTTTTCAGTGTAATCTGTGACAGCATGCATCACTGTGGGCCCGATTCACAGAACTAACTTAAGACAAAATCCTAAACTTACTACCATTTTGGTATTCACAGAAGGCACTTACTCATTTCGGTATTCACAGAAGTCAGGAGTCCTACCTAACTTTAGTACTCCTGAATGCCTTCTGTGAATACCGAAAGTCTTAAAGTTAGAATGTTTGTCAGTTTAGGAGTCCTCTCCTAAACTGACAAAAATCCTAACTTTAAGACTTTCGGTATTCACAGAAGGCATTTAGGAGTCCTAAAGTTAGAAATGAGTAAGTGCCTTCTGTGAATACCAAAATGAGTAAGTGCCTTCTGTGAATACCAAAATGGTAGTAAGTTTAGGATTTTGTCTTAAGTTAGTTCTGTGAATCGGGCCCAGTGTGACTAGGTCTCTCATTCACTGTATAAATATTTGAGGGGAACTGTGAAATGATGCGTCAGTCTATCAATACTTCTGTAACGAAATGTGTGACTGCCTCAGTACATCTATGCCTGGGTGCATCCACAGTAGGCCTGTGATTGGCTGCATAAGTCTCTCACTCAATCTGTGAGTAGGTGCATGAGTGCCCTTGTGCATTTGTAAATAAGTATATGACTGTCTAACTGGATCTGTGAGTGGATACATGAGTGTCTAAGTGGGAGTCTGAACGGATCAGTTAGTGGGTGGATGAGCGTCTGAGTGGATCTGTGAGTGAGTGCATGAGTCTCTCAGTGGGTCTATGACTGGCAGCATGAGTGTCTGATTGGTTCTGTCAGTAGGTGTGTGGGTCTGTGAGTGTGTCTGTGCTTGGGTACATGAGTCTCTGAGTGTATAACTAACTGGGTGGATCTGTGAGTGGATGCATGAACCTTGACTGGGTGAGTGGGTAGGTGTGTGAGTTTCTGAGTATATGAGTGACTGACTGAGTCCGTAAGTCTCTGAGATGCTCTGTGACTGAGAGCCTGATTATGATGGCGGTGGGACCGCCACCGTTAGGCCGAGTGTGGTGATCCCACCACCATCCAGCCCATTGGTCCGACTGCCGCATTAGGATGCAGACGGTAGGAGCTCGGCTGTCGGGGGAAAGACCGCTGCATCTGACAGGCTCAAGGATCCTGTCAGTGCGGAGGTCGGGCTCCCATTCCCTGCAATGAGGGCGGTGCCTGCTCAGGCACCGGCATAGGGATTACAATGTCCCTTTCCACCTCCCCTTTCATGGCAGATCACCCACCATGAAAAGGCAGGCAGATAGTGACTTTGGGGGCCCCTAGCAGGGCCCACTTCCCTCCAGGCCCTCCTCTATGGGACCTGGGGGGCACCTATGTTATCCCTTAAACATCCCTGCACCATGTGGCAGGCACCTCACGATGCCTGCTACATGGTGCATGGATGTTTTAAATATGTATATTTAGTATTGTGGCGTGTGCTGCAGTCCGAAGTACATGCTACAATACAAAATATACACATTGCGACCGCCGTGAAGGTGATCGCATTGTAATGCGGGAAGTGGGACTGCCAACTTCTAGTCGGGTGGTCCTGCTTCCGCAACGGTGCATCGCAATCAGGCCCTGAGTGTGGGAGTGACTGTACGGGTGTGTGAGTGGATGTAACAGTGTCTCAGTGGATCTGTGAGCAGGTGTAAGAGTGTCTCAATGGTTCTGTGAGTACATATGTGAGAGGGTCTGTAAGTGGGTGCGTGAGTCTCTTAGTGGGTCTGTACATGGGTGCATCACTCTCCGAGTAAGTCTGTAAGTGAGTGCATAAGTAACTGAATGGGTATGTGAGTGAGTGCATGAGTATCTGAGTGGGTATGTGACTGAATGTGTAAGTGTGTGAGTGGACATGTGAATGGGCGTATAATTGTCTGAGTGAGTTTGTGAGTGCGTCAATGAGTGTGTGACAGTGACTGTCGAGTGTGTACAAATATATATATATATATATTTATATTTACACAAATATTCGTGATGACTTCGCGATATTCGTGATATCCCCGCGATGGTACACGGGGACCGCACTGGCGATTGCATCGTCGTCACAAATATTGCAAATTTATTTTGGACACATAACTTGTGTCATTAACACACCCATTTCTCAAACACAGGGTCAGAGTATCTCCACCCTGACCCCTTATGTTAGCTTTCACACAAATTTTCAGCCCCATGAACTGTTCCGGGACAATAAAATGGTGGCTGCAACTTAATATTCAGGTTGCATCCCGCCAATCAGAGCATTCCAGATGGCGTGTGAATTCCTGATTAATCGCGAAGCCACCACTAAACATCCGCGGCCAATGTTATATCTTTAATTTGCAACTTCCATTTCTTAAAAACGACTTGACGGATTCGCACCAAATACCATTACAAACACACTTTTTTCGCGCCCCTATTTCTCGGTTCCCACTGCACGGATCACCCCCAAACTTTCCATGACACATAGAACATACTTTGACACTTTTCATGAAGATTGGTAAAATGACGCCAAAGTTATAGGCAAGTCAAATATGGCATAGAGCTGGGCCAGCTGTGTCTATCTTTGATACTGCATTCTCATATAAATCAATATTTGATTTGTGGTGGATCTGGAAAGGGATGTTGGGAAACAGCGTTGCCCATATAATTGAAGGCTGGATGTTCCAAAGTAGAGTAACACATAACAGTGTAGTTATACTCTTGTCTAGATTCCTATGATATCAACTGCCTATGCAAATGAGTTTTCTTTTGAATCACAATTTGCATATATGTGTTAACTGGATATCCTGAAATCTGGCATGGATCATACTCTCTGGGGTACATATTGAACACCCATGATATACAGGATATTTTTCTTCAAACAACTCAAGTTAATTTGGTTTAATGGGATCTGCAAAACCTTGCTTATGATGGCATTTGTATTCTGTACACCTTACAGGTGATGCGATATTGAAACTCAACAATGAAGTTAAATTTATCAAGAAGAAGAGCTGCACAGATGTTATCCTTGATGAAGGAAAGCAGTACTTGATAATGGGCAAGGAAGGCTTCCAAATACAAGTCAATTTCAGCTTCCAGTAAGTAGCCAACTACCCTCCATTCAATGGTCCCCAGCAGATTTTTGAAGTATTTTAGGCTGAGCATTCAGAAGCCCAGAATAGCCTGGGTATTGCTTGATAACCAGTCAATTGTTGATTGGTTTGTTTCTCACCTTCATCTCACTTTTGTAAATGATTTGGCTTATTCATCGGCATTTGCTCATTTAAGGACTATAACATGTGTTGTTAAGGTGAAGGAGGGTGGCTTTACACCAGATATAAGTGTTTTGTATTAGGGATGATGGCATTCCTGTTGGAGGAAAGTGGGGTGGGGACAGATCTAGGGGTTTTAATCTAAATGATGCCACCCCTGCAGAATGTGAAGAGGGACCCCTGAGTCTCCAATGACTTACAGATAGTCATTGGACGTAAGCTGAATGGGCCCCCTGAAAAGCTGGGGTGCCCCAAAAGGGCTGGAGCCTCCCTACACAGCAGGGAGTGCAGGGGCCCTGCATTACCCCACTCTGGGAGGCAGTGCAAGGGAGAGAAATTGTATTTTGTATTGGGGTCCCCTACAGTTCCATGAGATTAGTTTACAGGGCGGTGCTCCTAGGGGCACTAAAGTTGTAGGTTTGAAAATATTAATAACAGGGACTTTTCCACATTGGTGTTTCAACTTGTGCTATACTTTTATCATCTATTTGAAGTCACTTGGGGCCTTTGGTGAAAAAGCCCTGTTATTGATAGTGACCCTACTAAGATCTTATACATTAACATCTCGAATGGAACGTTCAAATCTGACCAGCCAATCAGAAGACTTAGGTTGGGGTCAGAACCACTTTTGTTTTCTACATGTTAGGTAAAACTTCTGTTAATATCCGACCTTCAACATTATAATAGCATGAGGTTGTGCCAGCTCATTTGACAACATGAGTTTCAGAAGAGCAAGGAGATGAGCATGGGTGAGAAAGAGTGAGACAGGAATAAAAGCTGTGATGGTAGGAAGTGCAGGACATGGGGACATGCAGGCAGAACCAGGTGTGCAAGGTGGGTAAGAAGTAAAGGGCACTTGAGAACAGCCATGCAATGAGGAAGTGCCAGACCATATCTTAATAGTGTCACTGGAGGTGTGTGCAGGCAATAATATGTTGTTTTCCCCTACTCCCCTACTAGTCTGATGAGAACCTGCTAGTCTGGTAAGGTTTATAATCAACAAGCCTCAGTAGCTCAACATTTGATTGTGTGGCAGAAATGGCCATTTGCACTGCAGCGTAACAAATATAATAACAACGCAGTAGAACAAATGACAACTAGTATTTCCAAGTGTCATACTACCTGATTGGGCATTGAGCAATTCCCCCATGGTGTACCAGGCTCTAAAAATGCTAGTTCATAAATTCTCTTGAACCCGCTGTCTTCATGCTGTAGCGGGGGTAGCTTTCACAGGGAGTCCTTTACTGGAAGGAGGTCCTGGGCGAGTCAGGGTGGTTCGCTGCTCCAACATATCTCTGAAGTAAGAGGCTTTCACAATGAAGAAATGTCCAAGGGCCTTTCTTCTGGGTAACAATTTACACCCATATTTACAGATGGGTGGTACTGGGAGAGACATCAAACATTTGCAGCTGTTCCACCTCTCATATCTCAAATCATTCAGAGTGCGGGGCTGTGATTTTCTCAAGGATGGGGCCACAATCCTGTTGGAGCTTCTGCTAGTGTATAATGTATATGATATCACACAATAACAAAAAGTGAATCAGGATCCCACAAGGTCCTGTCACTGGGGGGGCTTGGAAGAGAATATACTCTCCCACATAAGTTGGCTACACAGTACAAGTATTCCTAGCCTATCTAAAGTAGGATGTAACTCCTCCTTGTAGAAATGTCCTGATTAGCGCGTTCGGAAAAAAGAAATTCTTTTTTATATGTCCCTCACCCACTCTAATAGTGGCATGCTTCATCATCGGGTCCACCTCAGCCAATAAAAGCTGAAGTCGGCTCAACAGTCTTTCAGGGAGCTCTTACGAGAACCTACCAGGGAGCCTAAAGGTAAAATATGCCTAACGAGGGTCAAGGATATCCCTTTATTAGTAACCCTTGATGGTATGATTAAAACAATACAGAAGTAGGGATGTCTTGGTTTATTATGGTCCTAAGATCCTCACTTACTTATATTGTCAACATGTTTCAGCCCCACTGCTGGCCTATACGAGGTCCTGGGCTCTCATCAGGACTTATAGAATTTTTCAATGCCCTAGATTTCTTGCAGCAAAGGCTAATTTATGTGCAAATCACATGCAGAATTAGCATCATACATAGCATATGGAGACTTACCTGACAATGCTCGTTGGCAAAGTAATCAGTGCCAATTTGGGTCACTATCAAAGCTTCTGAGACGGTTGGGGTGACATGTAACTGTAGTCACACAGTCGTCAAGTGTACCATACCAGTGCCTCACCTATTCGGGGCCTGCTCGCTCCTGGCTCTGTCTCTGTATGGTTCATCCCATATTTTAGGCCTCCTGCTTTGGGGGCTCTGTTTGGGGGAAAAAGGGTTCTGACAGGTGGCTATGGCACCATAGCATGGCCCAAACGATGTCAATGTTTCTTTCCCCAATGTGGCTCCTGACATGGAGAGGGGGTTGCTTCTGCAGTAAAAAAAACTGCAGATATGACAGTGAACTTTAGATTTGGAAGCCATCTGAGTCGAGCCAGCCTCGTGGCAGCAAGCCCGCTGAAGGCTAGGTGAGCACCGTAGTCTCTGGGAGTGGGGTTCACTGACTCTTACAGGCAGTATGAGTGGGGGAACTGACCTAGTTTGGCAGTATGCAAATGACATCATGGCACGCGACATCGTGTTGGTTGTCATCACGGCGCTTGACATCACAGCACATAACATCACAGCGCTTGACATCCCGGCGCATGACATATGGCACACAACATCACACATGGCATCACAAGAATTGACAAAATAGAAAGTGGCATCACAAGCCACGACTTTACAGGAAGTGGCATTACAAGAAGTGGCATCAGATCGAAAGCCCTCACATATATGTTTAGCAGGACTATCATGTGTACACTTGAGCAAATTGCGAGGATAATAGCACAGTGAGCTATGGAAGATGATATGTGGATTCTACACCTTGCAATCCCCCAGTTGTATGTAACACATGCTGTACATTCATTTACAAACTTATATAATTTATTGTACATGTAATATGCACATGTTGATGTAAGCGCTCTGACACCCTGCATCGGAATAAGTAGGGCTATACAAGAAAAAATAGTGGTTCTTAAATTATTTCAACGCCTCCTCAGGGGAAGTAAGCTCTGTATAAATGCAATTTGCTTTTTGTAAATACTGGGAAAGACCAACACATCTGATATTCTTACAGTGCATGCATATCTCCTAAACAGGGACTGAATATAGTGAAAAACTGCCTCTCTTAAGTATGTGTGAAGTGCTATCAAGGTGTGACCCTTTGTTTCCCCCTCCGCTTCATTTGCATCAGATGTGAGGCTCCTGACTGCTCCCAGCCAAGAGACTTGAACAAAAGGAGGCCTGATGATCACCCCTCAAATTCGGCCTTTGTTATGGGCCCAGAAGGAGTCTTAAATAAGAAAGCCCCGTCCCGCCTGCAAGTTGTTGCTTGATGCAGATGGAAAGCAGAGAACAGGCAGGCACTGCTAAAAGTGTCCTGGTGTTTGGAAATTACACGGGGACGAGTTCAGCACCTTATTCAGTGGGACCCAAATTCTTGGCAGGGTAGACATCGTTCACCCTGTGAAAAAAGTGGGTGGACGCCGTTCACCCGGTTGTACCCCGACTCGTGCTCTGATCAGCACCAAAGAAGTCTTGATGGCCTCCCATGAAAAGGGCTGCCTGTGCGCCACAAAATAAAGAAAAACATCACTGATCATTGAGAAAAAGAGTGCAGGTGGCAGACAAGTTGTGAAAAACTGTGCTGAAATCAAAGTAAACACATCGTTTGATCTATTGGCTGCGTCTAGGCCCATTGAATGCTGGGCCCTTTATACCATAGACAGATGTCAACCTATGAACTCTTCATTCTCTCTAAGTATTTCTTCTATTTCCTTGCAGGTACGAGTATCCTTTGGATGCAGTCACGTGGGTTGAATGGTGGCCATCCGAAAATGACTGCCGCACCAGCAATTGTGCTCGGTTCATCTCTATACTGGAAGACTTTTCAGAGGATATTTTGCTTTTCGCCTGCTAAAAGGCACAGAGGATTAGATTCTCTAGTAGTCCATGACGTCAGTGCATTACGCATCTACGGTCCTTTATTTTGAGCTCTCGTTGGAGACGCGATGCTTCTGAAGAGTGGGAGTTCGCCATTGCCACATATTCATGTTCATACCTGCTTGAACCCAGTGCAATAATAGATAGAAATGTATTTGTTACAAAATAAAATGATTTTTAGTCTGTCTGCCTGGCGGTGTAAAGCCTAAGTACTCACCCTTTACTATAATAACACTGGCTCTTTCAAGCGGTCATGGAACATTAAACTGCCTCTTTCCTCCTGTTCCCTGTAGCGCCTTGAGGCTGCCGTCACACTGACAGGTTTCATCAAATGTCATTCCATACTTTCCTCCCCTCTCTTTCCGGTATTGCCTGATTCCCTCTTTACACCTTTGTTTGCCTTGTAGCGCTTTGAAGATGTTTGTTGCTAAAGAGTCACGCAGATGAATGCTTCATATATTGTGATTGCAGACACAGTGAGGCGGGAGAGGACAGTCTCATGCTTCTCTAGGCTTTTCTTGGCAAGCTTTATTTCCCTGATCAGAGCTGCAGGCTCACAAGTTGCCCCCCTAGATTCTGTGTCCTGTTTGAAGCACAAAGGTGGAGAGGGCCAAGGCAAACCCCAAAATGAGTCCAACACTATACTACTCCATTAGTGCTAAGAGATACTTCAGAAAACAATTTAAAGTATTCTTTTAGTTTGTAGCTAAGAACAATATGCAAATTATAATATCTATAAAATTAAGGAAACAAAAACAGCACATAAGCACATGGAAAACAGTATGGATTCTTGTATCCAATATTGTCCATGCCATAAAGCTTTTAAACAATATATGGATCCAACACAATCAGGACTGGGGTCCGTCCATTGAAGTAAAAATGATTTCTTACCAATATGTTAAAGAATATTGTTTACAACCAAGTTTTAGCAGTACATCTATGTTCAGTCATTCCATAAAGTACTTTCAACCGGTCTAGGCTTTTTACAACTGCTCTTTGTGTGATAGGTTTATCAACAGGGAGGGTACCTGTACTTGTGAACCACAAAAGAGTCTGGGATTCCCCTCCCCACCAAACCTTCTCAGGAGTTACTGAGACCAGCACCCGCAGCCCGTGCAGGTAAGAACAGTGGGGCTGGGTGGGGGAGTTTTCGATGGATGAGGACGAGTGAAAATTAAATAATACATTTTCCTTCGTCATCGGCTGTCAAAATCCCCCCTCACCCATTACCACCGCTCTTACCTGCACGGGCTGCGGCTGGAGGCCAGAGATATCTGTATTTTGGGGGTAGTGAATCCTACAGATAAGTTGGACACCAGGATTACAAAGAAACATGGAATTACCAGCAGAATCAGTAATACCACTCTAGATTTCCACAATAATTCACTGCTTTTTCCAGGTTTGAACAGAGTGTTGTGCTTGCTTTGAAAAGCTGAAATGTGTGAGTCAAAACCACCACATATGCAGAATGATCACGGATATTCTAATTCTGATGGGGCCGGTAACTTCAGCAATGAGAACCTTAGGCCTTCATTACAAGTCAGGCAGAGTTCAATTACCATATGGAACTTTGCTGTGCCTTAGAATGAGAGGGTAGGTGTGGGAGAACCAAACCTGATTTTACTGTGCGGTATTTCCACAGCAGCAGCCAAGCTTCATTCCACAGGGACGTTGCCAGAAACTCCCTCCCTCTTGCCTCCTCTTCGAACCTGTACCCGACTGACTCCCCATACCCGACTTCCTTACCACCACCACACCCAGAGGTCTCCATATACATGTAATAGCTGCTAAAAGCAGATAGTAAATGTATGCGTTGAACCCCACAGATTTGGGTATTCCATATGGTTTTACAACCAGAAAACTTAGGCCCACACTGTAATTCCTGATTCCATTGGGTTAAACGTGTAATTGGACGGTACTGGGATGGAGTTACTGCACAGTAAAAGTACATTTTCATGAAAAATGTCCATGCCCCCCAGAACTGTGCAAATCAGAATGAGAGCCTAAATGGAACAAATGAAACTACCAGTCCCAGAATGCATTGTGCTTTTGACTAAACTATCAGAACTCAGACAAATCATAACGCTGCATTGCAGCCTAGCTGCCTCTTCTTCCGGCTGGAGCAGATGGATGACGACAAGGCATGACCCGAAGAGACATGAGGAGGTTCTTTTTTTTTATCTCCCCTCTCCTCCTCCCCTGCCTGCCCGCCATCCCCGATCCATGCCAGCTGCTACTGCAAATGAATGAGTATTTATTCAGAGTTAGTTCTCCTCATATTCCCCAGTGTAACCATTTGGGGGTAAGTGTTAGTGCATCGCCTACGGCTGATGACAGTTTACACTGTAATGGCTGTTCAGATCTCGTGAACCCCTGAGCACTCCTAGACAGCATTCAGTCAGGGCCATTTCTACCATTAGGCAAGACTAGGCGGCCGCCTAGGGCGGCAAAAGGGGGAGGGCGGCAAAAAACATGAGTTTGGGAATATTTAATGCATTCATTATTCTAGCCTGGATGACAGGGGGAGAGAGTGGTGTTAGTAAAAGGGAAGGGGCAGAATATTTCAATTCTCACCTAGGGCGGCAAAACACATAGAAACGGCCCAGCATTCAGTAGAGTACTCCTTTGACAACACCCTCTCAAACCATTGTCTATGTCTATCCTGCCCATTACAAATAACCTGGTCCTGGCATAGTATGCTCTGTGAAAGAATTCCAACTGAATCAGCTGGAATCCGACTCAAATTGCTACCTCCCCGGGATATCTGCAGGCTGTGCGCCAGTCATCGCCATCAAGTCTGCCCAGGCCACGTTCCCATTCCTCTCTCAGGGCAAGTAACAAGGACTAAATGTTGCTCAGAAGTATGGTATAGATTTGAGATACTGCATGTCTATTCAAGGGCCCTCAGGACCATGAACTCCAGCTAGCTCGCTTCTGCTATATCCTGACATGGGCTGATGCAGCGTAATAGAATGAATCTAATCTGTAGGTACTGCTGAAATTGCGCCACCAGTTAATATTTATTCTTGAAAGGTCAGCATTCCCTCTGTGGACATTACATCTCCCAATTTCGAGATGCCCAGCAGGTCCCATTTCTGATAGCCTTTTACCCTTCGCAGGTCTGCCACGACTTCGGTATTCCATAGCAGTGCCTAGTATCACTTTATCTTTTGATCCCAGTTTTTGTTTCGCCTTTTGTTTTCATCACCATCAGGGTCAGGAGGACCATAAGTTTCCTCTGACCGCATAGTTGCCTGACATAGCCCCACTGGTCCATAGTCTTGTCTGTCTGGCATCAGGGATGGCTCCTGTTGCTCTGCAAATGACCAGTTATTGACTACCAGCAGTTGGGCTACTCAATAATGCAGGCTCAATTCCGGACGGTACAACCCCCCTCAGAGGACTTTGTGGTCAGAGGCGATAGAGCTAATCCCTGCATCCTCTCGTTCCACAGTAACAGATGAGTCTCACCCTCCAACGACTTGAAAACGTGTTTGGGTAACTCAAACAGTGAGTTCTGACTTCAGAGCATAGAAAGATTTGGGAAGATATATCATCTTATAGAGAGCTGCACTCCCCAGCAATGATAGGAGGTGACACCAGTATCCCTCGACCCGTTTATAGTCTGTCAATATTCGTCCCAAATTCTGGTTGTGATCCATGGTCACGTAGACCTTTAGGTAAGTGAAGTCTCACTCTTTCCAGGGTAGGGAACATGTCAACCTCTCACCAGTCTGCCACTTCGAAAGCAGATTTGCAATGCACTTCTTCCATTTTATGTGAATACCTGAAAAACTCTTGAAGGTTCTAAGGATGTCAAGAATCCTCTGGATAGAGTCCTCCAGGGATATAGAATATAATAAGATGGCATCCACGAACAGCAAAGCAACATCCTCCCAGTCAAAGTCCCATCCTAGCTCCTGGATCAGGGTGTCATGCCAGGGGTTCCATTGTCACCGTAAAGAGCAATAGGGACAGGGGGCATCCCGGTCTGGTTCCCTTGCCCCCTCAAACCCCACAGAAATAGTGCAGTTCAGCCAGACCTGGGCAGTTGGTTTGTAATTGAGAGACATACCCAGGCCAGAAAGGAGGAACTCATACCATCTGCTGGAGCAGCACCACTAGGTAAAGCCATCCCAATGAGTGAAACGCTTTCTCAGTGTCAAATTCCAAGAGCACTGCTGGTTCTGTCAACCAACCTCTTCACCCCAGATCTGTAGATATGTATGGCATAAAGCCCAATTGATCTAGGGAAATAATGGTGTCTATCACCACCATCAGGCGACTCACCAGGACCTTGGCCAATACCTTCATTTCCAGGAAAGACATTGGTCTGCACAATGTGCAGTTCTCCAGGGTCTTTCCTGGTTGTGAATGAGGACAACTAGTCTCTTGTCAGAGGTATTGTGGGAGTTTGCCCCTGTCCTTGACTTGTGCAACATATCCTGGAGTGGGTGCACAACCCGACTTCTTGCATATTAATAGAATTCTGAAAGTAGACAATAGGGGTCCGGGGACTTCCTACTATTTTTTTTTTTTATTTCATTTTGCACAATAAAATTTACAATCTCCATTATCATTTGGCCTACCACATATATCATACATTACGGCATCCACATGAGTTTTCATTATAGCTTTACACATTTCAGTATACCAGTATATGTTAGCCCCTTACCATCTCTCCCAAATGGACTTAAAGTGTTGTCAGAAGTAGGATTTGAACCCACACCTGGACTTCCTACTCTTGATCTGAGTCATGGCTTATACGATCTCCCCTTCCTGTATTTCCTCCTCAAGTGGCTGTCATTTAGGAAGGTATTTAAATCTCCCTCAGCCCCACACTGGCATGCAAAGTATATAGGCCTCTCTGGAACTCTGTGAATCCCTGAACAATATCCCTAGCTGATTTCATCAGTATGCCATCTTCTCCATGCACTTTATGCACCCACCTCTGACGCTCCTCTTTCTTGGCCAGCCAAGCGAGTATTTTCCCAGCCTTGTTCCCCAATTCATACACCCTGCTCTGTTTTGCTCTTTAGTGTGTCCTAGCCTCTTGATCCAGAAGGCACCTACATTCCTCCTTGAACTGCATTATTTATTTATTTTTTTAAAAACCTTTATTAAGCAGTAAGGAATATACAAATACGGGCCTACAACCAGTCAGGCCGGCCACGACACAGTACGAGAGGCCAATGACTCCGGAAGGAAGTTCCCCGGAATCAGCCAACAATATAAAAGCAATCAGTTCAGTCTGGAAAGGTTAAGTACGGCCATCGAGCAGGATCAAAGAAGGTTAATTTTATAATAAGGAGAACAGCAGGATCAATTGCAGTGTGCGGATATCCGAGTCCCCATAGCGGGCCACGAAGCAAACAGCAAAACATAAGGGCATCAATATGGATAATCATCAGCAACAGTTTACATCAATCAGGATATGGACGCCATACATCAGAGCAGTACCCACCGTGGCTCGTCTCTTGTCTACCTATCACCCAGTTACATGTTTTAGACAGAACGGAGGAACCGGAATAGCAACAGTGAATATAATCATCCGCTATACTAACCTAAAGAAGAAAAAGAGGGGAGAAGGGAGGGAGGAAAGGGGAGAAGTAATACAAGCAAGAAGAAGAGAACGCCGCGCCGATGCAAGCGCCCCACAGCAATAAGCACGCAAAGAAGTAAGGATATCGCCAGTAAGGTGGGCATGTGAGTCGTAATAGCAATGTGGCAAAACCGTAAGAAGGAGAACAACACAACTCCAGTTCCCACCCTCAATCGTACCATGGGAGACAAGCACAGACGCGGCGCTCCGATAAAGGGATACAAAAGAGCCATAGAACTAAGGAAAAGAAAACAGAGAAGAAGACCCAGCCCACCCACCCCACCCTGCACCCCTGCAGAAGGCTACGGCCTACCCCCCCAGCAGCGTGCCTGTCGCCCTAAATCAGAACCCGAAATATAGAGAAGTCAAGGAGAGAGAGAGGAATAAAGAGGCAAAAAAAAAAGGGGGGAAAGAAATCAAGAGGGGGGGGGGAAGGAGACTATCAATCGAGTCTTTCGGCCCCAGCCCCCCGCCCACCCACACAATTATGCAGCGTCTAAACGAGATCGACACAATCTCAGGTATCGTAAACTCCAAAGGGATCATCCATATTATCATGATTGGGGGTCTGCCTCATCACAATCCGTTCACCGGTAGTCCTCAGGGTTCAGTCTGGCTCACCCCTGGCCTTCCCTAGTCATCACTACCACATATGATACAGCAGTGGGAAGCAAACATTTCAAGATGGAGAGGCTACTCGATCGGAACAAAACAAGGCAAGGGTGTAGACCAGGGGGCCCCTGCAACCAGCAACAAAACAAGAATCTTTCCCTGCAGTCCGGAACTCTCAACAATGACACCAAGAGCAGCAGAAAACAGGAGTTCAGTCTCGCCGTATAAGAAATCAGAGGCTCCCCCGCAGTATAACAGCACGACCTCACCAAAGTAGATCGGAGCAGCAGTCCACAACGCTCCTCGAACACTCGAGCAGGATCGGGCCCCAACATGGAGCCCACGCCCTCGCACTCCACACTCACAACTGCCAGGAGATTCGGGGCCTCAGGCTTGCAGTCTTGTCGATGTACAGCAGTAGCACTCCTCGCAGCGATCGAGGGGGACGAAGCAGCGCCACCACGAAGTCGAGCCGCGTCCATGAAGAATGGTCCATCAAAGATGGCGGCGGACTGTAGACCTTTCACAGGGGCACCGGGGGCCAAGGCCGCATGCAGAGACTGCAGGGCGTCAAGGACATCACCAATCGTGGGCTCACGCTCACATGACCAGGCCCCCGCGCACTCCAACCACACAAGTCCGCCGCCCTGAGGAGATCCGTGTCCCAGGGCGCCGGCCGCCATTTTGCGGGTTCAGCCGCGTCACCACCCTCCGCAACTCCCGGAGCGGACTCTTAAGCGAGGGCACCCCTGGAGTTCACGCAGGCCCCAAGAATGGCAATTTTGGTGCAGAAAGATGTGCCACCAAATTCGGGGGGTCCGCCCGCGCCACCACTCGCGGGCATCACAAGCCGACTCCGGGCGCACGGCTCCAAGATGGCCGGACGAGGCAGCAACGGGGGCGTCCACCTGCATGGTCTTCCCCCATCCACGGCACGCCGCGCCCTACCACGGGGCCTCCCGGCCGCTGGATCGGGCCCGGTCAGTATTCACCGGAACAATCGCACAACGGCCTCTCACAGTCGGCCCTCTCTCCCGCCGGGGGCCGCCGCCGACTCCGCCACCCCGGCCGATCCACGCAGGCAAGGCTCCGGTTTCCACACCGCGAAGGCTCCGGACCAAGCAGGAGCACAGCTTCGGATCCATAGCACGCAGGAGCCCCCAGGCCAGACGGTGAGTACGAGCGTTGCTTCACGTTTCCGTTTCTTCCCAAGTGTGTCGTCTCGGGGCAGGATATTCGTCAGGATTTGCGTGTTGGGCAGGAAGGCTGACGGAGCCGAGCTACAGAGCGGCCATTGCGGTCACGAGCTTGGCTCCTCCCCCCTTGAACTGCATTATTGGCATGGCCAATGCCATGTACCGTACTTCCCAATCCTTCAATTACGATTCCAGTTCCATGACTTTCTTTTCCCTTTCCTTTCTTTTCGCGGACACATGAAAAATTAAATGGCCTGTCGCCACCAATTTGTATGGCTCCCAGAGGACCACCCCTAAGGTCACCAGCCATTTTTTTTCATTGACATAGGTTTCTGCCACTCCCTGGATGTGTTTCCACGTGTCCCAGTCAGTCAGCTCCTAGGGATGTAGTCTCCACCAATGGCTGGTGAAAGGCACTGGCAGCCACAATCTCTTGACCATCGGATAGTGCTGAAAAATTACCTCTTGGCAAGTAACTTTTATTCTCCTATCTTCTTCGCTGAGTCACTGGGACCAAGAAGTAGTTCATTCTGGACAGGGAGATGGATGTGTTTAATGCATTGGAATAGTGCTGTGCCCCTGTATGAGGAGCCCGCCATAGATCCACCAACCCCATTGTCTTACTGGAGGTCTACAGCCAGTGTCTTCTCTGGGCCTTCCACTGGTTTTGTTAACTCTATTTTCATCCCGCTGCATGGGTAAATCGAGAACATCTCCCACAATCAGGAGTCCTTCAGGAAACTCGGCAATCCAGTCCCCCATTATATGCAGCCCTGCTCCGTGTAAGCCCGGACCCACTGAAAAGCCTGCATGCACCAGTGTTTTACTCTTACCTCTACCAAGAAAGCTACAACTGTTACCTAAAAACAATATCCTCTGAGCACACCCACAG
The DNA here is from genome assembly GCF_964261635.1 of Lissotriton helveticus. Classification (NCBI taxonomy): domain Eukaryota; kingdom Metazoa; phylum Chordata; class Amphibia; order Caudata; family Salamandridae; genus Lissotriton; species Lissotriton helveticus. Next base: position 129,747,556 of record NC_136065.1, read on the forward strand.
TTCAATCAAGTAATTCCAACGTGTATATGGCAAGTAACTCCAATCCTCAGGAGTCGGTTCAAAATAATATAATCTCCAAAGTCAATGCAAACAAAAGTCCACTTTCTGTATAAGAAGTCCTTATAATTTATTTCACAAGTTGATTACACCAGCCACACCAGCCAACACGTGTTTCGTCGTGTATATATTGTACCTCGACTTCTTCAGGGCTCTGTATCTTTCCGTAATCTCTCTTAAATATTATAGTCCTCATAACACGAACAAGTCAATCAATCTGTAACAACAGAGGCGTAACATATAATATATACCTTATATCCTGTCACTTCTATCCAAAAGGCACCTGTTTGACCCACTAGTGAATCCAAACAGAAATAATATGCCAGCTAAAATTAAGCGATCACCCCCTATGTTATGAATCAATCGGGTTTACCTTCAAAATTCTCCTCGTAACTCATCCAGCAATATGTCAACAGTGTCTGTCTCTCCAAACACCTATAATTATCTACCAAAATCAAAATTAATTATGTTACAAACCAAGTATATATTGCTGGATAGAATTAAACCTAACGCGTATCCTACAAAACTCACCCAGTAAAAATCATCTGGTGTGTCCATATACCATAAATGAAATTATTAAACCATCCTGTGAGTACAAACATCAGTGTCAATGTATATTCCTGTAAACAATATACCAAGTTTAAATAAACTTATTTCACATAACCCTTTTTATGTACAATGTTGCCCTAAGTCATCCCCACTATCAATATCACATTCACTGGTTCTGGTTTAATAATTTCATTTATGGTATATGGACCGTGAATTGAGGTGTGACATGTGCTATTTCTATTGTTTAGGATACTTTGGATGTTTGGAGTCTAAATGATAATATATTAGAACACACCAGATGATTTTTACTGGGTGAGTTTTGTAGGATACGCGTTAGGTTTAATTCTATCCAGCAATATATACTTGGTTTGTAACATAATTAATTTTGATTTTGGTAGATAATTATAGGTGTTTGGAGAGACAGACACTGTTGACATATTGCTGGATGAGTTACGAGGAGAATTTTGAAGGTAAACCCGATTGATTCATAACATAGGGGGTGATCGCTTAATTTTAGCTGGCATATTATTTCTGTTTGGATTCACTAGTGGGTCAAACAGGTGCCTTTTGGATAGAAGTGACAGGATATAAGGTATATATTATATGTTACGCCTCTGTTGTTACAGATTGATTGACTTGTTCGTGTTATGAGGACTATAATATTTAAGAGAGATTACGGAAAGATACAGAGCCCTGAAGAAGTCGAGGTACAATATATACACGACGAAACACGTGTTGGCTGGTGTGGCTGGTGTAATCAACTTGTGAAATAAATTATAAGGACTTCTTATACAGAAAGTGGACTTTTGTTTGCATTGACTTTGGAGATTATATTATTTTGAACCGACTCCTGAGGATTGGAGTTACTTGCCATATACACGTTGGAATTACTTGATTGAACTGTGGGTGTGCTCAGAGGATATTGTTTTCAGTATTGCTTCACATGAAGCCAGTTGATGTTGGATACGCATCATTCCTCTTGAAGCACCTTAGTGATTACTACTAATAATTATATTTTGTACCCTGATGTTAAGGTAGTGCGCCCATAATAGGTTGGTATCCACTTCTTAATTGAACTTTTTTGCAACTTGGAGCTGCCACCGGGAGGGTACGTTATACCTATCTTTATAATGAATAGAGATCAGGAAGCACAGGAGTTATTTAATAATCTCAAGACAGGGAAAAAGCAAGGCAAGACAGTCAATGCACCGACACCTGCTAAGACGGAGGGTCTGAAGGAGAAATTCAAAAGATTGGAGAATTTGAAAAGACAGGAGCTTAACAAGTGGTGGGACGCAGCTACATTGAAACAGTATCTTCTGCTTAATAGAATACCTAGGGGCTTGAGGTCTCAAATCATGCCCACATACGAAAACCTGGAACCAGACCTGTTAGCAAATTGGGAGCGAGAGCTCACAAATTCCTCCAGAAATCTTATTAACATTCTTATAGAGAATGCAGAGAGGAAGATTAAGAAATTGCTCGAAGAGATACATAAATTAGAGGAGGAAATTAAAGAACTTAACCAACCAGAAGTGATTATGAAAAATTACACTATTTTGGATAACTTCCTAACAGATCTCCAGGCAGATATAAAGCGTAGGAAGGCACGGAAGCTGCAAAGAGATGAGAATGATTATAAAGCGGGCCGCGTTTTCACCTTTGCTAAGCGCTTTGATTACTTAATTAGACAACCCCGTGGTTCCAAGCAGAAAGCAACTGCCACACCTAGCGTTGTAGCTAGTGAAACTGATGCCTCATCTATAGTAAGTAGTGAGAGTGAAGAGGTGAATGGAGGGGCGGTGGCCGAACCAGGCACACGAGAGAATGATTTTTTAGAAGAGGTGAAGCGTCACAGAATTGGGAATCGGGACTCCACGATCAGGGGCAGAGGTGGCGGAAATACAAGACTAGGAGAGGATCCAGGGGCAGGAGGACAACAGGATGCAAGAAGGGGAATGAGGCTGAGGTCATGGAAGGATTGAATGATATGCAGAGCAATATTGAAAATGAGATTGAGATTATCAATATATCTGAATTTGAATTGACCAATGACATGATTAAACTGTTGAAAAAGGGACTAGGATTTTGTCCTAATGTTATCTCGGACTGGTACATGACCAAGATTGATGTTTATAAATTTGTGAGACTTTTGAAAATTAAAAAATTTTTTGTTCATGCACCATTAAAAGACAAAAGTACTACCTTACACAGTCAATTAAGTGACCTGACCATAGAAGGGGTTAATGCTACAAAACTGTTACTTTCATTGACAGAGAATGAGGAAGATCCTATTACACTGTCTAGAGTCTTGGAGGACTTAGAGATTAACAGACATCTCAGTCAAAGCAGCGGTCTAAAATTGAAATCTAAGTGGACTCCTCAATTGGGCATAGGCAATACTATAGATGCGTTCCACAAGTCTGTGGAATTTGAAATTGATAAACTCATAGATAAACGGTCTAAGGGTGGCTTCTACAAAAAATCAGACAATCTTACACAGGGAGAAAGAAAAGCACTTAAACTCCTTAAATCCAATAATGACATCACAATTCGAATGGCTGACAAGGGTGGCAACGTGGTAGTAATGGATACCATCAAATACAATGCAGAAATTATGTCACAGTTAGATGATCATAGATATTACGAGCCTTTATCCAACAATCCACTGCCATCCCTAATGATAATGATCAATGAGAGACTTAGAAATTGGTATGATATGTCGCTATTGGATTTGGATGAGTATAACTATTTGACAATCACGACACCTAAAGCTCCTTGTTTATACACCTTACCTAAGGTACATAAGAATAGGGAGAACCCACCCGGACGGCCAATTATCTCTGGTATTGGGGGTCCGACTGAAAAGATATCTGAGTATATAGACATATTCATGAGACCGTTTGTTGAAAATTTACCCTCCTATATTAGGGACACTAAGCATGTTTTGAATATGATGTCAGATGTGACCTGGCAAAGTGACATGTTTCTTGTAACACTAGATGTGGTCTCATTATACTCAAATATAGACCACACTTTGGGAATTCATGCAGTGGAGACCTTTTTCAACAGGAGACCAGCTGAGTACTATGAGCACACAAAGATGATACTAGATATGACACAGATAGTGCTTAGTAACAATGTATTTGTGTTTAACCGTAATTGGTATAGACAGCGCCTTGGGACCGCGATGGGCTCCAGGTTTGCTCCGTCTTTTGCCAACCTGTTCATGGGATGGTTCGAGGCGGAGTGGATCTGGGGTCGTCGTGGGGTCAGGTGGATTGAATATATTCAATATTGGGGTCGTTTCATAGACGACTGTCTCATGATCTGGACCGGCAGTCTGGAGGACCTTCTGTGTTTTTTTGAATACCTTAACAGTAATGATGTTAATTTGAGGTTCACAACCCAATATGATAAAGAGAGGATTTATTTTCTCGATGTTGAGTTATATACAAAAGGAAATAAGTTGTGTTCCAAGATGTATAGGAAGGAGACTAGTTGTAACTCACTATTACACGCTAAGAGTTGCCACCCCAATTCTCAGATAAAATCCATCCCGTATGGAGAGATGGTCAGAGCTAGGAGGAACTGTTCGGAGGACGATGAATTTAAGGATACAGTACAGGATATGTCTTCCAGATTTCATGCTAGGGGTTACCAACGGGCTGTTATTGAGAAGGCAAAAATACGTGTCCATAAACTTGAACGATATCAAACATTAAAAGATAAGGAAATTACAGAGAAGAAAGAACGAGAGGTACGCCTAGTGACTAATTACAATACAGAGTCCAATAAATTGTACTCTATTCTAAATCGACACTGGCACCTGTTATCTTCTGATAAGGATTTATTAGAACACATTGGACAGAGACCGGCTGTGACCTTCAGGAAAGGGAGAACCTTGGCGAGTGACTTAAGCCCAAGTTATCCAATTAGAAATAGAGAAATTTGGCCCAGGAGTGTGACTAAGGGATTTTACAAATGTGGGCGTTGTAATTGCTGCAGATGGGCCTGTAAAAAGATTGTGAGTTTCAGCTACAATAATTCAGTAATGTATGAAATAGATACTTTTATGAACTGTGAAACCTCCTTTGTGGTGTATGTTATAGTCTGTTCATGTGGACAGATTTACGTGGGCAGCACGATAAGAAGACTAAGAGACAGAATGATGGAGCATATCAGGGCTTGGAAAAATGGGGACACTAGATACCCAATAGCTGCTCATTATGTCCAGAACATTGATAATCAGGAAGATCACCAATTTTGTTATCATGCAATAGAGCATGTACTTCAGGATCCCAGGGGAGGTAACAGAACTCTGAAACTCAGACGTAGGGAGGTACTGTGGATAATGAAACTGAAATCGGTCCAGTATGGGCTTAATATTGATAATGAATACCAGTACTTCTTGGGCAATGAGTAGAAATTGGGCTGATCTTTGACCTATGTGTTGTTTCTTTTGTAATTTTCTGTAAATATATTAATGACTGCTGTCGACACCTAGCAGATTTCTGGAACTAGACTGTACAGGGACGCACAGTCCCTAGGATTTAACTTTGCTTCCCTTCTAAATATTATATGTAAGATGATGAAATGTGATTGAGTAGTTAAGATGATATTGCACCCTCGGTTGCCTTACGTTTGGCTAACTGGCTAACATTTACCCTTCATTAACTCTACTCACCCTCTACCATGGCACAATATGGATACTTATTATGGTTTTATTTCTGTGATCTGGCTACTTAGGTATGTATAGATATATGAATGGATTAGTACATTATCCCGGAGTTTACGGTTGATAAGCATAGGGTCTGAATTAGATCTATGAATTACTCTGGAAATCCGATCGTAATCGGATAATTGAATGGATCGCCAACGTGTATGGATATTATATGCATCATTACACTATGATGCCTGTTAACGTATCAGTGATATTAGTTTAGACCAGAAATATATACGGAGTAACGTGTGTTTACTCTTAATAATGTTACGAACATACTGAAAGATGGCGCTTACATACTATCGCATCTTAGCCCATTCCAAGATGGCGCCCATGTGTAATGCCGAGATTTCGTACTTTAGTTTAGTTAGCGTACTTAAAATACTATATAGTACGATTATAGGTAATTGTATGATTCTGGAGTATTGATATTCATTTGGCTTGAGTGCATATTTAATTTCTTGCTTGGGATTTTAGAACTAATAGTAACATGTTACAAGATGGCGCGCGCTGAAACAGCATATTTAAGGACACTCTAAGATGGCGCCCAAGTTAGACGCCAATACTTGGATGTGAACGTTTGACTTAGAAGGAAATGCTTATAAGCAGAACACAGGTATATTTCGAGTCGAGTTGGCGGTAGTTTTATGGAAACACTAAATTCTGAAACGGTATTGATATTTATATCCGTTTCCTTTTACATATATTTCAGGCAGTCGAGATATTTGAAGATAACGACGTTTGGTGAGTGTGGGCAAAATTTATCTACTCTATGTAACTAGAGACTTGATACGGGTTATCTTACTTTAGTCATTATTTTGATACAGATAACCGTATATTGACCAAGAGAAGACGACCCTGTGCATAATATATAATTTATAGTTACCGTTGGTGAGTATATGTAATTCTATCTCAATTATGGGAGGAGAGAATGGATTAGCGCATTAATATTTGGTGTTTTGACACTTACTGATCTCCATCACTTGCATAGAAGTGAATGTGATATTGATAGTGGGGATGACTTAGGGCAACATTGTACATAAAAAGGGTTATGTGAAATAAGTTTATTTAAACTTGGTATATTGTTTACAGGAATATACATTGACACTGATGTTTGTACTCACAGGATGGTTTAATAATTTCATTTATGGTATATGGACCGTGAATTGAGGTGTGACATGTGCTATTTCTATTGTTTAGGATACTTTGGATGTTTGGAGTCTAAATGATAATATATTAGAACACACCAGATGATTTTTACTGGGTGAGTTTTGTAGGATACGCGTTAGGTTTAATTCTATCCAGCAATATATACTTGGTTTGTAACATAATTAATTTTGATTTTGGTAGATAATTATAGGTGTTTGGAGAGACAGACACTGTTGACATATTGCTGGATGAGTTACGAGGAGAATTTTGAAGGTAAACCCGATTGATTCATAACATAGGGGGTGATCGCTTAATTTTAGCTGGCATATTATTTCTGTTTGGATTCACTAGTGGGTCAAACAGGTGCCTTTTGGATAGAAGTGACAGGATATAAGGTATATATTATATGTTACGCCTCTGTTGTTACAGATTGATTGACTTGTTCGTGTTATGAGGACTATAATATTTAAGAGAGATTACGGAAAGATACAGAGCCCTGAAGAAGTCGAGGTACAATATATACACGACGAAACACGTGTTGGCTGGTGTGGCTGGTGTAATCAACTTGTGAAATAAATTATAAGGACTTCTTATACAGAAAGTGGACTTTTGTTTGCATTGACTTTGGAGATTATATTATTTTGAACCGACTCCTGAGGATTGGAGTTACTTGCCATATACACGTTGGAATTACTTGATTGAACTGTGGGTGTGCTCAGAGGATATTGTTTTCAGTATTGCTTCACATGAAGCCAGTTGATGTTGGATACGCATCATTCCTCTTGAAGCACCTTAGTGATTACTACTAATAATTATATTTTGTACCCTGATGTTAAGGTAGTGCGCCCATAATAGGTTGGTATCCACTTCTTAATACAACTGTTACCTATCGAGTGAGTTTCCTATAGTAGAATTAAGTCGGAGGAGTGGCGCGCTAGCTATGTCATCACTACTCCTCTCTTGAATTTATTGGCCATGCCATTCACATACCAGGACAGGATATTGACAGATGTGCCCCTCACTTTGCTGAATGCTTCTGTATGTGTCATATATCGACAGCTCCATGGGCTTCCTTTATGGAAGTCCTCCACATCTCTCTTCCTGGACCTACCATGCAGCATCAGAGCGCAGATCTACCCGTCTGTCTCCTTTGCGGTCTCAGCCATGCCCTTTTTAAAACACTTTTGGTAGATTTTTAACAGTTTTGCATCAAATCCTGTGAGCTGCTTGCTCTATTAGGACAATGAGAAACTGGCACCTTTTATCATTAAGAAGCACTGTCTGTAGTAAAGAACTGAGACTGAGAGGTCATATGTCGTTTGTCACTATTTCAAGGTCAACAATATTGACCTACAACAATTTTGCACCTGTTACAATGCCCACTTCCACCTTGTAAAGGTAAATATCTATTCTTAACTCCACCTCTACTTACTTTAACAATATATTAGTAATTGATGTGATATTTTTTGTCACTTGATATATTTCATGCAACTTAGTGTCCCCCACCCTCGACCCATGTTAGGCCCATAGGAGAATATTCTCCCAGAGACCAGTATGTTATTCTAATTACTATGTTATTGTATTACAGTGCTTCATTATGCCAGGTCTACACAAGTGTATGGGGCCATATCTCGGCCTTAGGCATTTCTGTGTTGTACATTATTTATATTTCTGTAAATAAATACATGTCATCATCATCCTTTATTTCGAATAATAAAAAAACATAAAAGGCAAAAACAGTCATACATGAATAGAATACATAAAATCAATTACATATATTTGCATATAAAAACAAACAAAAGTTGTGAAAAAGGATAAAAATAAACTACAACAATCTCAGCACATTTAATTAAAAATCTTGAGGCAACGCGAGGGAGAAGCAATCATCCTTTCTTATTCATGGATTTTCTTGGACCTCCAATGCCATATCACTGAGACAAATTTGCCAATTCAGAAAACAATCGGGCCACTGGTGTTTGTTCTGCACACTCTCAGCTCAGTGTTGTGATCCCTAAGGCCCATCAATTTGCAAAGTAGCTTAATCCAACAGGCGCGTTGCTTTGTGTAGGCTGTGCAGAAAAATAAAACATGCTCAATTGACTCTGCAGCCACACATCCCATTGGGCATGTGTTGGATCTGTCTAGCTCCTTTTTCCAGTGGCAAGTAAAAGTGACTAACGGTAATGTGCCCAATCTGATCCTAACAAAGAGTGCTCTAACAGAGGATTTAGTTACAATGTCTAGATATATATCAGACTGAAAAGCGCATTTTAATGAGGGAAAAGCATCATTCAGACTACCGGAGATTATCCTTGAAATGTTCTCCCCAACACAAAATTCCTATAGGCCAATTTGAGATGTTCTATCGCATTGTGTGTGAGAATTAGAGGATTTGACCAAGAGCCCCCTAAGCCTAGCTTATATGACCAGGTCTTCATGAGAGCACACCAATAAATCCTATCAGCAGACGAACTCTCTAGTAAACCTCGGAGCCATATTCCCTGTTGGGCTATAGCACTGCCTGGTGACTTGACTTGACTTGACTTGCATATACAGACAAAAACGAACATGCAACTCTAACTGCAGGGATCACACACTTTCGTGGCACTGGAAGGACAGGGCAACAACCCCCATCCTCGATGAATGAGGTCAACCCCAGCCAGAGGCGCAACTAGAGGCAAATTTCGGGGGGGGCTGAGAAAAAATTTCGGGGGGGGGGCTGAACCTTTAATCAGTAGGCAGAGTGGAGCTGCAGGGGCTCTTAGAAGGGGTCAAACAATTGCAAGGCCTAATTAACATTCAAATGGTCTTTTAAAGACCTGTGAAACGTTCGGGTGCGGCTCTGTGTGTGCCCGGGATCTGTCTCATCCCGGGCTGCCACACACGACGGGGGGGGGGGGGAGGCTGAAGCCCGGTGAGTGCAATGGGTGTGGCGCGCCTAACCCCAGCCCCTCTGGAGCGTCCCTGGGTCCCCAGGCCATGCATCATAAATGTCAACACACAATTCAAGCGGAAGACCCATGTCTTTTTGCACAGAAAATAGCTCTATTTTAGCTTTCCCCAATTGCTTCCACTTCAATGCGTGTGAACGTGGGAAATAAATGCCCCCGAGTTTTTATTTCAATTTCCCTCTTTACTAGCTCTAGTCTAAGGCCCAGATGCATGTAGCTAAAAACCGCTCGCAAAGGGGCAGATTCTCAGAATCTGCCCCTTTGCGACCGGTATTTTTGCATTTGGGATGTATCATCCCAAATGCAAAAAACGCAAATTGATAATTCGCTAAATTGCGATTACTTGCATTTAAGGAATCTCAAATTCAGATTCCTTAAATGCAATGCATTAAAGTTTAGAAATAGCTATTTCGCTAATAGGGCTCGCGAAGTACAACTTCATGGTAATTTGCAAAAACTTTGAAAAATGCACTAAAGTGCATTTTTCAAAGTTTCATGTTGCGCACACACATGCCCTAAGGGCATGTGTGTGCGCAACATATGTGCACAGATCAATTTCAGGGGTTCAACAGGGTGTCCTTTGGACACCCCTGCACCCTTGCAATCGCATTCTCATTTTGCGATTCGCTAATTGCGATTCGCAAATTGAAAATTCTTCCGATTCATCCCTATGGGCCTCTAGGCCCGTAGGAATGAATGGGGAGGTATTCCTTAATTGCGACTCGCAATTTGCGAATCGCAATTAAGGAATTTTAAGAAATCGCTATTTTTAAAGTGATTTCTTCTTGCATACCATTTTGCTATTCCTTATTAGCCATTCCTTATTTTTCTCTAATAAGGAATCGCAAAATGAATGCTTGATGCATCTGGGGGTAAATCTTGCAATGTACGTCGCAGGTATAGTGCTCACAGGCTGCAGGGCAGGGCACTAGCAATGGGGAGGGCTGCATGGGGCCGGATATAGGCAGCTGGGTGTGGCACACTGTATATAAAGAGCTGTAGTGTCCTCTTTGCCTCTGGCACATCTCTTCAAAAACTAGAGTAAACTTTCCCGAGCGGCACCAGATGTGGAGCATTTCCAGATTTGTGTGGCTGGCACAGAAACTAAAGAAAATGGCCGCCCCCGGCAGCAGCACGTGAAATGGAGCGCGAGAAGAGGGGCGCTGATGGAGCGGCAACCTTCGCGGGCCTGCACTGACGTCACGCTGCGGAGAGCATCCCTCCAGGGCGGCTCGCGCAGAGTGAGCTTGGATAAACACTTCAGTCATTTCTTTAGCCTGCTGCTTTTTTAACGGCCTTATGGGCTTTCGTTTTCTTAAGAGCGCAAGCCAAGTTTTCTCACAGCTTGAGGCTAGGAGTTGACAGGTCACCGCGAAGAGAAATTTACGGAGCCCAAACAAGACTTGGAAATATGATTGACAGAACTAACAAATGGGGTGAGAAAAAGCAACGAAATTAACAGAAGAGAACGTTATTTAGTTGAAGCAAATGCCAGGAATAGGCTAACATCTTGGAAAAAAATTAATATTCATTGCTGTGTTGATCAGAGGAAGCGGGGTGCACAGCTTTTGAGAAGGTGTGTGTGTGCGTGCGTGCGTGCTTGTGTGTGTCGTGTGCACGCGCATTTCTAGGCCTTTGAAAATTCCGATAAGAATCAAATGAAATAAAAAAAGGCGTTCTTTCACCCGAACGTATATACCCATTATTAATCTGGCTAAAACGTTTATGCACAAACAATATATTGGACACGTAACAGGAGTTTTTATAGCTTAAGCACAGAAGAAAACTGAGATTTTATTAAAGACATTAAGAGGGTATCAATATCATGTGCAAATCCTGTATCACTTTGACTCTCAGGAGCAATAAAGACAAAAACAAGAGCTTTGTAACTTCACTGTCTCAGAGTACACAGTGCATCAGTCGCCAAGTCATAGCCACTTCATCCAGCAATCCCACTGGAAAGGTATCCAGTTGAGGGAAAACCATGCAAAAGCAAGAGAACCAGCACGGAGAGTGAACCGAGGGTGCATTGCAAGCAAGGAAAAACTATCCACCTAACAGAAAATGAGTCAAAGGAGCCAGGGGAAGATCTTGAGAAGGGTGGAAGAGAAGAAGCCATGAGATGAGGCAAGAAGAAACAAGCATTGGTATATGCATCAGGTTTCGCCTATGTGATTAATAATAAGCTGTTCTTTTGTTGTAAGTTGTAGCTTGCTGAGTAGTTGTACAATATAAGTTACAGAAAGTCTGTTAAAGTGTTATGACTTGTTTATGTACAAAAAGCCAGTATATTGTTCTGTTACTAGTGCTATAGTGTGGGTAAGTAATAGTAACATTTTGAAAAATAAAATGAAAGAGGGAAATAATAGAATTAATTGACGTAATAGCATTATTATGTGTTTAGAGGAGTACAGACCACGTTTGGGCCAGGTGTCACTGTGCCTGCTGCACCATTTAAATCATGCCCCTAGTACCTACAAGAGAACCGCATTTGTGACTGCCTATTTAGTAGTAAAATATAGCAATATTCGGTGTTTAGAGGCCTTATGACAACCTTTTTCCTCGGTGCCACAGCACCTGATTAACCATTTAAATCATGACCATATTGCCTGTAAGGTAACTGCACTTGTGACTGCCTATTTGGTAGTAAAATATTGCAATATTTGGTATTTAGAGGGGTTCCTAGAGCTTTGGGCCCTGGTGTCACTGCACCTGCGGCACCATTGAAATCATGACTCTAGTGCCTGCTAGATAACTGCAATTGTGACTGCCTGGTAGTAGTAGGGATTAGCAATATTTTGCATTTAGTAGGGTCCCTAGAGCTCTTGGCCCCGGTGGCACAGCACCTGCTGCACAATTCAAATCAATCCCCTTTTAACTGCAAGATAATTGCAATTGTGTCTGCCTTTATATTAGTAAAATATGCCAATACTAGGTGTTTTGAGGATGTCATGACAAACTTTGGGCCTGGTGCTACTGCACCACTTGCACCATCCAAATCATGACCCTGATGTCTGCAAGGTACCTGCACGTGTGACTGCCTGCTCAGTAGTAAAATAAAGCAATATTAGGTGTTTAGTGGGGTGCCTGGAGCTTTTGGTCCTGGTGCTACTGCACCTGCTGCACCATTCAAACTATGACCTATTGCTTACTAGATAAATGCACTTGTGACTGTCTTGTTTAGCAGTAAAATGTTGCAATAATATGGGTTTAGTAGGGTCCCTAGAGCTTATGGCCCCAGTGAGACTGCATCTTTGCACCATTCAAATCCAGTGCTCTTTAACTGCAAGGTAAATGCAATTGTGACTTCCTGTTTGGTAGTCAACAGTAGCAATATTATGTGTTTAGAGTAACTCTTACAACTTTTTAGCATGATGCCAATGCACCTGCTACACCATTCAAATCATGACCTTAGCGCCTGAAAGATAACTGCACTTGTGACTGCTTGTTCAGGGGATTGTCCTGAGCTTTTTTCCCCTGTGCCACTGCACCTGCTGCACTATTGAAATCGTGACCCTAGCGCTTGCTAGATAACTGCACTTGTGACTGCCTGTTTAGTTCTAAAACATAGCAATATTAGGTCTTTAGAAGAGTTTTGACTACCGTTGGGCTCAGTGCCACTGCACCTGCTACACCATTCAAATCATGGTCCAGTTGTCTGCAAGGTAACTGCACCTGTGATAGCAATTTTAGGTGTGTATGGGGTGCCTAGAGCTTTTGGCCAAAAGCTCTAGGCACCCCATACACACCTAAAATTGCTATCACAGGTGCAGACAACTGGACCATGATTTGAATGGGCCCTGGTGTCACTGGTGTCACTGGTGTCACTGCACCTGCTGCAACATTGAAGTCATGACCCTGTTGTCTACAAGGTAACTGCATTTGTGACTGCCTGTTTAGTTTTAAATTTTAGCAATAATCGGGGTTTAGTGGGGTCCCTGGAGCTTTTGGCCCCAGTACCACTGCACCTGCAGCAACATTCAAATCATGTCCCTTTTAAATGCAAGGTAACTGCAATTGTGACTGCCTGTTTAGTTGTCAAATATAGCAATGTTACGTGTTTCGAGGAGTTCTGACAACTTTTGGGCTCGGGGCCACTGCACCTGCTGCATCCTTCAAATCACGACCCTGTTGTCTGCAAGGTAACTGCACTTGTGGCTCCCTGTTTAGTAGTAAAATACAGCAGAGATCTTGTAAATGAAATGTGTTTTAACGTGCAATGTTTATTACAACATTTAGAATTTGATCATAATGACTACATAGATTAAGTTGAAAAAAAATAAATCCGATAATGCCTACAAAGGGCAATGAAAGGTATTGAGGCATGAATAGGAAATGCCATAAACGTTCTATGGCTAGAGCATCTGATTTACACAACTAAGTAATAAAAAGCAAGCATTCCAGCATACTGTTAGAAGCTGTCTGCCTTTTCCGTGGGAAGAGATCGTATCTTGACAGTGAATGGGGCTTAACCAGTGTGAACAGCATTAGTAGAAGTGTCGTAAATGCTGCAGCCAGGAGAAATTAACAAAAAAAAAGGTTCCACATAAGCGAATGGACACAGCATGGGGAGGGGGGTCCGCAGGTTGGTTAGCCGAAGACCCAGGTCTCGATATACAATTACGTATTCCCAAGGGATGTCAGAAAACATGTGACTGATGACCTTATTGAACACAGCCGCCACCATCTAAAGGCCATTACATAGTATTCAAAATATACAAAGCAGGAGCGTCACCCCACTACTTAAAGGCAGAAAATGAAAAAACAGAATGACAATAGAATACGTTTTATTATCTTTTTATTTTTCATTTACTAAGCGGAGTTTGCTGAGTCTGCCAAGCCTGGGGCGGGGCCAGGTCGCAGCGTCACCAGCAGGGGAAGGATTAGTAGTAGGCACTGAAAGTGCGCATGTCTGTTTGGCTGGCTGTCCACTGCCGACCAAACAGACATGCGCACTTGGATATCTCCAGGCAATTTCTTGGAGATATTGGCAGGGCTCAGGGGCACAGGTTCCCAGTCGCTGCTGGAGTGTGAAACTGGCCTGGTCCACCCAATCCCATCGGATCTCTAATTCTGGGAGTAATAGCATGAGAGAAGCGCTGGGATTGCGCGGTGAGCTAGAAGCCTGTGTTCATGGGAACTGCAGTGCTGGGAGCAGAGGAGCAGCGAGGTGTGGTGTGGGAGCAGAAGGTAAGTGTAGATTGATTTATTTTTCCCCACACTGGCCCCGCGCTGCCCAAACTTGTAGAATGGGCCGCAGCTGCGACTGGTACAAAGGGTATGCAAAAAGCCGTCAAACTCAACAACAGTGCCAAGTGGTAGCTTTCTTCCACTCATCGCTTTGCTTGATTTAGTGAAAATGGAAACTCTTCTTGTCATATGGATGTTCCAAACACATAGGTCTTGCTAGCCAGGGGTAAGAATGACTTCCTTCAGTACCCTCTTTGTCTTACTATAAAATGGGGTAGAAACAGGTGTCCATGAAGGGTATACTATCTGAAGAAAAAGCAAAAAGACCTGATGGTTGGAAGTATAGAGGACAAGGTTGGAGAGACCTGAAAGTTTCCTAGTATCCGGTCCTGTTGTGCTGCCTTATTGTTTTGCATTACAATGAAGAGGTAGCTTCAATCAGCACAAGGCACAAGGTTGTGTGTGTGAGATGTCAAGCAATAAGGAAGTTTCCTTAATGTTTGTATTTGGATTCTCTGTGATGTCCGCTTCCCAACAGGAAAGGTCCAATCCAGGCGAACTAAAAAGCAACTGTTTCATATTGCAACAACACAGCAAAGATCAGAATTACTTTAGTGAGCAATAGGGAAAAGCTCCTCCCCAACATGGGCGGTCACAACTAAATAGCCCTACAACTGTTTGACTTTTCTGCTGCCCATGACACTGTCAACCATATGCTTCTGTTGGAACACTAGGTTGGTGTACCTAGACCTCTTCTGCACTGGACGCAATAATTTCTGAACAACTGCAACCAAAAAGTCAGGATTGGGTATGGCCACATACGTGTTCTTCAACAATCATCCCTGTCTTGTCTATTGTCAAACATGCACGTATCCTCTATATCAAAGCATCTTGAGAAGAAGCAAGCGGACACCCAAATGGCAGTGATAACACTCAAATCCAGGTCTGTTTGGACCAAAGTCCTAATAATGCAATCAACTTTACCTCATGTCTGGATCACGTTTTCCATTGGCTGAAGGAGAGCTTCTTGTGGATGAATGGGGCCAAGACTGCTCATCTAGTGATTGTAGACACTCCGCCCTATTCTCTCCCCTTTAACTAACCATCAGAGAACACAGAAAAGAATAGCGGTCATCAATGACAAACTCCAGGTTTACCTCCAAATGTATGGTGCCGAGGTCCAGTTCGGAGGATCGTCTGCATAAGGAAGCATGGTGATCTTTTTTATTTCGAAACAATTATTTAATGAATGTTATATAGCGCTGACTAGACCCGGAGTAATCAGAGCGCTTTACAAGAGGATCAGCGAGTTGCAAGTTACAAGGAATTAAAATAAGTTACACAGTGTTAGACAATAAAAGCACGAGTTACTAAAGAATGGCAAATAAAGACACATAACGTTACACAATAGTATTTCATTATTAGCGCATGACAAAGAGATACAGAACATCCTAAGGGGCAAAGAAGGTAAGGGGAGAAGTAAAAAAGGGTTAGGAAAGTAGATTAGGACAGGAAAGTGAAAGTGAAAGATAAACAAAGCGGTGTTGGGACCTGAAATTTCAGCAACAATAATAGGTATTGGAGACAATAGTAGGTGAGAGAAGTGTAAGAGACTTAAGGGGGGGTTAGAGGTGAAGGTCAATCAAGCAAAAAGGAGGAGCAGTCCAGCAGAAAAGAGAGACGTTTGAAGGTCGTCCAGATGGAGACCAGCGGCGAGGAGGAACGGACAAAGGTCACTAAGATGACAGATCCAGGTTGTGTGTGCCGATAAAAGAAAATCCCAAAATGGCAGGGTACACATGAATCCAAGGCAAAAAACCAAGGGAGCTGAGTCCAAAAACCAAGAAAGCTGATTAGAGGGGGAGGTAGCCAGAGTATCAAAGGAGGGAGGAGGGCTGGCGGTTGCCTAAACACAAACGGGCCATCCGCGTGCACAAGTTCTGGGCAGCAGTGACTGATCTGTTTGCCGCGGGTCAAGGGAAGACTGTTCGGGCACCAGGGCGCGCCTCCCAGGCTCGGACGGAAGATGACAAAGCTCAAAGTATCACAGTGCCCTAATTCTCACCGCCGCTACACCCCCAAATATTGGAAATAAACAAGACATTATGTGTCCCAGTCATCTTACGGGAGGCAAAGCTGGAGGGCTGGCAGTAGGGAAAGCAGCGGCAGTTGAACCCGGAGGCAGGGAGCCGGTCAGGAGGGGAGAACCTCAGCCCAGCTCCTCAACATTGATCCTAGTTGTCTTATATAGAGGTTGAGGTGGAAGGATGATCTTGAGGTAGACCAAATTTGATCAGAAGTAAGGAGAGCTGAAAGAGTCTATCTTTACAAATTGAGTTCTCCATGAAATTAAGGAAAGAACCATTTTAGCACTTTACCCTTGAAACCTATTCTGGAATAAAGGATGTTAGGTGGGACTCATGGTCAATGATGTCAAATGGTGCTTGAAGGTCCTTTAGCCCAAGGAGGCAGATGTCTCCTTCATCGAGGGTTGTAAGATTAGAGTCAAAGGGACACATGCGTCAAGGCTTTTGAGAGTCCTTAATTGCGATTATTAAGGAATCGCATTTAAGGACTTGCAAAAGCCTATGTATGTAGGAATCGCTATAAAAACTGTGATTCCTAAACATTCCTTAATTACAACTCGCAAATTGCAAGTCGCAATTAAGGAATGAATGGGAAATTGCATGCACAATTTGCGAGTACCAATAGGTAATCGCAAATTGCGCATGCAATTTCAAGGGTGCAAGGCTGTGAAAAGGACACCCTGTTGCACCCCTGAAATTGTGAAGTGCACCCATGTTGCACACACACATGCCCCAAGGACATGTGTGTGTGTGTAACCTGAACCTTTGAAAAATGCACTTTAGTGCATTTTTCAAAGTTTCCGCCAAATACCATCAGGTTGAAATAATCGGTATTTAGCGGTCCATAATAGCGAAATCGCTATTTTAAGTGCAATCTTGCATTGCATTTAAAGCATCGCAATTTGCGATTCCTCAAATGCAATCGCAAATTGCGATTTTGTATTTGGGATGATGCATCCCAAATGGAAAAATTGTGGTCGCAAAGAGGCAGAGTCTGCGAATCTGCCCCTTTGCGATCGCAATTTCAAATGAGGCAGGTGCCCCAAAAATCTGGAGATACATAACTTGTGCACGCATAGGGGCACATTTGTGAGCCCTTGTACCACCAGAGCATCACTTTTTGCGATGGCGACTACAAACATATATCTATGAGGCCACGCAAAGCCACTATGAGTGGCTTTGAATGGCCTCATAGTAGATATGGAGTAGGGCTAGGCAATGCAAATCACTGCGTGTCCTTACTCTGCACTTGGGAGGCATTCCATTGGCGTTGCTGTGCGTTTTCCCACGCAACACTCATTGTTTTTGACACCTTCCCAGATTTACGAGAGCATGTAAACCTGGGGAAGTGCCAAAATCTGACGCCACTCGAGGTGAGGTGTTAAGAGGAGAAATAACTTTATTTCTCCTCGCTTTTTCCTCTTTCTATGTGTGCTGCATTCCGCAGCACACTTAGAAAGAGGAAAACACATCTTAGGATTGTTTCTGTGGAGGACGCTGCCCCTTCCTGCACAAAAACAATCCTGCTGACAACACAGGCACCCTTCGACCATCGTGGCAAAGGTGCCTGCGTTGGCGCCTGGCTGCCCAAACCGCGCCAACGTCGGTGAAAAGGACAGGAATGCACCGTATCGCATAAATATGGTGCATTCCTGCCCTCTCACTTTGGCGAAGAGCAGCGCAGCGAACTGACATGCTGCGCTGCCCTATGCCAAATCCCCATAAATGAAGGCCATATGCACCAGTTGAGGTTGGAGTTAAGAAGAGTAGGAATTCCTTTCTCTACACTCCCATCAGTTCCCTAGGTGTCTCTGTACCTCCCCTGTGGCCTCCTTGAGCCAAGGTCGATGCATTTCCTCTGCATTTATTTATTTATGTATTTATTTATTTATGCGAATTTATATAGCGCAAACTTTACCCGAAGGTGTCAGAGCGCTTTACATAAGAACCAGTTGAGAAACATAAGGACTTAGGATTACATGTGTTACATAAAGGATACCAACAGAAAAAATTGCAAATGTACAAGATGTAAAGTCACACAAGGAGGAGATACAAATGGATATACTCTAAGAGTCACATAGGAATGGTAGATAGTACAAAGGTCTACTGCATATATTAGTGATTAGAGTTATCTCTATATACATAGGGAAGGGATATGACTGGATATACTCTAAGGGTCACATAGGAATGGTAGAGAGCACAGCGGTCTACTGCATATACTAGTGATTAGAGTTATCTCTATATACGTAGGGAAGGGATATGACTGGATATACTCTAAGAGTCACATAGGAATGGTAGAGAGTACAAAGGTCTACTGCATATACTAGTGATTAGAGTTATCTCTATATACATAAGGAAGGGATACAAATGGATATACTCTAAGAGTCACATAGGAATGGTAGAGGGTATATAGGTCAACTGCATATACTAGTGATTAGAGTTATCTCTATATACATAAGGAAGGAATACAAATGGATATACTCTAAGGGTAACATAGGAATGGTAGAGAGTATACAGGTCTACTGCATGTATTAGTGATTAGAGTTATCTCCATATACATAAGGAAGGGATACAAATGAACATTCATTCGAAGCTACAACATCCACTGGTGAAAAGGGAGGTAAAGAAAACTTTGGGCCACATGCATCAAGCTAAGGAATTGCTATTCCTTCCTACACATTCCTGATTTGCGAATAGCAAATTGCGATTCATAATTAAGGAATGCCTTCCCATTCAATCCTATGGGCCTAGAGGCACATAGGTATGAATGGGACAGCAGTTGCAGTTTGCGATTACCAAAGAGGTAATCGCAAATTACAGGGTGGGAAGGGGTAATCGGTCGAAAACCCTTACTGGCCATATTTGATTGAGCAAATAATGGCAATAGTGTTTGTCCTTGACAGGGGGAGACCCCTAATCTAGAAAGAAGTTCCAAGAGAGAGCCCGGACAAGGTTTTCTTTTTGCACTGAAAAATTTCCAATGCAAGGATTGCAGCGTAAATATTTATTTTTTATTTTTAAGTGTTTGCAACTTGTTTTCAAGGATCAGAGTCAATTTGTAAGAAAGGAGTGACAGCCAACACGTGTTTCGCCCCCTTTACACGGCCATCCCGCCTGGGGCTTCCTCAGGGCGTGGAAAGTTTCTGAACAGGACTTGGGTGGTCCTGTGGCATCAGCTAATGGTATAATCCTCAAAGTAATCTCTGGCACAGTGCCCTTGCATCAGAAGTTTCAGTCGGCGCATGCAATTTCAAGGGTGCAAGGGGGCCAAAAGGCCACCCTGATGCACCCCCAACAAAAGTAAGTATGCACATGTGGTGCACACACATGCCCTAAGGGCATGTATATGTGCCACATTGCACTTTGAAAAATGCATTTTTGTGCATTTTTCAAAGGAATCGGAGAATGCAAAATGCATCGCAATTAGGGAAACACAATTCAAGCTTCCCTAACTGCATTTGCAAAATAGGGAATCGCAAAAATTCAGTCCATTTCTACCAAGAAGCTGATTCAGGTCCTTGCGATGTTCCTTATACTCAGTGGCCAGCACTATCAGTTCATCGTGCTCAGGCAGAAGGCGAACGTGCAATTATACTGACCACAAGAACACAAAATGAGTCTTCTGAAAAGGTCACTCTCTAGTTTAGGGCCCTAGATCAGAGACCCGCGCGGCGCTCGGCTTGTGAAACTGAAAACCCGACAGATGAAAAGCTGAATGATCCTTGGCATGAAGTCAGACCACTAATCTGAGGACTGTGTAAAACCTACAGCTGCCTCCTGCAGCCAGCAGCGATATCTTATGTGTGACTCATGGGAGAGCTGCTCAGAGTTACCGAACCACATTTTCCAAAGAAAGTTTTAAATTGATCTATTCACCTGATGCGTAAACTGGCTCAGTTTCAATTTCCTATATCAGTTCTCGGGATTTAGACAGTTAGATCTATTGCATGCATGATTGTATTTGGAGGGATGTCATGCAATTTTCCATTTCTTTATTTTCTGCAGTCCATCAAGCAGAAACATATAATCTTGCAAATCCAGTAAACAGTTTTAAATCGTTTTACTGAGCATAGCTGCAAGGAAGGATTTCCCTAAATAGAAAAAAAGGGACGTGTCTTTCCCTTTTCTATTCCCAGCACTCTTGTAACTTTGATGGGCACACACCCTGACTGTCACGCATTTAAAGAAAGAATGTGGCTGCCACAGCTGGGAAAATTGATATTTTCTCTTAATCCCTTTCAGACACACTGGTCTAGCTGAGATTCCTTGCATGTTTCTCATTTCATCTTGCAAAGCCAGAACTGCCTGGAAATACAATCGCTTTACACACTCACAGGACTGGAGTACAGCATATATGTGTTTATAGTGCCCAAGAGCCTGTACTGTCTCCTTAACACCTTTGAGAACTACCTTGACATTAACTTCTTCCAATGGCGGCCAGCACAGGTAAGAGCGGTGAGGGGGTGGGGGCAGGCGGGGTCGGGGGGGTGGGGGGGGGGAGTCGACAAACAACCGGATAGGTAAAATTAAATTAAAAAAATTAATAAAACCGCGGTGAACACAAGTTTAGTTGTTTTTTTTATTTTTATTTAATTTGACCTCTTGCTTCATTTGGGGACTTCCACCCCATCCCACCCCACCTCGCAACACCACCCCATAGCTCTAACCTGTGCCGGCCGCCACTGACTTCTTAAAAAAAAAAATCTGTAAATCCAAGCTTACATATTCCTACTGATTTGGAAGGCTGATTGTTTTTGCTTACCTCAATTTCTGAAAGTTTAACATATACCTCAATATAATTTGTCATCCCACTGACTTGAATTATATAAAAATGGTTGTACTAGCAAATATCGAACCACATAATGTCGACCCACTAGAATATTGTAGACAGAATATCAAGGGGCAAAATACGGAATGGGAAGTGCATAGTGAAGTGCAGATTTACTATTCCTAACTCCATATCCACATACCTTGAAGCTATATATCACCAAGGTACATATAAGTGGAGTTAGGTACTGAAAATGTACCATTCAATATCTCATTATCGCTATTTTGTCCTTGATATTCTGTGCCATTAATATTCAACTTTCGATATTAGAGGTACACACTTATGAAACTGGGTATTACATTCAAAACTGTTCCCAACAGGGGACTAAAGAATACGTCTTGCCCAGGGCCACAAAAAGCCTTAAAATGGCCCTGGTCATCAGCCCAGTTACCCATGAAAAAGGTGCCCGATTCACATAAAACCCAACATTAAAAGTGCCATCCTAGTTGCCATTCTCAGTGGCACTGAATGATGAAAGCCTGACGGCTAGAGCGTGGCTAGTATCGAAGCTGAGGAACTGGGTTCGAGTCTCCGCAGGGGCGCTCAACATCCTGCGATTCTGGACAAATCACTTAGGGCCATATGTATCAAGGCCAAATGGGTTCGCAAAATTTCGGCGTTTGCGAACTCATTTTTGCAAAATGGTATGTATGAAAGAATTTGGGTGCAAAATAAGGAATCGCAAAATTTGCCATTCCTTATTTTGCGATTGCATTTAAGGAATCGCAGATTTTGAGATTCCTTAAATGCAATGTATAAGCAAACAAAAATTCCAAAATGCCCTTAAGAAATCGCAAATTACCACCACCTTCTAGTTGGTGGTAAGTTGCAATTTCCTTGAAAAATGCACATTTCAGCATTTTTCAAAGTGCCATGTGACGCAAATACACGCACTTAGGGCATGTATGTGCACCACATGTGCACCCATGCTTATTTCAGGGGTTCAACAGGGTGTCCTTTGGACACCCCTGCACTCTTGAAATGTATTTATTTATTTATTTGCAGGTTTGTACCGCGCTGGCTTCGACTCCCGAAGGAGTATCTCCGCGCCTTTGGCTTCTACAACATAGGTTATGGGGAAGGACTATTTTAGCAGTTATTCTAGTCTAGTGTTGGAATAAGAAGGTCTTCAGCATCTTCCTAAAAGGGAAGTGTTCTGCACATAGCTTGAGAGATATTGGGAGACTATTCCAAAGGGAGGGTCCAGCTACTGATAATGCTTTAGTTCCATGTCTGGCCTTCTTTGCTCTAGGTACACACAGAAGGCCTTGTTCGCTCGACCTAAGTGTCCGGGAAGGTATGTAAGGGACAAATTTGGTGGTCAGGTATGCAGGACCCATCCCATTAAGGCTTTTATGTATGGTGCAGCATACCTTGAACTTGGCCCTCTGTTTGACAGATAACCAATGTAATTTTGTCAGCAGAGGTTTGGAAGGCGTACGAGGAGGGGCGTTCAGAACCAAGCGAGCAGCCGTGTTCTGGACCACCTGAAGTCTTTTCGTGACTCCCTCGTTAGCAGACAGGAGCAGGCCATTGCAATAGTCCAATCGACTCAGGACTAGAGCCTGCACCAGCGTCCTCCTGGTTGCATCTGGTAATAAGGGGAAGATTTTACGCAGCATGCCAATCACATGGAAGCAGGCTCCCACCACCTGGTTGCCATGTTGTTTGAGAGTGAGTTCCTGATCTAGACGGACTCCCAGGTTCTTGACTATTTGTTTGGGCTTGGGTACTGGTCCGAGATCTTGTGGCCACCAGTCTGGAGTCCAAAGTAGTTTTGCCTCACCAAACAACATGACTTCTGTCTTCCCAACATTGCATTGCAAGTAGTTGGAAGACATCCAGTGTGCCACTGCTTTCATGCCCTGAGAGAAGGAGTTCCTAACCTCGGGGGTAAAGATCTTAAAGGGAAAGAGGAGTTGCGTATCATCCGCGTAAGATATCGGGATGAATCCATACGTTCTCATGATGTTAGCCAGGGGTGCCACATATATGTTAAAAAGCGTGGGGCTCAGGCATGAGCCCTGTGGCACCCCCTTGGAGATTTCAACTTCCTCTGACCGATACGTACCCATAGTTACTTGATGGGTGCGGTTAGTTAGGAAACTCCTCAACCATGCCAGTGTTTTGTGCTTCAGGCCGATGTTAGCTAGCCTGGCAGTTAGGATGGAATGAGATACGGTGTCAAATGCCGCAGACAGATCCAACAGCACCAGGATAACGGAGTGGCCCCTATCCTGGTACATGTGTAGATCGTCTGCGACTGACATCAGGGCGGTCTCGGTACTGTGTCTAGGCCTGAAGCCTGATTGTGATTGGTCCAACAGTCCTGCGGATTCAATGTATTTAGACACATTTCTGTTTACGTGTTTTTCAATAACTTTGCCTAGAAAAGGGAGCAGGGAAATAGGTCTGAGGTTGGCTAGCTCATCCCAGGGAGTTGCAGTGTTTTTCCTGAGCGGTTTGACCAGAGCCTTTTTCCATCCTTTCGGAACCTGTCCTGTGCTCAGCGAGAGGTTTATCAGCCTCTGGATAGCAGGTCCCAGATCCATTGCCAATGTGGGCATAACACGTGCAGGGATAATGTCCATCGGGCAACCACTCTTTATCTGGGAGATAAGTGCTAATACTTCCTCAATCGAGATGGGGGGAAATATAGAAAGGGAATGCATGACCGGAGGTTGTATTTCCGTATTTAAAATAGGGTCATTATCATTCGTACTGGTTTGATTCGAATGTATGATTTTATCATAAATTGCATCAATTTTTTGAGTGAAGAACTGAGAAGTATTGTCGCATAATTGCTGTGAGGCCGCTTCCGGGCTTTCGCAAGCTATAGGTTTAATAAAGGTCTCTAAGATCTGATATAGTGCTTTGGGGTTGTTACCAGCTACCAATAATTGGGATGCAATATGGTTTTTCCGCGCCACGCGAATGGCTTTATGGTATGCTGTCAAGGAACTTCTATACAATTGTTTGTCTCTGTCTTGGCGGGAAGCCCTCTATTTATTTTCTAGTTTTCTGGTGGCTTGTTTAAGCGATCTGAGGTGCTCTGAAAACCAGATTTCCTGTTTGTGTGCAGGTCTAGGTTTAAAGGTTTTTAGTGGAATGATCCCATCTATGGTTTTAAGTAGCATCTCTTCGTATTTGTTTAAGGCATTTTCAATGTTCTCACTGGCGCTAGGTGTCGGCGCTACAAATTTTTTATTGAAGTCTTGCTGGGTCAATTTGTGCCAAGGTCTTCTTTTACTTGATAGGGCAATCTGTCCCATATCATGCGAAATAGGAGTGGGGGTGTAAAATTCAATAATGAAATGGTCTGTCCATTCAACTTGATAGGGGGGTATACACTCAACCTGCAGGTAATTGGTTAGAACTAAGTCTAGCATGTGTCCCGCCTGATGAGTAGGCCCGGTGTTAACCAGCCTTAGACCCAGTGAGTTGAGGTCTGCCATTAATGTCTGCACTTCGGTACTGTTGTCTAACTCACTGTGGACGTTAAAATCACCTAGTAGTAGGAAGTCAGAATTGTCATGTATATGGGGTGCCAATGCTTCCATCAATACTACAGATATATTGGAGCATGGACCAGGGGGGCGATATATTAATGCTCCCTTTCTACTCTTTTTAGATGAAGTATGAATTTTAAAAATCAAGAGTTCTAAGTCGGGGGTGCACATCTCATCCAGCACAGTGACATTAATTTCCTGTTTGTGGACAATCGCTATTCCACCTCCAACTTTAGTAGGACGATCCAGCCTAACGATTTTATAGCCTATAGGAATTCCCAGTGTTATGGCTGGGACTGAGTGAGGTTTGAGCCATGTTTCCGTCAGGAAGCACAGGTCTGGTTCCTCTGAAGAAATCAGATCCCATACTTCTACGGCGTGTTTTGGTAGGGATCTGATGTTACATAACAGATTTTTATTTTTCAGAGGAGTATTAGTAACCTCTTTGTTTATAAGAGTGGAATTGTAAGCCAGTATGCCATTATCGGGTGAGCGACGTTTAGGGAGGGTATCAGAGGTGTATCTAGCCCCAGCGCCTGCCTCAAATTGAGTTTTACAATGGCGGCATGTAAATGGGCCCTCTAAACTGTCCTCCACCCTGGTCGGACACTCCATAGGTAGATGGTTTTGGATATTTAGTAATACCTGTGAAGTGTAGGTTAATCGTACGCCTGTGTGTAACGCCATAGCCTCCGGCCCCTGGCCCCGTCCTGTCGTGGACGGGCGCAGACGGGCTGGTCTTTGGCTTGTCTTCGGCGCTGGCTAAGGCGCCCCACTGCGCGCAACTGCTGCGCGCTAGGGCCGACGTGGACTAAATAGCCCTGTGAAGTGGAGAGCTGGAGCGCTAACCGCTCGCCTTCCTGGGCGTGTCTTGATCTTGCCTGCCCCGCCCTCCGCTCAACGGTATAGGCTACCGAGTCGGACCGGGGCGGGCAGGCTTGAGTATTGGGCAAAGACAGCCGGTGATGCCTGTCAGGCGCGAGTGCATCAATAATTACAGAGAGTGATAAACACACACTTATCTCTATGCGCATTCAAAATTAGTACATCAATTTTAAAAACGATCAATCCGAGTTAGTGCTAGGGTTTTAAAATTCTAAAATTATCCTCAATTTGCGATTAGCAAATTGCGAATCGCAAATTGAGAAAAAATTCCCATTCCTTCCTATGGGCCTCCTGGCCCATAAAAATGAATGGGAAACTATTCCTTAATTGCGAATCCGCAACTTGCGAATTCGCAATTAAGGAATATCAAGAAATCGCAAAAAAAATGCGTTTTTCTTGATACATACCATTTTGCGATTCTGAAATAGCGATTTCTTAAAAATCGCTATTACAGAATCGCAAATTGGTTCCTTGATACATATGGCCCTTAATCTCCCTGTGCCTAAAAATAGATGTGGCCTTGTGTAATTTAACTGGTGCGCATGTAAAATACTCTGATTCCTTCAGGTCGAATATGAAACTAAAAGAAAAGCATAGAGTCTATAATTTACAGGCCTGATTTAAAAAAGAATTTGCACACCTAAAAGACACTTATGTAAGCAAATAGCATAATCTATGGGTGCATATTCAAGTTTATCACAAAACACACATTTGAATTTGTAAATGCATTTACTCCTGCATAAAATATCAGTAAATCTTTCACAGGGGATGGGTGTGGGTATATCAGGATGGGCAAAAGAAGGTAAACACTTGCAAGTTTGGGAATAATGACAAACCGTTTGCAAATCATTTTCTACCATGGAATAGTCACAGATTTAGCCCACTAATGTAAAAAATAAACCCTTGGAAGGTCACGAAAGAGGAACTGAGCACACTAAAAACTAGTGAAGTAGGACGAGAAAGGAGTTATTCGACAGAGAGAAATATTTTGCTCACGGAAAAGGAAAAAGCTTCAGGAATTGCACAGATGTGTTACATTCACGCATTCGGATACATGTGCTACTTTTCTGAATGAGCACATTTTTACTATGTGAGTATTCTTAGAATTTATGTGAATTCCAAGTAAGTTGGACATTTTCTCTATGAGTCGGGAAGGCAAAGGCATGAAGGTACGGAACCACGCAGCACTGCAAGGCCATGTTATTGGCGAAAAAGTGGTGCAATCATTTCTGGGCCACTGGAATTATGTGGCGGTGGAGGACGATATTATCTGGCAGGGTTTACTACGTTATGTAGCAAGAAAAGGCAATTTATGTAGCATAATGCAGCACATTTTGTGATGATATTATCTCATTATTTTGTGCATTTTACACATTTGTACTTTCTGGGCAAAGATTTCTCTTCTTTTGTACCAGTTTGACACCCAAATACAGCAATAAGCAACAGAAAGACGACCAGCCAACCTTTTTTAAGGACCTTCTAGTGCACAGCAACATATGTTACTGTGTTTTATTAACTTTTGATCAATTTGAGCTGGAAACTATTTTTGGGTTCAAATCTGCAGATTATGCAGCAGATGGTGGATTATGTGCAAATTCAGCTAATCCATAATTATGCAGAAAGCACCACAGTGGGGCAAAATCACATATTCCCAATGGAGTTGACTAATCTACTCAGATAATATGAGATTTCTGAGTTATTTTTTCAGAATCAGGCCTTATGTTAATGCTCTCCTCGCCTATGTATGTTTACATTGCAGCACAGTGCTCCCTACTATAGCTCACCATACACAGGTCAATACCTTGTCACAAAATAAACACCCTAGCATCCCATGAGAACCTTGATGTGACTCAATGTATGATGTGTAGTTATAATAATAACTTACATCACAATAGTTTCTAGTCAGGAATTCCAGCTATCAGGAAAGGCTGGATCACAGGCTCTCTTCTGAAAAATGATTGTGATGCCAGACTTAGTTCTTAAAGCCCTTGATTGGTGTGGCAGCCACAAAGATGTTGCATCCAACCATGTAGGTAGTTTAGGCCCAATCACCAAGGAGGGAGATTGCCAATTAGTTATATAGAGGGTTTATAAAGCACTACAGGCTGCCTTTTGGCTACTTTGGCGCTCTGACAGATAATACTAAAATGTAGCTTGTTGAAGGAGATTGAGCCGATTCGGAGAGAGCTAATAAACATCTGTGACATTCTTCAGCCTGGACCTCAGTCTATAGGAAGTTCATATGAAAGTTAGTGCAAACAGCTCAGTTTTCAGACGTCTCCAGAAACACATGAGATGGGGTTCAGATCTCAAGATGGGGTAAGCGCATCCCAAAGTCTATGACCTGTGGATCTGCTTACATGGTTCTTGCTCTTGAGAGGTCATTGGTTGACCAGATGGGCAAACTCTAAACAAACTGTTCTGGTTGGGCATAGTGAGGTGCCAGTATTTGCAGGTTTCCTGGTGTTACCAGGGTATGCTTTACAGACTTGCTGAGAACCTCAAGTAGGTCTAATTTAGGCGGCACCTATTATACAAATATACAAGTGACTGGTTGCTTATTACCTCTTGGAGAGGGGGATGTTAGTGTGTAATTTTATCATTTTTTGCAAATGTTGGGCTATTGCTGGGCTGGTTTGCATACGAGGGGCAAATGCTATAATGGCTCCCAAGTGGAAACTGATGGACTATTGTTTCAAGGGCTTAAACGTAATACCACCCATTAGAAAGGAGTGTTGGCCCTAGCCTTCCCATCACACCTCAGTAATGTTTTCACTGAATACACCCTCAAATAGGTTTCGCCCTGATGGCATATCTAGAACTGATAATCACGTTTGCTACAATGACTTCCAGACAAGTGCTACCATCTGGTGTTAGGGCATATGTAGTTATTTAAGGTATGTGATGTAGACTTTACCTAGTTACAAGGTGCAGAAGAACACTTTTTTAATGTAGCAAAAGTATCTCAAGTATGAAGTGATGTGCCTAATTACTTTTTTATAATTAATCTTTTCAGCAACAGGTTAAACAGGTTTATGATGCCTTTTTGCTCGAGATAATCTTTTGGTCCAGTCTTCTCTTCAGTCCAGCCTCAGATCCCCCTCACAATTCACACTAAAAAGTGTGATAATGCTGACCCTTTCATCTTTTTCTATCATATCACTGGATCAGATCATTAAAACAATCTCAATAGTCAATTCAGGATCCCCCAAAGACCCATGTCCGCCGAGAATTCTTCACTTAGCCCCAGAAATAGTTGCAACATCTCTCTTGCTTATTTTGAATCTTATGATTACTTTGAGGCGTTTCCCCATCAAATGGAAAAAAGCATCTATATTACCACTTTTAAAGAAATCTAACTTAGATGCTAATAATCCCCTGAACTATAGGCCAATCTCACGATTGCCTTTCTCTGCTAAAATAATTTAAAGGATTATCAACCAAGAAATTTCCACCTTTATCACTGAAAATGATATCCTTGATCCCTCACAATATGCATTTCGGGCCCATCCTAGCACCGAATTAGCCCTGATTACGGCCACGGAAGAGCTTAGACAAACTCTAGACGATGGGGGGAGTGCAGCCCTGACCCTACTAGATCTGTCAGCGGCTTTTGATATGCTCAACCATGCTGTGCTGTTTGACCATTCATCCTCATTGGGGATCTGAGACAAAGCGCTCTCCCTGCGTAGCTCTTTTTGTCAGCTCAGTCTCGAGTGGTGGCACTTGGAGAGTTTGTCTCCCCCCCTTCTCTCTTCACTGTGGAGTTCCCCAGGGCTTATTGTTGAGCCCCACCCTATTTAATCTGTATGTGCTTCCTCTGGCCAAACTAATTCAAAGTTATGGTTTCACCCTTGTGTCATATGCGGATGACACGCAGATAATGGTGTCAATCAACAGTGCTCCTGCTGAAACCATTGCCCGATTTCAAGAATGGATGGGCCATATAGGAATCTGGATGCAAGACAACTGTCTTAAATTACGTTCATCAAAGACTGAAGTCCTTCTCTTTGGGAATTCATCTTCGGTATGGACAGACAGTTGGTGGCCTGATCTAAAGGGCAGTGCCGGACTGGCTACCGGACAGTTTGGAATGCTGCTGAGCTGGGGGGTGATTTCGTTCATGGGGACCTGCGTGTGCTAAACGAAATTCGTTTTGCATTAATTATTTCGAAGCGCACGCAGGTCCCCATGAACGAAATCAGCCCCCACCATAGTGAAATCAGCCCCCAGCTCGGCAGCTTTCTAAACTGCCCGGTAGCCAGTCCGGCCTGGTAAAGGGCCCTTTGCAGGTCCCCTTAAACAACGTGAAAAATCTTGGTGTTCTCTTTGATAGTAATCTATCATTTGAAATCCAGATTAATCACATCACATCCACATGCTTTTTTATTCTTAAAGTACTGAAGAAGGTGCTTCCTTTCATCCCTTTTCAGTTGAGGAACACAGTGGTCACTGCACTTATTGCATCTAGGCCTGACTACTGCAATGCACTCTTCACCAGTGCAAGTAAGTGCAGCATTCGTAAACTCCACAGCACAGAATTCAGCAGCAAAAGTCCTGTTAGGGCTCTCACGCAATGATTTGGTCTCTAAGGCTCTCTTACAATTGCACTGGCTGCCAATCACCAAGCGTATTCAGTTTAAGACCCTGTGCGTAGCTTTTAAAGCTCTACATGGTCTTAGTCCGTCACAATTGTCTCAATACTTCAAACCTTATATCCCGGTCAGATCACTTGAGGTCCTCGGATTCTGGAAACCTGATCTTTCCCAGAGCGCGGAAAGTAAAATGGGGAGGCAAAAACTTCACCCACACCACTGCTAAATCTGGAATTCCTTACCCACCACACTGAAAAGAGAAACCAATCTTCTTTAATTCAAGGAAGGACTGAAAACATGGCTTTTTAATTGGTAATTCCTACATAACATTTTTAAATCTACTAATCTGAAGCAGTGCCTAGCAATCCATGCTAGGCACTGTAACAATGTAACATGTAACATTTGCCATAAACAACCGGAATTTCTGTTATTACTGTTTTTCAGTTTAGCGAGCACAGAAGGATGGAAGTCTGATCTTGTCTTCAGAGTCGTGACCCTCTGATTACTGCAGATGTTTATGGCGAGCGTTTAACTAGGTTGTTTGTGGTGAGACCTGTTTGGATCCTCTAAGTCCAGCGATCCTCCTGTTGGTAGAAGAATATCCCAAAGCAGTGCTAAAGAAGGTCTACTCATGTAGATCTTCTCGGTCATTTGGGCAGATTTTTGGATTTTCGGGGATTCACCAAGAATAATCAGAGGAGTACTCACTCTTACATGCATGAGGACCTCATATCGATTTTGAACTATGTAGACAATCCCTGAGAGCACATCATGCAGAAATATCCATGTCCACGTCTGACGGTTGTGTCCCTATGAAATATGAGAGCATTGCCTTCTCTTTCCCACACTGAAAAGGTGCATTCTCCAACTTTTCCCAGGAGTAACTATATGCATTAGCAAGGTGGTTGCATGCTACATTTTGCAGCCACAACTAACTGAAACACCCTTTTACCCAACCCATACCCTAAAGTCACAACTGTACAAAATCCAGATTCTTCCAATACCTTTGCAACTAGAACACCTCACCTCCTTTAGACAGCTGAGGCCCTTTCTTAGAATAATCACTGGAGCCTGTGAAATGCCTTTTTTCAAATGTACAAATCCCACCTTACAGGTCAGAAACGTTTTTCCAACTCGTTAAATGGGTTTTACCACCCATACCCAATGGAAATTTGGAAGGGGCATAAAAGCAGTGTTTCTTCCAGATTTGATTCAGTATACAATGTATCACTGGTTTACAGCCACAATTTCCGGTCACAAATCATTGAACAGTTGCCAGGAGGTGGTAACTGATTCAAAGGAACCCCTTCCCTTTTGGGAATATGGGGTTAGATGCATCAAAGAACACGCATTGGCATAGCCAAGAGGTCTCGCCTTTGGGAACTTATAAGTATTTAGCCAGAGATATTGACTTTACCTATGTCTTTAAGTTGTGCTGTACAGAAGTTTGTAGCATGCTGAAAAGTTATAATAAAGAAGTGTCAGAAGCATTTTTGTTACCTTAGATATGACCAAAGAAGCATTATGTACTACTAAACGACCTTATTAAAAGAGTATTAAAAATAATGCCTTGAGTTTTTTTTTGTCCTTTCAATGCTGGCAACTTGGATCTGCCTGTCCCAATGGTTGCTTGTTGTGTTTTTTTTGCTATGGGGGGCATAAATAACAGGAGGGTGAAGGTCAGTCAGTCAGTCAGTCAGTGAGAGTGAGTGAGAGAGTCAGTCAGTCAGTCAGAGTGAGTTAGTCAGTCAGTGAGAGAGTGAGAGTCAGTGAGAGAGTGAGAGAGTCAGTCAGTGAGAGTGGGAGTCAGCCAGTGAGAGTGAATGAGAGTGAGAGAGTGAGTCAGTCAGGGAGTGAAAGAGAGTGAGTCAGTGAGATAGTCAGTCAGTGAGAGTGAGTCAGTCTTTAAGCGAGAGTCAGTCTTTAAGTGAGAGTCAGTCTTTAGGCGAGAGTCAGTCTTTTAGCGAGAGTCAGTCTTTTAGCGAGAGTCAGTCTTTTCGCGAGAGTCAGTCAGTGAGAGAGAGTGTCAGTCAGTGAAAAGAGTCAGTCAGTGAAAAGAGTCAGTCAGTGAGAAAGAGTAAGTCAGTGAGAGAGAGTCAGTCAATGAGAGAGAGTCAGTGAGAGAGTTCGCGAAAGAGAGTTCGTGAAAGAGAGTCCGTGAGAGTGAGTCCATGAGAGAGAGTCAGTCAGTGAGAGAGAGTGAGTCAGTCAGTGAGAGTGAGTCACTCAGTGAGAGAGAGTGGGAGAGTGAGTCTGTGAGTGAGTATCTGTGAGAGAGTGTCTGTGAGAGAGTGTCTGTGACGGAGTGTCTGTGAGCGAGTGTATGTGAGCGAGTGTGAGCGAGTGTCTGTGAGAGAGTGTCTGTGAGAGTCTGTGAGAGTCTGTGAGAGTCTGAGAGAGTGTCTGTGAGAGCCTGTGAGAGAGTGTCTGTGAGAGAGTGTTTGTGAGAGTCTGTGAGAGTGTCTGTGAGAGTCTGTGAGAGAGTGTCTGTAAGAGAGTGTCTGTGAGAGTCTGTGAGAGAGTGTCTGTGAGAGTCTGTGAGAGTGTGTCTGTGAGAGAGTGTCTATGAGAGAGTGTCTGTGAGCGAGTGTCTGTGAGCTAGTGTGAGCGGGTGTCTGTGAGAATCTGTGAGCGAGTGTCTGTGAGAGTCTGTGAGTGAGTGTCTGTGAGAGAGTGTCTGTGAGAGAGTGTCTGTGAGAGAGTGTCTGTGAGAGTCTGTCAAAGAGTGTCTGTGAGAGTCAATGAGAGAGTGTCTGTGAGAGTCTGTGAGAGAGTGTCTGTGAGAGTGTCTGTGAGAATGTGTCCGTGAGAGAGTCTGTGAGAGAGTGTCTGTGAGAGAGTTTTTGAGAGAGTGTCTGTGAGAGAATGTGAGAGATTGTCTGTGAGAGTCTGTGAGAGTGTCTGTGAGAGCCTGTCTGAGCGTGTGTCTGTGAGAGTGGCTGTGAGAGTGTCTGTGAGAGAATGTCTGTGAGAGAGTGTCTGTGACAGAGTGTCTGTGAGAGAGTATCTGTGAGAGTCTGTGAGAGAGTGTCTTTGAGAGAGTGTCTGTGAGAGAATGTCTGTGAGAGAGTGTCTGTGAGAGAGTGTCTGTGAGAGTTTGTGAGAGTGAGAGGCTCTTTAGTGGCGAGTAGGGTCAGGATTTAATTAAGAGTAATAGATGGAAAGCCTGAGTGCAGTATGACAATGCCCAGAAGCAGGTAGCACTCAAGATTGCTATTGAGAACTCAATTAGCAAAAACCACCAAGTAATCACTCAAAAACAATCACTGAAGTTGCATAAATAATTAAAGATTGTATGTCTTTCGGTAATATGTGCTAAGTGACATCATAAACCATGAAAGACCCATCAATTCATGACATCACAACAGAAAAACATATATTTTAATTGAGGAGATAGGACGGTGATGTGCACCTGCGGGAGCTTCATTGGGACTCATACACGGCTAAGCTCGGTCAGCCGGGAAGTGCTGGAAGGGAGGCAGATGGCAGCTGCGCGTGAACGCAAGCGCTGGGCCACCAAAAGCCTGCTGTGGCAGCACTTTGATACCCCCCCATACTAAATGTCTCGGAGGAGCGCATTTGCTGGCTCAGCGAGACCTAAAAAAACGGTTGCAAACAGGCAGATTCTCAGAATCTGCCCCTTTGAAACCGGTAGTTTTGCATTTGAGATGCATCATCCCAAATGCAAAAATCGCCATTTAAGTCATTGCAAAATTGTGATTGCTTTAATTGTGATTGCATTTAAGGAATCGCAATTTGAGATTCCTTAAATGCAATGCAATAAAGTAAAAAAAATATGATTTCGCAATTAACAATCGCAATTTACCTACAAATGAAAGGTGATGGTAAATTGCGATTTCTTTGAAAAAAGCCCCAAAGTGCATTTTGTAAAGTCCTATGTTACACACACGCATGGCCTTTGGGCATGCATGTGTGCAACATGGGTGCACATCACAATTTAAGGGGTGCAACAGGGTATCCTTTTGGTACCCTTACACCATTGAAAGTGCATGCAAATTTGGGAGTACCTAATGGGTACTCGCAAATTGCGCATGCAATTCCCATTCATTCCTATGGGCCTGGTGGCCCATAGGAATGAATGGGAAGCCATTTCTTAATTGTGACTTGCAATTTGCGAGTCGCAATAAGGAATGTGTAGGAATCGCTATTTTTTTAGCGATTCCTACATGCACAGGCTTTTGCAATTAAGGAAATGCAAAAGCCAACATTGATGCACGTGGGGGTTGGTCCGCAGGGGAAAAGGTTCCCTGGACCACTGTCTACTCCACTTTATGTTATCCCAAACTTTTTTTTTTTATTTTTTTTTTTTATTGAACATAGCAATAGGTAGCCGATGGTACAAAACATATTTCACTTAAAATTTCAATATTAATACATTTCAATACATTTCTAAAAAACCTTTGAATATCAAACAAGAGATAAAAAGAAGATAAAAGGGAGCGAGATTCATCGAGATAATAAAAAACAGCCAATATCATCATTAGGACTTTCAAGAAGTTATGTGCAAAATCCACAATTTATAAAGTGCAACTGCAAAGTGCAAAAACTACAATGAAGTGCTACTGCAAAGTGCAAAAAGTACAATAAAGTGCTGTCTTAAAAGTGCTAGTGCAGCTCGTGCAAATCAGCAAAAAGATGCTAATAAAGGGCAAATGTCCTAAAAAACCTTGTTACATTCATAGATGAAACAGCTGTTATTGATGAAAAAACGTATTATCTAATCTCAATTTTTTTTTCGAATCATCCTCCCTTCAATTGTTCTAGATTCCCAAAATATTTCCAATTCTTTTCAAATCTCCCGATGGCTCCCACTCTGCCAGCATAGGCTTTTTCAAAAAGACAGGTTCTCCTCATTTTGTTAAACGATTTTAATTGTGATGGGATCTCACTGGATTTCCAGTTTTGAAGTATTAAAGATCGAGCAACAGCACAAGATATAAATATAAATACTTCTTCAGCTTTATTGAATCTGCTCTTATCATTGCATATACCGAAAAGGACCGCTTCTACCACTGGCAGAAATGTTTTCCCAATGGCCTGTTCGATATCCGCAAATATCCCCTTCCAAAAAGATTCAAGCTGCGGACAAGCGAAAAAAATATGGTGCCATCCTCCCTGACCACTAGCCATACATCTAAAACACTTGTTCTCGACTTCAGGGTACATCCTCTCCAAAGCCTCTGGTGTATAATACGCTAACCAGCGCGATAGAAAGGACATCCTCTTATAATTGGCTGCGCGTAGAGATTTATTTCCCAGCTGGCACAAAACCTCCCAATCCTTAGAAGAGAAAGTACATTGAGTCGAGAGGCTTATTTTATCCAAATGTCTGTCTACTGAAGGGGTTTGATCCGAACGATGAAGCATCTTGTACCAATATCCTATACCTTTATTTTTTCCTCCATAAAGAGCTGTTAACAAGACATTTGGTGAATTAAGCAGACCACTTATCTCTTTTTTGATGAAATAAACAATCTGTAAATATTCAAAAAAAGTCGGTCGCCTGGGATTATTTGTTCTAGCTAGCACCTCCTGCCAGCTCATTACCCTGTTTTGGACTACCAAATGTCTCAACTCGTGGAACCCGCAAAATTCCCAATTTTTTATGTGGTTCAAACTTATTTGGAGACCCATTTGAATACATTCAATTAAGCTTAAATAATGTGAGCCATCGGAACCATGCTTTTTAAAAAGGAGCAACAATCTTGACGCATATTCTCTTACCGTCTTGTATTTTGACCTCATTGGAAACTTTGCAGTTTTTAAAAAAATTGGAATTTGATAACCTGCCTCTTGAAGCATCTTTTCAAGAAAAAAGTTATCTCTTGTCTGATTAGCCCTCAGTAATCCTGCCATTATATCAAAAAATGCAGCTTCATATTTGCTCTTCAAATGGGGCAGAGCCAAACCTCCTTGATCTACTGGGAGTTGTACCACGGGCAGTTTGACTCTCGAAGCTTTATTGCCCCAGATAAATCCTCTCAGCATTGTTTCCAGCTCTTTAAAAAAACCTAGATTAATTTTAATGGGAACATTGCTGAATAGAAATATTAGCAGGGGCAATACTGACATTTTAATCAATGATACCCTGCCTATTACTGATAGAGGAAGCAAAAGCCATTGATCTAAAAGGTTCCCAATTTTGTTCTTCATTCTACTATAATTCAGGGCAAAAAGTTTATCATATTCACAAGTCACGAAGATACCCAAGTATCTGATTGGGTCGCTTCTTGCAGCTTGAGCTTGTAAATAAATAGGAAGAAAATGTAAATCGGTGTTCAAAGCAAGGACCTCAGTTTTTTTAACATTTATTTTATAGCCCCCTATCTTTTAATAGTCCTTGAGCGCTCTCGTTAGGTTCTCAATATTTTCCTTTTTAGGTGTTAAATAAAGGATAATATCATCGGCAAACAACTTTAGCTTTGACATACCGATGATGGGGGGCTGAATAACCACATTATCCCTGATCTTTACCACTAGAGGCTCAATAAAGAAAGTGAAGAGCAAAGGGGACAACGGGCAGCCCTGCCTAGTTCCCCGATTTACCTTAATCTTCCCGGCCTGTTTTGCATTAATTATTACTTGAGCCAATGCTCCCTCATATATATTATGTAACATCTCGATAATTGGGACCGGGAATCCAAATTGGCCAAGAGAATAAAACAGTGCTGCCCAGTTGACTAAGTCGAACGCCTTTTCTGCGTCGACCATTAAGATGCAAGCTGTGCCAAGGCAGTGGCGGCTGGTGTGGGAATGGTGGTGGAGAGCGGGGGAAGGTGGGGAGGATTAGGAAAAAAGAAAACTAAACTTACCTAGTGGTCGCCGTCGCCACTTCTCCTCCGGTAGAAACCAGGAAGCACACCGACTCCCAGAATCCCCGGACCGTTCTCAACGCTGGGTTACAGCAGCATTGTGAGTGGTCTGAGAGCCGTGGTTCGGTGCTCAGAGAGGGACTGGGAGGCTGGGCATGTTCTACACCCAGGCTGTACAATGCAGCCTGTGGAGAACATGCAAAGTGCGCATGATGGTTTGGCCAGCCTGAGACGGCCGGCTAAACCGTCATACGTTAAAGCAGTGGGGAGACGCTCCTCCACCTTAGCGGAGGAGCCGCCCCCGTCACTGGGGCTGTGCACAGTGAGGGGCACCCCTCCTGCCTCTTCGATAGGAATGGGTTGGGAGCAAGATGTGATCTTCATTGGCCACTGCAGCACGTGCTGCAACAGAGGCCTGCAGTGCACAGAAGGCGTCCTTTGCAGAGTTTACAACGCCCAGCATTGCAAAGGGACAGGGTCACAACGCCGCAAACAGTGGGACATTGAAAAGGGACCATGAGGGAGGCAATGATACCATTTTTAAACACACAATTTGCTGTCTGAAATGGACGGCTTACACTTTGGGAATGCACAAGCCTGCCTCTGCGACTGACCGTACCTACTAAGTGCTTTAAACCCCTATAAGCGCTCACAAAGCCCTGTGCCGCTGCCCCAAACCCTTGCAGCTCACAGGGGATCACAATGTATACTTTGGGATTTGCAAACTCAAAGGAACATTTGTGCATTGCAAATTGAGACTCCGCATTTGCAAAGTCAGCTGCGCAAAGTACTTTTGTGAATCTGGCCCACAGACAAAATTTGATCCAGGCCTAGATGGTGAATTCCCAGTTGTTAGGGCCCCGTGCCAGAATAACGGGGGGACCATGGGTCGGTAACTTCATTAGCGAGGATGCACGGAGAGCAATTTACGAGAAGTCCAGATGTGCGCGTGGAGAGTAAATATTAAATATCCGATAGGGAAATGTGGAGAGCAGTTCCCAAGAATACGACATCACAGGCCAAGCTGTTTTGGCAAAAGCGTCAGTTTTTGTTCACTGGGAGCATCACTTCCTCTGTGCTCCATATGCTTCCACTTCTGAAGCTATCCAGTAATGCATTCACTCCTGATTATAGGGCAGCGCGTGCTTGGACGGTCTCCCTGGAGGCTTGCAAGTCCTGCTTGCCAGATGACAGATTAGCAGAAACAACTGTAAGTTCCTCGGAAGGCAGAGGAGGCACTAACGGGAATAAACAAGCAGGAATCCAACATTAGTTGGAAAATAAAAATGTCAGCAATCCTTGTAACCCTGGAAGTTACATTGTAGGAAAGAATGTGTTTAGGTCAGATGTCATCACTTATGAAAAGACCTGGAAGTTGTGACTTGCTGGTATTGCACCATACCTGCTTTTCACACTGTTTCTGTTCCCAAATGTGTTTGTTTGTCTCGTGAGGAGAAGCACTGTGCCTTTTCTTCCTCCACCCTCGTTTGTGTGTGGAAAATTGCTTACATGTAGGTTGCCGTACTCTGATACCCCATCTAGGCTCTTGCGCTAATATCAGATCCCAGATTCTCCAGCTTTCCATGGTATGTGCATGCTTCCAATATGGCCCCCAGTGCATCTTCAGCCAGCTCCATGTTGGATTGGGCTCGGTTCTAAGATTTGTGTTGCCTTTTTGTTGAGGCTGGGAGTGGCAGGCTTCTATGCTGAGTTGGGCTTGGATGTGCTTGGCTGTAACACTCCTTTCTGGTTGTGTGTCTTTCGGTGTGCCGTTGAGATGTGGACCTGGCAGGACCTTCCATTCCTGCACAAGACGGGGAGGTCCAAGGTGGGCGGGGCCTTTGTGCAAGCAGGACCTAAGGGCTTGTCTGAAAAAAACTATTGATGTAAACAGATCCAGGCAATACGCAGTGCTCATTTTGGACTGGTATTTTTGGGTGCTTAGCACCAGTACTTAATTGTCAACACTAGCACTTAACACAGCTACCACATGGTGGTGTTGTCTGTGTAATTTAGAGATGAGCAGAACAACAGTTATTTATTAACTCAATATACATTAAAACAACTAATACCAGCCACCCAAGCCATTCTTATGGCTTTGGGGACCTCGACCAGCTTGAACTGTCACACTTGTGGCAGTGTGATGGTTAGCAGTTGTGTTTGTTCTGTCATTGGCAGCGCTGGTCATGTCAATGAGGGGTGCTAGTTGCAGTGGTCTCCCGACAAGGCCCCTGGCACTTAAATATTTGCAAATTAAGAACTGGCAGGCTCAAGTAGCAGAAACATGTTCACTTGCTGGCCTTGTCTGCTCTTTCAGGTTTCACATCCTCTTCACTGTCTTTATCTTTTGGTCATCGTTTGAGCATGATTGAGAGGACATGGAGTTGGGACATTTACATCCTTATCCCACGTGAAGCACCAAGACCTACCTGCACCCCTGTCCCATCTGCAAGTCAATTTGGGGCTCGCTGGGAGTGAGCCGCTCCTAGTACCAGCTGAGTCCTTTCTAGTACCAGCAGGGTTGGTCTGCCATTTTAAAAAGCCTATGTCATCTTACCACCTATGCATCAATGGATGTTGGGATGAGGGGTGATGCCCCGAAACGAGTCTTAGGATGCTTGTTTCCAGTCCATGGAGGATCTGGCTTGGCAGTTCGGGTTGGACTGTTCCCAAGAGGCACAGGGTCAAGAATGATTTGCATATGGCTGGATCTAAACTGGGGTGGCATGGGGAGCAAAAGTATGATGGATTTAACCCAGATTGCTTGACTGGGGGTGAATGTTTGATTTGTTCTGCTTTTTATCCATCATCTGTGTGTCTTTATCTTTCTTGCCCTAAGTGCGCCGGGTATGCTCAGAGGTGGGTCCCGGGCTCACTGTGCCACCGAATTCAAGCTAGCCTGGCTGATGAGGGGTGATTTGAATTTGAATTTAAATGTTTAGTTATTTATAAAGCACACATTCACTGAGCAGTTTCTTGGCGCTATAGGATTTCAAAACTGAGGGAAGCATCAGGGGCTATGGGCTGAAAGCTTGCTGGAAGAGAAAGGTCTTAAGAGCCTTGCGAAACTCCAAATAGGAGGGGGAGGATCTGAGGGCGAGGGGAAGGGAGTTCCAGAAGGTAGGCGCGAGTACCGAAAATTTCTGGCCACCGGAACGTCCTTTCTTAAACCGGGGGATGACTAGCAAGGACTTGGCAGAGGAACGTAGGTCTCTAGCAGGACAGTAGTTGATGATGGCGGAATTGATGAACGCAGGGGCAGTGCCCGCCCGGGCT
Organism: Lissotriton helveticus; assembly: GCF_964261635.1. NCBI lineage: Eukaryota > Metazoa > Chordata > Amphibia > Caudata > Salamandridae > Lissotriton > Lissotriton helveticus. Next base: position 129,788,188 of record NC_136065.1, read on the forward strand.
TGAAAGGTGAGGCAGCCAAGTTTGAATAAGGCTCTTTGTTTGATAGGTAGCCAATGAAGGGCAGTGAGAAGGGGAGAGGAGTGATGGTATTTCGGTAGGCCATGCACCAGGCGAGCTGCTTGGTTCTGCACCGTCTGAAGACGTGATGCTCTTAATTCGGTCTCAGGATGCTTGTTTCTGGTCCACGAAGAACCTGGCTTGGCAGTTCAGGCTAGACTGGTCCCATGAGGCACAGGGTCAAGACTGATTTGCATATGGCTGGGTATAAACTGAGGTGGCAAAAGAACAATGGATTTCACCCAGAGCTCTTGACTGGGGGTGAATGTTTGATTTACTCTGCATTCCGTCTATCATCTGTGTGCCTTTTGATTTCCCTCAAAGAGCTTAGCTAGCTGAAAGCCATCCCTCCCAAGTGAGTAGTGATAAAACTTTACCAAGTTTCCTCATCTGTAAGTACAAGGTGAGGTATTTGAAAGGATTTGCATTCTAGCATCAATATTTAGACTTATGCCTTCATGACCGGTGGCCCGGTATTGGATGCGATCATTATTGTGCCTGATAAAATCTCTCATCGATGTGTTTTGATGTGTTCGGATTTTATCAGGGGCAGTTATTATTGGCTGTTTCATAGAAATGGAGAATAACATGAGGATTTAGGAGCATACTGCATGAAAATCTGCATGTCCCGGCATTTACAAAGCATTTCCCCCATTTAAATTCTGGCAGCTTTTACCTGCTAAAATTTAGCTGGTGCGAACTTTATCGCTCCAGTAATTACCAGGTACAATGAAATTCACAATGCTCGTAACTGTGATCCCTTGGTAAACACCTGATTGCATATTGAGGGCAATTCACAGGCCAGTCTTAATGAGGGCCCTGGACATTTAACTGTATTAGAGGGTCTAGGGACAGGGGTCGTTACCGAGGCCAGAGTGCATGTTGCCTTAAAGCCACACTTCCACCACCTACTAGCAGTGCCATTTTTACAAAACTTAGCTTCAACTAGTGCTTTCACATCGACTCCATGATACTCAGCTTGCACTTTCAGAGCTCAGTGTCCTTGGCACCACTGAGAGAGCACCAGAGTGTCATCAGCATAGGTGTCACATTAAACGCTGTGGAACTCGAAGAAAGCTGAGAGTGATGGTCCACAATTGTTGAATTGGATTGTCAAGAGTGCTGGGACCCCCATCAACCTCCCTGCAACGGCAGAGGTGGGTGAGATAACAGGCCTTAGGGCCACCTACCATCTACCCTATGCCAGGAAGAATGACGACCAAGTGTGTCTGCATCAACACATATCTGCAAACTTTAGTCTGTTCATCAAGAGCCAGTGGACACTATATTTGTCCACTGCAAGACAAGCATCTACACAACGGCTACAAGCATGGCCTCTGTGCCACTACCGGCAGGACCAGCTTTAGGGCAGTGTGACCGGTGCAGCCGCTGGCCTGTGGATGGGGGGGGCGCGCTGTGTTTAACAATAACTTATGATAGGAAGGATGAGGGTCTTTTTTGCTGGGAGGTAGTGAGAGAAATAGAGATAGTGGTCATGGTGTGTTGGGGGCACCAAAAATGATTGTCGCCCCAGGTGCCACCAGCGCTAAAGCCGGCCCTGACTACCCAGGTGGGAGAATAGGCCTAGGAATTAAAAAGAATGGAAGTGATTGACAGGAAGGGGTAATGAGACTTTGGCACATGCTCTGAAGTAACTTAGCCGGTAAGAGAGAAATTCAGCAGCAGTTCACTGGGAAGGCAGGGTCCAATCTTGCTGTCTTTTTTAGCAGAACTGGCACTTTTTCCTTCAAAGGTTGTTGCACAGTGTCTCTATTGAAAGAAAAAATAATAATTGAAAAGAGAGGGTTAATGATTCTGGTCAACAGAAAATGAATATCACAATAGTACATGCTGTGACCTTGGAGAATACCTGATGACTATATTTTATGGACCTGGTGGTATTGTGTCATGGTGACATTGTGATTATCAGGTCATCACACCTTCACCCATTGAAGGGGCATGCTTCACCATAAGTTCTGCGCCGCCCCTGGCCATGGCTCTTGATTTGGTCAGGTGGCTCCACTGTGAGAGCACATGATTGAGATCCTGTGAAGGGGCATAGTCTCTTATGTTGAACATTCTATGCGGTGGGACTCTTATGTGCTCAAGTTGAAATTACCTGCAGCTCAACTGCGATGCTTTATTGGTTTCCATTGTGGTAAGTAAAAAAACTTGGAGTATGTTGAGATATTAAGGTATCAAGTGTCCCTCATGTGCATAAAGCAACATGTTTCAGCCAACTTATCAAGACTCTTTGGCTTTCATCAGGAGTGGAGAGTCCCTATTGTCGCGCCGCAAACACTTAACTACAAGTTAAATTACGTATGGAAGTGGAGATGCATGCACACAGAAGGGAAGAAGAAAAAACAAACATGCAGGCAGATTACACTAAACCAAATTTCTCTTAATAACTTGCTCTTCGGTAAGGTGCATTGGAACCATCTGGACGCAGGCTAGCCAACACTTAGGTGACAAAGCTGGGCAACTGCTCTTGGAGTAAGTGTGATGAAGAGGGTTACTTAAGCTCCCTCTTCCATGAACCTCTGCTGAAAGCCCCACTCCTGGGCTTTCATTTCTTTGGAGAGTCTGGCATCAGGGGCACTTCTATCTTGGTTATGTTATGTTACGTTATGTTATGATAACTTTTAGAGTGCACGATTACCCGGAGGTGTCCTGGCGCTACTTCTCCTTTTTTTTTTATTTCAGTAAATTTTTTATTGAAATTATATATATACACGGTGCGTTACATTACATGGGTAGCAATTGAACAAGAGACAGAGGGGTAAGGGGGGGGTTACAGTATCACATAACATGACATTTGCTTTTGGAATTTCTGACTGGCCGCATGGTCCTGGTATTGTGTCCTGTTGATCATGTCAACTCGTGGGTTACGTCTCGGCTCTCCGCCCCGTTTTCTCCGCCCTCCCCGCGTTTGCGGTCTGGCTGTGTATACATTTGTGTGGCCGGTGCGATTGTCCCTTTCGTGGCCTTGAATTGTCCACAATAAATATGGCAGGAAAGAGAAAGAGAAAGAGCAGAAGGTGGGAGATCTAGGGAGCACTTAGTTACGCTGTGGCCCTAGAGGGCATGTGTAGCTATGCTGGCTGGATTATGACTCCTGCAGGAGCTTCACTTGTTTCAATGTTTACGGCGGCTTGTGTGAGGACAGGTAGTTTTCTAGAGAGAGACACATTTCGCACTTTGTGTGTGTCTTCGGTGTGTGGTTGGCCGTTATGGTGTCTGCCCCCCTTAGAAAGGTGACCCAGTTGAACCACGTTTTGAAGGTTTATTTATCAAAAAGCCAGGTCTTTAACCCTTTCCTTAAAGCTAGAAGATTGGGGGCATTTCTGAAATGGAATGGCAAGTCGTTCCAGGCTTTTGCTGCACATGAAGAGAAACTCCTGCCACCACACTGAGCTTTTTTTATTGGTGGAACTACGACCAGCTTGGCTCCCAGAGATCTAAGAGTTCTTGTCAGTATATACCCTTGAAACTGGCGCCTTAGATGATCTGGTCCTAAGCCTTGAAGTGCTTTAAAGACCATGCAAAGAGATTTAAAATGCACCCGGTTCCTCACCGGGAGCCAGTGCAGTTTTTTATCTCAACCTTGCTCTGGCCTAGGATATGAGCCATCCACATCCATCTCGAAGTTTAGAGTGCAGTCAGGGCTGCCCCTTGGTGGGGTGAGGAAATGTAAAGGCGAAGGGGCCTTAGCACACAGGTCCCAGGCCCAAGCACCGCTCTCATAATTTATTTATAGATATGCAATTGCAAGCATGCCTGCTCTCAAAGTGCATGGACTGACCATTAGATGACACGTGGCAGTATGCTCTCTCTTTCCTTCACCTACATCTGTTCAATACTCAGAAAAAAGTGCTGGCTATCAAACCGGACAACATCAAAGAAACGCAGAATGCACACTAACTTCAGACAAGCTGAATTCAGTTTGGACCTGGCTGTGCCCAAACACATCACCCACCCTGGCATTTACAAATGCGACTTCATCTTACAATTCACTGCTGCACTCACACTACACGTTTACAACATGTTTGGACACCTAGTGTGGGTTCTCTAATGAGTAGCTTGTGAGCTACTAGAGGCTCTACAACTCCATGTAAGCAGCTCTCCTGTGTGCAGCACAGCCTGCTAAATTAGAAGATTTTGCTTTTTTGAATAAAGTATATGTATAACAAAACTGAAAAAAAGTCTATTCAAGATGATAATGACGTTTCAGAACTCCTAAGCTGGTATTTGGAGAAAAATGGTTGAATTACAAAATATATTTAAAGCTGATATTTGAGTGATACATCATTCAGTGTTGGTGAGAATTATCACTGATATTATGACCTTGGTGCCTGAGGCATTGCAGCTATGGCTGTTATTTGCTACCCACTTAAAGGCATTCCACATTGACAAAGCATTTTTACATCACTGCTAGCAACCGTGCCTGGTGCACTGTGGGGATTACTGCTGGTAATCTTGAAAGTGGTGGCCACTAATGTAATCTTGACTGATGTGGTCACTATTTCAACATTATTAATAGTAGCTCAGGATGCTTTTCATTGAACATGAGTAGCTCCTATTACAGGTATGGTTGCAGACACCTGTGGCCTAGACCAAACCATATGCATGAAGAAAGCTCACCACAAAGACAAACTAAACATCCATGCCCTCATGCTCTGTCAGCCACACTCAAGAAAAGGAGTAGCCTCTCATTAAACCATATTTCAAGGCCTCTGTAAGGGTTTAAAGTGTCATAAAGAAATGCCACTGTGCAATACAATTCCTGGGTAGATAACCCCCTCCATGCAGCAACCCCGAAATACTGAGATCTTATAAAAGCCCTCTACCTTTAGCTTCTTCATGGGCAAGTAGCTCGTCAGTGACTAGCAATATCCCAATTATGTACAGCTGGGGGTATTTTATCCAGTGTAATACCTGTTTATAAACATTTTACTGAGGAGTTTCAAAAGTTCAAATGACAATTATTGAGCATCATTTACGTTAGGAAGAAAATGCCAAGCATGGGCTTGTTTCATTCAATCCTCACTGTATCTTTCTCCATAGTGTATAACAAAGTTAATATGAATGATGCTCGGTAAAACATGCTTCTTAACACGCTATTGCTTGAGAGTAAAAGACTCCAGCAGAGGGCGCTCTTGCTGTAACTCTCTCATCCACTGGCACATTTTGTATTTCCTCTATATTCCCAGTTCATATTGATGCCATATGCTGCTCAGCTAACTTAGCGAGGGGCATCCAGCTGGCATGTACAACAATTAAGCAAGGAACAGCGTAGCATGTCTTAATTCTCTTGATGAATAAAGGAAGAAGCAGAATATCCATGTGCTGATTATAGTAATGTGCAACAAAGTTACTCGAGAAGTGGTCGAAGTGCATTAAAGAAAGTATAGGAACTGTGATGCTGTGCGCAAGCCGGGAGGGATGAGTTAATAGAGTGGTGGTGTCAAAGGCGGGGAAAAAAAGTAAAAACAAAGGGGCAGATTTATGTTAACTGGCGCATCCCCAGGGATGCGCCAGTTAATGTGCGCCACAGTGCGCCACAGCTCCGCCACCCATGGTGCGCCGCATTTACAATGCGGCGCACCATGGGACAAAAACAGCACAGATGCGTGACGCATCTGTGCCGTTAAGGTGGCGCATTGCTGGAGTTGCGTCGCAAGCGCGACGCAGCTCCAGCAAGGCTCGGGGGTGCCCAATCTTAACAATGCTGCGTCAAGACCTACGCCTGCTTCAAGCAGGCGCAGGCTTTTGACGCAGCATTGGCTTGAAAGTGACTGAGTGAAATCTTATAGATTTCACTCAGCCACTTTTGCGAGGCGCACCTGCCCCGGAACGCCCACCCTGCGCCGGAACGCCCACAAGCGGCGCAGGGCTTTACAACGTTACGCATCTGCCTAGATGCGTCACGTTGTAAATCGTTCGTAGGGATGCGCCACGTTTACGCCGCCTTGCGTGACGCAACAGCGGCGTAAACGTGGCGCAAGGGCCTCATAAATCTGCCCCAAAATATTCCGTAACTTTTTGCAGTCTTTCACCTTCAGGTAACTACATATAAAATAAGGCACAGCTTAAATGTAAAATAAATGCAAGTTAACTAAATCAGTAGGAGATGCATTATTCTACATTATGAAACCTCTATTTGTTAATGCACAGCACCAGAGTGCCAGAGAATTGAATCCTGGTTGGTGCATTGGAGAATGGTGACTTGTGTATGTTCCGTGCTGTGAGGCCCCAGTCTGTGACAGAAAGCACTGTGAACATGTAAGTCATTATTTTAAACTTGAAATACACACAGTATAAAATAGGCTATTACAAAATGTGCACGGAAAGGTTTAAGATAAAAAAAAGACAATGCTTCCAAAATATGGATTTTATTAATACCCAGACTGTACATAGTGCAATTATATTATAACTGACCCTTAAAAGTACACACTTCACAGCTCAGCTGGTAACTCCTTTGCAAAACCACTCAGAAAGAATCCATTTGTGTTATCAGGAAGCTTCAAGTGATTCCATCAATTAAAGCCAATAATTAACCAGTTGTGCGCATTTACCTTTCTTTCAGGCAAGCAGGCACCCTGGCAAGAAGGCTTGTTTAGCTGTCTGCCCTTCCCTTGGTTTCACAGCACAGGAGACTCCCTGCCTTACATTTAAGCAGAAGCCTTTCAAATCTCAGAATTAACCGTCCCGGGACGTTTGTCTTTTCAAAAAAAGTAGGGGAAATAACTGTTTTTGTAAAGCTAAAAAAATGTGGGCATGTTGTGTCCCTCAAATGGATTCCGCCCACTTCTAACACTGTACTCGAGGCTACAAAATGCTATTGACCCTTATTGTCTTGTGTGTCATGTGGGTGAGATACATGGGGTTTTAGGCGAGGAAGGTTAAGAGGTGAGGGTTGGCGAAGCACGTAGGAAACAATGCCAGACCCAGGCCTGCCTTGAACATAGATCACGAATTTCCATCCTAGAGTGGGACACTTGAAATGATCTAACTGGTGTTAATTTGTAAACAAATTAGCACAGGGGCCTAAATTGTTTGTCAGAGGCCATCAGCACACTCCCTGCCTTTTTGCCTCACTCTTGCAGGTTCTTTTTCATACCTGCTTTCTTCCTGCAACCACTGGTTCAAATTAAGCATTGGCTATAATCAGTTATCTGCTGTAACCATGGAAATCGAATGTGAGCCACTAAAAGGATCGGAAGATGTGTTCTTGCAATGGGAGGAAGTGTGGCCTATCAGCCAAACTTGCTAACCTTAGACTTGCAATGGGAGGAAGTGTGGCCTATCAGCCAAACTTGCTAACCTTAGAACTAGGGTAACAGGTGCGAGTCCCTTCTTGACTCATACATTTGGGGATCTGTGGAAATCATTTAGTGCCAGATGTAGGTAATCCCATTTTACCGACTCTAAAATACCGAATCATACCGATTCAGTATTTTAGAATTGGAAAATGGGATGTAGGTAATTTTTCGGTAAAAAATACCGAATCGTTAAGATTTGGTATTTACCGATCGGTATTTACCGATTCGGTAATTGCCATTCATTCCTATGGGCCTGGAGGCCCATAGGAATGAATGTCAATTACCGAATCGGTAAATATCGATTCGGTAAAAGGGGGAAATATTGAAGGGTGGCAGGGTGTCACTTTGACACCCTGTTGCACCCCTCAATTGTGTATGGGTGCACATGTTGCAGACATACATGCCCTAAGGGCATGTATGTCTGCAACATGGCACTGAAGCAATTTGCATTAGATTGCTTTTTGTTTTTTTTCCGTTATTTACCACGAACTTGTAGTTGGTGGTAAATAACGAATCCTAACATGGGATAAGCACTCATTTAAGTGCTCCCTACATTGCAAATTTGGTAATTTACCGATTCGGAATTTTAAGGAATTGGTAATTTACCGATTTCTTAAAATACAGAATCGGTAAATTACCGAATTTGTAATCTAGGCCACCTACAGCTCAGTAGCCTAATACCGGTCGGTAACGGCCGAAATTCGGTAATTTCGGCCGTTACCGACATGTATTGGGCGACCTACATCTGGACCTAAATCTCCTAACAAACAAAATGTAATGTGAACTGTTTCGCGTGCAAAATGTTATAATGCCCTAGGGCCAAGTTCGTGCTATATAAAATTGGAAAAAAATACAATCTCCAGTCTGCGTAATAAGACCCAGAACAGCAGGCAGGGTTCTCGGGAGTGTGTTTATTAAAATGAATACAGGAGAAGGAGGAACTTCCAAGAACAAGCTTACACATTCCACTGCTGTTGACATGCACGACATCCAACACACTAAAGTGACCACAGAGCAATGAAAAGAGGGACAAGATGTATTAAAACCCATACAACGTTTCGTAGTCTATTTTACCTCCTTATTCATGCCTATCCATAGGTTTGTACGTGGATTTTTATAGTGCAAGTCTCTCTATAATGCAATGGAGCACTGTACAAAGGTGAGGGTAGGCGGGAGGAGTACAAAGATGAGGGAGGGAGCAGGACAAGGGGAGGGGGTGGTACTTGACAGGATCCATTATCCAGATAGACTCATCTGGATGATGCGCCTCTTCAATATGAGAGTCTCCAAATTTAGGCCTAAAGCAGGAGTATGGCTGCTCCTGGATCTGTGTCAGTTGTCTGTTCCACCATCCAGTTGTTTGTCTCCTGTCTGATGAGGTTCCTGCTCCTAACGTCTTCTTTGACGCTTAATCCTTTTGTGTATATTAGTGCAATATCACAAGGTGGTGAGGCAACCATGCATTCATGCAAAGCACAAGGAGGTGCAGTAACCAAACTGATGTGGCGATTCTTTGGACCGGGAGCAGCAACTGAGACATAGTGTTCAATAAGTGCATTCCCGATATATACAAGATACCCCAAGTAAGAGGGAGGTAAGCCCAAGGTGGGTGTGCACAATCATCTCAGAAGAAAAGTAAATTATAACGGTGTGCAGTCTAAATATCGAGTTTTTATTTTCGAATGGACATAATATCGACTCCAGAATATCGAGATGGCATTAATGTCGAGGTAAGTAATATCGATGTATTTATTATCGATTGTCATGTATGTTAAAAAATATCGATTGAAAAAATATCGAGTAAGTAATATCGATAGTAAAAAATATCGTTTTTTCTAGTAGTTTAAAAATATCGAAAGTCAAAATATAGGTTTTAAGAATATTGAAAGTTGTGTTATCGACAGTCATGATATCGACTGTCATAATATCGACTAATAATATCGATATAAATAATCTCGAATATTTAAATGTACACTGTTTTATTTTTTTATTACTACATTTATTGTTAAAATATATGTTATTTTTTTATTTATTCATATTGAAATTAAATTTATAAAAAATTAATAATTATAAAAAATAATTCAAATAGTATAATAATTTCTAGGAGCGGGTAGTGGGTTTTTAGGGGAATAGGGTGGGAAGTAATTTAATTATAATTAATTAAATATGTAAATTTATTAATTGGTAGTAATATTTAATTAATTGTTAATTAAATAATATTTTTTATTTATATAAAATTTAATTGGTAATTAATTTAATTTAATTGATTAATTGCTAATTATGCTAATTTAAATAATTTATGTCATGTAGCGGGTTGTGGGTTTATAGGGGAATAGGGTGGGAAGTAATTTAATTATAATTAATAAAATATGTACATTTATTATTTGGTAGTAATATTTAATTAATTGTTAATTAAATAATATTTTTTTATAATATAAAATTTAATTTGTAATTAATTTTATTTAATTGATTAATTGGTAATTATGTTAATTTAAATAATTTATGTCATGTAGCGGGTTGTGGGTTTATAGGGGAATAGGGTGGGAAGTAATTTAATTATAATTAATTAAATATGTAAATTTATTAATTGGTAGTAATATTTAATTAATTGTTAATTAAAAAATATTTGTTGATTATTTAAAATTTAATTGGTAAATAATTTTATTTAATTGATTAATTGCTAATTATGTTAAATACATTTTTTTATTTCCTGTAGCGGGTTGTGGGTTTATAGGGGAATAGAGTGGGAAGTAATTTAATAATAAATAATGAAATAATATTATTTATTAAAGGTATACAACGTTTACCACGCAACTTTTACAACGCACTACCATTACAACGAAAATTTTACAACGCAAATACCATTACAACGCATGTATTTACAACGAATGTTTTTACAACGCAGGTACTTTTACAACGCATACCATTACAACGTAAGTATTGGTAAGTATATAATTATATTTAAAATGTTATAGGTTTGGGTTTTTGGGTAAAGGGGTATTTTTAGGGTTCAGGGTCAGTTTTGGGTTTTTGGGTAAGGGGGTAATTTTAGGGTTCAGGGTCAGTTTTCAGTTTTTGGGTAAAGGGGTATTTTTAGGGTTCAGGGTCAGTTTTCAGTTTTTGGGTAAAGGGGTATTTTTAGGGTTCAGGGTCAGTTTTCAGTTTTTGGGTAAAGGGGTATTTTTAGGGTTCAGGGTAAGTTTTCAGTTTTTGGGTAAAGGGGTATTTGTAGGGTTCAGGGTCAGTTTTCAGTTTTTGGGTAAAGGGGTATTTTTAGGGTTCAGGGTCAGTTTTCAGTTTTTGGGTAAAGGGGTATTTTTAGGGTTCAGGGTCAGTTTTGGGTTTTTGGGTAAAGGGGTATTTTTAGGGTTCAGGGTCAGTTTTCAGTTTTTGGGTAAAGGGATATTTTTAGGGTTCAGGGTAAGTTTTCAGTTTTTGGGTAAAGGGGTATTTTTAGGGTTCAGGGTCAGTTTTCAATTTCTGGGTAAAGGGGTATTTTTTGGGTTCAGGGTCAGTTTTCAGTTTTTGGGTAAAGGGGTATTTTTAGGGTTCAGGGTCAGTTTTCAGTTTTTGGGTAAAGGGGTATTTTTAGGGTTCAGGGTCAGTTTTGGGTTTTAGGGTAAAGGGGTATTTTTAGGGTTCAGGGTCAGTTTTCTGTTTTTGGGTAAAGGGGTATTTTTAGGGTTCAGGGTCAGTTTTCAGTTTTTGGGTAAAGGGGTATTTTTGGGTTCAGGGTCAGTTTTCAGTTTTTGGGTGAAGGGGTATTTTTAGGGTTCAGGGTCAGTTTTCAGTTTTTGGGTAAAGGGGTATTTTTAGGGTTCAGGGTCAGTTTTGGGTTTTAGGGTAAAGGGGTATTTTTAGGGTTCAGGGTCAGTTTTCTGTTTTTGGGTAAAGGAGTATTTTTAGGGTTCAGGGTCAGTTTGGGGTTTTTGGGTACAGGGGTACAGGGTAAAAATTACGTTTATACTTGGTGGAGTTGGAATAGTAATTAGTATGGGTTCAGTGTCCAGCACCTTCCATGAGTTTACAATTGATGAAGTGGGAATTGTAATTTGTATGGTTTTAATATGTAGTATGGTTTGGTGAGTTTATAATTGGTGCAGTGGAAATAAGAAAACATTTTTAATACAAATAATTATTATTGGTAGGATACTATAATAAAGTTTTAAAATTACATAGAAACATTTTGTATTAATTATAATTATTGTTATTGTAGTAGTTAAAAGATAAATACATTTTTTAAATTATTAAAATTTAAAATGCATTTTTAAATAGAATATTTCATATGTAATTAATATTTATATAGAATAATAAAGAAGGAAACATACACAGGGTTAAATGGAATAAATGAAAAACAGTTTATTAACATATAAAAAATAAATTGTAAGTAGAGATGTATTTTTTATTTCTATTGAAAATTGTAAGTAAACAGTTTTTATTATCCAACAAAATATATGAAGTGCATATATATGTTTTTAACAAATAAATGATATTTAAATAATTTTATGTTTATTCACATATATTGTAATTTAAATAGTTAAAGAAACAAATTGGTAATATGTACTTTTCATTTAATAACAATTATTTTATTCACATAGACATTGAATATATTGTCATAGATAAATATGTATATTTGTTTTATAACAGTAACATTTTTGTTTTTTACAAAGTAATCATATTTTTTTTTACAAATTAATATGAATATTGAACATATTTATAATATTAATTTTTACATAGATAAACACACAAATAAATTTTTATATACATACATAATGTTTAAACTAATATTAGCTATTTTTATAAACAAATTATTTGTAACAAGGTTATATATTCAAATTTGTTTAACATATAGATTATTTTCAAAATGTATATATAAATAATAAAATATTATTTAAAGTAACAGATAACAGTTAAATAATTATTTGAAAGTAATGAATATTTAAGAAATCATTTTCTACAATTTAAATAATTATTTACACTTAATATAATACTCAGTGTATTTTTTTAAAGTGTTGGAATATAGAAATTAAAGATGTTCTTGCTGTATACAGGGACTACTTTTTAACCGCGTAATGTTATTTAGGCTTATTTGGTGCTTCAACAGATCGCGGTTGGATGCTGCTTCGTGTTAGAGAGGGTAAGTTTGTTTTAATTGTATTTTAGAAGTTAATGAAGTTAGTGTTAGTGTATGTGTGGTGTGTTTAAGTTTATGTAGATAGGGTTATTAAGAGAAGATTGTGTTTTCGGTGTTAGGTAGAGTGTACGATATTTCATTTTTACCGCGTTTTAGTTGTAGGTGTGTGACGTGAGCTAATATGTTTAAATGTTACAAAGATAATATGTTTGGTGTATAAATATGTTTTTTTATATATGTATGGGTGTTTTTGTGTGGGTGGGTATGTATTTTATTTTTTCCAGGTTATCGTCACGTTTTACTGTTTTTGAGGAGGTCTTTCTTTTTCGATCAGAGTTGTGTGACGAGTATTATATACTCTTATTTTTGCACACAAATATTTTGGTTTACAAGTTTTCCAGGAGCGTTTTTTTTTTTAAATTACTATTTTCGGGTTTTCAATGGTATATCGTGTGTATTACATTGGAGAGGAGTCGCTATGGATTTGCTTGTATTTTTGCATTTTTTTTTTGGGCTTCCATGGATTGTATGGGTTTTTGCAATGGTGTCGTATGGATTGCTTGGAATTGGATTACGTTTGAAGGTGCAACAGAAATGTAAGTATTTACAAAACTTTTTATGGGTGGGGAAACTGTTTTAATTTTTGCTTTAGTTATGTTGTATGTAACATTTTGTAAATACATTATCTAAATACATTTTATATATGTTAATATTATGTATTTGATAATTTAATTGCAAATTGTTACATGTAAAAATCAAGGAATTTAAAAAAAAATGCTTAATGTAACGTGTACAGTTATGTTTTAAAGAATAGTTTTTGCAATCATTGATAGATAGTCTAGTCCTTTTCCTAGTTGGATAGAGGGTAACTTGACTTTGGAGTGTGTTATACATTTTTTTCCTTTCTTTGGTGAGTTTAGGTCCAATCAAAGTTACTGATTGCTCCATTCGGAGCTCCTGGTAACTCTGTTCTTTTTGTAAGGATTGTATTAATTTGTGATGGGTAGGCGTTCCTCGGCCTGTAGTTGCTTGGAAGGCATTGTGCCATCCTTCAGCTGCATTGTTTGTTTTTGCTTCCTTATTTAGTGTGCTAAGGTAGACATTCCACCAAGCTATTTGGTATTTGGGTTGTCTTCTATGGCCTGATCTGTGTTGCCTTCCTACCCATGTGTCTTCGAAGTAGTCAAGCATAGGGCTTAGTCTTTCTTTGTTTCTTTTATAGTAGGGGCTGTCTATTAACAAGTTATAGTGCTCAGTTACATCTGTCAGTGGAACATAGGCTAGGGCGATGAGTTTTTTTATTTGATAAGCAAAAGTGCTATCAGTGGCGTATTGGATACTCAAGGTAGATTGTTGTAGATGTCGCCAGATACATTGGTTAAAATGGTAATAGCAACCTTGTATTGCTGTGTGTGGGTATGTTTTAAGGATGCTGTTTATCATTGCTTTTTCAAAGTCAATGATCATTTTTTGTGGAAAATAGTTGTTAGTATGTTGCTTGACTTCAGTTAGTATTTCTTGATAGGTAGCTTGCTGTTTGTTTGGTAGAAGGGCATAAAGGAATGGAATATTAGCATTTTGGAAATGACCATGGATAGTGTATAATTGATAAAAAAGGTTTGGGGCATACAGAAAAAGTACCGTCCATCATCCAAGTTTGCATTGGGTAAGTTTAGTCATGTTGTTTGCTGTAGCAAACAGTATAATTCTTTTATCTTTAGATTTGTTGTCATAGAGTATAAAATCATCTTTATTGTGAGTTACAGAGAGTTCAGGGGGAATTTGCACTTCTTCAAAAGTTTTTGGTGTGGGAGGAGTAGTGCATGTTGCTCTTTTTTGTCTAGCTATAGTTCTTTTAAGGGATTCGATAGATGGTAATTGGCTAGAAGCATGTTGGGGAAGTACACTTAAATGGTGTTTCAGAATAGCAGTTGTTGGTTGATCAGTACTAGTACTAGCTTCTTTAAGGGAATCTAGCATTTGTCTAATCTCTATTTCTGTTACATTGGGTGGGTGATTATGTTCCTTAGTATAAGTAACAGTAGTTTCCTGAGTTATAGCTCTACCATAACATGTGTTGGCATAATATTTCGTACACTTCCAAAAAACTTTCAAATCTTTTTGTTTCTCTTGAGTGTAGACATATCCCATGTAACAAAGAAGCATTTTCCCTTTTTGTGAATAAATGAATTTAGCTCCTTCAGTCATGCTTGTATTGTAGTGCTAGGAGGTAATTAAAAGAGAATGTCATTACATTTTTTGAAAAAATAATGTTGTATTCTAATAATACAGTTTAACACATTTCTGATTTACCTGTAAATCTTTTTATGATTTCAAGTAGTTCTTTTCAGGTGTTGATGTTCTTCAAACGGTTATTTTCTGTGTATATATTTTTGTACCTGTGGAAGTTGAGAAAATGTGTACAAATATTTTATAACTATTTATGATATTTTGGTAGAGGTTTTTAGCTAGTTTCTATTTAGTTACCTATCTATTAAATGTCGAAGTTACATTTAAATTATATACTTACTTATTTATATTTAACTTTTGATGTCCAGGTGTTGTCTAGGTCTTCTGTATTTTCTTTTTGTCTGTAGGATAAATAGTAAAAAAAAACATATATTTTAGGTATTTGGCTTTTAAACATAGGTGTGAGGTTTGAGAGTTACATTTTCGATGGAAAATAATGTAGTAGTACTTACTTTAGATAGGTGTAGCTGTCTTTATGTTGAAGTCAATACGTTTTCTTTCAGAAATCCTGCAGAGTTTCGTCTTCCTTTAGTTAGGAGATTTAGGCTGCATTTTTAGTTTGCTGTAATCTTGTTTATATAGTATTAGTCTAATAGTTTCTGAAGTAGGATTGGTTGTTTAAATTGATAGTCTGTTTTAATTCGTGGATTTGAATTTTGTAACCTGTTATGCTAATTGCTTTCCTTATATGGGTGACGCCAATTAACGTTTATTTAATGTGTAAGGCCTTTTTAGTATAGGTAATGTTATCTTTATATTTTTAAAGTGGAGGAATATATATAAAATGCATTAAGAAATGTTTAGTTGTTCGAAACATTGTTTATGTATTATAAAATGTATGTTTGTATTTATTTTGTGTTATAAATGTTAGGAAAATATATAGTATGTTTTATAGCTTTTTAGAAACAATTAGTGAATAATTATGAATAGTATGACTACATTTTAAGATAATACAGTAATTTATTCAAGGATGTAGTAATTTCGATATTTTAAAAAAACGATAAATTTGCTATCTATATTTTTGTATTCGATATTTTGACAGTTTTTCATTTAAAGATGTGATAATCGATGTTTTAGAAATCGATAATGTTGTTAGTCGATATTGTTGTAGTCGTTGTTTATTTTAGTCGATAATGTGGTTTCGATATTTTTGTGTTTTGTTGTTTAAGTATAGGCAATCGATAATTTTGTAGTCGATAATTTGTCAGCGATATTTTGTCCAGTCGATATTCGGTCTGTCGAGGTTATGTCAGTGATCCAATTATAACAACAGTTATACTGTTTATAAAATCACAACCCAGAGGCCAATCTTTTGTGGTTCAAACAGAACTCTGTAATCGCAGTTACTACGGATGAACTGTGGCGGACACTAGGAAGGAGGTGATTACCAGGGTGTCTCTGTCAGACATTTGTAGCCTCACCTTACATGATTGTGCAATGAAAATTCTCATTGGCCATGCAACTCTTAGTGGCTCTTAAGAAGATCTCACCAAAGCAAAGTGGCCACATCGCTGTTGTTTGATGTTGGCAATGACACCTCCTTGTGTACTGCTGGCACATGTCTTCTCTTTCCATCCCTTTCCCATGGCTGAATCTCACTACGCCCGTATCCTTGGGTAGTGGGGGTAATGTGAGCTGCGACTTGATAAGACCTGAGAGTTCCTCAAAGGACAGAGGGTCGAAATGGGCCACTTTCCTCTATCCAACATGGCACCTTTGAAGAGATGACTTGAGCTCCAGTGCTGTTGCTGTCCTGTCTAAGTTTGTGGAAGTTGTTACTGCTGTTTGAATAGGCTCCTGCTTCCAGTAGATGCTTCAGTGATGTTTGACAACTATATAATAGGGAGCATTCCTGTGGGATGCACAGAGGTTCTTCATGGGTTGTGAGATCTTCCTACAGCTGCAAGCAATACCATTCAGTTTCTCTTTTGATTGCACATTTACAATTGAATGGTGTTTATTGCTTTTCTTTGGAGGAGTTGATTTTGACTGAGGTATTGGTGCTAGTTGTCGACTAGATGATGTGGATAAAATTAGAAATTTGGAGTTGATATCCGTATCAGTATTAGATGCACTGGCAAGAGTGACTAAGGTGCCGATTATAAGTAGGGTAGTCCGACCACCGCCTTCTCCTCGGTCCGACCCCCCGATTACGAGGTGGGTGGTCAGACTGCCACAAGCCTGACTCTATACTGCCCCCACCACCAGGATCCTGGAACCCAACTGGGCTGCGGTGGGGAAAGCATCAGGGAATGGAGACAGAACCAATGCCGGCACCACCATGCATATTCCGACCTGCCTTTCCGCCGACCTTTTCATGGTGGGGACATCGCCATGAAAAGAAAGGCAGAAAGTCAGGCAAGGCCCCCAAACAGGGCCCCGGGTTGAAATTGCCCATGGAGGGATATGGATGGGGGTATATGTTGTGCCCCCTCTGCTTGCACTGTCGTGTGTTTCTATAAGCCGATGCATGCCACAGCACCACCAATACAACACCGCCAGCTCGGAGGTGTTCTCAGAATACGGGGGCCAGGAAGCTGCCAACTTGGCAGCATTCTCCTGACCACCGCAACGGCAGTATGGCAGTCGGACCACCAAATTTGTAATCAGGGCGATAGTCATCTTTCAATGAGTTGAGGTTGGAGTTTTCAAATGACACATTGGCTAGGCAGATTAAGTTAAGGATGTTGATTTTTTTGAGGCTGGTAAAATGATGAGCTATTTGATCTTGCTTCTTTTATGGTCTTTGTTGCTGTGTCACCTGGGACTTTGAAGTCGCTGTGGAAGATGCTGTTTGAGTAATTGGATGAGGACTTAGTGCTGAGGTCAGAGATCTTTGGGGAGAAGGTGGCATCAGGGCAAGGTGGGCAGTAGACCACAGCAAGAGGTCAGAACCTGATCTGCAGAGAACACAAGGGGTAGGAGAGCAGCTTGAATGACTGTTGCCAGAAATTGCAGGGCTATATTGAGCTGCGTATGAGAGAAAAACATTGTTATGTTGATGTTATTAATGACATTACCCTTAGGTGTCCTGGCGCTAGCTAGATCTCTTCATGGCCGAAAGCAGAAGAACAGATTTATTTGGACCAGATTATTGGGAAAATAGCCAAGTTTTCTATCCTTTCCTGAAGGACAAAAGTTCGGTGGCATTTCTCAAGTGGAACGGCAAATCATTCCAAACTTTTGCTGTGCGATGAACAAAGCTTCTGCCACCCCATTGGGCTATTTTTGTACGTGGCACTAGGACCAAGGACCTTCACATGTTTTGTGTGTTCAGTTGTTCTGGATACTGTAATAAGTGGGAACAGAATATCAGGAATGTGTGTGGAGGGGGAAACCAGAATCACTGATGAAGATGGCATCAAGGCAAAATGTGACTATGAGGTCTACTGTGTCTTATGCATGCTGGACTGAAGAGCCTACATTGAGGAGCATGAAGTGTCATGTGTGCTTAGTGTCTTTGCTGAATGTTGTGGTGAGGCAAATATTGCTTAGGTTGTGTGGGGTGTGTGAGAATAAGTGTCAAGGTTGATTGTGGAGTATGCATGAGCGTGAGAAGGAGAACATGATTCATGGAGAAATTAGTAGAAGGCACACGTTGCGTGAGTGTGGTTTGAATTGTGTGAGTCAGGGATTCTGGTACCCCACACTTAAAGAAGTGATTCTGTCCTTTGATTATGATGCCACCGACGCCCTCCTAAAGAAGAGAAGGGAATTCTTGTTGGTTGCATCTGTAGAGAGGTGCTTTCTTGGGGTTGGCGCTATATAGTTTGTCCAGTGGGTATTACCTGCTATGGGGTTAATTTCATGTGGGCAGAACATCCTGTTGCTTTCTGGTAGTTTGCCTCCATCTCTCTCCAAAACCATTCCCTTTCCTTTTTTCTTCACTTTTCACTTTGGTATTTCTGAATAAATTCTTTCTCTGCAGAAGAAAGCTCTAGCTATATAAAGACAATGCTATGGGCAATTAATTTGCTTTTATTAGCATTTCACTCCAACCAGGGTGCTGCTTATTGCATTATTTGTACTTAACTCCTAGCTTTTTGTCTTTTTTTCTGTACTCTATCAAATTCCTATGTATATCCTGGTGTCAAATTTCAGATTCCCTTTCTCTTCCAGGAACCAGGATAACCGAGTGGACACATCAAATTATAAATTACAACTATAGTCCTCAACGAGTGCTGTGTGCATCAGGTTTTTTGGGGGAGAGTGAGCGGGATTGGGTATCCATATTAACTGTTATAGAGTCTTCTCCAGGATTTGGAAAGGAGCTTTACCTTGGTGTCTGAACGGGTGTGCTCTTGTTTCTTCTTGTGTGGGAAGACGCAAGATAGAATTGAACAAAGAATGGTGGGTGATCACTGCAGGTTTGAAAAATGATGTCTAGGAGATTGATGGGGTGATCATTTCAGGAAAAGACGTTAGCATCTAGAAGAATGAGGATGTGGTATCTCCAGGTTTGATGATGTGGTCTAGAAGTATTAGGAGGTGGTCACTCCAAATCTGGATGATGCAATGTAAAAGAAAGAGAGAGTGGTCACTTGAATGGTGGCATCTAGAAGAATGGGGGGTCTAAAAGAGTATGGCATACTCACTCTAGGTTTGTTTAAGGCGTTCTGAAAGTCTAGGTTTGAATGATGTAGTCTAAAGGATTGTGGCATTATCACCCCAGGTTCACATAATGTAATCTAGAAAAATGAGAAAGAGTCAGTCAAGGCTTGGATGAAACTAAACCTAGGAGATAAGAGTCAATGCTCCTCTGGAGGGAGACGTGCAAGTAACAGCCTCTGCTAGACCCGAGGAAGCTAAAGTCATATCAGGTGGATTTGTAACCGTGCTTGGTGGCCGGATGTGACGTGGAGAGGTCCAGCCTGACGTTGTACTCAAGCTGCAAAAGGTTCACATGAAGATGGAGCTCAAGGTCTGGGCAAGCAGGGTGTAGAGCATGTGAGGAAGGCTCAGAGATCCTCTGGTGAGCATTAGTTTTGGGGGATGTTTTGAGAAGAATTGATGTTAAGTGGGCATGGAGACAAGATAATCAAGACTGATCTTGGTGATGGTTGTTTAGCCTCTTTGACTGTCGATCTGTTTAGCATTGTAATATTTGGAGGAAGAGAAATGGGTGTGGAGGTATGGAATTCAGCTAGAGGGAGTGTCTCTACTTGGAATTTATAATGGATCATTGCTGAGGTTGGGTGAGTGGGCTGTGGAGAGCGAAACAGCGAACGTTAAGAACAGTGCACTTAAGCGTGCCTGATAATGCTAGGAGGTTCGTAGGATGAGATTGTAGCAGTTAGGCCAGTGGTTATTTAGTATCACATAAGGTTTGCTGGAAGAACAGTGAGTTTTTTACTAGGGGAGAGCAGTAGTGCCCTGGAGAAGGTGATGACTTTAGTATTAATAAATGGCGGCCTACCCAGTGTCCACTTCTGTTGGGCTTGAGTATCTGGGCGGAATTTGTGTATGAACGTAGCCCAGATGAACTTGAATCACCTGTGTTATGGGATCCTTTGATGCTTACTGAATTATTGTACTTTTTTTCCAGTTTGCTGCTTTTTTACCCCGTGTCTGCTTTCCCCAGTTTGCATGTACCAAGAACATTTTAGCTACACATGCTATGCTATTGACCACACAGGTTCTTCCAATGAAAACAATTTGTTTTATCTAAGAACTAAACAATGCCAAGGGATGTGAACAGGCAAGCATGCAGGGGTTGTTATCCTGTGTCTAAGTGTTCTAAGCTCTGCATGCACTAGTGAATGGTTTGCATGGTGACTTTGATACTGCTAGTGGTGACATGAGAAGGACCGAATATATGAATCAAACCAGAAACATCAAAGCTATGTTTATGGTTGATAATCCACCCCAAAGGAAAGCATTGCTAAACTGACATCCTTCCTTTCCGTGAACACCTTGGGGTCGATTCCGATCCGGTAAAATCCCCGTCCGTATGATTCGTATCCGGAGCCGTTTCCGTACGACTCGTACGGACGCCGTACGACCGGACGATTCCGATCCCGATCGGCCGACCTGGACGCGATTCGTACGGTACACGTCGATTCGTACGGAAAAGCGCACGATCACCTACACACCGTACGGCGCGTAACCCCCATGATCGCAGGGGTACGCGCCGTACCCCTGTGATCATGCGGGGTACGTGCCGTACACCCAGCGTACATGGGGTACGTGCCGTACACCCACCGTACATGGGGTACGGTCCGTACCCCATGTACGCTGGGTGTACGGCACGTGCCCCGCATGATCACAGGGGTACGGCGCGTACCCCTGCAATCATGGGGGGTACGTGCCGTAGCCGGGGGGGGGCGTTCCGTACCTGTTTCGGCGCGAACTCTGCATTTACGACTGTTTTCGGCTCCCGTAGGAAAAGGGTCGTACGGCGCGTACCCGACACGAATCGTACTTGCTGGGTCGTAAAAACCAGCCGCGAACCGTAGTGATGTCGCGTACAGCCGGTTCCGAGTGAAACTCGTATGGAGATTTCAGTCGTACGGAGTCCTGTACGACTCGTACGGAGTTTGGCACCTGGTACGGATCGTACTTCGTCGTACGTACGGGATGTCTACGGGTACGATTCGTATGGGGAAAAAACTCTCCGTACGACGATTCGGAGCGCATTTTACCGGATCGGAATCGACCTACTTGTTGTTAGATCCATGGTATTCATCTATGGGGGCATGCCAGTGTGTAAGATATAAAGGGAATTCATAAGTAAGAGCCAAATGGGGCTGCGCTATCTGTGATGGATGAGATAAAAACAGGGAAGCAGTGACAACTGGCCAGTGATTGACATGAAGGTGACGGAGTCTCAGGCATAGCCGGCTCTACAGTAAAGTGATAGCGGATTGTAAATTTAGAGCCCCACCAAAAGACTATGCTTGACTGCAACGAAAAGCCTCAGATATGGCCCGTTACTGGGTCCATCTAAACAGGAAAATATATATTTTTGCATGTATCTCTGATTGTCCTTCCAATGGAGATAGGTGAAATCACGAACAACGTTGAAACTTAAAGAGGATTTTAAGTCACTGCCTTACACAGATCCCTTGGGCCTCTGCATGCTGGTTGGGGCGCTCTTCCAGGTCCTCTTCCAAGTCTTTTGACAGCGACAACAGTTCATTATAGGTGAGTACCACCATTGCAATGAATGTGCATTTCCAAATTTCAGGGGCTTAATCCCAATATGTTTTGCAGGAGGGGGGGCTTTTATTTTGCATCCACCTTAGTCCCTACTTATAATAATGACGGCTTAGTCTGGAGGAAAGGCCAGCAGATAAGGATTTGAGCTTGCAATCCAGTGGTCATGGGAGCTTGGTCCAGTGAGCTGTTCCTTGAAGCGTCATTAGTGCCGCTAATGGCAAATGGTCACCAGGGTTGGCTTTAGCCCCCTCAATGACCTCCTTCTCCATGGATTCCATCACTACCTCCCTTCCACAGTACCCCATCTCTCCATAGCTCCTCTCTCACATGTATTTCATTTGTTTTATAGCGTTACTCATACCAGTGTAGGGTGTCGGAGCACTTTAAAACACTCACACAATATACAGACAATAAATCATACCAGTTTGTAAGTCAAGTATAGGAAACGCTACATAACACAAAGAGGACTCACAGTGTAGGAGTCACACGCCATCCATACCGGTAGGTTATATATATTAAGAGTGCTTGGTCTGGAGAAGTACAAACTTGAGATTTGTAGTAACACAGTGGCTGGGTTTGGCTTTACAAGTAAGAATTTATTTTCACACAAACTCTTTTGAGCAAATTATGAAAATGAAATACTTGGGGAAAACCATAACGTCTAACCTATACCATGCATTTTTCATGCAGGCATTTTGACAACAGTTCATAACTCACTGTGCTATATTAGGATTGTAACTGATGAACTGCAGGTGAAAAAAAGAATCTCTGAGAATATAGCGGTAACCCACTGAGCTATCTATCTAAAATACAATCCTGTGACATGCATGGTATGTTCTCTGCAGCAGGCCCATTAACCCTCTGTGCTACTATATGATGAGTTAAAACTGCCACTAGACAAAACTCCCTCTCCAGTAGGTACATTGATCACCAGAGGTACCTTGACCGTCTCATTACTGCATCCAAATGCTCGACACACAAGCAACTCTGCAACAGGTGCCTTTGAACTCATAAAATATGATATTTAAAAACCCAGCGCCCCCGCCCCCATCTCTGCTCCGGTCGCAGTGCCCTAAATGTGAGGATAATAAGAACTGAGCCGCCCTGATCATCAAAACATGACTATGATGTTTCCTTCCACAACAGTGAAGTCAGAAACTACCTAAGGCCCCGCGCGCGCTAAACACCAACATGGCACATTCATGAGATAGAAGCCCACCCACCGCATCCTGCCTCTAAACTTATCTCAAGCCGGGGCTGAGGAGGAGGAGGGGGCGAAACGAGAGAGGAAACAGCGCAGGTTTTGGAAAGTCCCGAAAACACAGCTCTGGGTTTCGATTTGCGTTTTATGGCAGGTTTCCAGGCGCGGATCATGTAACAACGCGCATGCGTGATCACAGAGAGGAGGCACAGAGGGCGGCAGAGCATCAGCACGGGTTTAAGGGAGCAGTGCAATGAAATGTGTTACTGGAGGGATATCAGACAGTCCCCCATCACCACCTTTCAAGGTTAGACGGGATTAAAACAAGCATTGGCAAACCCAACAGTTCTGGCCTTAGCAAGCCTGCATACAATATATATATATATATATATATATATATATATATATATATATATATATATATATATGCATGCTATACAATACACAGATCATGAGTCACCCCCACCCCCTTTCTCCACTATCGAGCGATGCTTTACAGTAGAAGGCCTACTGCAAGTATGCTGTCTCATTTTAATATTAATGGTAAAATCGCATTCAGAGATCGCATTGTAATCTTTCACTGCTGCATCCGATGCAGCAAATGAACACATATCTATAAAAAATAAAAACACATAAAGCATTCACACAAGCTTCTACCTCTGCAGTTTCCCAGTCATAGGTGGACCAGTGAAAATAATTAAAGTCTTGTGAATATCTGCAGAAGAAAAGCTACCAAGAACCCTGAAGTGCATGCGTGAAATGACTACTTCTGTATCAAATAGGAGCTGGTATTCAAACCAAGTGGGTTTTTGTGTTTGACACTTATTTGGGCTGGTAAGTGTGCAATACTTTATTTAGATCTAAGTGACACTTAAGGCATTAGTCTCATTTGACATTAACATTTTTAATCCTGTAAGAATAACCATGGCGGTGGGTGGATGTAGTTAAAAAAATCCAGTATACTGTGGGTAAGAGCTGGGGTTGTGGCAGGATAAGAAGGTGCACTGTAAAAGTACAAGGCCCACTTGTGTTGGCACCTGTGGTACCTGCCTTACTTGTCTAGGCCTTAGATACTGGGCAGCAGTGCTTAATATGAGCAGGTGCTTTCAGGTGCTCAGCACCTGCACTTCTTTCACAGGGCCGGGGCTACAATTTCTGACCCTGCAGTTGGTGGTCTCAATATTAATTGTTCAAATTCAAAATAAAAAGAATAACATACATTGTATGTTGACTGGCTGATAAATGTTCATAGGCAGGCCAGCATACGCCTGTCCAGGCAGGCATGATTGTGTATCACCACGTTAGTGATGATGTCATCTCAAATCCAAGAAGTCATCGACAAATTATGTCTTGCATTCTGTTCCCCGAGTCTGCTGCACCCTGCCACTGCCTGAGCCTAAGCCTCCCATTGGATAATTGTAGCTGGGGACTGGCTCAAGACAGAGTTGAGGCTAGGAAGCTACGAGGGCGCATTTGAAACTTGGGAGTGAGGGCTCTTGAGGAAGAATAAATGAAAGTAAGTGTAAACTTTCCACTTGCTGTGTAGCCAGAGTAGCATATCCTAAAGCCCTGCATTGCTGCTATCCTCAACATGCTCAATGCTGCTGTGCCCAACATAACTTTTTTGCGCCATGGCTTCACCTGTAGAATCTGTGCGCTGCACCCCAGCATGGTAATTGCTGAGCGTGCGTGAGTCTAGTAGGCACCACAGCCATACTTACCGGCATTGGCAGCATTACGGCTGGGGGCAATGCCTGTGCTGTAGCAGGCAGGGTCACAGCAAGCTGAGCAGTGGATGCCAATGCCGTCACCATCACTGGATCTATTAATTACAGGCCACACTAGTAGTGACATCACCTGCTGTGCTCGAGTAGCTACCTGTTCTGCAAATAACCCAGTTATACTGCACTGATTAATACATGCAAAAAAGCATTTTCGTTTGGTGTTCATTTTGTTTTTGCACTCGGTGTAGGTAAGAAAGTAAAACACATGTCATCTTCCTCTTCTTTAGGAAAGACAACAGGAAAACACAGAGTTCAAAATAGCAGGGACATGTACAGGCTGACGACAGGGGTCACAGGCAGCAGCAGTGTTATTGATGAGAGAGAGAGCAGGAGTAACAAGGCGAACGAAACAACAGGAGAGGAGAGAGATAAGACAGATTTAAGTAGAAGAAAGGCAGAGCAAATCAGTTACAAAGAGAAAGCAGCCATGATGTGAAGAAGAGAGCATTAAGAAGAGAGAAGATAGAATGAAAGGATGTAGAGGACAGGACAGAGGAAAAAAAGCAGACAAATGAAAAAACGGTGACACAGCTAATCACTGCTAGAAGAGTGATCGTAAAGAGCCAAGATCGAGGGGAGAGAGAGCAGAGCATGGATAGAAGTGAAGAGGAAAAAGGGCAGGGGTAGAATGAATAGAGGGCAAATCAGAAATGCAGGGAATAAGGTAACACACCAGGTGTGACAACGATGATAGAAAACAATTAGAGAGGTGGGAGGATAGACTCTTAGAGTAAAGACCTAGGGGACAGACAACAGATCAAGGTTAGAAGATAGAGACTGAGGCAGTGAGAGTGTTGAAAGTGGGGCTCACTGGAGGAAGAAGTAAGCTGTGGCCTCCTTGGCAAAATTTTCAGCATCTGCACTTCTTTTTTTACATTTTAAGCATTGCTGGGCGGTGATGCTTCTGGGTCTTCGTGACAGATCTTAGGGTAACCCTCAATTTCAAAAACCTGGAAAAGTGATAACTTTAACAAAGTCATCTCCTCTGGTAATTGCAGGACACTGGAATTATGCAATATTTTGACCGGTTTTAGCATAATTATAGATTTGTAGCATTTGTCACATAATCCACCATCTGTTGCATAATCTGCAGATTTTAACCCCCCAAAAATGTCTCTAGTTCATACTGTTCAAAAGCTACTGAAAACGTAGCAACGTGCTGCCATGCAGTTGAAGGCTCGTTGCAAAGTTTGACTGGTCACCGTTCTGTTGCTTGTTGCTATATTTGGTCCTTAAACTGGTACTAATGAGGCATAACCAAAGCACAGTCAGTGCTAACATGTAAAAATGACAAATATTGAAGTAATGTTATCACAAAATGTGCAGCATTATGAATAAGCAGCTACCTACATCATTGTGATATGAAATCCCTTTATTGATGTCATAACTACATTTTCACAA
Source organism: Lissotriton helveticus (assembly GCF_964261635.1). Lineage (NCBI taxonomy): Eukaryota > Metazoa > Chordata > Amphibia > Caudata > Salamandridae > Lissotriton > Lissotriton helveticus. Next base: position 129,814,498 of record NC_136065.1, read on the forward strand.
TTGCCTTATAACCTTTTTGCTTTTTTCAAATTTGCTCGAAAATGCACTATTTGGGGCTGAAGAAATCAAGAAAGTTCCAGATTTTACTTACCTGGGGGTATCATTAGACATTGATCTTAATTGGAAACATGCTTTAAATATCGGAACCATGCAATTTCAGAAATCAATTTATGCTATTTTTCGATTTGCTAAAAGATTGGGTAATAAACCAACGAAAGAGATTTTGTGTATTTTCAAGAGTAAAAGCCTTCTGTGGTAACTTTTGGGGTCGGGGTTTGGGGACACGTGAATTGCAAATCGCTTCAAGTAACAGAGAATAGGTATTTAAGGAGACTTCTCTCAGTGCCCCAGAGTTCCTCTGTTTCTTTCTGTCATGAGGAAGTTGGTCTGAGTTATTTGAAAGACCATATTGTGTTACAACCTTTGTTGCTCTGGATAAAAACCTGGAAGAACCCAGAGGCCACCCTCTGTAGGACAATACTGGATAACAGCTTAAACATACCTTGGTTAAGGTATGTCAAAATGAGTTTTGCCAAAATAGGTGTCACAAAATATTATACAAACCCCGACACCTTAAACAAAATGTATCGTCTGCCACTATTAAATTACTTTTCTACCAAAGTCATGAGCGGGCAAGCCCTATATGTAATTCGACTGGTCACTCAGAGCCTCTCTCTCAGCCACATAGAGAACCCACCCTTTATCTGCAAATTTACTTAAATGAAAGGCGAAAATTTCAGTTGACTAGGCTGCGTTTAAAAACTATAAATTTCTTAGTTACTTTCCCTATTCAAGGCTCATGGTTTTCATCACTCTCTGTCTGTCCTTGTGACAGTTGCTCATGCCAAAGCATTATGTATTTTATTTTATTTTGTAGATTTTATACCCCCCAGTGGAAACAGTTAATTCCCTCATTAATACTTGCAGAAGGGATTAGAAACTATAAACTGGCAATGGAATACCTACTCTCCCTTGGAACAAATGAGATTATAAATTGCATTTTATATTATCTTTTTACTGTTTTTTAGATTTGTAGTAAATATCAGTCATTTTTATAACCTGTAAATTTTGTATATGTGGATTTGCTGTCTCTTAGGTGAAAACATGTTTGTGCAATCTTTTATGGCTCTTTTAGAGTCGAATAAAGTATTCTTGACTTAGCTTGACCATTTGCCCACATTTTTTTACAAAATATTCTCAGGGGACAACCCCCCGAACTCCTCTTATTGCTGCCAGGCTTGCTCGCCACATGTCACTCATCCCAAACATTTACACCTCACCATTTTCAAACGTCACCAGCCACCACTGTGGATGACATTAAAATTATGCCCCCCCTTGGAAAGAAATCTGGGGACGCGCATGGCTATAGCACAAAAATAGTCAAAGAAATAAAAAGTAAAAATACTGCTGTATAAAGGTACTGTGCATAGGTTTGAAAAATAAATAAGCAAATAAATGAGACATCACAGAGGCACTGAGGTGGACAATGTTTTAAGAGGATGCTCTGGTGTTCAAGAAAAATGCTCCCATGGGAGCAGCACTGTGATTAGCAGCCAGCAACATGAGAAAAATGTTGCTGGGTTTCATTACAAGACTCGGGGACTTAGTTCCCTGTCCTGAAGTTTAAAAGTAAAAATAGTATAAGGGGCAGGGTATGTATACCCTGCCCCCCTAGACCCTGTGAGGGGGACAAAGAATGACCGCCTTTAGGACTAAAATAAAATAAAATCTGTGGGTTGTGCTGGACTCACGCAGGATCGCGGCTAAGTTAAAAAAAATATTTGGGGAGGTTGGGAAGATGGTTTTATATATATAAATATATCTATCTATCTATCTATCTATCTATCTATCTATCTATCTATCTATCTATCTATACTACTATTATAAAGGAAGAACTTTGCACCTTTGAGGCGGGTAAACTCGGGAACCACAGCGCCAATCCACACACCTGATACATCATTGTAATCGTCAGGGTGTCCAGATGGACATAGGCTATATAAAGTATAAAAATATGCGTTATTTAAAAAACATTACCATTAAAAAAAAAAGTAGTCCCTTCGAAGTAGCGCGGCCGCGACCTGCGGTCTGACGTCAGGAGCGTGGGGAGGAGCGGCGTCCAGGAACGCGAGGAGGAGCGGCGGACATGGCGCGGGAGAGAAGCGGTGATGAACGGCGGAATGGGGGTGAGGACCGGCTGACAGGCGGGAGGAGCGGTATGCAGCGAGGAGCGGTGAAATGAGGAGCGGCGGCTGAGGTAAGGCTCCGGGCAGGCGGGGGTCTGGGCAGGCGGGGGACGGGGCGGGCGGGGGCCCGGGCTGCTTGACAATGTCGGGGCGGGCAGGGGGCCGGGCTGCTGCACAATGTGCGGTGAAATGAGGAGCGCTGGGGAGGAGCGGCGGCTGAGGTAAGGCTCCGGGCATGCGGGGGTCAGGGTAGGCGGGGGACGGGGCGGGCGGGGGCCCGGGCTGCTTGACAATGTCGGGGCAGGCGGGGGGCCAGGCTGCTGCACAATGTCGGGGCGGGCAGGGGTCGGGGAAGCCTGATTGCTCCCGGACAAGGTCGTGGCGGGCTGCTAGTATATATATATATATATATATATATATATATATATATATATATTTTAAGACATAGCTCTCGTGAGAGGCTCACAGGAGCCAGATACACAATCCCCTGTGTGGACTCCAAGGGGGCTGTACTTCCTGATCAGCTCTCGCAAACCACTCGTGAGATTGAGCATTTAGAATTAAGTTAATTACAGTGTTTAACTGTAATTTTTAACAAAATAGAACATTAGACATGTTGTTTAAGGTAGATAAATGAATTGTGTACTGTTCCATAGAAGATATAAGGGAAGTATTCTTTACGGTCTTGCGAGACACTCGCGAGAAGTGCAGGAGAGGAAGCATACCTAAGGAAGGATTCTGATTGGTTCATATGGATGTCTTTATCTAGTAGAAGAAGATTCCATCTTTTTTGCTTTATTGCACTATTGGACTTTGGTGAGAGTAGAAATATTTGGCTTGCTCTCCTATCCTGTTTACCTTTCAGTAGAAAGATGTCTTCCTCAGATTCAGATGAACAGCCATGTGCTTCCTCACCAGCTCTGCCATGTCGGCCACCCAAGGAATCCTTAGGGTGGCAATTCATTGAAATGAGGCCAGGTGCCAAGAAAGTTTCTGCAAAGTATGTTACCTGTAAACCTTTCAGCAAAGAGTTCAACCGGGGGAGAAGAAATAAACAATATAGCATGGGTACCACATGGATGTGGAGACACCTGAGGTCTACGCATCCGCAAAGGCTTGCACGGGTAGAAATGGCCTGTGCTGTGGAGCTAGACAACTCTACAGGGGCTTCAACATCATTTGCTCCAGGAGATACAGTGCCTGCATAGGTTCTAAGTGCACATGTGGACAATAAACCTTTTCTTTTTTAATAAAGCTCTATTGTGCTGCTTGTGTAAGCAGATGATTTTTTAACCAGAGACAAGCAAGTACACTCAGGATAAGCTTGTCCAAGATCACAAGTGCCCCCCCCCCCGGCAGTAGTTTATTTTTATTAACAGTTTTTGTACGTTTTTGTTTTTAAGGAGATGCTGTTGTTGTTTTTTTTAACATTTCAAGGTGTATGTTTTTGTTGTACCCTTTTAAATATTAAAATACCTAATAAACTAAAACAATGTATAGTTGTTGAAAACTGTTAACAAAAACGTTACTTTTTAGAGCTACCCTACAGTTTCATGATCTATATTGTTAGTACTATACATCCCTTTCTTCACTTTTCCAAAGGCCCTGCGAGACTCAGGGGAGAGCCAAGGAGGCAATCCCTCACGTGCAGTGCTTCCTGGTTTGCATTTGCGAGCCTCTGGCAAGATTGTACTTTTTATAATAGACTTTGCGTTTACAACAAATATATACTGATGTAGTATGTATAATTTATATACACCAGAATGGTAACAGTGTGTTTAGTTTAATTATATACAATTCATTTTATAGTTGTGGGGAAAAATAAATCAATTATGAAAAATAACATACATGTTTTATCTGCATGAGACAGACATTGGAACATAGTACACATTGATACTCATTTGTTTACTTTAAGTCCATTTACAATTATTATTAGAAAAAGTTCAATCACTACTTTTTTTTACGTTCCTGCGAGAATCTTGCGAGATCTTAAGCATTTGTTTAGAGGATGATTTACACTTTCCTTTCATACAGTACTTATGCCTTACATTCCCCATTAGTATGGCGTGTTGAGAAAACAGCCTCTCAAATGAGACCTTTTGACTGTACAGCTACTGTGCACAGTAGGGTGTAAGGAGACACTGCGATCTCACTGACACCTCTCCACAGCCTAACAGCTGTATATAGTAGACTATGGGTCGAGATTGGCCTCTCCAGAGAGACCTTGCATAAAGGTACCAGTGTGTAGAGTAAGGTATAAAGAGACAGTGTCTCTCCACTTACACTTTTCCCCAGGCTCAGCAGTATGCATAATAAGGTGGACAAGGTATTCACCTCACATATAATACCTCTTTATTTTATAGTAAGTATAACAAGTACTGGCCTCTCCACTGAGACCTCTTCCCAGGGAAATAACCATATTTATTAGGGTGTGGGAATGGAGTTGACTGGCCAGTCACAGCTTTCCCAAGCATGACAGACATATACATTCATATGTAGAGTAACACTGTCTTCTCCACTAACACCTATCTCCAGGACAACATGGATGTACAGTATGGTGTGGGCAAGCAATGGTTTCTGTACTGACACCTCTCCCTACAGCAACAGCAATATACAGTGCTGCATGGTATGGAGTGAGCTGTCCACGAACACCACTTACCATGGTGAGAGGTGTCTGTAGTAGAGTTTGAGAAAATGTACCTTCCTGCTCATACCTCTTCTCCTGCTGACAGTTATGCATAGTACTAGGAGTGGGGGGGAGCTTCACTGCATGGAATTCTGCAGAGATGAATAAAAACTCAGTGAAATTCCAGACCGCCCTACTTGAGACTACGGCAGAGCTCAGCCAAATTCAACTTCTGCCCCCCACCCTGCTTCCTGCTCCCTCATCCCTTCCCCTACACTTGTAATTCGATTTATTATTCATTCAACCTTAAAAAAATGTCAGCCTCAGACACTACAACCTACTATATAATTATTATGAATTGTCTGCTCATATCGATCTGTGGACAGGGTGTCCGGGGATGCATACTCACCACCAACGACAACAAACACTCTCTGACGTGCATACGTATGACCGCAAAATACACAACTCAGAAGACATCGCACCACACATGCATGACACACCACACTACAGGCATATTGCTACAAAGTATGGTCATCTCACACAACTCACACACAAAATGCTACTCACAAACCATCTCTACAACATGCGCATATGCAGACAACACCACTTTGTAGGTACGGGTCGCAAACACCGACGCAACTCAGTCCATCACCTCCTCATACTTACATGAATCACCACAATACAGACACACCTCTACAAAACACAGTCACCTCACACAGCTCTCTCACACACACACACAATACTACTCGCAAAACATCACTACCACCCACAACACACTTACATGCATGATGCAACACCATTTTGTAGGCACAGGGCGCAAACACACTGGCACAACTCAGGCCTTCTTCAACTCACACAGCACAATCTCAACTCACAACACAGACTCAACTAAACAAGGCATTGCCACAGCAAACAAATGCATAACAAATTCTCCATGTCACATGCACACCCCCCAGCCGATCAACAATACACAAAGAGATATTGCCCAGACACAAAGGACACACATTCCACAGCAGATGCACACCCAGCAGAAACTCAGCTACTGCCAACACACACCTACAACACAGGCACATTCACAATCATGCACAAACTCAAAGTGCACATACCCACAACCCAGGCAGAGCATAACAGATCTAGCCCTCTGCCCTAAAGCCACATACCACCACATATACCCCCACAGACCACAGCACCTGCTGCAGGCACCCATACAGTGCCCCTTCTGCAACTCCCAGCACAGAGAAGCAGCTCACCTGCAGTCAGAGTGTTCTGAGGGTCATCGAGCCAGGAGGCACTTGAGGCAGCTGAGGCTTGGGATTAGAGATGGTTTTGTGGAGGAGGGAGATCGTGTTTCATGCGTGTCACATGCACGGGTGGCCTAATCACACTGGTTGCAAGGAGGGGGTGTTGTGTGGAGTAGAGCCAGTGGGGTCTGCAGAGCAGGCCATGGTGGGCCACCCACCGCACAGGGCCCAATTATCTCAAGCACACTGGGCCCATGCAGGCTGCACGGGTCTCCCTGCTTAGAGAGGACCTGGCCCAAAGGCATTTTGTTACAGGAAAGACAGTTCAAGTGAATATGGAAGACCTGGCAATGGAGGCAGAACATGCCTAATTACCACCCAAAAATTCTTAGTCTGGGAAAAGTAAATCTTCCTCCAACCCTCTAATAAATAAATAAACAAAATGACCAAAACTCATCAACAGTGACATGCATTCTAGTTTTAACTTAAGCCACCAACCTGGGGTAAGGACAGGTTAGGGGGCCATTGTGGGGCACTGGTTAGTGGAAGAGGGGCTATTGCTGCTAGAGGCTGAATAGAGGTGCTGGAAATGATGCTGGGAAGCTCAGCACATATTACAAAAAGCAAAGGTCCTATGCTAATTTGAGAATTTTCTTCAGAACATTAATAATATATAGACCACAATAAGTACTATATATGTTTTTCCAGTGTCCAGCCGGACAGAGGATTTTAATTCAATTGATTGTCAGGAATAAGTTCAAGGAATATACGTACACACAGTAATACAACGGCACAGTCCTGTACCACACAAAGGAAGAAGGTGGGAGGAAAAGACAAGAGACTAGTGCACAAAGCAAGATTTAGAAATAGCCAGGCAAATACTTTGGAGCAAAAATAGGCTTGCCTATAGAATGTAGTAACACAAGCTCTACAAAACAAAAATCCACATCAATGTCATTCAATGGTTAATATGTGGTATTGTTTAAAAAAGAGTCAACGTTTCGATCCCTACCTCCTAGGTGAGTGGGATCATCATCAGGACTAATTTAAATAACCATTTCCTGGTTAATCACGTTGACGCCTGTTGAAATGAGGGGATAAAAGAACAGGGGAGAAGGGTGAGGAAAAAATAAATAAAATAAACAGAGGTATTTACATAAAATGGTCAAAATTATTTTAATATCCATATGTGTGACCTACACCACAATAATAAAAGAACGACTGTGATAAAAAACGACTTTCAGTTGACATTTTCAATACTCAGCATGGCCACCTATAACATTTTATCTGTTATTAGCTGCAATTTTACCCTCCAAGCAGGGTGTCACGGTTTATCGTGTCTAAGTGCATAATCAGTGACACGGCTCGATTCAAGGCTAATGTGCAACTAACACCGGCGTTCCACAGAACCCACATTCAGAATTTATGGTATTATGGTGAGTGACACTGGTGTCTAGTAAGGGCGTGGGGTGAGAAAGTGAGGGGAGTCCATACTGATTTGGCAAAGTATTCATGCCTTACCAAGGATCCGGCGCGGAAATCTCGTTAGCGGGTCTTCCCAAGAGGAGATCCCGCAGGGCTTGGGGTTATCTATCATAAATGAGGAAAGGGGTTGGTACTTAAATTATGAAAACGGGTGGCGGCAGACGTGGTCTGTTATGACCCACAATTACCTGTTCCTCACTACTGGTGGACCGCACCGAACCACACTGTGCTTTGCCATAGCAAGTGATGGTATATTTATACCTTGAAGGTGTTTAGAAATGCCAGCTTTGACGTAAAGTCGGGCATATGAAAGTCATGAATGAACCCCTAAGGAATAGATGTTCACGCATAATAAATGAGTTCTTAGAGAAATCATTATCCATGCAAGGGGAAGTCCCTAACGGCTTAAGAGTCTGGTTTTCCAAGAAATCGTTGTGACGTGGATGAATGGATGGTAGTAGCCATGCCTGTATTTGGGTAGCATGGACTATGCCTAAATAAGGACTGGATTTCTATGCCTATATAAGGGCAATGCGAATTATACCTATATAAGGGCATGAATCGGGAAATTCATTCGGAATCTGTAATCGAACACAACAAAACAGACAACACCGCGTGGGTCCACCCGGCACAACAGGCTGAACCAGCAGAAGTCATCGGAAGGGGCTCCCTGATCCCCCGGCACTCTCCACCTACCTGTCAGGTGAGGAACAGTGGATCATTTTGAAGACCTTCTCCCTGGTTGCAGCTGCAGCTCCTCGGTGTTGACACTCTCCTGCTGCCTCCTGCAGCCAGCTTCCAGAGGATTACCTTGGCCTGCCTGGCCTACTGTTTTGGGACTCGAAGCTGGCTGTGCCAGCGTACGCACCCAGTCAAACAAGAGGCAGTTCAGAAAGGAAAACCTGCAGGTAGGTTCTGCGACTGTGTGCCCCCACCACCCAGCTCCTCAATTTCCTATGCTGTTGTAAAATAAAATAACAACATAGGAAAATAGGGTGGTGGGTGGTAAACTCCGTTGGCGGAGCGAAGTTTACCTCCTACCCCTACATAGTACACTGTTGGGAGGAAGTGCCCTGTTTGATTACACATCTTTCTTGCATGATAAGTCTTTGTAATACAGTGAAAGGGAGAAACTGACCCCTCTCCTGTTACCTGTGTCTTGAATGATAAGTGTGCAAATTAGGCTGTGAAAACAAGCTTACCTCTCTGGACACAGCTCTCCCCAGCATGACAGATGTACACGGAAGGTGTGGGGATGAAATTACCTCTATGATGAGAAGTCTGTTTTGCATACCATTATAGAGACTATGTATGATATGTAAACACTACTCTGTCTGCTGAGACATCTCCCCAGAGTAATATATATGCAAAGTAAGCTGTGTGTAGTAGGGTACAGAAATGAAGTATCCTCTCTGCAGAGAACTGTTTCTTGGTTGATTGGTGTGGATAGTTGAGTGTGGGGACCAACTCACCTCTCCATCAGACTTCTTCCCATGGGGACAATGGGGCATAGTAGAGTGTGCACAGGGAGGGACTCCTCAGCTATAAATTCTCTCCAGAGACACAAGCATATATAGTGATGTGCAAAAGAAATGCCTTCTCCACTATCATATCTCCACCAGCTGACAGCAGGATTTGAGGATGAACTGGCCTCTGTGCAAACACCTCTCCCTTGTACAAGAGGTCTGTATACTACAGAGGGACTGATCTCTCTACTGAGACCTCACTGTTGCATGACAATTCACCATAGTTGGGTATTCAAATAATTGTCTTCCCCATCAACATTTCTCTGTAGCATGAAAGATGTGCATAGTACCGTACAGAGTTATATGCATGCAGGAGCACTTCTGCACTCCCTGAAGATGGTACTGCCAGCTTTAGTCAACATTACAATACTGTAATAATATTCACATCTATAACAACTATTGTCATCAGAAAGCTTGACCATTGTTGAGTACACCGGGGGAAAACATGGCGGCCGCAGGCTAGGGCGGTACGCACGTCTCTCCCAGCGCTCCTACTCTACGGCACCCGATGGCGAGTTGAGCCGGCAGAGTTCGACCAGAGCACGAGTATGGCGGTGTGATTTAGACCTCGGACCACGGAACTCCGAAACAGTAGGAATTAAATTCAAAACGCGACCCCGATAACCCTGCGTCTTAAGGAGCGAGAGATACTTTCACGTAGGGTAGATACTACATACAGCAGCACGGCACCAGGACCCGGATTTTGGCCGATTTTGGCCCCGCTCCACCAGGGTTTTGTGGCAGTTTTTTCCAGCGGACTTCGAGGAGGGAGCCGATGTGCCTGGCTCCGGCAGAGAAACTCCCCCCCTGCCTGCCAACCGAAGTGGAGACAAGCAGCCGTGGAGCTAAGGCGAGGTCGCAGGGCGGCGGCTCGTGGGCTCCTGCAGAGAGGTTTGATGGGGGGCCGGAGGGAGGGGGGAGACTATCACGGTGGACGACCAAGTCATTGCAGGGGGCCCCATGGCACTTGCTCCGGACAGGGGGCTTTTTGACACAGAAGGAAACAGCGAGGTTGGGGGAGAGCCTGAGGAGGGGGGGAGGCACTAAGCTGAGTAGAAGCCGACAAGCACCCGGGGGCACACCCTCAAAAAACAAGGGAAAAAGACAGGGCAGAGGTAAGGGTATAAGGGGCACAAAAACTGTCGCAAAAATTGACCAAATAAATACCGAGGTGGAGAACCCTTTAAGGATACCCAGCATGGTTAAAGATAAGGCTGAGGGAGGTTGGGTTTCAGATAATTTCAGTGAGAAGGACAGGGCAGGACATGTGAGTGAAGAGGTTGGAAAAAGAAGAAAGGGCAAGGATAAGAGTATATCAAACAGCGCGGTGCGTGTTACCCCATCACTTCGCTCCTTTTTCAAAGTGCTACCCCATGGCCTGGCTATCAACTGTGAAAAATCTGGTAACCCGACAAACCGGTCAAGTATGGCTGAAGTCAATCAGCCTGAACCAATTGTAGGTCTAAATAAAGGGGGACCTACAAGTAAGCCTCTTACCCCTGTACTGCCCTCACCTCTACAGGCTCTTGCCTCGGGGGCGTTGGCACCCCCTCTCCCCTCTCTTCCTACTCCTCATACCTCTACCGCTGCCTCTACCTCTGCCCCTCCCGGCGCCATTGATGGCACTATCGATGTAACTCATGTTCGGGACAAGGAGGGTATAAATCCTATGCCTGGTACTGGCATGGTGGATGGGGCGGGAAGGGGAGGGGGGAGTCAAATAACCCTATTGAAACTATTTTGATCGCTATGTCAGCCATGAGGGAGGAGATTAGGAGCGATTTCGCAGTATCCAAGGCAAATCAAAACGATATAAGAGCGGCCTGCGAAATACTGGAAAGAAAGGTGGATAGATTGTACGAAAGAACAGAGAGTTTGGAGGGAGAAGTGGGGTCTATAAAAGCAAATTTGGAGGCGGCTGAGTGTAAGATCCAAACATTACGGAGGTAAGGAGAAGCTATGAAGGAAAGGGTTGAGTAGCTCGAGAATTTTTCAAGAAGGAACAATTTGCGGATATTGTAAGTCCCCGAGGGAAAAGAGGGTAAGACTTGAAAGCGTTTGTGGTCTCTCTTTTGAAGGACTCTCTAAATTTAGATGAAACAGTTGAGTTACTTGATAGAGATATTCAGCGGATCCATCATGATCCCTTTCGCCTCAACCCTGGGAGATCTAAACCACGAAAGATTTTGATAAACTTTCAAACTTATACACTGAAAGAAAAAATCTTGAATCTTGCATTAAAGGCGAAGACACTCAAGGGTCCCGATTTTTTGTGTGAAATCAGGTCAGATCTCTCCAAAGTCACATTAGACCGGCAATGGGAGCTGGGTCAGAGGATGGAAAAGCTCAGGGCAGCTGGGGCCGCGGTCCAGATGCGATTCCCCACCTTTTTGCGGGTAATGTACAATAATAAGATGTACAATATCCGATCCCCCTTTGAAGCGGATTAGTTTTTAGGAAAAATGGGGGAGAGTTCAAAGGGGGGGAGCAAAAAGGATGGCCCAGCTGGATGTTTTTGGCATTCTTTATTGAAATTTGGTAAAGCACCGGGTGGGTTTAGGGGTGTAAGAGGTTTAAGTACTACTAAAGGAAGGGGGGAAAAAAAAGGAAAAATGACAAAAGAAACAAAATTATTTAAAAAAAAGGGAGACAGAGAGGGAAGGAGGAAGAAAAGGAAAAAAATATATATATATATATGTAAATATATATATATAAAATAATGGGGTATAGATACATGGTATTTAGATGACTATTCGGAAATTTAGTTTGAGCTCTAAATATAATTCACAACCCAAAACAGAGAGGGAAGAGACAGTAAGAGATACTGTGCATTGTATAGCCTACTGGCCGACTTAATGCAATTTTTTTTCTCTGCTGGGGTATATCTTTCTATTTTTGTTTTCTTAGTACTCTCTATAGTATGAGGAGGGCCTAAGGGAGAAGAGATTAAACCGGCATATATTATTCTTTATTACTATTGATAGAGCGCGCGGGTCACCCGACCAATAATTTCGCCACTTCTGGCTTCGGGCCCATATATTTCAAATCACCATATACATTGATCAGATGACCTCACGCTCTGCTATCAGATAATTGTGAGTTCCTTTCGTTGTTTTTCAGCGTACCCGACTTACCATCCACCGACACGGGCACCTATGACCACAATGGATCAGGGAGCTAGCTGTAAAAGGAAAGGCAGCAAAATACCAACCCAACAAAATAATATTCAATACCTTTGTAAAATGACCACGGACAACTGGAAGTTTAAAGTCTTTATCTAATTTAGTAAATTTCAGAAATAATCAAATTCACAGTAATTAAGCAATCGAAAATCAGAATAACAGAAAGTACATAGCTGAATAGCAAATAAGTCAGTGCAACCATTTATAAACTAGTGGAAAACCAGGACACACTTAAAATGCAGGATCAGGAATTAGAACGTTTAAGATGAATCACTAAAGATAGGATAGGCTTTGATTAGGACTGGTATTCTAGATTTATTTCAGAGAGAAATGAGACATGAGTTCGGGACATTTATATCTATAGGAGAGTCTATGGAGAGAGAGACACTATACTTTAAGGCAAAAGTTCTTTAGACAGTTTAAGTAAGGAGGTTCTAGACCATATGAGAAAATGACAAACTGCAATGCAAAATATAATTTCTAACAGGTAGGATAACATAGGAACACGTTGTGGAACAAGTGCAAATGACTTTATGATTCAATGGTTGCGGAAAGGCATGGAAAATAAACATATGCAAAGGTATGTCTTTATTAAAGCAAAAGACAGAAATATAGGAAGGTGCAAGGTTTCAGAGTTTTCAGAGAAATATTTACCTAGACTGGTGTGGAAACCAAACCCTGGCCACGGGTCAGTTAAGGACAGGAAACCCTCAAGGAAGGATACCCCTCAATGGAGAGCAGGTGCAGAAGGGACACCCAGGACAGGACAGGAAACCCTCAGATTAGGAATCAGGACAGGACCTCTCGGACAGGACCAGCACCCGCAGTTCGGAAGCAACGCCTGCGCTCCACCCTCTCTGCAGCTATCGATCAAGACCCCGATTGGGTCAGCGAACTCCCAGCAAAGTGCTCCGCCAGCACTTTAAGGTTTAGTAAAACCTTAGTCTATGGTCAATTTCGGACAGAGTGCTCCGCAGTACTCTGTATCTTCAGTCACCTATTGAGTGCGTTGGGTCAGTGACAGGTCAGCTAAACCAGACAAGTCGGACAATTTCCCTAGGTGAACCCAGGGTAGTTATACTGTTTTGGGACGGTGTACCACCCCCCAATGTTGCAAAGTGTCAGAATCCCTCAATTTGGTTTGGTCCTAAGGTAGGCTTTGGGTAACACACCAATCAGACGAGACTATTTGGAGGCCTAATTTACATCTCTGGGTACCGCCTAGCGAGATTGGGGTTCCCATGAGAAAGACCAGTGGAATACAATGAAGAGAATACAATTGTTTCAATATGGGCACACATGACTCCGTCCTGCTGGGTCGCAGGTCGTTTTCTCAGGAGCATCTTGCCCATCTCTGCCAGCTGGCTGAGTTCCACTGTCCAATGTTGCCACCTTTCAGCGCACCACGAGTCTGCGCAGAAGAGACCTTCAATATGGCTCCCAACCGGTTCGGACCCCCATTTCCCGCAGTACATGAAAAGTAAGCGAGAACAAATTAATACATAGAAATAAATGTATATAAAGACATCATTGGTCTTGTACTTCAAACTTATCATTATAAAAATATACTATGCAGTTTAAATGTTAGCAACATATACACACTCACAAGAGCATTACCACGTTATTCACGAAAGCTGTGTATTACGCATGCGCACCCTTTCCCTCCAAACTTATAACTACGTCAGGACACGTGAGTGTGACTGACGCATGCGCAGAAGCCATTTACTAAGCGGCGGCCATTTTTAGAGACATGGATTAATCGTATTAGAAAACACATAGACAAGCTTCATCTACCTCGTTCAAATATAAAAATAAAGATTAGTAAGACGTACAATTTATTAATTGATTACACACGGGCGAGGTTCTTGACTCGAGCAAGTCGCGATGCGAAGCTTGCTCTATCAATCCCCTCTTTGATGATATTTACTATCATCACAAAATTAAATGGAACCAGATGCCAACTTCTCACACCTTATACATCTCTATCTCTTCCAACAAGCGATTTAGCTTTTCTTTCTCATTTTTGGTAGGGTGAGAATTTTTCACCCTTTTGTATATCTGATTATTCATTTCCTCTAATTCAAGCTCATCCACACTTCGTTTCACTCCTCTTGCATTCACTTGATGCTTTCCGGTGTGTTTACGACACTTGCAACAGACAAATATGAAAAATAGGATAAGACCTATAATTCCAATTGGCATCAGTACTTTGAACAATAAGCTTTTACCTAAGCTAGCAATCCAATGACCTACATTTGAGAGACCATCTACCAGTCTCTTCCAGGCACTGTCAACCTCGAGTGGTTTGAGTTCCCTTTCCAAATTAGTAATGTTTTTCACATATCTTTTGAGCTGCACACTTTTGTCCGGAATATAAGTGCAACAATGTTGCGCCTTCAACATCCGGCAGACTCCGCCCTCTTTTGCTAATAAGGTATCAAGAGCAAGTCTGTTCTGCAAAACCATTGATCTGATCGCAACCATTTCGGTATTGACCAGCAGAAATCCATGAGCTGTGTCAGTAGACAACACATCCACTATAGTGGACAATTTGCAAATTCTGTGAGTGTTCAGAACCACTCCCACTCCAGGTATCAGTGCACTGAAAATACTACCCATTATTTCACCTACGCTTTCTCTTTTACTATGCACTAAGCCATTAGTATCGTTTTCCCTCACAACGGGGCATGGTGATGAAATCAACTTGTACACTTACAAAGGGACCCGCTGACCTCCCAATTTTCCCTAGTTCCACTATTGTTCTCTTGCCTGGATTCATCTTTTGACATGACAGGCACCTCTGGCAGAGGGACTCTGCTACCTTCCTGAATTTTCTGCTATACCAAGTCTGTTGGAATACCAGAATCATGGCGTCCCTACCAATGTGTGATCCCTCGTGTATCAATCTCGCCATTGTGCCAAGCAAGTGTCTGGGTAACACAGGCATACCATTTGGGCCCAAGATGACACCATCCTCACGTCTTGGTCTACACCCTTCTTCCTTCCACTTCTCTCTCTCTTGCCAGGGTGCCGCCTGCTGCCATTCTCTCACTTCATCCCAGGTAGGCACTTCTTCAAACACTCGAAGTTGGCAGCTGGTTCCTGGCCCCCCCCGTTTTGGATTTATGATATATCGATCCCTGGCACACAATTTGGCCACTCGATCCGCAAAATCATTTCCCAAAGATACAGGGTCAAAGTCCTTCTTATGGGCAACACACTTGACCACTGCCAATTCCTTTGGTAATTGGATTGCCTCTAAAAGGTCTTGAACAACTTTTCCATTTCGAATAGGGGTACCTGAGGAAGTCAGGAACTCCCTCTGTAGCCATAATTGGCCAAAGTCATGCACAACCCCAAAACAGTACTGACTGTCAGTATATACTGTTAGGCGTACGTTTTTCCCCAATTTGCAAGCTTTTATCATTGCGATCAATTCGGCTACTTGTGCAGACTTGACTTCAAATAAATAACCTGCCTCTTCAATTTTTGTTAAGGAGACTGCCGCATAGGCAGCACTCAGGCCTCCTTGTTCATGTCTTAGGCATGAACCATCCACAAAAAATTCCAGGTCATGTTTAGGCAAAGGTGTTTCTTTAATGTCTGGGCGTGGCTTTGTGCTAAATTCTGTTAAATCAATGCAGTTATGCTCATTTTCCTCCCCATCTTCCATATCCATTGAATTTGGAAGCAGAGTGGCGGGGTTCAGAATGTTGCACCTGACAATTGTTAGATTTGCAGCACCCACGAGAATCCTCTCGTATTTAGTCAGCCGACTAGGGGTGAGATACTGAGTTTTCGTTCTTGTTAGCAAAATTACCACTCCATGGGGAACATACACAGTCACAGGATGTCCCATGACAATGGATTCGCTCTGCTCTAAACTTGTGCAGGTAGCAGCCACTGCTTTCAGACATCCTGGTAATCCAGCAGCCACTGGATCCAGGGTGGCAGAGAAATATGCCACCGGCCTTCTGGTTGTGCCATGTTCTTGTGTTAGGACTGACAACGCGCAATTATCGCGAGTGTCACAGAACAGGGCAAATTCCTTGGAATAGTCTGGCATTCCCAACGCAGGGGCTGTACACAGACAATCTCGCAATTTTGTGAAGGCTGTTAAGCTTTCCTCATCCCATTCTACGATATCCGGTGTTCCTCTCTTGGTCATTTTTATCAAGGGCCTAGCTAGGACTGCAAATCCCAGAATCCATTGCCTGCAGTATCCTATCACTCCGAGGAACATTCTGATCTCTTTCTGAGTACGGGGTAACTGCATCTTTTGAATTATTCTCACTCTTTCTGACGTTACTTTCCTGATGCCTTTCTCTATCTGGTGCCCCAGATATTTCACTGATTTTGCACAGAACTGTAATTTTTCAGGGGCCACTTTATGTCCCTTCTCACTCAGGTGATTCAGTAGGGCAATGGTGTCAATCACACAGTCCTTATGACTTTTAGACGCCACCAAGAGGTCGTCAATGTATTGCACCAAGACAGAATTTCCAGGTAAGACCAAAGTTTCCAAACATTTTTTCAAGATCTGATTAAAGATAGAAGGGCTCTCTGTTTACCCCTGGGGGACCCTGTTCCAGACATACACGTGACTGTTGAAGGCAAATGAGAAAAGAAATTTGCTGTCTGGATGTAAGGGAATGGAAAAGAATGCATGACATAGGTCTATCACAGTGAACCACTCAGCATCCCAGGGAATCTGGTACAGAATCACTGCTGGGTTCGGGACAATTGGGCAGCAAGGAATCACTATCTTGTTTACCTTTCTTAGGTCCTGCACTACCCTGTACTTGCCACTAGGCTTTTTGATGCCCATAATCGGTGAGTTGCATGGGCTACTCATTACTTCCTGTATGATGTTTCCCTCTAACAATTTCTGTATTTCCAGGGCAACCCCTGCTCTCACTTCTGCATTCATTCTGTAGGGTTTAGTATTAGGGTATACTGCATTGTCCTTGATGGCTATCTGTATGGGGTCTACGTTTTTCATTAATCCTACATCTTTTCCGGTAAAGTCCCATACCTCTGGCTTCACTGTTTCTTGGAGTTCTTTGGGCAAATCCTGCATAGTCATTCGTTTAATTTCTGAGTCCGGTCTGATTAACATTAATTTATAAATGCCATCTTCATCTGGGGTCTGAATTTCAACACCCTTTGGTGTGCAAAAGATGGTACAGTTCATTTTGCACAGCAAATCACGTCCCAGTAAGTTCACTGGACTGGTGTCACAAACGACAAATCTATGCATTTCTTTAAAGTTTCCAATTGAGATCTCCATGGGCTCGGTAACAGGAGTACTAATCAATTGATTAGATACACCTACTACTTGGATGGCTTCTCCCGAGAGGGGTAGGTTTGGAACGTCCACTGTTCTCACAGTAGAACGGGTAGCGCCAGTGTCCAACAGAAAAGTGACATCATTTCCGTCAACCTTTCCTTCAATGTATGGTCCGGACTGGTCTACCGGCAAGGAGGCGCCAAGTACGCACTCCTCATCCTCCCCTCTCAGGCCCCGTCAGTACTGGTCATCACAAAGGAAGGTATCGTTTAGTAAATACTGCGAAGTTGCTGTATTTCTGTTCTCATTGCTTTCCCAGACCTCTACGTCATCACCCTGCGTGGACTTTCCCTTAAATACTTGCTTTGGTGCTCGAGGCAACTGAATCGTTTTTACCTGTGGTTGGGTCTATCTGGGTCTTTCTTTCTGCGTCTGTGAAGTTAAATCAGGTGTTTGGGCGTTATCATCCTGCAGATAAGGACACTCGTTTCGCCAGTGTCCAATTTCCCCGCACTGGTGGCAGGGAAATTTCTTCTTTGCCTCCTCCCTGCTCATTTTGGGCCGGGGCTTTCCTCCACCCCCTTCCCCAGGACCTTTGTTCTCATTAGATTTAGCCATTTTACTCAATTGTTTTTCCTGCTGTTCTGCGAGCTTCACTTGAGCCCACATAACCTTCTCCTTGAGAGCCTTTTTCTTTTCTGCCATTTCGTCCTCACAGTACTTGGCGTACCGTAGGACCTCATCCATCTTTTTAGTATGCCAACATATTTTGTTATCTTTTATCCACTGACAAATTTCGGGTCTTAAACCATTTACAAACCTGTAAATAAAATGTGTCATATCCTTCATCTCGATGTTGTCTATACCGCTGTATGTTTTGAACACCTGCAACAGCCTTTCATAAAAGGAGTGCACGGTCTCATCTCTTTCCTGCGTTGTTCTATCTATCTTGGTCCAATCAGTTTCCTTTGCTGGTACCTTTACTTTCAAATGCTGTATTACTTGTTCATATTTTTTCATCACTTCTTTCGATGGTTCCCCTGTGTTGCCATCCCTCGGGTATTCTTCACTAGGCCAAGCTATGGCTATTTTACACTCGGTCCACAGATCTACCGGGACTACAATGTCGAAAAACCCATCCAGGTCTTTCCACAGGCATTTTTGCACCTTTACGAACCTTTCCACCTGCCTGTACCAGTCTACTGGCTTTTCGCGCAATTTGGAGAAATCGTTAGTAAAGGACACAATATCCTGTCTGGACCATGGAACGTGCACATACTTCCCACCTGGTACTTCGCGCATAGGGCATAACTGCTCTGGTTTTTCAGCTTCCTTTAGCAAAAATTCGGGAGTTGCCTGCCTAGACCTGGCCTCATCCTTTTTCTTGGCCCATCTAGCTTTCCACCTTTCCACCTTTCCACATCTCCCCATTTTTGCAATACAGTCAATAGTTCCTTGACCTGTGCTTTCTTTCCTGAAGCATTCAAGTTTTCCAAATCTTTGTCTGAGAAATCTGCTCTATATGGTTTCGATCTTGAAATATCTATACCCATGCTAGCAGCAGTGTCTGTCAGTTTTTCATGAAGTACTCGGGTATTTCGGGTGAGACTTTTGTAGATAAACAGCATTTCGTCTTCGGAGTAGGTATTTAATCTGTCTAATCCTACGTTTCCTGCCATCAATTCCTCTATTTCTATTCTCAGCTTGTAAAGATCTAAAGGTTTCGTTGGGGACGTTTGCTTTTCCAATTCCTGACTCCATCTTGCGATTTCTTCAGGAGTCACCAATGTGACACTCCTAGTACCCGAGGTCGATTCCATCTGAATTGCCCTCGTACTAAACGTGTGCGGCTTCGGGATCCTTTTCCCAGTCTTCCTAATGGGTAGATCCAGCAGCGAGACCTCCGACTCGCACTCACAGGTCTGATCATCTATAATTAAGGGTTCTGGTCTGGTCGGTGCAATGACAGGGGTAATTACGGGAGTTTTTGGAGTCCCTTGACGGTCCCCGTACAGCGGAACCACCGGTCCGATTGTTACTGGGATCATCAAGGCTTCAGGACTTGCATTTAGCTGTGACATTTTCCGTATTATTTCAGCTCTCTGATTCCCCAGCGCTTCTCGCTCTTTCTCTTCTAATAACCTGTCCAAGGTGTTTCCATGTAACACCTGCAGGGTTAGAATGGGAGCATAACTCGGGGCAGTGGGATGAGTCTCACTCGGCCCTCCGCCATAGTTAGGCTTCTGAAACAAACTTCCTGTGCCTAGAATTCTCGGATCTTCCTCACTCTGGGGCTGTAATAACGGCATTCCTGAACCTACGGACCTCACCTCTCCTCCATAAGGGGGACGAGGGAAAAAATCTCCTTCACGTGAATATCTTGTCTCCTCACCCACGGGTCTCCTGGGGTATATACTTCTGGTTTCTATGGGACCCAGATTCTCAGTATAAGGAGGAACTATATAATCCCCTCCTACACTTGCGGACCTGACCTCTTCCCTTTGTAGGGGTCTCCGGGGAATATCTCCTGCACTCGAAGGTCTGTGTCCCTCATTATAAGGAGGCGGACTTCTCATGCACATGTCATCTAACAATTCGTCGTCTGACTCTCCCAGGGGCCCCCAATGTTTAGTCTTTTCTGTTCTTTTTCCCCCCCCAGGAGGATCTTCTGCTGGCATCATGGGAAACAGTCCCTCAACAATCATGCTCTGTCTCCATTGCTTCATCTTTTTATCTCGGGATTCCTGTCTCAGTTTTGGGTAATACTTTGTCAGCCCTTTGTCCATTCGGGGCTTCTCTCTTTGGAAAGCCTCAATCTCCCATTCCTCTAATGCCTCATACTGTGTTAGTCTCGGTCTGGGATGTAATTCATTCATTCGGGTTCTTAAGTTGAACAAGATCCTACCATTAAAGGTACCTTCTAACGGAAAGGCCATTATTCCGTCGTCTTTTGTGTATTTTACCCAATTTTCTAACCACACACACGTATTGTACCCTCTGTCAAACATCATGAAAGAGGCGGGAGTATTTGGTGGTGGAATAACAATGCCCTCTCTAGTTTGAATCGGCTTGTCCTTTTTGAAGTAATTCTTTACCTTATTTACAAGGGACATTTTTCTCTTAGTTCCGTACATAATATCGTATCTATTAGCTTTCCACTGATCCCTTTCAAACCCTTGGTTTCTTGGATCGGGTCTAGTCTCTGGAGAATACGAGTGCCACATACGATTTATACGCTTAACTTTGTTTACCAAATTTCCTCCACTCAGAATGCGTCTTGTAATTCCGTGCGACCAATGGGTGCACGCGTTCAAATATTTTCGGCCAATGGGTGCGCGGCCTTTTCGCGAGACAGTTCTCACGCTTTTGGCGCTCACCCCTTTTTTACAATTCCAGCCCCGCTACCCGCCCGCTGTTTCTACCAATCCCAGCGCGGCACGGAGTGACGTCAGAGACGCTTCGCGACTGACTCCCTCCCTTCACAAGATAACGGAAACTTTCTTTCTTTCTAAAGTGCTAGTGCTTGGTTATTTTACAACGAATACACATTCGCCACAGTGCTCAAGTGTCTAGACAGGAAAGAGTTATTTTACTGCAAGTAAACTACTTCCATTTACTTTTCACACACTACGGGTAGATCTCTTCCGCCTACCCTTCACTCTAGCATCAGTGAACCTGTTACTTCCCTAGACCCATCCACTCTTTCCGGGATATATCCGAGTCTAAGGTTTCCCAGCGGACCCCTTTGCTTTCACTCAAGCTCCAATGAACCTGCTACTCTTCCGATGTGACCCTTGCTAGGTTACGCCACTATTGGAATTTTGCCACTGAACCTCGTTACTAACATTTATTCACACACGTATTCAGAAAAAAAAACCCTAGTTAGTGCTTCCTGGTTCTACCTAACCTGCACCTAACTTTCCTTGAACCTGCGACCTCAAGGCAATGGATTCTATTCACCACTTGCCTATTCAATTCCCCGGGGAGTTCTGACAACACTGAACAACACGTTTTACGTACGCATGGATTAATACATATAACAATATAAGAACAAGAATAACAATTTTAAAACAATTCATAAATTTCAAAAGCAACACATTTCAAGTGACTGATCAGATCTCCTGAAGTGCCTGCTCTTATAGCAGCATCAATATACTAGCAGCTACCGACTTGACTTAGCTTTAACTAGTCCTACCTAACTTTTAACTAGTCCCTAACCATTCCTCTGCTACCAGAAAATTACTGATAGAGCGCGCGGGTCACCCGACCAATAATTTCGCCACTTCTGGCTTCGGGCCCATATATTTCAAATCACCATATACATTGATCAGATGACCTCACGCTCTGCTATCAGATAATTGTGAGTTCCTTTAGTTGTTTTTCAGCGTACCCGACTTACCATCCACCGACACGGGCACCTATGACCACAATGGATCAGGGAGCTAGCTGTAAAAGGAAAGGCAGCAAAATACCAACCCAACAAAATAATATTCAATACCTTTGTAAAATGACCACGGACAACTGGAAGTTTAAAGTCTTTATCTAATTTAGTAAATTTTAGAAATAATCAAATTCACAGTAATTAAGCAATCGAAAATCAGAATAACAGAAAGTACGTAGCTGAATAGCAAATAAGTCAGTGCAACCATTTATAAACTAGTGGAAAACCAGGACACACTTAAAATGCAGGATCAGGAATTAGAACGTTTAAGATGAATCACTAAAGATAGGATAGGCTTTGATTAGGACTGGTATTCTAGATTTATTTCAGAGAGAAATGAGACATGAGTTCGGGACATTTATATCTATAGGAGAGTCTATGGAGAGAGAGACACTATACTTTAAGGCAAAAGTTCTTTAGACAGTTTAAGTAAGGAGGTTCTAGACCATATGAGAAAATGACAAACTGCAATGCAAAATATAATTTCTAACAGGTAGGATAACATAGGAACACGTTGTGGAACAAGTGCAAATGACTTTATGATTCAATGGTTGCGGAAAGGCATGGAAAATAAACATATGCAAAGGTATGTCTTTATTAAAGCAAAAGACAGAAATATAGGAAGGTGCAAGGTTTCAGAGTTTTCAGAGAAATATTTACCTAGACTGGTGTGGAAACCAAACCCTGGCCACAGGTCAGTTAAGGACAGGAAACCCTCAAGGAAGGATACCCCTCAATGGAGAGCAGGTGCAGAAGGGACACCCAGGACAGGACAGGAAACCCTCAGATTAGGAATCAGGACAGGACCTCTCGGACAGGACCCTCAGGACAGGACCAGCACCCGCAGTTCGGAAGCAACGCCTGCGCTCCACCCTCTCTGCAGCTATCGATCAAGACCCCGATTGGGTCAGCGAACTCCCAGCAAAGTGCTCCGCCAGCACTTTAAGGTTTAGTAAAACCTTAGTCTATGGTCACTTTCGGACAGAGTGCTCCGCAGTACTCTGTATCTTCAGTCACCTATTGAGTGCGTTGGGTCAGTGACAGGTCAGCTAAACCAGACAAGTCGGACAATTTCCCTAGGTGAACCCAGGGTAGTTATACTGTTTTGGGACGGTGTACCACCCCCCAATGTTGCAAAGTGTCAGAATCCCTCAATTTGGATTGGTCCTAAGGTAGGCTTTGGGTAACACACCAATCAGACGAGACTATTTGGAGGCCTAATTTACATCTCTGGGTACCGCCTAGCGAGATTGGGGTTCCCATGAGAAAGACCAGTGGAATACAATGAAGAGAATACAATTGTTTCAATATGGGCACACATGACTCCGTCCTGCTGGGTCGCAGGTCGTTTTCTCAGGAGCATCTTGCCCATCTCTGCCAGCTGGCTGAGTTCCACTGTCCAATGTTGCCACCTTTCAGCGCACCACGAGTCTGCGCAGAAGAGACCTTCAATATGGCTCCCAACCGGTTCGGACCCCCATTTCCCGCAGTACATGAAAAGTAAGCGAGAACAAATTAATACATAGAAATAAATGTATGTAAACACATCATTGGTCTTGTACTTCAAACTTATCATTATAAAAATATACTATGCAGTTTAAATGTTAGCAACATATACACACTCACAAGAGCATTACCACGTTATTCACGAAAGCTGTGTATTACGCATGCGCACCCTTTCCCTCCAAACTTATAACTACGTCAGGACACGTGAGTGTGACTGACGCATGCGCAGAAGCCATTTACTAAGCGGCGGCCATTTTTAGAGACATGGATTAATCGTATTAGAAAACACATAGACAAGCTTCATCTACCTCGTTCAAATATAAAAATAAAGATTAGTAAGACGTACAATTTATTAATTGATTACACACGGGCGAGGTTCTTGACTCGAGCAAGTCGCGATGCGAAGCTTGCTCTATCACTATAAACCGTAAGGAAAACAGGTTGCAGTAGGGTAGGAGGGAGCGGGATGGGGGGAGACGTAAACCTTGCCATACATCTGGCAAGAGTAAGGAAGGAGGGGTTTTCCAGGGGTGGGGGGAGTAGGGGGGGCACATGGGGGGGGAAGGCAACAAAATTCCTCAGGAGTCAGACCTCACAAAGGTTAGAAGGTTAGTCTGTCTTACAAGCTTTTATTATCAGATAATTGGTATATTCCAGCTCTTGGTAAAGTTGTCCCTATGGCAGAGAAAAAAAGTAGGAGGAAGGCTAAAAAAAAAATATATATATAGATGATCTCTATTAATTTTTTATCCTGGAACGTCAATGGCCTGCGAGTAAGGAGTCGAAGGCATAAAATCCTTCAATATCTGAGAGATTCTCCTGCGCAGGCCATCGTCATCCAGGAGACGCATTTACTTAAAGCGGAGGTCTGTGAGATATTAACGAAACAGAAATGGGTTGATAAGTTTCTATGTACGGATCAAACCGCTAATATAAGAGGGATATTAATAATTTTCAAAAAATCAGTAAAAGTTCAAATTCTGGAGTGTAAGGAAGATCACAGCGGGAGATGGCTAATCTCGAGAATTGTAGTGGAGGGCACAACCTTGACGCTGGTGGGATACTACGGGCCGAACCAAGATGACCCCTTCCATCTGAAAGCAATCCAGAACCATCTTATACTTTCTCAGGATCCAGTTATCTGGGTCGGAGACTTCAATATTGTTCTTAATCCCTTGTTAGATAAGTCTTCCAAGTCATGAGCTGTTATTCCATCTAAATCAAGGTGGGCTCTGCTGGACATAATGGAAAATCTGGCACTAGCTGACGTATGGAGGGAAAGGGCAGGAAACAAATTGGGGGTCTCCTTTCAAAATTTTAAATAGAAACACAAATCAAGAATTGATTACGCACTTTTTAGCTATACTTTAAAAGACTTGCTAAAGGGGGTGGCCTACCTTCCCTCACATATGTTAGATCATATGGCTATTATATTTGATCTCCAAATAGCTAACTATAAGAAAGACTCCTCTTGGTCTTTTGACCGTACGATCCTTTTAGAGGAGGAGACTAACTTTTTGTTATCTGAGGCAAAGTTCTTCTTGGAATCAAATTTGGACTCGGCAGACATTTACATAGTTTGGGATGCCATGAAGGCTTATATGAGGGGCTGTATACCTAACAGAGCTACTCATAGAAGGAAAGTGTATCGTGAGAAAATGCAAAACATTGAGCAGGAGCTGGCCAAAATAGACCAGCAGTTGGGTTCCGCTATGGCATCTCCGGGTGTGGCAGAAAAACAGGCCAATTTAAGAACTCAGCTCGAAACCATATTACAAGAACGGCTAACTAAAAGATGGGAGGCGAGCAAAATTTCGCACTTTGAATTTGGGGAAGCAGCGGGAAAGGTCCTTACATGGAAAGTTAAAGCAGAACAGGCAACAAAGAGATTAAACGAGAAGGAGAGTCCACTATTAGGACCTCGGACCGGGAGATAGGGACCGCTTTTCAAGAATTTTTTCAAGAAATATACAAGGAAGAGGTCAGGGATGACCCGGAGGCTAGGGATAGGTGGTTAGATAATATCGCTTTACCGTCTTTGCAAACATCAAAAAGGGCCTATTTAGAGAGGGAGATCTCAGAGGAGGAGGTGGAAAAATCGAAAGGTCATTTGAAGAAGGGGAATGCGGCGGGCCCGGACGGGCTACCCGGAGAATTATATCGGGGGTTATGCTCTGCCATAGTTCCAGCATTGACGACTCTTCTTAATGGCATTCTTCAGAGAGGGGAGAACCCCCCAGACTTCTGGAATGAAGCCACGATCGTTCTCATTCCTAAACCAGGTAAAAATCCTTTGAAATGTGGATCCTATAGGCCAATTTCCCTCCTAAATAACGATTACAACATTTTTACATCTATTTTGGCATCCAGATTGGGGGAGGTAATCGGTTCAATAATTCACCCAGATCAAAGGGGTTTCATAAGGGGGCGCCAGCTGGCTGACCACACTCGAGACTTGGTGGGGGCGATTGATATTGCAACCAAATTCTCTCTCCCACTGGCCACTTTGACTTTAGACGCCACCAAAGCCTTTGATAGGGTCAACTGGCCCTATCTGGTGGAGGTGATGAGAAGGTTTGGGTTGGGGGAGGTCTTCTGTCGGGTCATTGAGATATTGTATAGGGCTCCAACGGCTAGACTGCTAGTTAATGGCGCCTTAACAGACCCGTTAAAAATCACCAGAGGTACCAGACAGGGCTGCCCGCTCTCCTCTCTTTTATTTAATCTCTACATTGAGGCGTTTGCCCAAGTGTTGAGAGAGGAGGTAGATATCCCTCCATTTGCATTTGGTGAGTGGGAGAAGCGGATAGCTCTTTATGCAGATGATATTTTGGTCTATACGTCAGATTCGCAAAGAGCTTTCCCGACTGTAATTAAAAAGGCCGAGGAGTTTGGGCAAATCTCTGGCTACGACATCAACGCAAGTAAAACTGAGATTATGTGTTGGAACGTCCCTAATGTACAATTAACTGTAGCAACATCTATGAGATACCTGGAAATACGTATTACTCAAGAAATAGGTAATTTGGCATAGACTAATTTAGAGCGGGTTGCCACGGAGTGCAGGAAACTTTTGAAATCATGGTCGTTTCTGCCACTTTCCATCTTCGGGAGAACAAACCTAGTTAAAATGTCCATTCTTCCAAAGTTTACTTTTATTTTTAATTCCATCCCCTTGATGTTTGAACGAAAAAAATTGGAAAAAAGCCAGCGAGAGATAAATTCATTTATTTGGAACTATAAAACAGCTAGGCTGACTTGGAAGAAGTTGAGAAGGAGGAGGGAGAAGGGAGGGTTGGCATTACCGGATTTGTTATATTATGCATGCGCATTCCAGCTGACCTATTCCAGGATGCTCCTTATACTCCAGTAATATCATCTTCGGGGGCTATGTTCAGGGCTATGTTAGGGGGAATGGATATTCCACTGGATGGTTTTCTATTTAAGTTTGGAGACATGAAATACTTCAAGAAAGTGAGATTAAAGACTCTACAGTCTGCCATAATAAATTGGGTGCAGATTAAAAAGAAAATCGGGTTACACTATTACTCCAATTTTGCCCCGGTGTGGGATTCCCCAGGGCTACCACCTTGTATGCAGGACAGTCTGGCAACCCCTTTAAAGGAGGCTGGGATACTTAGATGGAGAGAGTTATTGGTGGATGGGAGGGTACAAGACTGGGAGGTGTTGAGGGACAAGGTGGGCCCGGCCCTTTCTAGGTTCAAATTCATACAGTTGGACAGTTGGGCTCGAGCGGTAAGCAGGAGGGGCCCCCAATTGGGGAAATACAGTCAGCTCGAACAACAACTGGTAGAAAAGCGAGAAGGGGGTAAAGAGGTGGCAATTTGGTACCGGAGCATAATGGAGGAGGCGGATGGGGATTTTACCCTGCCAAATAAGCTATGGGGAAATGAGTTGGCTTTCCAGTGCGAGGATTTATGGATGAGATCTTTTACTTTCTTGTATAGAACAGTGAAGCCAGCTTGGTTAAGACGCAATCATTTGTTCACTTTGCATCGCGCTTACCTCTCACCCCTAAGGCTCTAAAAGTTTCTTCCAGGGAAGAAATGTAACAAGTTGTACCTGGTGGCAGCTTCAGATACACACATGTTTAAGGACTGTCCCGCAATCACGCTGTTTTGGGAAGAAGTAAAGGCTACCTTAGATTCGATCTTAGGTATATCATTGAATATTACTTTTCCGCTAATAATTTTTGGATTGGAGGAAAATGTAACTGGTCAGGCAAAGTCCTTTCTTTTTTATTCTATTATTCGGGCAAGGCGACAAATATGCAAATTTTGGGTGGATTCTAAAGCTCCATCGCATGCAGCCTGGTTAAGGTCGTTATATGAAACCTCAAAGACTGACTTGGCCAGATCGTGTAGTAAAATAAATCTGTCCTTTTGGGAGTTGTTAATCACTTGGAGATAGGATTACCGTTTTTTTTCCCCCCCCGGGTCCTTTGATTATGCCGACAAGTCTCCAGAGACCTTGGGATGTGGCCTCCCCGCGAAACGAAAATCCCGGGTCTGTCAGGTTGAATACCATTGGTTGGAGTATAAGGGCTGTGCCTGTCTCTCCTTTTCCACTTAAGAGGCAGACACGAGTGGTGGTTGGCGCGCTTTTGTGGATGAAGGTTATGACAAATGAGGACAAAAAACCAAAAAACAACTATTAACCAAACATATCAGTAGTGACTTGAAACTGTTTTATGACAAAAAACTATTTAACAACATTATAAAACTACAACAAAACAAAAACAATTAACAAACTATATCAACAACTATAAAACAAACAAAAAATTAACAACTATACTAATTTATAATTATCTTCATCATATTATGATGAGCAGCCTTATGTAGTTGCACTACCTCAGCCTGAAAAGAATATTTGGTATGGCTGTGTTCTGTTTTGAGGCCAGCTAGCAAAAAAGTTTTTCATGCATACAGTTTTCTCAAAGGAATCCACAAAGGATAGCTCAGGCAGAGTTAGCCATGCTGCTGAACTGCACAGCTCTTCATGTGCTTCCACATCTTTTCAACCTGGATACAGTGTGCATGCTTAGGTACTTACTGCTGATCAAGACAATAATCCTGCCTGTCTTAACAAGGTTCTTTTTTCTGCTTATATAAGCAGATTATTATTTCCTCAAAGGCGGGTAGACCTACGCAGCAGAAGCTTGTGGAAGATCACAAATGTCCTTATATGCAATACAAACATTATCACTACTCCAGTTAATAGATGTTTTCTTCACTCTCCACAGAGTTAGTCCCTGCTTTTTCAAACGTGAACAAGACTTCTTTTTATCCTCCATCTATTTTATCACATGGTATTTGTCTTGTTCACAACTTCTGTTTTCATTTTCCTCCTACAAAATGAGACAAAAACCACATTTTTTTAAAGTTACATTGTAGTCAATAAACGATAACCGTCATTCTTCACTATATTCTACAAACTTTTCGACATCCTTCACCCACAATCACTTATTTATATCTAGTGTACCACTAACTTGTTATTCCTTTCCCATGAAAAATTCCACACCTTTACCCATTCATTTTATTTTGTATGCAAATAAATTGGAACATGCCATCAAACATGATCTCATAAAAGTTTATAAAGTAACAGATTCCTCTTGAGACACCTTTGCTAACACTGACTACGATGTTTCACTCTAGAAATAGCAACATCATCACTCAAACACCTTTTAGGGCTAAAGTATATGTACAGTGAGGTTCATGAAACACTAGGGCTTGTACTAACAGATTCCACATTCTTTGTTTTCTAGTTTGAGAAACACTGCTTCCTTTATGTACGACTATAAACACTTCAATTTTTAACACAATCTGCAATGCTTGCTGATGCCTCTCTACATTCAAATAGCTACCTCTCAAAAACTATATTGAGAAATCAACACCTCTACAAACCAATTTTGACTCAGTAAACCTTGTGCAGAATACATTTACCAACATTGGTGCACTTCCTGAAACTACTCAGCAAATGTCATACAGTATACTATTAAATACCTGAACTTGGAGCTCTTTCTTAAATGTAGCTGAAAACCCCAGTCTCTTTCATTTCCAAATTAAGTCACTTTGGCTGAGCACAACTCAAAGAGACTTCCTTCTCCTCCAAACTACCAAGGCACACTGAATGTTAATTATTGGTTGAACCTTGGCCCTTTTTTCTACTTCTCCCCATACAATCTCGTAACCTCTCACCGAATTGTAAAACACCTTTTGGCAGGCCCAGTCATTTTCAATGCAGGTCTCGCGAGAGGCTAGCAGGATCGTAAAACACCTCATGGCAGGCTCAGCAATTTTCCATGTGTGACTCGCGAGTGTCTTGCAGGATCACATGAGCGTCATGCAGCAAGCCTCACTCTCTGAAGTTTGCACTCTAATCTCGCTACACTGTCATGGGATCACAACACATTTTTAGGGAAATAGTATTTGGGAAGTGCCACCCTCTCCACTGACAACCCTCTGTTGGATAATAGGTTCTACATACAGGAGTACGAGGAGGGGCTACCTTCTGCTTTCAAACCTCTCTCTAAAATAACAACTATGCATAGTAGGGTATGTGCAGGGACTGGGCTCTCTGCTAAGACACCTCTCTTGCAAAACAGGTGTACATAGTAGGGCGTGTCATGAGAGTGGCCTTCTTCTTTCAGAGCTCGTTCTCAGATAACAGGTGTGCACAGTAGTCAGTGGGCAGGAATTGTCCTCTCCTTTCAGACCTCTCTCTCAGATGACGGGTGTGCATCGTTGGGTGTGTGGATGGATAAACTCTCCTTTAAGACCTCTCTCTCAGATGAGTGTGCATAGAAGTGGCAGCTGGTGATATTTGAAAGTGGTAGGGCGTAAAGGTTTGGGCTGAGTGCCCTATGGTAAGGGTGAGTAGCAAGCAAGGCCGGCTGGCATAAGAGGCATATGGGGATGTATGACATTACAACGCATGCTTTTACCACGCATGCCTTTACAACGCGGTTTTTACATCACAAACCTTTACAACGCATAGCGCTTTGGGGTGCTGGATAGTGAAAAGTTTCATTTACTATTCCAACTCCAGTCCCCGTGGACACTAGGGAAGGTGTTAGATAGTAAATTAAACGTATTCCCTATCCTAGAGCGCCCCCCAGCGCAATGCGTTGTAATGGTTTGCGTTGTAAATACTGCGTTGTAAAGGCACTGCGTGGTAAAAGTTGCGTTGTAAAGGTTGTTCACCGGCATATGGAGCTTGAGCGTCAGGAAGCTCCTTCCCTGCCCCTCAAAGCTGCTGCTGGTGGAAGACCATGCTAAAGGCAGTGGAAAGGGGATAACGAACAGTAAGGTAACGGCAGCTGTAACAGAAAAGGCACAGTATGGTGGTCGACGTCCATGCAAAAAGGTAGTCTCATGTGATAAGTCACAGTATAGTGATGAGGACCATGGTTAAGGCAGCTGTGAGGAATACAGCGCAGTATAGCTTTTGATGGATACACTAAATGCAGCAATAGGGGATTCAGCACATTATAGTGATTGGAAGGCCATGCTAAGGCAGCTGTGAGGGATACTATAGAGTACAGTGTTGTTAAATAAGACATACCATGACTATAAAGAATCATCCAACAGACCTGTCAGAGCCCCATGTCATAACTTGGCACTAGACTCAGCTTCTGCACAAACAACACTGTGCATGTTGGGGCTTGTAGTTTCATTTGGTTTGGACAGCTATAAGAGGATGAAAAATTATAGCATGCAGGGAGTTTGCGAAAATTCCATGTCAATCACAGGACTTTATCTAGATTTACTAACAGGGAGCACAGCAGCAGACAAAGCTTCACCAACAACAAGGAACAGTGAAGCAGATGCGGTAGTGCATGTTTTCTCTCGCTCTCTTTCAC
Source organism: Lissotriton helveticus (assembly GCF_964261635.1). NCBI lineage: Eukaryota > Metazoa > Chordata > Amphibia > Caudata > Salamandridae > Lissotriton > Lissotriton helveticus. The sequence goes on from NC_136065.1 coordinate 129,845,860, forward strand.
ACGTACACACAGATAAACATACAACAGGCATAGCATATTCTTCCCAAACACATAGATCGGGGTTACACACCTCTATGTATGTACCATTTTGGAAAGGAAGTTTGGTCGCCTACACCAACCACCCTGAGCCCAGACATCTCTCACGTATTTAGTCACTCAAAGAAGAAGTGTTTTCTTTTTAGATATTCAGGGTATCTTCTGAAAGATATCATCTCACCTGTGCTGTAATTCCATGCAGTTGGCCTGAGTTTGTAGTTTACAGAAGTCAAAACTGGCCCTCGATAGAAGCAAAGCGCCTCAGAAATGGGTGCCTCCTCACAGGCCAGAGTCTGACCCAACGCATGCTGTGGATAAGGCGTGGGTGGAAGGACGAAATGGCAGAAACAGGAGTATGAACTACAGCGTTACCATACCTGTGTATCGATAACACATGCTGCTCACGCCCTCTAATGCCCAGAAAGGGACACAGAGCCCACTGCTGTCTATGAAAGAAATAGAAAACCTGAACTGGCAACTTTGAAAGTCTATTCACCAGTGAGGGTCATTGAAGGGGAGGATTTATGGTTGACTTTGACATTCCTAACACTCTCCAAAAAGAGAATGTAAGGTTTCTGGGCCGCCTGCCAATCCAAGGTATATTTAAAAATGCATAATGAAAAAAGGGCAGAGCATCAACTCGCAAGCTGTAAAGTAGGGCTGTGTGAAATTTAGAGCTGCCACTCTCCCTGAAAGATCTTTGACTTGAGGGCTTCATGAGTCACTCAGCACCTTACAGGCATCAAGGAGTTAGGAAAGGTTCAGCAGTCTCGAAGAAGTAAAGCTGACTTCATTCCAGGTTTAATGACGTGCTGTCAGGGCCACATCCAAATATACCTTTTCACTTTTGAGGCTATGGTGTATCGCTGCTTATGCTTCACCTTTTTCCCTCCCATTCTGTTCTACTCAGACATTGACTTAGCTAATAATAATAATAATCACCATCAACATTATAGTAACAATAATACCAATAAAATATATACTCAGTCATCTAATTGAAATGCGTGAAATCCTGAAAGGCCTGAAACGATGTGATCCCGGCTATCAGGCGTGCTCGCATTGGAGGTCGCTCCTTTAGACACCTTGCGCCCAAGGCTTGGAATGCTTGGCCACTGTCACTAAGGAAGATCGACAACCTGCTGTCATTTAGAAAAGAGCTCAAAACCTGGCTGTTTTGTCAATAAAGTCCATCTGGTTCCTCGTTCTGTGCCTTGTTGGGACTGATAGCGCCAGGACACTCTGCCTGAGTAGCTGAGCGCTCTATAAGACCCCGGATAACATAACATAACATAACTGTGAGTAACGATTTCTCGATGAATCATTATGGACAGTTGCTGTGTCAGAATGTGCGCAGTATAATCTCTGGCGAAGTGCAGCATTGTTTATTAACCGCATGAGCCCAGGGGAGAGCGTGTCCTGCCACTTTGCTTCTACACGTTCTCCTACATCTCTAAGTAACCGGCTCACATCTCCTGGGACCCTGTGAGGGTAGGCTTTGTGTGAGAGCCTGTGTAATGGGGCTGCGAGAGATGGTGCTTTAGCAGCCGAGCAGCAGCGACGGTTCTACCTCACTCCGAGGCTGCACAATCTGGTCGAAGTCGGATGAAACTACAGTTTTTTCCAACTCTAACCTAACCAATCCTGCAGCTTCTCTCATGTTTCAAGCATGAGCGAAGTTGAAGGATTGGATGGAGCAGTTTAACCCAGTGCCCTGTTTGAGACTGGGAACCTCCCAGTGCAATCCCCAGGCTGTTTAACAAAGCTGCTATGGGTTGCAGGCAGCAGTGCGCATGTTGGCTGGTGCATGACGGCTGGTCAATCCCACATGCGCACTTGCAGTATCATCCCTGCTGCTTTCAGTCAGGAATAACCACCGCGCCCTCTGCACTCGCCGGTAGCAAGAAGATGAGTATGTTTGAGGGCATTTTAATAATGATGATGTTTTTGTTCGGCCTTTAGAGCAGAGGAATCTCGCAGTAGGTGGGGTGACGCTCTTCCACCCTAAAGGAGAAACCATCACTGGTGCATAGTAGAGTGTGGGAAGAGACTGGCCTTTCCTTTGAGACCTCTCTCTCAAATGACAGGTGTGCACAGTAGTGAGTGAGGTGGGGCTGGATTCGCCTGTTGGACCTCTCTCTCAGATGACGGATGTGCGTAGTAGGGTGTGGGAAGGCACTGGCCTCTCCTTTTAGATCTCTCTCACTCATATGATAGGTGTGCGTAGTAGTGTATGGAGAGTGACTGGCTGCTCCTTTCACACCTCTCTCTCAGATGATGGGTGTGTTTAGTATGGTGTAGGAAGAGCCTTAACTCTACTTACAAGTCCTCCCAAGCCAATGGCATAAATAGTAGAACCTGATAAACACAATCTCTAGTAATACTCCTTCCTACAGTAGCAAGTGTGCAGATTACAGTGTAATAAAAGTTCACCTACTCCTTTCTCATTTTCCGTATCCTGCAAAAGTCTTGCGAGATCATACATTTAAAAAAAAATGAAAATGAACTATTTACTCATCAGAGTGTTTATCTCTTAAACAATTCATCTAAAAAAACAAGGACCACAATATGCATACCTACTAATAGAGTGTATTGAGAAGTCATCTACACTTTGTTACTATTCATGATCCCACAAAAGTTACTCAAGAGCGTAAAAATGTGTTAAAAGCAATATACATTTATTTTCTTCTTAGTAGTTATCCCTTAGACACCTTCTCTCTAAATCGAGGGGGACACCATGCCTTTCTGCTACCTCCTTATATATTTTTTTACTTCATTTCCACAGCACCTCCAATTTTTGTAAAGTTTTGTGTATATTTGTCAAACGGGCCAAAGTTATTAGTAAACCAAAAAATGTTACGTCTATGGAAAAGGAGACCTAACTATAACTACGTATTGCTGCCCACCACTAGGTAAATATATATAAATATATATTTATATATAGTGCATTGATAATGCATATTCTGGAAAACATGAGGCTTGCGAGGAAGTCAAAGCCGGCCAACAATAAATTAGACCTCTCTCCCCTGTTTTGAGGACAATATATATAATTTGGATCTGCATTGGTCTGATGCACCAGTAAGAAAGAATGCCATTTTTATGTCGGTAGCAGTGGTTCTATCCCAATAAAACATGGGCCACATTATGATTTAAGGGCTGTGGAGAATCTGTTTTTCATGCATCTCACAAATCAAAAGTAAATAATAATTATTTGATAATAATAAGCAACAATAGTAATCATAATAGTACATCATAATCATTATGTAGATCAATACTAACTGTGATAATACTAATAGTACATCTCATCCTATTAATAATACTACTAATAATAATATTATCACTTAAATAGATCACCTTAAGAATTGTCTCATTTCCAAACACTGATAACACTTCTTTTTACCAGCAAACTCAATGCAACCCATGTTATCAATCTCGGAAGGATGCATTGCAGAGTGGGGTTTGAACATGCAAGCCCTGATTCACCAATGGATCTAGGAGAAAGTAAACTACTACTTCTGCATTACTCTGTTACTTTCACAAATGCATGTAAGATTAAGTAAGAAGAATGCTTCTGCGTTTACTTTTTACATCCACAAATGCAGGTATGAGTAAGTAATAGAATACTTCTACATTCTTTTTTTACATTCACAAATGCCTCTAGGAGTAACTAAAAGAATAATTCGAATACTTCTGCATTACTTTTTTATATTCACAAATGCATGTAAGTGTAAGTAAAAAGATGGCTTCTAAGTTTACTTTTTTACATCCACAAATGCATGTAAGAGTAAGTAAAATGAATTCTCCTGAAGTACTTTATAACATTCACAAATGCATGTAACAGTAAGTAAAAAGAATACTTCTGCATTACTTTCTTACATTCACAAATGCAAGTAAGAGTAAGTAAAATGAATTCTTCTGCAGTACTTTTTTTACATTCACAAATGCATGTAGGAGTATGTAACAAATACTTCTGCAGTACTTTTTTACATTCACAAATGCATGCAGGAGTAAGTAAAAGAATAATTCTGCATTACTTTTTTACATTCACCGATGCATGGAGGAGTAAGTAAAAGAAAAATTCTGCATTACTTTTTTACAGTTCCTTACGCAGCTTTGTGTAACTGCCTCAAAACATCGAAAATCGGAATGAATTGGGACATAATCATATATATGACTAATACAAACAGAATGGGCAGTGTTTTCTTTGCACATTTACAAATAGGTATTCGGACGTTTAGTTGCTAGTACACAAAAATGAGAGAATCCTCTAGCCAGAGACCAAGAAGCAAGATATGACTGAGCTCATATCAGTGGTTCCTGCCTGTTCCAATGATTGGCGTGAATTCCATTGGTGCAGCAGGTACAGTGGCACCAGGGCCCCCACTGACTCCACATGGGAAATATGGAAGCTGATTTAACCTAGTACTGTATGTCCCCGTTTAACTCCCATCTGTTTTAACACTCTAAAGTTTTTTTTATAGTTTAAAGAGCTTAATTGAAGCAAGTAAAAACATAGGTACAACATTATACAAAAATTAGCATCACAAAAGAGCAGAAAGGTAAAAAAACAGAATATAAATTATGAAGGAGTAACATTATAAGATAGCTACCAATGATACATATCCCAAAATATGAAAGCAATAATGAAAAGACTCACCTTGAAACGCGATAGCATTTTACATTTTTCAAAAAGGGGAAAAAAAAGGAGAAGGAAACAAAGATAAGAAAAGAAAAAGAAGACAAAAGAAAGAAAAGGAAATAAGAAAAGAGGGGGATAAAGAAGAGAAAGAAGAAGGAGGGAAAATAAAATGAGAGACAATCTCTAATACCATATGAAGATTACCAAAATACATTATTATATCATTTGTGTGAAACATACCAAACCATGACTAATAAAAGCAAAAGAAGCAAAAGAAAAAAGAAAAGAAAATATTCATGGTGGGTGATAAACAAAAGAAGAGTCCTTATTACGGAGTGCAGACGAGGATAAATAATTGGTGAGTGGAGACCAAAAGGCATCTTTTCGAATTATTTGCTGAGATGTGCTGACAGAAGCTCTATCCAGTCTGTGATGGTAACAGAGAAGATTCCACCAAGCAGAATATGAGACCATGGAGGCATCTTTCCAATTAGAGAGTATTACCTGAAAAGCAATAGCAATGAACAAATCCACAAACATACCAACCTTGCGAGAACCAATCCATATCACAGAGTTACTTCCAAGGAATATAGAATATATATCAAAAGAAAAATTAGTAGAACAGATGCAAGATATAGATTCACATACTTTACTCCAAAAGTGGGAAATGTTGGGACAATGAAAAAAGGAGTGCATTAACGAGCCAGGGTTGTATTGACATGACCAACAATTCGGGGAGCATTCTACGCTATACTTGGAAAGGAATAAAGGAGTAAAAAACAATCTTTGATAAAAATAATAAAGGGTCTGACTGGTGTTGGCATTGCAGGAGGTGTGGTGTATGTAAGCCCATACAGAATTCCATGTGTATCTTGAGACGATCAAGAGAGGAGAAGTGGAGATATTTATGAATGTGAGAGACCCGAATAGAGGGAGAATTAGATAGGGGTTCAAACGGGGAGCCCGAAGAAGATGGAGGAGATCCAGAAAGGAGAGAGAACCGATCAGTTAAGAGCACTCTCAAAGACTCATATCTAAGTAGTGAGGAGACTGATAAATCAAACTTAAACTGTACCTCTAAGGGGGGGGGGTGAGAAAAAGAGAATCTTTCATTAAATGTTTAACAAGGAAAATCCCTTTAGCGGCCCATTGTTTCCAAAAAATTGTACGATTTGATAATTTAATGAGTTTGTTATGCCACAGAGGTGAGTCTAAAAATACTTGTAGAGGAGAATGGGATTTGCACTTAACTGGTTGAAAGGTAGAGATAAAGTGTAAAATCGTCGGGTAATTAAAAGAACGAGGAGGATTAGTAAAACTAGACAACAAGGAAAAAGGGAAAGGATGAATTAGCGATTCCTCCAATCTGTGCCAGACAGAACTGGAAGTCCCTTCTGAGGAAGATAACTACGGTAGCACTTGACAAATTAAAAAGGAAGAATTATATTGTTGACAATTGGGGAAGTGAACAGCACCCCGATATTTAGGGGCAGATAAGAGGGCTAAAGAAATTCGGGCCTTCCATCCATTCCAGAGAAATTTACTCAGAGACCCATTAAGGGATTAAAAAAACTTTAAAGGAAGTCTAACTTGTAACATGGACAAATAAAAATGAATGACAGGAAGTAACATCATTTTGATGGCGTCCCATCTACCCCACCATGACAGGAAAAGGGGAGACCATTTGTTTGTTCTACTTTAAAAAGAACCTCATCTAAATTAAGCTGGATCGTTTTTGCAACAGAGGAGGAATATTTAATCCCCAAGCATGTAATACATATAGTGTTCCACTTAAGATCAAACCCTTCAAACTTGCCCCTTAAACAGTATTTATTATTGGAAGAACTTCAGATTTGGAGAAATTTAGTTTGTACCCAGATAAGGACAGCCGCGACTGGTAGTGGGAGGACCTGCTGGGTGGTGATGTGGGTAGGGGGAGGGGCAGGGTGGGGGTAGTAATGTATGGATTATGGAGCTTTATAGGTAAGTAAACATATAAATAAATAAAACGAATTTTGTTACATGCACTGCATCACCAAATGCGATGCAGTGCGTGCAACGAAATTCCTTTTATTTATTTATATGTTTACTTACCTGTAAAGCTCCATAATCCATATATTACTACCACCCACCTTGCCCCTCCCCCTCCCCACGTCACCGCCCGGCAGATACTCCCACTACCGACCACGGCTGGATAAGGAGGCATAAGAAGAAAGAAGGTCTGAGAAAGCAGGCAGAGAAATAGATTGATCTGAAATATATAACATAATATTGTCAGCATAAGCTGTATATTTAATTTCAAATGCCTCGGAAGGAAGGGGAATGATGCAAAGAATGTAGAAAAGGATCAAGGGAAAGAACAAAAAGCAAAGGAAAAAAGAGGACATCCTTGAAGGGTACCCCGTTGTAAAGGAAAATAAGACAATTGAGAACCATTAGCAAAAACTGAGCTAGTAGGCGAAGAAAGTAGCAAACTGATCAGAGATAAGATAGAGGGTCCAAAACCATGCCATTTGAGAGCATGCATCATAAAAAGCCAATGAACATGGTCAAAAGCTTTCGCTGCGTCAAGGGTTAATGCAGCGATAGGGGAAGAACTCTTAGATGCTAAATGAATAATATTTAGAAATGTTCTGGAATTATCAGCTATTGTCCTCCCCTTGACAAACCCCGTCTGCTCAGGACCAATCAACTCTGGAAGAACTTGGTTAATACGAAGGGCTAGTACCTTGGCAAACATTTTACAATCTAGATTAATCAATGAAATGGGGCGAAAATTAGCACAAAGGGAAGGGTCCTTTTCGTTTTTAGGAATTAAACAAATCATAGCTTCCAAAAAAGAACTTCGAGCTTCATTGCAAGAAACAAAGTGTTGAAATAAAGATAAAAAATGAGGCAAAAGGAGATGAAAAAAACAGGAATAAAATTCAGCAGTAAGGCCATCAGGGCCAGGAGCCATATCATTGAGTAACTAAGATAAAGCGGATTTGATCTCAGAAAGGGATATGCCAAGCATACAAAATAGAACAATCTGGAAGTGGGGAAGAGCGAGGGGGTAATGAATCGAAATATGAGTCCAAGGCTGCATCAGAAGGAGAGGATTCAGGGGTGTATAAGGTCTTATAGAAATGTGTAAAACATTGTAATATTTCTTCATCCTTGAAGCGATGAATACCACAATCATCTGTAATCTTGACAATCTGGACCTTTGAGATTTAACCTTTAGATAGTTCGCTAGCAATTTGCTGGCTCTATTACGGCCACCATAACATTTGGAATTCGTTTTTAATAATGTTCCAGAAGCGTCCTCCGTAGATTTCCTATTAAAAGCTAGTTTTGCCTGAACCAAATGCTTAAGGGCGTCAGCATTGTTAGAAGGGAAGTATGCATGTTCCAATTTCTTAATGGACAATAACATAGAAGCAGATTCTTTACGATATTGTTTCTTTTTCCTAGCTACGTAATCAATAATAAATCCCCTAGCAGTCACCTTAAAAGCCTCCCATGTAGTATGAAAGGACACATCTGGACTAGCATTAAGGAGAAAAAGTTCTGAAATTAAATCCTTAAAGCGTCCGACAAACAAGGGATCCTTAAGAAAATAATTGTTAAATCTCCATCGGCGGGATTTAGAGGGTCGGGAATGAAGATCTAAATTGATAAGGACAGGAGCGTGATCAGAAATCAAAATGGAACCTATTTCAGCTTGTGATAAGTTGGGAAGAAGAAGTGGGCTCAGAAAAATATAATCAATTCTAGATGTAGAGTTATGATTCGGGGAAAAGAAAGTAAATTCTAAAGAGTTAGGATTGAATATTCTCCAGGCATCTACCAACCCTCTAGAGTGTATAGTATTAGCAAAGTTTTTTTGCATTTTATTAGGAACATACCTGGAAGAGGATTTCCTGTAAATAAATGGATCAAGAACCTGATTACAGTCACCCCCCACAACAAGATTAGAGTCAGAGCATGTATGAAGAGTGTGCAACATGGATTGCCAAAATTGGGAGTCGATGCCTGTGGGACCGTAAATTACAGGAACCATTGATGAGAGTGTGAAGAAGGAGCCAACGACCGTCAGTATCCTTCTCCTCACTCTCCACAGTAAGGGAAAGTGACTTATGATTCGATTCAAGAGGTCTTTATTCGATTTACATCATAAAAGACAAACACATAATAAAAAACAGTTCGTACGCTTTTACATAATAAAACAGCAGTTCATACGCTTTTACATAAAAGTTAATAAATACATTACATATTAAAACCATGTTAAAAAAAGTATTACATTTTTAGACAATGATGTACCGGAAGACCCCTTACTACATAAAAACAATGCTACATTGGGACTAAGGGTCATAAAAACATATACAATGGGAACTTCATTTACCAAGGTAGCGAATACGAATTGACCATGCCCAGCTCACGAATTTTGCTACACCAATGGCGATAGGGGGGGAGGTATCAGTTTTGAGAATCCTAATCGCGGCAACGGTAGATCTAGTACCTAGTAAGCGGCAGACTGGTAAAAGCCAAACTTTTCTGGGTAACAGGTACTTAGGGCAGCCGAAGAGAAGGTGTTCAATATTGTCTACTGCTGTTACACAGAAGGGACACTTATCACTACCACCAGTTAACCAGGAGTGCATAAGCCCCCGCAAGGGTAACGAGCCTACTCGTAATTGGTGATACAGTTTGCGATCATTTGGCTTAGTAATTAAGTCCCAGTAGGCTTCATATTTAGGGACATCCTTTACAACCAAGAATTCCAATGTCATGGTAGGACCAACAACCATAGTGGATCTCCTCTCAGCGATCCAGTGCCAATAAATATCTTTAAGTGCATTTTTAGATGGAAAGGTCGCATGTGCTGGATCAACCCATAATTCCTCCAGGCTCAAATTTTTCAAAAGCATCCTGAGATGAGAGAACCAGGGAACCCTATGGGACCCTTCAAGCCCCCTCACCTCAACGATGGCCTCAGCAAACAGGGTTAATTCAGGTGTAGTCCACAGACGACGCCAGAACGCCAGTGGTCTGTACCGTACCACATCCTCGATGGATTTAACACCTAGGTCAAGCTGCAGGGGTAAGCAAGGTGTTGATTGTGGGAGACCAGTTGCCATTCTGAGGAACCTATTCTGAGCCACCCTCAAGGTTGATAAATCACTATACCCCCAAAGTTCTGCCCCGTAGGTAGTTGCAGGGATTATCTTGGAGCCATACATTTTTACCAACGGTGCCAGGGGTTTAGTGAGCGATTTTGCATGCTCCTTCAGTAGGGCTCCCCCAAGTTGGGCATGTTTCAGGGTCATAACATCCAATTGGGGTTTCCAGCTCATGTTCTCACTTAATGTGACACCTAGAAATGTAAAAACCTCCGTTTGGTCCAGAATGGCTCCACTCATCGACACCTTGGCCTTCACAGCCTTGTGACTTATGAAATAGTATCACCACCCTAACTCTAGGTCGGGAACTGTAAACATCACCGACCCATTGCTTTTTAAGGGAATTTACATCATTGTCATTAAGGTGAGTTTCTTGTAACATAGCAATTTCACATTGTAGTTTTGAAAGATGCGTAAGTACTCGTTGCTTCTTAACCGGATTACGTAAACCTTTTACATTCCATAAAATAATTCAACCATTATCAGTCATCTCAATGGGCAAAGGACAATAATCAATGACATAAGTACTGTAAGGATTATCAGTAACATGAGTACTACCAAATGCAAAAGGGTTTTACAGACAATAAGATAGTGATCAAAAACGACAGGGTTGTAAAGTTGAATGAAGAAAAGATAATGATAAAGAAAGATACAGAAAAGATTATAAGTAAGGGTTACATAGAGAAGGAAGATAAAAGGAAATAGGGAACATGTATATGCAGGAGGAAATACATGAACTGAGGTCAGAGGAGAGAAAATAGAAAAAAGGGGAAAAAAACAGAGAAACAAAAGAAAAGACATAGAGGATAGAGGAGGAAGCAAATGATAGACCAAGAAAGGTTGACAGGAAGTCGAGAGACTTCAGTCAAGAAAGACGAGATATGTATCCAAACTAAAAAAAATAACACGGGAAGCGGGAACACGCGAAAAGAAAACAGATGGCAGAACCAGGAAGAGAACCAATAATAAAAAACATATATGAAAACAGGCAGCCTACTATAAAATAACACAACACCACAGGGGGGAGCAATAATATACTTAGACTTAAATTGATAAACAAAAAGCAGGCAAACAACTACAACAACGGGTACATAATAAGATTCTCAACAACTTACCAAACATGAAGAGGAACCGGGAACATTAGGAATGAGGTGAAAGGCTGGAAGGGGAAAGCGTCAGGGGAATGGTATCATACAGGAGGAAAGAACATCTGTAGAAAAAGACAAAAGGGAACAGTAATATAAAGTGGCCTCCAAGAAAGGTAGAAGAACCACAATAATCTAGAGAAAAACGGTAACAACAAACTATGACCTACAACCCAAAAAAAAGACGAAACTCTTCAAAAAGATGGAATAAAATAGATAAGCTTAGAGAGCAAAATGCAAAGCAAAAACAACAATGTTATTCATGGCCCTCCAAATTCCATTACATGTCCCTTGTGACGAGAGATAAATTGTCTTAGATCTTCCGGGCAGTCACAAGAGTAGGACCTCTCTTTGTGCGTGACTTTAAAAAAGCAGGGATGGACTAGGCCGTATCTGGCATTCATGGAACGAAGAGCCGGGCGAAAAGAGAGAAACTCTTTGCGGCGAGCAGCAGTGGTGTGGGCCACATCTTGAGAGAAAAAAACTTTTTGACCAGACCATAACATTTGCTTTCTCGACTTTGCCGCTGAGAGGATCATTAATAACTCGGTGTACTCCAGAAATAAAACAATTATCCCTCTAGGACGAATGAATGTTGAAGAAGACGATGAAACACCAGTTTTAGGACCAATGCGCTGAGCACGCTGCAGATTGAGAGTGGTGCCATCCTTGAGACCAACAATTTTAGGAATGTGCATTTTTAAGAAAGTAGGCATGTCAGATCCTTCCTCCCCTCAGGAATGCCATAAATTCTAAGATTATTGCGCCTGTTGCGATTTTCAAAATCTTCTATTTGCATCTTGAGGAGGGCAATTTCTTTAGACATATAAGCAACCTGAGGAATCAGATCTTGAGCATCACTAATCCATTGTTCCACCTCTGACACTCTGGATTCTAAGTTGGACCACTTCTCATCCAGCTTATGAAGAGTAGCATTGGTTTCTACCACAAAAGATTTAAGCATCCTTATCTCTTCCATGAGGTCCTCCATTGTTATGGCTAGTGGAGACTTCGTAGGCGAGTTAGGTTCCTTCTTGTGACGTTTTAGAGGATCAGCAGGGTTGGAATCCTTGCAAAGAGAAGACATATTTGCAGAAGTGGCGTTCTGACCAAGGGAAGAAGAAACCTCCATGTAGGTGAATACTTGGTATAATATTATTATCAGAAGATAGGCAGCTCACAGACGAGTGGTAAGATACTTATAGAAGGCTGCTAAAAACAATAATGAAAAAGCACCTATATTCCTCTACGTACTACCTTTGGATTGATAAGTCTAATTCAATAGGCGACTGCACGTAGAACTCATTTCATATATGATATTGGACTTGGTAGCAATCGCCTTACAAATACAGGGTCTGCTCATTGTAGAAACAGCATCAAAAACACAGCAACTAACGCAGTACAGTCTGAGGAAGCCGCCGTCCAGTTACTGGAAAAAGGAAACATTAGCTACAGCATTGACTAGAAAGCATTCCAAGGCCAGTTCAAACAAACATCTCCAAAACGGGCAACGAAAAGTGGTTATACGTGACAGTATGAAGAGCAAGCCAAACGGTTTGATTCCAAAATATATGAATTCAGTAAAATAATGTAAACATTAGTATCACCTGACATAAGCTTGGGTGTTTATGTGGTGTCTTCCATTAAAATAACACTGAAGAGTGCTTCAAAAATCATCCAAAAGAACAACAACATAATTTAACAATAAATCCTGTTGCTATACCCATTAGAGCAAGTATTTCAGGCAGTGTTTTTAACTGGGCATATAGCTCTGCAATAAAGCTTCATCGGCGTCTCAAAAGCCGTGTAGCAGGCCGCCCCAACAGACAGGTGAAGAGGAGCGGCGTGTCGCAATACATAAAATGGCGGGTGCCACTTCAGGCGTCTGAGAGGAAAGAGCGGCGCGGGGGAAACAGGTCAAAAAACGGGTTAAAACTTTTTTTTTTAAACCTCTACCTGTGTTCCCGCGCTTGCTCCATAGATTGCTTCACAACGTGACTGCCGCCGGCGGAGAAAATCAGCTCAAACGTTGTTCGAGGTTCCGTTCACTCGTGAAGCCTCAACCCGACGCGGCCATCTTGTGGCGGTTCAAGCCACGCCCCAACACTCTAAAGTTTTTAAACGACTTTTAATTAAGAGTAGATGAACTAGGTGTTAGATGTTTCTTAAGAAACACGTTTCAATGAATACTTGTACCTTTTATCTTTATATTACGGCAGTTTTCTAGAAGCGTGATAATGGAATGATAAGTTGGTGTCTGAAGACTGCACAACATATGCTTGTATGTTAAGTTATCATAAACTTGTATTCGCCGTGTCTGTCTTTGCTAATACGTTCTCTGTGTCGGCCTTTGCTTTTTAAAGTTTCTATTTTTCATTAACTTCCTGCCATCTATCTTCCCACAAAAAAGTCAAAGCAGTTCCTGCCAACGAATACAAATATTTAGAAAAAAGCAGGCTCTATGTTTCATATCTTTCACTTCCTGGCCAGATAACGCTTGCTTTGCAAGCCAAAGTACCAGCATTGCATTTCGGTATTACAGGGAGAGCAGTAACAGACAAATGCATATCCTTTTACGTCAGCAAATGAGTGCCTTAACATAAGCAAGGAGACACCAGAGGCCTGCCAGCGAAGGCCAGAAATCTACCCCGCAGAGGTTTCCTCTTAGTTTTGGCACAGAGTTAAGACTTTCTTGGAACTCACAAAAAAATTACAAAGCTGACATATATATTCAGAAATATCTCTACTTTCCAAAGTGCACACTTTTAGAATTTTCCTATGTGGATAATCTGCATATGCAAATCTGTTATAATCTTACGTTATTCTGTAAGCATTTGTGTGGCGCGCATTCTGCCATTGGTCCAGAGACATAATGAATTCAGCACCCTAGTTACTTTCTGGTGTCTGTAGGTACCAGAACAGATTGTAACTTGAATATGATGGTGTGTTACAGATATTGTTTTATGTTCTTGTTTAGATTGCTGCTTGCCTAGAGAGAGAGAGAGATAGAGAGTGTGTGTGTGTGAGAGAGAGAGAGTGAAAAGGAGAGAGAAAGAGAGGGAGAGAGAGAGAGAGATAGGCAGTCTGTTTTACCTGCTCTGTTGGCTGCTACTGTCGGGCACATCATGGTGTAAATGCTGTGTGAGCATTGTTGTTTCAATCTGTGTGGTTTTCCTGTGTTTAAACTGTTTTAAGAGATGAGAAAACTGTTAATCATGAAGCTGCTATTCTTGTAGCCCCATATTTAATCCTTTAATCACCACGGCTAGATCATGAGCGAACTAGAGTGCAATGCTGCATCTTCTAACCGCAAGACCCTCTCCTTCGCTACAGTATTTTCTGTGTGGCTGGAATAGTTTGGGTTAGTTCTAGATTCTTGCTGACAGTTGTGGAGTGTCAGTTGCATCTAGTCCCACAGCTTAGTCCGAAAGCCTATATTGTCTCATGGCTAGAATGATTGTGCTTGGTGTAAATCAAACAAGATAACCTGGAATTTCCGAATTAAAATAGTGAACCCAATACACATCGTTTCCTTGCAATTGAGCAACTCTATGCATTCATTAGGGCTTGGGGCGGAGCTCCGAGATCCTATTGTGAAAAAAAAAGAAAAAAAAGTTTCTTTAGTGCTCGGGAAAGACACATTCCTTAGTGCGCGAGTTTTTTTTTTATTATCTGAATGGTGATTGGTCCTCGCGGTGATGTATTTTTAGTAGTCTTGATGCGATTGGGCAGATGTAATTGTTGGGCGCCATTTTGGGCATTTTCTGTGCGGTTACGTGCTCGGCAGTGCATTAATTTTAATTAGGAGCTGTCAGGGTGGCCGTGTAATGCATTCCAGATGGTGTGCGCGTGTTCACCCTAGAGCAGTGCGTTTGTCGGGCGCGCGTCCTCCTCACGTGCACACAGGCATAGCGAATCAGTGTCTCAAACACTCTTGATTTAACCAGGGGACTCATGATCTCTTTGTAGTCAAAATTATTTTATTTTGTCTTTCTCCTTGTTAAATCTCTCCACTCAATACATGTTAAGGGGAGAAATTAAATTGCCTCAATGTTATTTACCACATTTCAAAGGTTATCATTTATGAATTTCTTTTCATCTGGTGTTTTCGTAAAGCACTACACATACTTCCCAACAGTGTCCTCAGGCGATGTCTGCATTTCTGCTGCTGATGGTGTTTTTTGGAAGGGGAAATAGCGAAATATAGACATTTTGGGATTGCTTGCTGAAAGAGTTGTAATCTGAGTGTGATGGTTTCCTTTTCTTATTGACTTTTTATGGCGGGAGCCAAAAAAGGTATCATTAAATACAGAAAAACAATATATCAAGGCGCGCAAAATGTGCACCTCTGGAGACCCCAGCTTGTTCTCAAACACCCAATATTTATTCAATATATTGTGCACAGCCCCAGCTCTGTGTGGCACACGTCTCCCAGTCTCCGCAGGCGCTGGGACTTCCTTTTGTTATGAACTCGCTTTCCAATACATCCGGCTGCTAGCCCGAGGCGCTCCTGCGCGAGAGTCACATGTCAGACAAAATGGCGGCTCAGCTTGTATTTCCAAATGAAAATTATTGGGAACACCTTTATATTAAGGTTTCGGGAAGGAAAGCAAGAACCGGTTTAACATTAATTGCAAACCTTCCACCAAACCACTGACCCCGGCCCCCGGCAATGCCCGCACAAACACGATGACATTGGGGCGCGCACACACATGAAATATAGGCACACAGGTACATGCACACATTTTTTTTCGTTTCATATCCCAAATAAATGTAGCTCACCGTTTTCACCCCAACACAGTGGGTCCCTCAAAACATCCCATTTTAAAAATAGATTTTCTCAGATTGACAGGGAACAAAGAGGTCCCTGGGATTTTGCCTCGCGTGGTCAAGTCAAGACATTGTGTTGGAAAGCGCTGTTACTTGGTACCACACAACAATGTGAGTGCAGAGTGAGTGTGCAGAGTAGTGAGTAGTGAGTGCAGAGTGAGTGTGCAGAGTAGTGAGTAGTGAGTGCAGAGTAGTGAGTGCAGAGTAGTGAGTAGTGAGTGCAGAGTAGTGAGTGCAGAGTAGTGAGTGCAGAGTAGTGAGTAGTGAGTGCAGAGTAGTGAGTAGTGAGTGCAGAGTAGTGAGTAGAGTAGTGAGTAGTGAGTGCAGAGTAGTGAGTAGTGAGTAGAGTAGTGAGTAGAGTAGTGAGTGCAGATTAGTGAGTAGTGAGTGCAGAGTAGTGAGTAATGAGTAGAGTAGTGAGTAGTGAGTGCAGAGTAGTGAGTAGTGAGTGCAGAGTAGTGAGTAGAGTAGTGAGTAGAGTAGTGAGTAGTGAGTAGAGTAGTGAGTAGAGTAGTGAGTAGTGAGTAGTGAGTAGTGAGTAGAGTAGTGAGTAGAAAGTAGTGAGTAGAGTAGTGAGTAGTGAGTAGAGTAGTGAGTGGAGAGTAGTGAGTAGTGAGTAGAGTAGTGAGTAGTGAGCAGAGTAGTGAGTAGTGAGTGCAGAGTAGTGAGTAGTGAGTAGAGAGGTGAGTAGTGAGTAGAGTAGTGACTAGTGAGCAGTGAGTAGAGTAGTGAGTAGAGTAGTGAGGTGAGTAGTGAGTAGTGAGTGCAGAGTAGTGAGTAGTGAGTAGAGTAGTGAGTAGTGAGTAGAGTAGTGAGTAGAGTAGTGAGGTGAGTAGAGTAGTGAGTAAAGTAGTGAGTGCAGAGTAGTGAGTAGTGAGTAGAGTAGTGAGTAGTGAGTAGAAAGTAGTGAGTAGAGTAGTGAGTAGTGAGTAGAGTAGTGAGTGGAGAGTAGTGAGTAGTGAGTAGAGTAGTGAGTAGTGAGCAGAGTAGTGAGTGCAGAGTAGTGAGTAGTGAGTAGAGTAGTGAGTAGAGTAGTGAGTAGAGTAGTGAGTAGAGTAGTGAGTAGTGAGTAGAGTAGTGAGTAGAGTAGTGAGTAGAGTAGTGAGTAGTGAGTAGTGAGTGCAGAGTAGTGAGTAGTGAGTAGAGTAGTGAGTAAAGTAGTGAGTAGAGTAGTGAGTAAAGTAGTGAGTAGTGAGTGCAGAGTAGTGAGTAGTGAGTAGAGTAGTGAGTAGAGTAGTGAGTAGTGAGTAGAGTAGTGAGTAGAGTAGTGAGTAGTGAGTAGTGAGTAGTGACTAGAGTAGTGACTAGAGTAGTGAGTAGTGAGTGCAGAGTAGTGAGTAGTGAGTAGAGTAGTGAGTAGTGAGTGCAGAGTAGTGAGTAGAGTAGTGAGTAGTGAGTAGAGTAGTGAGTAGTGAGTAGAGTAATGAGTAGTGAGTAGAGTAGTGAGTAGAGTAGTGAGTAGTGAGTGCAGAGTAGTGAGTAGTGAGTAGAGTAGTGAGTAGTGAGTAGAGTAGTGAGTAGAGTAGTGAGGTGAGTAGTGAGTAGTGAGTGCAGAGTAGTGAGTAGTGAGTAGAGTAGTGAGTAGTGAGTAGAGTAGTGAGTAGAGTAGTGAGGTGAGTAGAGTAGTGAGTAAAGTAGTGAGTGCAGAGTAGTGAGTAGAGAAGTGAGTAGTGAGTAGAGTAGTGAGTAGTGAGTAGTGAGTAGAGTAGTGAGTAGAAAGTAGTGAGTAGAGTAGTGAGTGCAGAGTAGTGAGTAGAGTAGTGAGTAGCGAGTGCAGAGTAGTGAGTAGAGTAGTGAGTAGTGAGTAGTGAGTAGAGTAGGGAGTAGAGTAGTGAGTAGTGAGTGCAGAGTAGTGAGTAGAGTAGTGAGTAGTGAGTAGAGTAGTGAGGTGAGTAGTGAGTAGTGAGTGCAGAGTAGTGAGTAGTGAGTAGAGTAGTGAGTAGAGTAGTGAATAGAGTAGTGAGGTGAGTAGAGTACAGTAGTGAGTAAAGTAGTGAGTGCAGAGTAGTGAGTAGAGAAGTGAGTAGTGAGTAGAGTAGTGAGTAGTGAGTAGAGTAGTGAGTGGAGAGTAGTGAGTAGTGAGTAGAGTAGTGAGTAGTGAGCAGAGTTGCGAATAGTGAGTGCAGAGTAGTGAGTAGTGAGTAGAGTAGTTAGTAGTGAGTAGAGTAGTGAGTAGTGAGTAGAGTAGTGAGTAGTGAGTAGTGAGTAGAGTAGTGAGTAGAGTAGTGAGTAGAGTAGTGAGTAGAGTAGTGAGTAGTGAGTAGTGAGTGCAGAGTAGTGAGTAGTGAGTAGAGTAGTGAGTAGAGTAGTGAGTAAAGTAGTGAGTAGTGAGTGCAGAGTAGTGAGTAGAGTAGTGAGTAGAGTAGTGAGTAGAGTAGTGAGTAGTGAGTAGAGTAGTGAGTAGAGTAGTGAGTAGAGTAGTGAGTAGAGTAGTGAGGTGAGTAGTGAGTAGTGAGTGCAGAGTAGTGAGTAGTGAGTAGAGTAGTGAGTAGTGAGTAGAGTAGTGAGTAGAGTAGTGAGGTGAGTAGAGTAGTGAGTAAAGTAGTGAGTGCAGAGTAGTGAGTAGAGAAGTGAGTAGTGAGTAGAGTAGTGAGTAGTGAGTAGAGTAGTGAGTAGTGAGTAGAGTAGTGAGTAGAAAGTAGTGAGTAGAGTAGTGAGTAGTGAGTGCAGAGTAGTGAGTAGAGTAGTGAGTAGTGAGTGCAGAGTAGTGAGTAGAGTAGTGAGTAGTGAGTAGTGAGTAGAGTAGGGAGTAGAGTAGTGAGTAGTGAGTGCAGAGTAGTGAGTAGAGTAGTGAGTAGTGAGTAGAGTAGTGAGGTGAGTAGTGAGTAGTGAGTGCAGAGTAGTGAGTAGTGAGTAGAGTAGTGAGTAGAGTAGTGAATAGAGTAGTGAGGTGAGTAGAGTACAGTAGTGAGTAAAGTAGTGAGTGCAGAGTAGTGAGTAGAGAAGTGAGTAGTGAGTAGAGTAGTGAGTAGTGAGTAGAGTAGTGAGTGGAGAGTAGTGAGTAGTGAGTAGAGTAGTGAGTAGTGAGCAGAGTTGCGAGTAGTGAGTGCAGAGTAGTGAGTAGTGAGTAGAGTAGTTAGTAGTGAGTAGAGTAGTGAGTAGTGAGTAGAGTAGTGAGTAGTGAGTAGTGAGTAGAGTAGTGAGTAGAGTAGTGAGTAGAGTAGTGAGTAGAGTAGTGAGTAGTGAGTAGTGAGTGCAGAGTAGTGAGTAGTGAGTAGAGTAGTGAGTAGAGTAGTGAGTAAAGTAGTGAGTAGTGAGTGCAGAGTAGTGAGTAGAGTAGTGAGTAGAGTAGTGAGTAGTGAGTAGAGTAGTGAGTAGAGTAGTGAGTAGAGTAGTGAGTAGTGAGTAGAGTAGTGAGTAGTGAGTAGAGTAGTGAGTAGAGTAGTGAGTAGAGTAGTAAGTAGTGAGTAGAGTAGTGAGTAGAGTAGTGAGGAGAGTAGTGAGTGGTGAGTACAGAGTAGTGAGTAGTGAGTAGAGTAGTGAGTAGAGTAGTGAGTAGTGAGTAGAGTAGTGAGGTGAGTAGTGAGTAGTGAGTGCAGAGTAGTGAGTAGTGAGTAGAGTAGTGAGTAGCGAGTAGAGTAGTGAGTAGAGTAGTGAGTAGAGTAGTGAGGTGAGTAGAGTAGAGTAGTGAGTAAAGTAGTGAGTGCAGAGTAGTGAGTAGAGAAGTGAGTAGTGAGTAGAGTAGTGAGTAGTGAGTAGAGTAGTGATTAGTGAGTAGAGTAGTGAGTGAATGAATGAAAGTGGATTTTTAGAGCGCGAATTGCTGCCTTGAGGCGTCCAAGCGCTAGAGGAACCTGTTGGTAGGCTGAGTGAGGTTGCAACCGGGGAAGAGGGATGTAGAGCTGACTTTGTTAAGGAGAGTTGAACATGTGTGTTTTTAGTTGTTTGCGGAAGGAGACGAGGTCAGGGTTGGATCTCAAATGAGAAGGGAGGGAGTTCCAGATCTTAGGGGCGTTGAAGGAAAACATCCTTCCACCCGATCTTGTCCTTTTAATTCTAGGGACTGTTGCCATAAAAGCCTGGCTAGATCGCAGGTCTCTACCTGGACGATACTGGCTTACTAGGCTCCGAGTAATTTGAGGTCCTGAGTCCCAGAAGGCCTGGTGAGCAATACACATTGCCTTAAAAATGACTCTCTTACGCACTGGGAGCCAGTGTAGGCTGATCAGTGCCGCTCTAACTGGCATTCTGCGTGGGATCTGCAGTAGAGTGCGGGCAGCGCAGTTTTGTACTAGCTGTAGTCTCTTTAGTGTGTACTCTGGAGCACCCAGATTGAGGGCATTGTTAGAGTCCAAACGTGACTGTATCATGCCTTGTATAGCTATCTGCTTTGCCTCCATTGGGAGCAAAGGAAGAACTTTCTTCAGTGTCCTGAGCAGACCAAAGCAGGTGGCTGAGAGCTTTGTGACCTGGGTATTCAGTGAGAGACTCCTGTCCAGCCATACCCCTAGGCTTTTGATGTTTTCTTTCGGAGCCGGGGGGGGGGCCTAGACAGGAGGGCCATAATGAGTTGAAGCAGGTGGGATCAGCAGGGCCCAGGAGCATAAGCTCCGTTTTGTCACCATTGAGCTTTAGCGATGACAGAGTCATCCAGGCCTTCACCTCCTCCAAGCATTTTGTTAGTCCAGCTGAAAGTGGCTGTTGAGCCTCCTGCGCTAGTGAGACCACCAGCTGGGTGTCGTCCGCATAGGAAATGATCTTAACTCCATACGGACGAACTACCTCAGCCAGTGGCCTCATGTAGATATTAAAAAGTGCGGGGCTTAAAGAGGAGCCCTGGGGGACTCCACACTTCAGGGGCATGCTGGAGGACACTGTCTGTCCGTCAAACACTTGGAACGACCTGTTGCTTAGAAAAGATTTTAACCAGAGCCAGGCCTTGTCCACAATGCCGACGTTCGAAAGATGGTTCAGTAGGGTGTTATGACTGACCGTGTCGAACGCCGCGCTGAGATCAAGGAGGATCACTGCCACTGATCCTCCCTGATCAAGAATGTTCCTGGACTCCTCGATGACCATTAGGAGGGCGGACTCCGTTCCATGCTTAGGCCTGAACCCTGTCTGGGTGGTATCTAACTGCTGGTTATCTTCAAGAAAGCTAACCAGCTGGAGATTGACATACTTCTCCATGATTTTACTCACCCAGGGTAACAGGGAGATAGGACGATAGTTGGCAAAGTCCAATGGGTCCAGGTTTGGTTTGGCTTCTTTATCTTTTTTTTTTTTTTTTTTTTGTTATGCCTTGGTTCGGTCAAAAAAAAAAAACTGAAAAAGAATACATTCTCAAAATACAATAATTCATTTGCAATACATTCTTAAAAAAAATTATTGCTCTATATATTCTTTGAGAGCCCCCCATGTGAATAAGCCAATTTTCTTTTTCCTTGCACCTTTTAGCGCATATAAACTCCACTCTAATTCGTAAGCATTGAATAATTTTCTTCTCCAAAACTCAAACGTGGGTGCTTCCGGTTGTAGCCATTCAGTAGCAATACAGAGCCGAGTAATAATCATTAATACAAAAAAAAAATTCTTATATTTACCTAATTCCACATTGTCATGACCCCAGTTAACATAAGAGCTGGCGATATCTTTATAGGATAGTGAATAACTTCAGTAATAAATCTTTCTATATTAGAAATGAATAACCGCAATTTAGAACAACTATAAAAAATGTGCGTAATATCTGCCTCATCTCCCTTACAGCGAAAACACCTCCCATCATATTGTGGACCCCATGTGGCCATTCGTTTAGGAGTGTAGTATAGTCTAAACAAGGTTTTATATACCTGAGCCTTCATGTTAGCTGACAGACATAACTCTTTGGACATCAGGATAGGATCCAGAATATTCCAGCCGCTTTCTTCCAACTGAGCCTGCCAGAAAGTGTTGTATTTATCTAAATCATCCAATTTATAGTCGACTATTAGCCGATATATTAGACCAATTTTTTTCTTTGATTGAATTGCCTCTAATAAACTAATAGGAAGTGGTTTATTTAATTTCTTTAAACAAAAATCTCTACGTTGGAGATATTTATAAAAGCTGGAATGAGATATTTGATATTTACTGTGTAGATCGGAGAAGGCTTTAACCGATCCATCTGGCTCTACTAAATCTCCTATTCGAGTGATTCCCTTCCTATTCCATTCCTTGGCCACATGGTCCCAAAATATAGAGGGAAGTATCCTGTTTGCTGAAAATGGAGTATAATAAGTAATCTTCTCTATTTTTATTAAGGACCTAACTTTCCTCCAGACTTTATAAATTGATTCAATCACCTTGAATCTAGTGTGTTTATAATAATTACCTTCCAATTCCTTTAATAAGCATCCCTTTGAATGTTCTCCCAATAGTAGATAAAAAATTGACGGGGACTCTGCTGGATCCTCTATTTGTTCCCCAGTCAATAAAATTCGCATTCTTTGTAAAAAACATACATAGTAATAAAGTAAGA
Source organism: Lissotriton helveticus (assembly GCF_964261635.1). Taxonomy (NCBI): domain Eukaryota; kingdom Metazoa; phylum Chordata; class Amphibia; order Caudata; family Salamandridae; genus Lissotriton; species Lissotriton helveticus. The sequence continues at coordinate 129,868,129 of NC_136065.1, forward strand.
AGTCAGGTATCCCTCGCCCTCCTCTCTCTATAGGAAGTGTAAGCCATTTCATTGCGCGCCTTATTTTCCCAGGTGCCCATAAAAATTTTGTACATGAGGATTGCAGTTTCAATATCTGACTAGTTGGAATTTATAAAGGAATACTATGGAATATATACAATATTTTGGGTAATACATTCATCTTAATAATATTCCCTATGCCAATTATAGAGAGTTGAAGTCGCCCCCACCTATCTAGAGATTTCTGAATTTGACATAATATATTGGCCCACTTAGATTCCACAATCTCTTTTGTTTGGGCTTTTATAATAATTCCTAAGTATGTCACCTCTGATGTTACCCTATTGTCATTAAATTGAATGCTGTCTGAGCAAAGTATCTGCGTTTTTGACGCATTCAATTTATAACCAGCGCTGTTTCCAAACTCAGTAGCTAGGCGTTCTATCTCTATAATTGCCTGACTAGGATCAGTGGTAACTATGGCTACGTCGTCCGCATAAGCGAATATAGAGTGGGGTATATTGACAACAACAAATGGTTTAATGTGTGGTGATTCTAGTAATTTATTAAAAAAAGGATTAATAAATAACGCAAAAAGAAGTGGAGAACAGGGACACCCCTGTCGAGTACCTCTGGTAATAGTTATTTTTTCCGATTTTTGGCCCATAACAATGACTCTCGCATTTGGTGAACGATACAGAATCTTAATTGCTCTTACAAAATTTGTGCCGAATCCCATTCTATCCAAAACTTGCCACATATATGCCCATTCTACGCGATCAAACGCCTTCTCGGCATCGAGTAAAATCAAAGCAAGATTTCTTTTCTCGGTCTCTGCAATATCTATTAGAGTGATTACCTTATTTATATGTGCTACAGTTCCTCTGTTAGGAATAAACCCATGTTGGGTCAAAGAGACTAACGGTGTAATTATTGTAGAAAGTCGATTTGCTAACATCTTTGAATAAATCTTGCTATCGCAATTCAATAGGGATATGGGTCGATATGATGCAGGTTGCTCCGGGGGTTTCCCTTTTTTAGAGAAGACTGCAATTAAAGCATCGTCCCATGATTGTGGAGCTTTCCCCAATTGTGCTCCCCTAAAGGTTTCCAGCATAATTATTTTTAAAGATTCGAAAAAACATTTATAGACTTCGGCTGGGATAAAATCAGGGCCTGCTGCCTTTGGCTTCTTTATCAGTGCTCGGACCATCGCCTGTTTCCAGGCAGGAGGGACGATGCCAGAAGCGATGGAAGCGTTCAGGAGGTTCTTGATGATAGGTAGGACCGTCTGAGATGCTAGCAGCATGGCTTCTAGGGGTGCCGGGTCAGTTGGAGATCCGGATTTTACTTTCCGAGCAATGGACTCTACCACTTCGAGATCCATGCAGGGAAAGTGGTCCAGCGTGGGTGAAGAGGCTAGAGCGGGGTCTGACCCCCTGGTTTTATCCTGGGCTATCATTTCATTTTCATTTTGGACATTTATAGAGCGCTTGGAAGTACACCCACCGGCGTGTCCCCGCGCTGTGATAAGTGAGAAACTGAGGTTCCACCCACCCTCCCCGCCGTCTACCTGCTGAACAGAATGGTCTTGAGTTTTTTTCTGAAAATCAATTCTGATGGTTCCAAACGCAGGCTTAAAGGAAGAGCATTCCAGTGTTTGGCCGCCAGATGCCTAAAAGATCTGCCCCCCATGCGGGCTTTCCTTACTCTTGGTATCGTTAAGAGCCCTGTGCAGGAGGATCGAAGGCTACGTGTGGGTTCATACACGGTCACCAAACTCCTGAGCAACGCAGGAGCCTTGCCATTCACAATACAATGGCATGTGGAGAGTGTTTTAAATTCAACCCGACTGGCAACTGGAAGCCAGTGAAGTGCGTGGAGCGCGGGTTTGGAGGGGGATCTCCTGGGGAGCCTCAACACCAAACGGGCAGCCGCATTTTGCAACACCTGAAGGCGCCCGATGACCCTGCTGGAGGCACCCAGATATAATAGGTTGCCATAATCGAGGCGGGAAGTCACCAGGGCATGCACCAACGTTCTGCGGGCCGCAAGGGGGAGAAGATCTAACACCTTTTTTAAGGTCCTCAGGACGCCGAAGCATACCCCAGCCACACGGCCCACATGTGTATCAAAGGTCAGGCCAGAGTCCAGCCAGACCCCTAAGTTCCTTGCCTCCTGGCAAGGAGCTGGCGCCTCGCCCAAGCAAGAAGGCCACCATGCCGACGACCAGGCATCCGGAGTCCCACCCACAATCAGTACCTCGGTCTTGCTACCGTTTAGCTTTAAACAGTTGGCGGACATCCAGGCTGCTAGATCTTTCATGCAGTTCCTGAAATTGTCCGCCGCAAGATCCGGGGTCCGTGAGAGGGAGATGGCCAGCTGCGTGTCGTCGGCATAGGACACAACACGCAGCCCGTATTTCTCCACTATTCCCGCCAAAGGGGCAACATAGAGATTAAACAAGGTGGGGCTCAGGGAGGAGCCCTGAGGCACTCCCTGGCCCAACCCGATCTCTCTAGAGTAGCAATCGCCCAGATGGACCTGAAAGCGTCTGTCAGATAGAAAGGATCCTAGCCAACCCAGCGCTGCACCTGAGATTCCCCCTTCCTCCAGACACTGTAGCAGAATGGAGTGTGCTACAGTGTCAAATGCAGCGCTGAGGTCTAGCAGGATTAAAGCCATTGTTTGGCCTTCATCCGCACCCTGACGCAAGGCTTCCACCGCCATTAGAAGAGCTGACTCCGTCGAATGACGGGGGCGGAAACCAAACTGAGAGTCGTGGAGCAGACAGGCATCATCCACGTACTTCATCAGCTGGAGATTGACAATCTTTTCCGCAACTTTAGCCATATAAGGCAGGAGAGAGATGGGACGTAGATTTTCAAATTTATCAAAGCTAATATTGGCTTTTTTTTGCAGCGGGAGAACAATCGCTTGTTTCCATGCAGCAGGGACAGTCTGCGTCTCATAAGAGGTGTTAAGCAGAAGGCGGATATGTGGTTCGAGAACATCCAGACTTCCCAACAGCCGTCTGGGAGTAGTGGGGTCCCTAGGTGAGCCAGATCGTATCGATCCGCAAATGCGGATGAGCTCCTCCGTCGGGGGGGTAGTGAAGCTGGACAGCCGTTGTTTCCCTAATCCCTTGGTAGTTGTCCCAAACCTCGGGATTGGAACCATCTGGTGTGGGAAGGAGGTGTAGATTGTTGCTACCTTATTGGCAAAATATTCTGCTATTCGGTCGCAACCCTCCACCGTGCAGAGTTCTTCCGGTACTGCTACGGGTTTCCCTACCGATCAGAGGAGTAGTAGTGCATGGGAAGGAGGTGTATATTTTGTTTACTTTAGCCGAGAAAAATTCCGCCAGGTCGTTGCATTGGGAGACAGATTTTTCCTCATATACGCTGGGGGGGGGGGTGGTTTTGTAAGTTTTTGCAAAGTTTGAAAGATTTCCCTGGGTTTAGATTTTGCAGCTAAAATCTTATCAGAAAAGTATGCCGCTTGAGCAGCTTTTACTTCCTTTTTGTAGGCTTTTATTTCCTCTCGATATCGAATTTTATCCTCCATGGAGTAATCTGAACGCCATTTCCTTTCCATTTTCCGGCATTGGCGCTTTTTGTTCCTGAGGGCTTCCGAATACCAAGGTGCTGTTTTATGGGGACGTTTTACCATTGATTTCTTAAGGGGGAGGATGGTTTCGAGGGAGTGCCGGATCCAATTCTCATAAGCCTGGTACGCCAGACATGGATCTTCATTATTAAGGGGAAGTTCATTCATAAGTTTATTTTTCCATTCGTCTACTGCTATCCGCGCTCAGGATCTGGCATGTCTTATCATTGGTGTTACCGGGATAGGTTTCTGGGTAGACCAGGTGAAAGGCACCAGAGAGTGGTCAGTCCATGGGAGGGGGAGTGGAGGCCCCACCACCAAATCCACACAGTTACTGAACACTGGATCTAAGAGGTGTCCCTTCACATGAGTTGATGTTTTTACTCGTTGGATAAGTTGAAGCGCGGCCAGGTCATCGGCTAGTGTAGTAGCCGTGTGGTCCAGCGGTGAATCAAAATGAAAGTTAAGATCGCCTAACACAGTATAGTTGGCGGCAGCGCTAATGCGTGGTGCCACTATTGCTGGTAGGAGATTATGGAATTGTTTAGGGGGCCAGGTGGGCGATATATCAATGTGCCCGAAAAACAGTGGTTGGGAGAAAGCTCCAGCGAGAAAGCTAAGCTTTCACAATCTGTGATGTTTTCCGAGATTAGTCTACAACGATATTGTTCTTTAAATATAATTGCTAGCCCTCCCCCTCTACCCTCCGGGCGGTCTTGTCGGATGATTTGAAAGCCAGAGGGGAGGGATGTTACAACATCAGGGTCAGAGTCTGACGCCAACCATGTTTCGGTGAGAAACATTGCGTCCGGCATACGCTCTTCCAGTAGGAAGGAAATTTTCACCTTATGTTTTGGCAGGGATCTGCAGTTTAATAGCAACATACAGTATTCATGCTGAGTGAGTAGAAAGTAGTGAGTAGAGTAGTGAGTAGTGAGTGCAGAGTAGTGAGTAGTGAGTAGAGTAGTGAGTAGTGAGTGCAGAGTAGTGAGTAGAGTAGTGAGTAGTGAGTAGAGTAGTGAGTAGTGAGTAGAGTAGTGAGTAGAGTAGTGAGTAGTGAGTGCAGAGTAGTGAGTAGTGAGTAGAGTAGTGAGTAGAGTAGTGAGTAGTGAGTGCAGAGTAGTGAGTAGAGTAGTGAGTAGTGAGTAGAGTAGTGAGTAGAGTAGTGAGGTGAGTAGAGTAGAGTAGTGAGTAAAGTAGTGAGTGCAGAGTAGAGAAGTGAGTAGAGTAGTGAGTAGTGAGTAGAGTAGTGAGTAGTGTAGTGAGTAGAAAGTAGTGAGTAGAGTAGTGAGTAGTGAGTAGAGTAGTGAGTGGAGAGTAGTGAGTAGTGAGTAGAGTAGTGAGTAGTGAGCAGAGTAGTGAGTAGTGAGTGCAGAGTAGTGAGTAGTGAGTAGAGTAGTGAGTAGAGTAGTGAGTAGTGAGTAGAGTAGTGAGTAGAGTAGTGAGTAGTGAATAGAGTAGTGAGTAGTAAGTGCAGAGTAGTGAGTAGAGTAGTGAGTAGTGAGTAGAGTAGTGAGTAGAGTAGTGAGGTGAGTAGAGTAGAGTAGTGAGTAAAGTAGTGAGTGCAGAGTAGTGAGTAGAGAAGTGAGTAGTGAGTAGAGTAGTGAGTAGTGAGTAGAGTAGTGAGTAGTGAGTAGAAAGTAGTGAGTAGTGAGTAGAGTAGTGAGTGGAGAGTAGTGGGTAGTGAGTAGAGTAGTGAGTAGTGAGCAGAGTAGTGAGTAGTGAGTGCAGAGTAGTGAGTAGTGAGTAGAGTAGTGAGTAGAGTAGTGAGTAGAGTAGTGAGTAGAGTAGTGAGTAGTGAGTACAGTAGTGAGTAGTGAGTAGAGTAGTGAGTAGAGTAGTGAGTAGTGAGCAGAGTTGTGAGTAGTGAGTAGAGTAGTGAGTAGTGAGTGCAGAGTAGTGAGTAGTGAGTAGAGTAGTGAGTAGAGTAGTGAGTAGTGAGTGCAGAGTAGTGAGTAGAGTAGTGAGTAGAGTAGTGAGTAGAGTAGTGAGTAGTGAGTGCAGAGTAGTGAGTAGAGTAGTGAGTAGAGTAGAGTAGTGAGTAGGACATCACAGGCAGCAGCTGTGCAAGCATCTTACACTCACAAGGAGACCACAGGCAGCTGAGGTGCCATCTTCTCCCACTCACAAGAACGACATCACAGGCAGCAGCAGTGCAAGCTTCTTACACTCACAAGGAGACCGCAGGCAGCAGAGGTGCAAGCTTCTCACACTCACAAGAAGGACATCACAGGCAGTAACGGTGAAATATTCTCACACTCACAAGGAGATCACTGGCAGTACACACCACATGAACACACTCCATAACACATAGCAACAATACATTGGCATTTACAATGCCATTAGCTCAAACTCAAATAAATCCGAGCCCGATTGCATTTCTAATGCTTGTTTTTAAATTGTGATTGGGTGGGTCTCACAAATACTGCCTAGGAGCAGGGTAACTCTGTTCTCCTATAAGATCCCGCTCGCGTTGGTCTAACAAATACCATAACTATCAGTACTTCTTGTTAGATCCCAAGTGGATTGCCTCCCTAACTTCTTCAGGGAGAACTTTGTTAACATGACTATACTCATATGTCTGGGCCAAGCCTGGAAAGTACAATGCACTCCTCATGAAAACCATCTGTTCAGAACCTACAAACACAGTTAGCCTACGCCTGGACCCGCAGTACTTAGTATTTCTAATGCAAGGAGGCTAAAAATGGTCCTTGAGGGAGGCAGTGCGAACCCTGCCATCCTAAAAGACCCCTCACCAAACACGCACAGACTGCCAACCTCAGGTCACATGTCTTAGTGCAGACAAAAGTGAAAACTCAACATGGCCCACGTCCCTGTGTGCCATGCCTACTGACACTGCATTGGTAAGTCACTCTAACAGCAGGCTTTACACCCCTAAGTCAGGGTGCACTATACTACAGATATGCCCCTGTGCTGGTCAGTTCCATTGCCATCAGTACAAGTGAACAGGAAAGCCATTATAAGTACATGTGCTGGACACTGGTGAAAATGAGTTCCCCAGCTCCATGATGGAAATACAGATGTTTGGGATCATATATCTCATTTTAATAAACCCACACTAATGCCAGTGTTGAATGTATTAATACATGCACACAGAGGGCACATTAGAGGTGCTCCCTGAAAACCTATAAACTACTAGTGTGCTTACTGACTGGTTCATTCACACACAGAAGAGAGGTGAGACGCTGGCACAACAATTTGTTCCATACAACCAGAATGCAGTCTCCCCCACATAGCTGGCCGTCTGAGCAAACCTAGGGAGTTCTCTCCCCTTGTCTGCATGCACCTATGAACTGTGCAAAGTCTTCTACGTTGCAGTCGTCTGCCTGATCAAATTTAGGGAACTTTTCCCTTTACCTGCATGTACCCACTACATGACATTTGCATCTACAGGCGGCCTATGAAGTTTGGATTATCCTTATTGACAGTTCTTTGAAGGCCCATACAATAGAGATGGAATATTGCGATTTTGATTTCCGCCATCTGTGCACCTTTATGGATTAGAAGTCAACTTCAGGACCTTAATGCGAGTGGCCTCCTATTCCACCATAGCCTTACAGCCATGTTCTAAGGCAACTCTAGTTGATTGATGACGGCTCCCTGAGGAAGGCATTTCCACCGAAACATGCGTAGTGATTACACTGTCAGCCGTATAAGATCTGGGCCATTCACCTTATGAGCTCCATTAATATTGTAACATGGGTTAATGAATCAATGGTTGTTTTGTTTTCAGTTAGATGTATCTTAGATTAGTTCATTTATGAGGATCATGTGACCAATAATTAAATTATCAAATGTACAAATTATTACATGAACTGATGAATGTCTAGGACACTGTCTATGTACATAATGTATCATGATGTTGATAACTCAACATTTTTAAACACTGTATATTAAACATTAAATAAACTATTTTGTAAGAACACTCTAATTCCCTCTAGTCATTAGATACATTTTAGTCACATTGTTTACCATTTGTTTTGTTTAAATGCTGTATGCCTGCATCATTTTTACTGTTTGTTTCTTGCTCAAGTCTGTTTCTAAATGACTGACCTGTACAGTTCAGAGTAATATTGTTTAAAGTGGTCGGCAATTTCCGTTTCCTCCGTTAATAGTTCCCCGTCCACCTACCTGACCTCAGATATCTGTATCTTACCATGCCGTGCTTTCATCAACCGAGCTAAAACTGAACCCAGCCTATCTCCTTCCCCATAGGGGTTGCGTACTTGCCCAAATGCTTCACCTCACTATTGCATCATCATGATATTCCTATAGCAGTGTCTTGATCTCCTTTACCAGTGCCTCACCCCCCCCAGCGAGCTGCTGCCACTCCAGGTCCTTCAGTTTGTATTCTAAATCAGACAACCTCTTCCGTATGGCCTTAAGCATCGCTATACCTCTAATATAAACTTTAAATGTTTCCCAAATAGTTTGGAAGCTGTCGACTGAGCCAATATTGGTATCAAGAAAGGTCTCTATGGCGTCAGCCATTTCCTTCCTAAATAACGGGTCCAGTAGGGAGTAAGGGGGAAATCGCCACATAAATGGCGGCAAGGACTTCTTAGGCGTGTCCAAGACTAACAACAGCATAGAGTAGTCAGAAAGTGTGCGAGGCAATATCACACACTATCGGACCTGAATAATCAATGAAGTTGAGGCTAACCAATAATCTATACGTGTGTGTATATTGTGGTACGCTGACTAGTGTGTGTAGCCCCCCCTACTGCTGTTACGCACCCGCCACATGTCGCATAAACCCATATAGACCATCACTCTCTCCAGCTTTCTCGCGCCCGCCACCGGGTTTCTAGGAGGGCCTGCCGATCTGTCTAGTTCCGGTTGTCGAACCAAATTGAAGTCTCCTCCCCACAAAACCTGGGTGTCCCCATAGGGTTTGATAATTTTAGCTATATCCCCAAAAAACTCAGGGCAGTCATAGTTGGGGGCCATACACATTGACTATGACCAAATCCAAGCCCCGACATAGGCCTTTAGATAGTACCTATCGGCACTCAGTATCAGCGTGAAGCTGTGTAAGTTTGAATGGTGTTCTGGGATTGATCCAGGTCAATACACCCCTAGCATGTGAAGTAAACCCCGCCAAATTAATGTGCCCATCCAGTCCTCTAAAACGCAGCATAGGGCTCATCTGGGGTAGGTGCGTCTCCTGCAGAAGTGCAATATCTACGTTCTGTCTATTTAAATAGCTTAGCACCTTCCGGAGCTTACGATGATTGTTAAGTCCCCTAACATTCCAGGACATTGCTCGCATACAACCTACCGTGCCCTGGGTGTCTTGTGCATTACGTGTCATCATCTCCGAAAACAAGACTTATCGTGAAATCAGACTCACTGTGCTCTCGAGTGTGGGGTACCACATGCATGTACAAAAAGCAACCCCCCGAACCACCCCCCTTCAGGAACATCCCCCCATGCCCCCCACAGCAGACCTCCTCCAACTTGGCCGCATGCACACCCAAAAGACACCCCTTCCTCCCTTCACCCCCCCTTTCCTTGAACCCATCCAAAGGACAACAACAGTGCCAGACACTCGTGGGCGGAGGTAGCTCCTCGTGCCATACTCCTACATTCAGTAGCATCAACTCTATTCAACATGGACTCACGTGCATCATCAACGTAATTTTGCAGCATTTACTATAAAACATTTTTCACAGGAGGACCAGTCCCTCCGGACACCTGCATGCTCAATCCACAGCACATCCTCTGAAGAGGGTATCAGGTCCACCAGCCTCAGTGCCACAGTGCTGATTCTTGTCATGTCTGGTCAAACCCACTCTCCTCATCGTTCAATTCACACTGTGCCTCGGTGTCTGCAATAACCGCGGGTAGGAACCCTCCAGGCACCACAGTCTAGAAGTTCCCGGTATAGGCAATCCGGCCATACCTTAGACCCCGAACCTCATCCCCCCTCCTCCACCCCAAAACTTCTTACTTCCCTGACATCCATCAGTTCTTCGCATCAGTCCTGGTTCTCTAGTGAGCCTCCTTCCGCCTCCTCCAGTAGCTGTCTCTCCAGGCTCACCCACCGTTCCTTCGACCAGCTCTTGATAGCCTGCTGCAAAGTCTTGGGGTCTGTAAAGATATGCGATCGCCCTTGTCTATTAACTCAGAATTTAGCTGGGTACAGCATGGCGTAGTCCACACCCAGATCTCGAAGCTGCTTCTTAAGGGGACAAAGTGTCTGCGGGCCTCTTGTACTGTTGCGGTGAAGTCTGGGTACAGGGACAACTCTGAACCCTCGTATCTCAAGACTTTCTTCTCCCTGGCCACAAGGAGGGCAGCATCCCGATCACGATAGTTGAGTAGCTTCGCTATGATCAGCCGCGGAGGAGCACCCACTGGGGGTCTGGGACCCAGGGATCTGTGCGCCCTCTCAACCACATACATCGCAGGGAAAACTCCTTTACCCAGAAGCGTCACAAGATGTTTGTCCACAAACTGTTCCATATTCCTCGTGGGAATTGTTTTCAACAGACCAATAATTCGCAGGTTGCATCGACGGGAACGTGCCTCCAAATCCTCCGTCTTGTCCTGCAGGTCTCAAAGTACCCTTCTTAGTTCCTTGTGGTCGGCATCTAAGGAGTTGTGAGCCTCCTCTACTTCGGTTAGGCGCCGTTCAGACATATCCAGTCTTTCCGCATGTTTGTCAAGGCGGTCGGCGATTCTGCCCATTCTATATGTGAGGGCATCCATTTTAGTGCCAAGAGAGGTGATGCCACTCTGCAGGGATTTTTCCATAGATTTCAGGATACTGCGTATGTCTGATTCAGGGTCTTCGCTCACTGGGGGCAGCATCCTAGCATCCCCACTAGTGGTGGCGTTGTGAGATTTTGATTGCTTCTAATCAAATGCAAGTTTCATCTGCGTCTTGTCACCTCTGCCCATATTGACTGGTATATCGTGTCCCCACAGTGGGAGGTGATTGGACACCCTCGTCCCACTCACTCCCGGCCTAGCAGGAGAAAAAGCGCTGTCTGAGGTCGCCCGCGCAATCCTCCTCTTAACTGCTCGTAACTGTCAGCCGTATTTCTGGTGTCTCATCCCTATCAGGGGACTAAAGGTGTTCCACGTCGTAGGGAATTCCCAAGGAGGCCCCCTCACTCACCGACTGTAGAGGTGCAATTGCGCTGTATAATCACTCCCCAGCCTCAGCCGGATAGTCCCTTAGCAGCCTGCTCCTCTCCCCACTCAGCAGCGCGGAGACCCTGTCGTCACCGCCTTGTGTCCGTTTGCAGTGCGCTTGTAAGTTCAGTGGCGGCGCGGCCCACCGCACACTCCGCTATGTAATACGAGGAGAGGGAAGGACTCCTGTCCGATGTGTGCCCCCTGAGCTGATATCAGTCCCCTAGAGCAGTGTCACTCCTCAGGCCTCGCCGCTTGCCCCCGCACTTCTCTGGTCCGATCTCCAGGCAAGTGCGCTCTGCATTGCGCGAGTATAGGCCGCCGATAAATCCCGGCGGCTAACTCCCTCTGATAGTGCCGGCTGCCGTTCTCACCTCACACACCCAACAGTCAGAGGGACCACAGAGCTGACTCCAACAAGCACCCGTCTTGGGTCGCCACTGCCGCTTCATGGGCTCGACAACCCCCACAGCTCAGTCCTCCTCCGGTCCAAGTCGCGTGAGGTCCCGGCTGCCACCTCGCAGCCAAGGCCTCACGCTACTAACCACCTCCGGCGCCCTCCTCGCACTCCGCAGCAGCTGCTCATCAGGGAGACACAGGGTCTCCGTCGCTGGGTGTTCGGGACACTTCTGCTCACTAACACGCTGGTCACCACACTCAAAGCCCTCTGAACAGCAGTCCTCCACAGCGCGCGCCAAGGGTGTTCGGCACCCGCCGCACATCGAGCGACGTCCCACGGGTGTGACCTTCACCATGGCTGGGGGATTTGCGGCCTAACTGCCGTCTTGCTGTGCCACTGTGTAGGTCAAGCTTTGAGCGGCGGATTGCAGGTCCGAACGGGTCATCGGCACCCACTCACTTTCCAATGTCTTAGGCGCTGTAGAGGTGAGAGTAGGATCCGTAATGCTGCAGGATATCTTCAGGATAGTGCGATAACGCGATGGAGCTCCGGGCTCAAGGAGCCATCACGGTCGCGAGCTAGCTCCACCCCCCGATTAGATTATTTTTATAATTAAATTGCAAGGCCAGACAAATGGTTTCCTTGTTCATTAGTTACATCCAGTAGCTAATACCTCTGCAAAGTATCTTCATACAGTGAATGAGAATCACAAGCAAGAACATTAATTATCATGCAGAATGTGGATCATAGGTGCAAAAGCATACAGAAAAAATAAACAGAAACGGGTGTATATAGAAAAATATTCACTTTTTATCTTGATGAATCAAATCAGGGTACTTTAAAAAAAAATACAAACAATGTGACAGTACAAATTGAAAGCCTTCACTGTAACAATTGTCAACACTTTTCTTCTTACTGAAAATTAAAACAAATATCAGAAGAAAAAGCGTAGGTCGACGTTTCGGTCTCTACTTTTTCATAGGCGAGACCATCTTCAGGACTGTTATGTATTGTAATAGTTGAACCCTGAGTTCGAAAAATCATGTGACTCAGCTGAATGTCCACTCAGATTTTGTGACCTGACATGTATTACTCTTAATCTGGCCAAAAGACACATATTCTATGTGTCTAATATGTTGATGGGATGTTGTACCAAAATCGATGGAACACGGAACGAGAAAATGACGCTTCCGGCGAAACCATTCAATTGTCAATCTTGCTGTTGACCGGCGTTCTATTTCGGTATTGAACCGGAGTTGTAGCTAAGTTAGCGAGAGTATTTACTTGCTCGACTTAGCTAGCATAGTTTGGGTTAGCCGTGAACTAGGGCAGCATTCAATTTTGATTCTCATTCACTGTATGAAGCTACTTTGCAGAGGTATTAGCTACTGGAAGTAACTAATGAGCAAGGAAACCATTTGTCTGGCCTTGCAATTTAATTATAAAAATTATGTAATCAAATATTTGAATAAATCCCTTGAAGGCACACTTACCCTATCATCTTATTTTGCCCGAGCCCTCAAGGGTTGCCCATTTTGTTCTTTATTGGCATTTATAGTAAACACTTTATGTTAACCTGTAAGAACACTACCATGAGTCCTATGAACTTTCAGGGATGTTCTCCAGAAGAGACTGTGGTGCTTTGGCTGTCTCTTTTCTCTTTCATCTCCATTCCCTCCAGAGATTGGTCCTTCAATCCGTGCTTAATCACATATGGACAGTAAAAAGTCCTGGGGAATGGGGCAGATTGGCATCAGACTCTGATGTTCAAGTCCTGCAAATCTTGACACACCTGTAGTTTAACAAAAATACTACTTGATGCTACGTCACAAAAACCTAACAGGAACACAAACTGGACATTGTAACCATCCTCAAAATGTCATGAGGCCACACAGGCAATGACAATCTCTGAAATACACATGAAAGTTAATGGCTGGAGGTTATAAACCAAGGACCCTTCTCTTTATTTACTTCTTTTTTGAAGAATCAAAGTCATGAGGTCTATCACGCAGCTAATACTGTCTGTAGCTGGGCCTAAAAAGGAAGTCATAAGCGCTAGTAAATAATAATATTTATTTATTTATTTATTTAAAGAGTTTTATATAGCGCTGGCTAGACCCGGAGGTATCAGAGCGCTTTACATGAGAAACAACAATGTAACAGAAAAAGTTCAACAATAACACAATAAATCCCAAAAATTAGGCAATACAATTAGGAGAGGAGAGAAAGGAGAGAGAAAAGTAGTGGTGGGGGGGGCAGGGGAGGTGAGAGAGGGAGGATAGGGAAGAGACAATACGGAGAGATGGAAAGAAGTCTGTCTAAAGACCGACTAGGTAGGTGAAGACCAAGGAGGGAATCCACCGCCAATCTCACCTATAGCTAAACCAGGTAGCTCCATCGGGCATCAGACAAAAATGTTCAGTCTCAATACATTGAGAGAGGGGAGAAGAAGAGACATAAATAGAGGGAGGATGTAGTAGGAGATGACAGGAGGGACGAAAGGAAGTGAAACAATGTGGTTTAACAGTATGACAGAAAAAGATCAACAATTACACATTACATTAAACCATCAGCAATACATTATGTGAGGAGAGAGAAAAGAAGTGGGTGATAGGTGAGGTGAGAACGTGTGAATAAGAGAAGAGACAACCGTAGAGACGAGAGGAAGTCTGTCTAAAGATCGACTGGGTAGGTGATGGCCAAGGAGGGAATCCACTGTCCATCTACTCTATAGCTAAAGCAGGTAGCTCCATCGGGCGTCAGACAAAGTAGACAAAGCAAAAAATCATGAAAGGAATCGGTATCTGCTATCACTCAGTTTTGAGGACCATAACCCCCCCTACATAAGCCACTCTCCAAAGAAAGAAAGGCCATTTGACAAATGACTCCAAACTTTAACCTCAAATAATATTCACACATTTAAATACAAACAGTAATGTGCCCTAGCAATGTTCAAATACTAAAACTGAAACACCATCTCTGTCGTGGTAATATTATAATTATTTAGGTTCCAGGCTGTTGGAATATTGAATGTACTAAACGGTAATGTGATATGTGGATTCTCACACCATTGCACATCAGCATGGTCTTGTAAGTCTCTATGCAGCTAAAATGCCTTGTTGTCCAGCCTGCTGTTCAAATTCAAGAACCAAAGCCAGCATTATCTTGCGCCATCTGTCATTGCAGCAATCACCTGCTCATTGTTATACAAGGTAATTGGCAGCGACCCAAAACTCGAAGTTTGAAAATAAAGGAACCATCTTTCTTTCTATGTATTGTAAAATACTGCAATCAGGGAGTCACTGAATATATCCAATGTCTTGACTCTCATTTAGTCCAAGTGGCAAAATAACGTTTAACTCATGCATCCCCTAACACTCCTGTTGGAGTAGTTTATTTTTTAAGGCGTTCTCTGTTGGTGAGGGTTCAGTAACCTCTATTATCTTTAAACTTACTTGATATAAACCTTGTTGATGTTCCAGCAAATGGCAATGCAAAGATGTGTACCTGCGTGTGCATGGCTGCTTGCCCATGTTTTTTATACCGCCTCATGTCATCATCAAATTTTCCCTAATAGTTTTCATCACATGCACTTAAGAGGCAAATTTTGCCCACCATTTTGGAGAACACTCAAGTATCTTTCTAAAATTTCAGTTGTCATCAATGTTATTGGTTTACTGGTTTAATGTGCTTAAAACTATGGGTGAGAGAATAGTTTAAATACCCCAACAAAGCCTGAGATAGTCAGAAGCGTCACTTCAATGGAGTAACGTTTCATGTCATCTCCCACTCTTTTCCCCAAAAAAATGTTTGCGAAACATCATACCCCCCCATCCTGACCCCCAGAAATGTATTTGAAAGCCACCCAGTTTTCTTCTATGTTACTTTTCCAATGGGCTTTTACATGTACCATTTGCCACACATTTGTCAGAAATTCCATGAGGTAGAGTTCCCTTATAAACCACAAAATTGTATTCAATTTTCAATGATTTCCTAAACAAATGTTCCAAAAGGCACGATTCTTAAGATGTTTCTCCAAATATCCCTTGTAGTAGAATATTACCTGTAATGAAACATATATAGAAAATGTAAGGTGTTCATAAATACATTACTTTAAACCTCATAATAGCAGAGAAGCACCTGCTCAGAGCCCCTCGTTAATGCTACTATCATACGCCTGGCAATGCGCCAGCCTAGCTAGCACACCTGACTTGCCCTACAGTCAGCCTTGCACCTCACACAAATGCAAAACTTGGAAGACATTGGAAACAGGTTTACTACACTGCACTGCTGGGTGAATGATTTGGCAATTTTACTAATGTCTGTATAATATTAATACTATAATTCCTAGCAAACCTATAATATTCCACTGATGTCCAAAAGCCACCACCAATGGCTGTTTTCGAAAACTGATATATTGTTCTTGCAGAAGGGACCATATCATGATTATACTGGTGAACACGAGGTACTCAGGTCACTTGGCACTAACCACATAAGCCTAGCCATCTCCACTTACACATCTGTAGCATGGACTGGAAAATGCCACTGTCCATGAAACTGAAGATATGTTTTCTCTACTCAAAGCCGTAAAGCAATGATGAGGGTATTATAAGCCCTGAGCATTATCCTGATGAGAATGAACATGCAGTGCGGTGCCGATGCCTGAGCGGCAAATTGTTGAAACTTGAGAATTTATTCTTGAGATAGTCTTGTGCTGGGCTTGTGTTAGAGGTAGGAAGAGCACAGGCTATTGGTCCAATCCCCATCATCTGATATCTCATGCAGGTTGTACTTCAAACTATAAAATATGAAACAGATCTGTCATTCAGAGATAGCGCATAATTTGTAAGCTATGTAAGTGCAAGGGCCCAAATGTTATCTTAGAAGTACCCTTCAAGTGCTTCGGAACTCCAAGGAAGGAGGATACGTTTAGAGCACAAATTTTGTTCTTTCATTTGTAGGGGTGGCTTATATACATGGTTAGTTCGCACCTGCATATAATCCTTTATTGTGTTAACATTAGTTCATTAGAGCGTGTACTGTAATGTTGCAATTATGTGTGGTTGGTAAAAATATTAACGTGCAGAATTTGTACATGATGCTGACAATTATTCACATATTTGATATGCTTATGTAACGTGTTAACATAGATGTTCTCAGTGATAATGTTAATTTTATACGTGTAATTTCATAAGGCCATGTGCCATTTCTGATGTTGACTGATTTCTGTAGGCCTGAATTGTATTTTTCCCCAGGAAGCTCTCGCATTAGACCTGTTAGTGAATTTTATGTACATGCTGGATTTGTTCATTCTCATGTTTCTTTTGCAGGTGGAGAAATTCATCCTTGTTCGCTAGAATAATGTCTTTGCTTTAGGAATTAGGCTCAGGGAGGAGAAGAGACATTGAACGGTGATATTGATCATAAAGGGCTGTTGTACCTTCTCATCGGAATGAGCCTTGAAATCAAGGTCATCTAGTCAAGGCCTGGGAGCATTGCTGCTGTATGGACAGTTATCTACAAGGAGGTGGCTTGCCTAGATGGTGTAATACTGCAATGCATCTTGGGATACCACCTGCAAGTTCATGTATTGAACTTAGAGACAGTGCCCGGGGGACTTCTGCCTTGACTGTAGAGAGAGAGCATCACTGTAGCTGCATGCTACCTGACCCACTCAACTTGAGTGGACTTCTTCTGAAGCCTTCACGTGC
This sequence comes from Lissotriton helveticus, assembly GCF_964261635.1. Classification (NCBI taxonomy): domain Eukaryota; kingdom Metazoa; phylum Chordata; class Amphibia; order Caudata; family Salamandridae; genus Lissotriton; species Lissotriton helveticus. The sequence continues at coordinate 129,885,013 of NC_136065.1, forward strand.
TGACACCTTTTATGGATCTTGCCTTGAGAAATGCTAACTAGGGAAGTCACATTAGTGATAGAGCAGGGACAGACTAATACTTTATACCTACAACCTCCAATGAAGGGGAATTTTGATGTTGGTGCCATAATCATCTGTATCTTGATTCTGGAAAGGGTTATTCTGTGCGGCTTTGTTTTAGTTCCAATGTATTTCTCACCCTCAACTTGAGGTGCCTGAATGTCCAACTGTTCTTGGCTTTGTAATGAACTAACAAAATCTATTTGGGAGTCTGTTATTCTTTGGAGTCATAGTTCATTGGACCTGTAATGATTTGTTAGCTAATGATTTTCCTCCCCGCCACACTATCATGCTGAGAAAAAGAGACATTGGCCTAAGGTTCCAGAGTAAATCTGGAACATGTAAACCAGCTCCTTCAATACCAAGTTTGCCTAGTTTTGATTTCAATCCAGGACTTCTTGACTGTACATCTCACTCTTGCAGGTTCTTTTTCATCCCTGCTTTCCCATTTTATCACTCCTTTCCTATCTTTTTCTTCCTTCTATCATCTTGGTTTTCTGTCTTTCTTTGTCTATTTCTCTGGGTCAAAGTTTGATGAGAAAAAACATAGGTCCTGATCCTCAAATAGGAGTACCAGCACCTACCATCTGCTCAAATTAAGCACTGCTAAACATTTTCTTGCAAAGAACCCAACTACTCTCTCATCTACTTGGTGATCACAGCCGGTGTAGTTAAAATGCAGTTCAATCAACTAAGTGGCAGTGTTAAATCTGGTAGTTGCCAAGTCACAAAATTCATATGGAGATCCAAGATGGGGCAGTGCCTGAAATGTGGTCCAAAATGAATGGCACAACAATTAAGCCCAAATGTGCTCAGTCACCCTCTTACAATTTTACTCAAGTTAGAATAGGCACGAACAGCTACTGAATCACAGGGAAAGTGCAGCAAGCAAGTTAATCATTCCTTAAAGGGATGTGCATAAGACTTTTAGATATGTCTGTCCACTGTCTGGTTTCGCTGATCACGTATTGATGATAGCCCCTATGCTCAACATTGCAACTTCTCAGGTTCATTTTATTTGTTTTGTATCATATCAATCCATCCATATATGTCATATGTATTGCATATATTCATAAGAACATCCTAACTTAGCAAAATGATTCTGTGGCCTTGAATACAGATTTGCTGAAGGGGAGCTCTTGAATAATCCAATACTAAAGAATCTATAATTGTACCTAGGAGTATTATTCATATGTAGCAGCAATTACAATTACATGCCACAGCACAAACTTTTAGGACTTATTCAGGAAAATACATGGGCTTGGTCCCAATATTTGCCTAGATTCCTGCATCTTTGAATATCACCAAAAATCCCCAGCAAAAACCCCTAGTGAAGAAATCCTTCCCAGTTCGCTCATGGGAAATATGGGTTTGGTTGTGGAATTTCCACACCAATTGCATAGATATTTCAGTTTTTTTTACTATTTTTAAATTGCAAAAATTCAGGATGAAACCCCATTAGCAACAGAAAGACTGTTGGGCTGTTATTGGGTAGGATCGGGCTGGCCTGCTCCAGTTGGACCAATGTTGTTTTGTGTGTGGCTAGGTCTAATCTAATGTGATATAGTTGGCAGAAAAACTGTGGAATGGTAATTACTAGTGGTTGAGATGCATTCATGCATTCCATCATCACAATCTTTTTGTATTCTTCAGTGTGACAGCCTTAATGGCATGGGTATGCCCAGAAATGCACCCCCTGTTCACTGTACCACTGGAACCAAGCTGCACCTGAATGAAGAGGCACAATTAGTCCAAAACCGGTCTTGGGTTGCTTGTTGTCTCGTTCAAAGAGGACCTGGCTTGGCAGTTTGGGCTGGACTGTTCTTATTGAAGAAGGAGCAAGGATGATTAGTATATGGCTGGGTCTAATGTGAGGAGGCATGGAGGGCAAAAATGATGGATCGGGATGTGGCCCGAGTGGCTAAGATTAATTGAAGCATTCCATCCATCATTTTTTTGCATTCCTCAATGCGATGCCCTAAGTGCACCGGGTATGCCCAGATGTGCATCAAGTGCTGACTGCGCCAGTGGTTGAGATGAATCCATGCATTCCATCGATCACAATTGTTTTGTATTCTTCAGTGTGACATCCTTAATGTGATGGGTGTGCCCAGAAATGGATCCCGTGCTCACTGTACCACTGGAGCCAAGCACTCGACTGAAGAGGACCAAATAGACTAAAACCAGTCATGTGGTCCAGCTCATAGAGGACTTGGCTTGGCAGTTTGGGCTGGACTTTTCCTATCGGAACCGTAGCACGCCTGAAATGCATGGGGCTGGGTCTAATCTGATGAACCATTGCAGACTGGACTGTGACCTGAGCAATTTCTAGTGTCCGAGAATAATTCAAGCATTCCATCCATCACTTCTTTGCATTCTTGTTATGGGGTGGAGGTACAACTCAAAGCCTGGACAGTCCACTACCACTCTCCTTTTTTTTTCACAGTAAATTTTCCCTGGTGGCCAAAACCACCAATCTGCTCCCAAGGGGCCATAAAGACTGCTGGCCCTTCTTCTTTTTCTACCTATATTGCCTGCTGCCTAGTGGACTTTCTGCATTCATTAGGGGGCAAAAAGATTGTTTCCTTTTTTGGGGGGAGCACTCCCCACCTTCCTCATCTCTAGTGGGTGGAACATTGTGACACTCAAGCAGGGATTCATGCTATAAAGGAGTTACTGACCCTTTTCCAGCAGTACTTCTCCTGCTTGAATCAGTGCTCCATGAACATAGATATACCCCTGAATTCCGTCCAAAGTGAAACCAGTCAGAACTAATTACGCTAATTGCTTTCACTTTCAATCAGTGTGACATCAGCACTGATAAAGAAACTGTTGGAATGCCTGGAAAGTTCTTACCTTTCTCCCAACAATATTTTCTTTAAAATGATAATCCTTCTTGTACTTGCACCAGAAGGATTTTCCTTAGTAATATGGTGGATCGACCACTCACATTCAATGTAAAAATTGAGGTAATGAGATGGACGTCATCAATACTGCACTCAAGTGGTTAAAATGGGGCACTGACAACACTGCAATAAAATGAAAGCCTCACAGATAATACTCTAATGATGGTGAGGCAAAAGCATACTGAGTAATAGCATTATCTAGAGTACTCACTCCAGTATTATTGACTCCTTTAGCTAATTGTCCTTTGTCTCTTTACTAGGTGTTAATTTGTTCACATGAACCTGGTCTAACACGTAGACATGCACATCTGTTTACTATAGCCTTATAGCCCGCCGTAGAAGGCTATACCGGCTATTAAAGGCCCTCTCCAGCGTTAAAGGCCCCGAGCCCAAGGCGAGGGCCTTTAACAAGGGAGAGGGACTTAAAAAGCGGTATAGCCCATCTACGCAGGGCTATAATGCTATTAGAACATTCTGTCACTAGAGGACAGAATGTTCTAACAAAAAAACAAAGCCTTTTGGGGGCGTGAGGGGATTGGAATCTCCTCAGGCTCCCTGAACCCTTTGTTCACAGCCTGAGCTGTGAACAAAGAAACATTGGAATGTTGGAGCTCCAAGCTTATACCAGCCATTATAAGCCCAGAGCACTCCATTGTTTTCAATGGAGCTCCCAGCATTCCAATGTTCTAATACGGGCATTCTCCTTTGTCCCCAAACCAAGTTACGCATTCTTAATAGTGCTTATAAGATCACAGATAATGACTGTCAATTTAGACAGTGACTTTAACTCAAGGATTTCATCTCAATTGAACTTTTGGAGATTAAACTGTATTCTGTATGTGTCAGGAGAAACATACAGTGATAATTGTTTGTCTTGCTATGATATGTTCTTTTGAACCATCTATATGAAATAATTATATTCATTTATAAGACTAATGTAAGAAGGCCCCTGTTCAGTGAGGCAAATCAATGAAATGCTTAGAGCAGTAATAATTCACATGACTCACAAGATATTTCACAAAAATGAATTGTAAGAAAAATCCAATTTCATGGATTACATAAGGAGGCTGGTACACACTATTCAGAATGTGACTTTAGGACAAGAGGATATTAATTCACTGAAGATAGAGAGATATTAATAATACTGAGCCCTGATGATACTAACTCACTGTTAATGCTGAGCCAGTGATAAAACTACGGAAGATGCAAAGAAACTACTAATGGGGAAAGTGAATTTCAAGTTTATTCAAATGTTGGGTCTTTTAAAACCATTATACCGTATAATTTAATTTACATTGCTTAAAGTGTCCTACGAAAAACGTTAGTAAAGAGTATAAAAATCGTTGTTCATTATTCTACACTTATTAAAATCAAGACCAGATTAAATTGTCCAAAAAGGGCTTCAACCCTAACAATCGTTCTCATCATAAAAACTATCTTCGTCATAAAAACTGTGTATTAGATTGTTTGATTTTCTTCTGGAACTCGACCCAATGGATGTATGACGTTATAACGCATACTATTACTCCGCAGACCATTACAACGCGACTTTTACTCCGCATACCGTTACAACGCATAGCGCCTTGGGGCGCTGGATAGTGGTAAGTATAATTTACTATTCTAACTCCAGTCCCCGTGGACCCTAGGGAAGGTGTTGGATAGTAAATTATACTTATTCCCTATCCTAGAGCGCCCCCCAGCGCAATGCGTTGTAATGGTATGCGGAGTAAAAGTCGCGTTGTAATGGTAGTGCGGAGTAAAAGATCCGTTGTAACGGGTGTATACCGACCCAATACCTTTAGATACTTATTTATAAATGTTACCCCCCCTGCGGAAGAGTGGAATCGAAGACCCACCTAACCAGGTGGTTACAGCTTCTCTGCATATTTGTATGTTCATATTAATGTATATTTCTTTCAAAAGTATCTTTCTTTCTTTTAATAACTTCGGACATGCACAGAGAATATATGATAAGGATTCGTGTTTGTAGTCTGCAGTCTTGATTTTGGTGCTGGTCTTTCCAGGAGGGGATCAGATCCTTTGTTTCCCACATACCAAATCGTAAATCCATTAATCAATTTTTTAAAATAGTTGAGAAATGAGCTGATAAATAGTCCTGAGGTTTCCAGGTACCATATGACTTAATCACCATCCAGGCATGACATCTTTGTAATAAGCTGTTTTCATCTGTTATGTTAGACAGGAGTTTTGTTGACAGGTTATTTGCTTTGTTGAGGGCCAGTTTCCCCATGCCTGAGTTCCAAATTTCTTGAGCAGAAAGGTCCTCTATAAACTGTGGTAAATAGCAGCCCTGGAACCTTGTATTTTATTCTCACTTTGAGCTTCTATTTCTTTTCAGCACAGGTGCTCGATAGAGTCGGTTGTGGATGCTCTGAGCCTCCCACATAGATTAATAAAAGCATTTTTACTCTGGAATATTTGCTTGGTCAAACCAAACTTGAGTCAGACTTGAGATGGTAATGCTGATTGCTGAATGAGGAAGAAGTTTTTATACACTTTTGTTTGGATATTATTTAAAATTGAGATTTCACGACCCCTCATAATTTTGGTACCATAGGTGACAGAAGGCATTAACTGTAGCGACATAACGGATAGTAGGTGGCTGTAGGATGGACAGCTTAATTTCCTTTTTAATAATCTGAAGCCATATATGAGATTTTGGGCTTTAGCCCTCATTGCTAGGAGCTGGGGCTTATAACTCAGTTTTCCCTTGATTTTAAATCCCAGATATTTGTATCAGGCGACAGCCTGGCCTTTTTCCAGTCCAAAAACCATGTGTGTTCTTTGTATTTGGCATCCACTGACCGTACTACCTTTATTTTAGATACATTTTATTCTAACTCGTGCTGATCCATGTACTTAGCTAATGTACTCATGCTATGTTGAAGCCCAATTGGAGTTTGGCTAAGAAGCACTATGTTGTCAGCATACTGCAGGCACCTGATTTCCTCTTTGGCTAAAGTTGGTGGATCATTCACACAAAGAGAAGTAGGAGTGGACTAAAAATCGCTTAAAGAGTCTAATGGCAAAGTTAATATGTTAGAAAAACTGCCCTCACCCACAAAACTGTGGCATGATTCATCATTGGGCTGGTAAACAACACCTCTGCGCAGACCAACACATGGGGTGGAGCAATAGGGTGGGGAAAACTATACAAACACAAAGACGAGTAGGGATCAAGTAAAGAATAAGTGCAGAAAATCAGAAGTTAAAACTAGCTCAGGGATATCCAATTCCCTATTTTATTCCCGGACTCCCTGGCCAGGATTAAAAAGGTATAACGAACCAGAGGATGACGATACTGAGAACTAATAATACAAGCCCATCCATACCACTAACTCTAACTCACTGGTAACATGGAGCCCCGGATAAAACTAAGTCCTACTCAAGATGCAGAGACACTACTAATAGGGAATGATGCATTGTGAATGGTAACACACGGATAACACAGAGCCACTGATTGAACTGTATCTCAGATGATACTGGGATACTGGTGATACAAAAACAATAATATATTACTGAACCACTGATTATACTAACTCACTGATAACACTGAGCACTGATAGAACTAATCACAGATGATACTGGGCTACTGATAATGCAGGGAAACTAACAAAACTGAAACACTGATGATACTAACTCACTGATAACTCTGGACACTGATAGAACTGAATCACAGCTAATATTGGCCTACTAAACTACTGATGATACTAACTCACTGCTAACACTGGGCCACTAATAAAACGACACTGAGCCACTGACGATACACAGGATGAATAATACCAACCCATTCATATCACTAACTCTAACACACTGTCAGCACAGAGTCACCGATACAACTGAGTCACAGGTGACACTGAGCCACAGATGATGCAAAGACAGCAATTATACTGTTAAATGTTAAATTTAGCTTATAAAGCGCACGTACGCCCGTAGGCTTCATGGCGCTGTAGGAAGTTTTCATAAGCACAACACAACAACAGGAAGACAGTTTAGAACATCTAAGGATAGGCTTCCCTAAAAAGCCAGGTCTTAAAAGCTAGTCTAAAGGCTAGGATATCCTCGTGTGACCTTAAAGAAGCTGGCAAGGAGTTCCAGAGGGAGGCAGCAAGAAAATGAAAGGAGCTGCCGCCCTGACGTAGTTTCCTAACAACCGGCACCGTGAGCAAGCTTTTGTGACCAGAACGGAGGTTGCGAGAGGGGATGTATCTGGCAAGCAGGTTAATGATAAATTTAGGACCCTTGCCTTGTAGTGCCCTAAAGATAATGCAGCCGGTTTTAAAGGCCGCCCTCTGGGCTACCGGCAGCCAATGCAGATCTGCCAGGCCTAGCCTGATGGACTGCCATTTAGGAAGCCCACAGATCAGCCTGGCCGCCTGATTTTGAACCAGCTGCAGCCTCTTGAGCTGCCCGGCTGGAAGGCCCAAATATAAACTGTTTGAGTAGTCCAGCCTAGACAGCACAAGGGCGATGGTCACCTGTATCAGGGCAGAATGGGTAAGGAAATGAGCAATCTTTCTAATCTTGCGCAGCTGAAAGAAGCATGCGGAGACAACTGACCCTACCTGACTTTTCAGGAGAGGTCTTCACTAAAGGTGACTCCAAGGCTCTTGACCGTGCGGGATTTGGAGGGGGGATTTCCCATCTCCGGAGGCCAAAATTGAGGTCCCCAGCTGAGTTCGCTCTTCCCAGGCAAGATCAGTTCAGTCTTGCCTGGGTTAAGTTTTAGGTGGTTGAGGCCCATCCATCTCTGGATATGAGCCATGGCCTCCCTAAACTCAGTGACAGCATCTGGCGACCCTAGGGGGAAGATCAATTGCAGATCATCTGCGTAGTTAAAGATCCACACTTTGAACTTCCTCAAGGAGTACAAGAGGGGACGCAAGTATAAATTAAATAAAAGGGGAGACAGGGAGGAACCCTGCGGGACGCCACAGTCGTTCTTAATTCTAGGGGCTGTGAAGGTGCCCAGTCTCACTGCTTGAGTTCGGTCAGACAAAAATGATTCCACCCAGCTCAGGGCAGTACCTCTGAGGCCTGCCTGCCCGACACGGCCGACCAAAATAGTGTGGTCGACCGTGTCGAATGCAGCAGACAGGTCAAGAAGCACCAGTGCCTGGTGGACGTCCCTGTCTGCATTACACCGAAGTGTATTCTGGACTGCCAGGGTTACCGTCTCGGTCGAATGGCCTGGACGGAACCCAGCTTGATTTGGCTCCAGAAACCCAGTGGTTTCCACAAAGTTGGAAAGGCAATTGGAGACATGAGCCTCCAATATCTTGGATAAGAACGGCAACAGGGATATGGGACGATAATTTGATGAGTCCCGGGGGTCCAGACCTGGTTTTTTTATTAGAGGGATAAGCAGGGCGTGTTTAAAGCCAGTAGGTACCTTACCCTGAACCAGTGATTTATTTAATAGGGGTAAAATACCCTGAGGGATGGTCTGACCGATTTCCGAGAAGATATGGGGGGGGGCAGATGTCATTGGGGGATCCGGACTTTACCCTCGTCAGAAGTGAAGAAAAGGTTTTATCATCAATGGCCGGGAAGGCATCTAGTACAGAGGGATTATAAAAGACGTCATCCAAAGGAAGTGACGTTGGGGAACTGGCGATACTCGATTTAATAGTGACAATTTTTTCTCTGAAAAAATTATTCAGGGAATCACATAGCTGCTGCGTAGGGGCTATTGAAGGGGCTGTCCTGTCGTTGTCACAGAGTTCGTTGACTATATTAAAAATATCTTTGGACTTGTTAGATGAAGATAACATTTTTGTGGAAAAGTAATTGAGTTTGTGTTGACTTAAAATTTTTTGATATTTTTTCCTAGTAACACAGAAGGTTTCCCTGTCCTGTGAGGAGTAGGTGGCTCTCCACTGTCTTTCTTTCTGTCGTACCCCTAATTTAAGTGCTCTAAGTTCCTGGGTGAACCATTTGTGGGCATCATTGCCTCTAATGTTAGATAAGTATACAGAGGGGGCGAACAGATCTGCTGCGTGGAGAAGCCAGGAGGACAGTGCCCTCTCATCAACCTCCAGGTCTTCGCCTAATGGGGGAAGGGTGTTGTTCAACGTGTCCATGAACCCAAGGTGGTCCATGGATTTCCATTTACGGAACTCTTTTCCCATAGGAGGTTTGGCCTTATGCTGCCCTTGGATTTCTAGCGGGAACTGGATGAGATAATGGTCTGACCAAATACAAGGGCTTATAATAGGGGAAAATGGTGGTAAGTTATGTGTCCAAATTTGGTCCAGGCTATGACCCTTCTGGTGAGTAGGAAAGTGAATATGTTGGACCAGGTTTAGATCTGTAAGCAGATCCTTCAGTTCTCCAGCCTGGGTGTCTGTCTCTGTTCTATCGAACCAATAATTTAAATCCCCGACTAGGACAGTTTTAGAGTACTTTATTACATGGGAGGCCAGTTGTTCTGCCAAAAGTACTGGATAATTGGCCATGTATTGGGGAGGGCGGTATAACAGAATTAGAGTAAGGGCCCCACTCTCTGAGTCTAGTGTAATTACCAAGTTTTCGGTGTTGGGGAGAGTGAGAGAAGGTAATTCCCGGAAATGAAAAGATTTCAAAATGATTGCTGCTACCCCACCTCCAGCCTTCCCTTGTGCACGATTGGCAGTCAAAATATAATAGTCTGAGGGAAGTGATGCCAGAATGTCCGGCAAGGAATGAGGATTGGTCCATGTTTCGGTCAACAACAGAAGATCTGGTTTTTCTTCCGTCAGGAAAAGAAAGATGTTGACCTGGTTCTTAATTAGGGACCTTGTATTGAGGTAGTAGCATCTCATATTATGTGTTAATAAAGGAGCCGATCGAGGTTCATTCGGCAGTGGTGGAATAGACTGAATATCATCAGCCAGCAGGGGAAGGCGGGAGAGCCCCAGTGTTTGAATACGTGAGCAGGTGTGCGAGGGGAGTGAAGAGAGGGCTATTCCTGAGGGGGAGCTAGGTTGTAATGATAATAGATCAAAAGAGGAGTACTTCAAAAAATGGCCAGGGGGTGTGGGCCCGGGTCCCGGTCGGACGCGGACGGGCGCAGACGGGCTTAACTCAGGCGCGACTCCGGCGCGCCTTCGTCGCGCCCGCTGCGCTCGTCCGCTGCGCTGACACATATGGACCGTTTAAGTAGGGGCGGGACTCGGGGGTGTGGCGGTGATGTCACTGGCCTCGCCTCCCACCTCACCCGAGCAACCCGGCCCAAGATGGCGGCCCCTGCCGCTGAAAGTCCGCTGAAGCGATCAACGCTCAGCCGAGCGCCGGTGCACTCAGGAGGAGTGATCAGGTAGGTGTCCTGGAGTCCGGGGGAGAGACTAGGATCGCGAGTTGGTTCCAAAGTTAAAAAGCGCTCCTCTGCGCTAAATGCGGCGAAGTGTAGATAAAATGATCCAACAATGTCTTTCCGAGTTATGAATGCTGCTGCTAACCTCCTTAGCTGCAGGCGGAGACCCCCTGCCACAGGGTCGTCAGCCTGTGAATGCCCTATACTGAACCACTGATGCTTCTGATCCACTGAAAATTAGTCAGAGCTGACACTGGGCCACTGGTGAAGCAGAAATACTAATATTACTGAGCCACTGAGGATACTAATCAAATGATAATACCTTGCTACTGATAAAATTGAGTCAGACAAGAGATATTTTACCAGTTCTTTAACATATACTAAGAATGAGCTTTGGTTCCGCAAAGAAAAGTATAACTCTCTCCCAATTAAGGCTATTAACTGTTGGTTAATCCAACTCGATAGGTGGTGAGGACTAGGAGGTGTGCACACTGGTGTGTTATACCAGTTAGTCGATTAGCTAGTTCATCCATGCTCGACTTTCAATGGTCCCACAGCCACTGGGCCACTAATCAACAAGAATTCATAACCTATCCTGAAAAGAGTGCCTCAGTTCACAATGTTCACAAATCTATTATTCAAGTAATGATTTCGTGCAAACAAAAAGGTTCATAGGCAGCGTTTGAGGAATTTCAAACTCTGTGGTTTATTTAAAAAACCTTTCAAATTGTTAGATCCACACAATATAGTACAAATCAATCAGCCAACGCATTTCGTCCACACTTGGACATCATCAGGGTTCCAAATTATGTACTGATAATCTGCTTGAATTTCCTGTTCCATCCATCCCATTAATGAGGAAGTGTTCTGACTTGTAGCACGTTCAAACAGTGCTCCTTCTCTCCAGGCTGGTTCGATAAATCCCGTCTTCATCATTAATGGGATGGATGGAACAGGAAATTGAACACCACCAGCATTACCAATGCCATTACAACCAATATTATCACCATGATGATTGTCAGCTCCCCAAAAGAACACTTAAAAATCTTCGAAAATAAAATGTTTTCTATTAGTCATAACATTTGGGAAAGATATGTGTCCTACCTCAGTAGAACGGAAAATGAGAATAATACTCACACTTCAGACTACTTACTAGAGCTGATGAAGAGACATATAAAGGAACTTGCACCAGATTCAAACTAGCTTTAATAGCGAAGTTACTAACATTGGCATCTCAAATCACTATCTATGTTTCAAATTAGTCAACTCGCGCCGAATGTTTAACTCTCAGTATAAATAGTGTATTTTATTGTTCAAGAAAACTATTCATAAAATAAACCATGCTTTAAATATTTATATTTCATTCAGGTTTAAAAAAAAAGCCAATGAACATGGAGAATGCTATCAAATGTATTAAAATGGCAAAATAGTTCACATTTTAAAGACATTGGATCATTATGTGAATTAACAACACTTTGGTTACAACACTTTTAACTACAGGAATTTCATTCATTCTGGAAAGCTGAGATCATGAAACAGATTTAGAGTCCTAGTGACACAACCCAGTTGGAAGCTAGACTTCAAATTTTTTTCTGAACCGATGGCAGGTTATTATAGATGTAATGGATCTAAGACAGTTCATATTAATGAATTTATAAACTACAACACAACCTTGTGTATTTATCTTGTGATTTATGCATGTGAAACAGCCAAGGCAAAACAGTTAATGCTATCCAAGGCTCTTGGCACTGGAGTATGATACATCACTCTTATTTCATTTTCTGTATGATCAGAACGACTTGCCATTACTTTACTGTATGTGCTATTTCTGTCATTATACAATAAGCAGATGCAGTCCCATTTGCATGTAGTTTACGTTGTCATCTTCTTTCCTTTTCTTTGAAAAATCCTCTTAAAATACTAAAAACAGATTTGTATTAAGTGAATCATTCATAATATTTCTGTACAATAATTAATTCAAAAATGTTGTGTATAAAAGAGTCTATTTCAACACCATACTACCAAAACATAGGGAGGGAAATGTTATCATAGGTTGATAGGTACAAGTCAAGCAGTTAGTAATGGACAGAAATGTGTAACTAATTTTCTATGAGTTAATAGTGTCCTAAAAAATTATTCCATCTTAACTGTATTTTTCTTCTTATCTAAAATAAAGGAAATGACTGGGTTTGCATTAAAACAGATTTTTTGGTTTGACCTGTACATAAACAAATAAAGTAAGAAAATAACGTACACAAGGATGTAGCCTTTCGGCTAGAACTGTCGACCTCGAGGCTGGGGAACCGGGTTCGAGTCTCAGCAACGACGCTCAACGATGTGATTCTGGGCAAATCACTTAATTTCCCCGTGCATATAAAAAACGAATGTTTCCTCATGTAACAAAACTGGTGCTCATGTAAAGCACTCTGATACCTGATGTCTCTGGTCTAGTTTTGCGCTATATAAAAAAGTATTTAAAAAAAAGTATAATTTATACATCAATAGTTTTTATAAAGTTCTTATATTGGACTCCAAAGCTCTGTTAATACATGTATCTCATTTGCTGCAAATAGATACGGATTCAGGTGTTTCACTTGGGGAATATTCTGACCCCAGCTTACATAAATGATCAGTGAGCTGCAAACACTGAAATATCAATAAATTAAAATGACCCTTTTTGAAGGCATGTACAAAAGTACATAAATGATAGTAAACCCTGATGAAGTTCAGCATTGTCTGAACAAAACGCTTTGGAGGTAATCCTTATGTGTTTTTTTATGAGAAAGAAACAAAGTATTTTGGAATAAAGAAGAAAATGCATCTATAACAAAGGATTGTGTACTTTTCTTTGGGCGTACCTTCTAGTGGTTCATTTTTAAGTATTTCTGTTTAACATAAGTGTTGTGCAATTGCTGACACTTTGGTTGCAGTGCACCATATCTTGGAACAGTGTGGAGGTGCAGGCCTGGAGTTCCGCTGTTGCGAGTGTTGAGTATACACTTTTAATAATTACCAATCCTTTTTGCCCTTTTTGGCATGCTGTCAGGGGACACTCTCTGTCCCAGGGTGTCGAAACCTAGTCAAAGAACAAGCTATCCATCAGTTGACAAATAGTCCCTTAGATGCACTGCACTGCTAGCTGGAATCAGCTTAACAAATAGACAATCAAATTCACCAGATGTCATCTAAGAAGTTCAATTCAATTATCCTTTTATTTTGAATGCATGTAAATAATTGTTGCATTGTTTCATGTAATTTCAAAATGATATCTATGGAATCAATCAACTCTATCCATCAAACAAAGCCCCCCTCATTCCAAAGGAATTTGGTTGATACCATAGGATATCTTTGTGGTATAATATGATCTCCAAAATGAATATCACATATTCAAAATAAAAAGGATAATTGAATGTATTTATTTATTTATTTATTTTATTTATTTATTTCAATTTATATAGCGCATTATCACCCCAAGGTCTCTAAGCGCTTGTACAGAAAAAGAAAGAAACCGACTCTACAGAAAACAAATGGCTAATTTACACCACTCCCCATGCTTCCCGACAGAGAATAGTTTTTAACATTCGACGGAAAAGCAGTAGGTTGGGCTCCTCACGGAGATTAGTTGGTAATTTATTCCACGCAACCGGAAGCACAGTGGAGAAAGCACGCCCTCCTAAAGTGGACAGGCGGAAGCGTGGATTAACCAGGAGAGTGGCTTCAGAGGACCGCAGCACCCTACCAGGAACATAGCTAGATAATCTGGTTTTTATGTAACTGGGCGCATTACCATAAAGTGCCTTGTGTGTAATACACAATCCTTTAAACAATGCCCTCTGTCTAACGGGAAGCCAATGTAACTGATGCAGGAGAGGTGAAGCATGTGTCTTCCTAGGCTTCTTAAAAATCAATCTCGCTGCATCGTTCATTACTGTCTGAAGTCTCGCCAGTTGTTGCTTGGGCCGCCCTATATACAGCGCATTGCCGTAGTCCAGTCGTCCCAAAATTATAGCTGACACAGCACTTCTTAGAGTGGAAAACGACAGCAGTTGGGAGATCTTGCGGAGCTGTCTCAGAAGACCAACACACATGCCTACCACTACAGACACCTGTTTCTTCATAGACAAAGTGCTGTCAATATGGATTCCCAGGCTTTTCACCACGGTTGCTGGTTCCGGCGTCCTGCCCAACTCCCTGGGCCAAAACCCATCGTTCCAGGGGCTGCCCGAGATGGCTATAGGCAGCACCTCGGTTTTGTCTGGGTTAATCTTCAGGGAGTTGGCGGACATCCAATTTACAGTATACCTTAGAATGTTATGCAACCTGGCTTGTGCTCCTGGAGAATCCTCTATTTGGATGACGATCTGTGTGTCGTCAGCATAATTAAAAATCTGACATTCCATCTGATTTAGAGCTGAAATCAGTGGCTGCAGGTAGATGTTAAAAAGGAGTGGCGAGAGAGCCGAGCCTTGCGGCACTCCGCAGGTGATGGCCGCTGATGTTGATACTAGGTCGGACAACTGCACCTTCTACGATCTATCTTGCAAGAAAGAGGTAAGCCAACCTAGTGCAGGCCCCCCGATGCCCAGGTCTCTCACACGCGACAGCAGTTGACTGTGACACACCGTGTCAAAAGCCGCGGAGAGATCGAGTAGCACCAGGGCCCCCGGGATCTTCTTATCAGCTCTACACCTCAGTTCGTCTAAAATAGACACCATCACCAACTCCGTGCTGTGATGTACCCGGAAACCGGCCTGATTTTGCTCTAACAGATCATTAGTCTCCAGATGTTTTGAGAGGTATGTCAGCACATGCTGTTCCAAGACCTTTGCTAAAAAAGGAAGTTGGGAGATGGGCCTAAAATGTGTTAGAATTTTTGTATCCGCCCCTGGCTTCTTAAGCAGCGGAATCAACCGGGCCTCCTTAAGCATAACCAGCACTTGTCCGGTTTCCAGAGACTTATTTAAAAGGTTGAGAACATCCTCTTCCATCCCTGGCATAGCTAGCTTAAAAACCCTCGGGGAGCAGGGATCCACCTGGGAGACTGACTTTACCCTCCCAACCAGGCTGGCTAGCATCTCCTTCGTAATCAAGGGAAAGGTTTCCAAAGGGTTATCAACTTTCGGAGTAAGAGGCGTAACTAGTAGCGAGCATTTTAAAACAGGGGAGTGAGAAATTTCTATCAGGAGATCTTCAATTTTTTTGATAAAAAAATCCTGGAATCTTTGACAGTCCTCCTGCGTAACGTCAGGCCTCTGTTCCTTATTTTTCCTTAATTCAGAGACCACCTTAAAAACTTCTTTCTGCGGATTTTGGGATGTGGCGATCCTGGTCTCAAAAAACTCAGATTTTCGTGCCAGGATAGCCTTTTTATACGTGGCCAGCTCTTGCTGATATAGACTCTGTGCCATCGTATTATAATCCCTCCTCCAGGCTCTCTCTGCCTTCGAGAGGGCCAGTTTCCTGAGCATCAACGAGTCATTAAACCAGGGCGCTCCTGCTCCTTTGTCCACCATTTTCACCTTTCTAGCCGGGGCCACTATTTTGATGGTAGATTTTAGTTTATCCACTACCTTCTGGCAAGTGACCTCTATATTATCATCACAAGTGGTTAATACGGCGGAATTTAATAAGTTTCCCACCAGATCTTCCTCGTTTATGGAGTTCCATCGCCTCACGGTTTTCCATGCTGGCCTGGATTTTCCTCCATATTTTGGTACCTCCTTCTGTCCCCTGAGTAGATAATGGTCAGACCATACGCATGGTGTACTAACTACTGGCCTGGCCCCGGGGTCAGTCGACCACACCAGATCCAGCGTGTGGCCCTTGTCATGGGTAGGACCTACTACAAGTTGTAGCAGTCCAAGCGCTGTTAGTGCTTCTTCTAGATGGCCTGCCTGCCCCTCTTTGGGAGATATCTCCCAGTGGAAGTTGAAATCTCCCTTGACCAGCAGGTCCTTGTAACGAGACCTAAGGTCATAGACCAGTTCTACAAAGCTATCCACGAAGTCGGGGGTGGCCCGGGGGGGCGGTACACCAGTAGGGTGACCAAACAGTCCATACCCACCTCAAATTTGACCCCTAGCATATCTGCACCGCCCAAGCTTTCAGCACAAACTATTTCAACCTTCCAACAGCTCTTATAGAGGAAAGCGACCCCCCCTCCTCTCTTGGCATTAGCTCGATTCTGACAAATAGCCATATATTTAGGGGGAAGGGAGCCCACCACATCTGGCATGGATGAGTCTTCCAGCCACGTCTCTGTGACCCCCAAGATGTCTAACTTTTCTTCTTGTAATAGTGTGAAGATTTCTAAATTGTGTTTCTGAAGAGATCTGGTGTTTAAAAGACCATACATTAGAGCCTTATCAGCATTCCTAATCCTCATACTATTCTGCTCAGACCCTGATTTGAGTATTCCTTCCCTCCGTAACAGTGTTAAACAGTCCCCACTGAGCTCTAGGTTCCCCTAGTGTAGATTCATCAACTCCGATCTACTATACCTGACAAAAGGTCCAGGGTTTATGGCCCCAGGTCCCGGATGGGTGCAGATGGGCTCGCCTCCGGTGCGCCCACTGCGCGCACGCTGCGCGCTAAAGCTGCGCACTAGCATGTGGCAGGTTTAAATAGGCGTCTTAGGTGACCGCCTGACAACTCGATTGTTGTCCCAAAATGGCACCCGCCAGGCGTCCAAACTCTCCCCAAGCCAAGATGGCATCCAGTAAAGTTCGTAGTGGTGTCGAGGACCCGCTAAACAGCGGTGTAAACACTATTATAATGCACGTAAGTGGGCCTTCACTATTTAAAATTATGGTCTGCAACTAAAAGACAAAGTCCCTTCATTAAAACTCAAAGCCCCTAAATTGCACATTGTTAGACGGGGACCTGGAGGGTCGGCCGAGCACAAGGGGAGAGGCCTCCGGTGAGGGCCGTCCCCAGCGATCGTACAGACAAGTAACTTCCCCCCCACAGATGGACACCACACGAAGATCAGATTAACACCTTTTATAGGCAGTTCTTGAAGTAAGGTAGTACGATACAATGAGATCAGGACACGATGATCCTCTCACTTCTAGTCTCTATTAGGGAAGGGGGTAGCGGGACAGTCTTGGTACCCGTAGGTACGGCAGTGGAACGGTGATAGCTCACAATCCTCGAGCTCGGTGTTCGGACGGGTCAGACCGCGGCAGCGCCAGCATGTCCCGAAGAGGTCGTAGGTGGCAACGGGCCGCGGCAGCGCCAGCAGGTCCCACGAGGATGAAGGTTACAACGGGCCGCGGCAGCGCCAGCAGGTCCCACTAGGATGAAGGTTGCAGAAGGCCGCGGCAGCGCCAGCAGGCAGGACAATGGTTCACAAGGCAGGGCTGCGGCAGCGCCAGCAGTCCGTCAAGGATGAGTTCGTTGCGGTGTCTCTTGACTCCAGGATACAACTGCCTTCCTGTTCTGGGGCTGCCTCAGTTATAGGTCTGGCACTCTTTGATGTCCGGACCCTCGCTCTTGGAGGTCGGGAGGTCCGGGATGAGGGAGTCCAGACACCCAGCAGGGGGGTGGAGCCAGCGCCCGGGGAGGCTGGGGGTGATCGGCACCTGGCGGGAGAGAGCCATCGACACTTCTTACTCCCATTGACCGGCCAAGTGGTCCGTTCACCTCCTGGGTGGATGGTGGTGCCGGGATGTCGGGGCCTGGCCAGGCCCGGGGTTGGGGTCGAGCTGAGGCCACGCGGCCTCGTGGTGCAGTGTCTAAGATGGCGGCTGGCCCGGGCAAGGGTGCTGACGGTGGCCCAGGCCAGGGACACAGGGATTCCCAGGAGCAGACGTCCCATGGGGGACGGGTTGGGGGTTGCTTCTGCGGGTAGTACCTGGAAGGCCGGTACCAGGGCCCTGTCATGCGGGGAGGGAGCGAGCCCTTCCTGGGGCCTGTCCAACATGCGTCCCCCCCAGCTGAAGGCGGGGAGAGTCACCCATCCTCTTGGGGACTTTCCTCGTCGAGGCGGAAAAAGCGGGACAGGCCGTCCGCGTTGGCGTGGTCTTGACCAGGGCGATGCTCTACAGTGAAGTCCATCCCCTGCAGGGAGATGGACCATCGCAATAGTTTGGGGTTCTCCCCCCGCATTTGCATGAGCCATTGCAGGGGCCGATGATCTGTTTGTACCCGGAAGTGGGTTCCGAAGAGGTAAGGCCGGAGCTTCTTGAGGGCCCATACTACTGCGAAGGCCTCTCGCTCAATGGTGCTCCAGCGCTGTTCTCGGGGCAGTAGGCGTCTGCTGATGAAGGCCACTGGTTGGTCGACTCCTTCGGGGTTCAGTTGGGAGAGGACGGCCCCAATACCATGGTCGGAGGCATCGGTCTGAACGATGAACTCGCGGCTGTAGTCGGGGGCCTGGAGCACAGGCGCGGTGCACATGGCGGCCTTCAGCTTCTCGAAGGCCGCTTGACAGTCGGGAGTCCAGTTGACTCTTTTTGGGTGATTCTTAGACGTGAGTTCCGTGAGGGGCCCCACAATGCTGCCATAGTCCTTCACGAACCGCCGGTAGTATCCGGTGAGCCCCAGGAAGGCTCGGACCTCGGTTTGTGTTTTGGGGGGTTGCCAGGACTGAATGGCAGCTACCTTGAGTTGGAGGGGGGCCACCAGACCGCTCCCCACTTGGTGTCCGAGGTAGGTCACGGACCCCTGGCCGATTTGGCACTTGCTGGCCTTTATGGTGAGGCCGGCCTGTTGGAGGGCCTGCAGGACCTCTCGGAGGTGGTGGAGGTGGTCTGTCCAGTGGCGGCTGTATACCGCGATGTCGTCCAGGTAGGCGGCGCTGAATTCTTCGAGGCCCGCCAATACCTGGTTCACCAGTCTTTGAAAAGTGGCTGGAGCGTTCTTCATGCCGAATGGCATCACTCTGAAATGGTAGTGCCCATCCGGGGTGGAGAAAGCGGAACGTTCTTGGGCCCTGGGGGTGAGGCCGATCTGCCAGTAGCCCGCTGTCAGGTCGAAGATGCTTAGGTAGCGGGCTTCCCCCATGCGGTCGACTAGTTCATCTGCTCGAGGGATAGGGTGAGCGTCGGTTCGGGTGACCGCGTTCAGACCCCGATAGTCGATGCAGAATCGGAGCTCAGGTGTGGTGCCCGGGGCCGCGGCCTTGGGGACCAGGATGACCGGGCTGGCCCAGGGACTGTCCGAAGGTTCGATGACCCTGAGGGCGAGCATCTTGGAGACCTCTTCTTGCATGTACGTACCCGATCCGGTACTCGGTACGCCCGGTGTCGGACAGGAGGACTGTCCCCAGTGTCCACGTCGTGCAGGCACCAGGAGGTGACTCCGGGTGCGAGGGAGAACAGGTTTGCGAACGGCATCAGGAGGGCCCGACAATCTTGACGCTGCTCTGGGGTCAGGGCCTCGGAGAGTCGGACCCCGTCCACCGAACCATCTCTTTCACGGGTCCTCAGTAGGTCAGGGAGGGGCTCGGAGTCTCCTTCTGCGCCACTGTCGGTAGCCATCAGCAGGCTGAGCTCTGAGCGCACGAAGTGGGGTTTGAGTCTGTTGGCGTGGAGAACCCGGAGGGGGTTCCGGGGGGACTCCAGGTCGATGAGATAGGTGACGGGACTCTTGCGCTCGATCACCTTGAAGGGCCCTGTCCATTTGTCCTGCAAGGCACACGGTTCGATGGGGGACATCACCCATACCTGCTGACCCGGTTCAAACTCGATGGAGGAGGCATGTTGATCGTACCACTTCTTCATGTCCTCTTGACTGGCCTCAAGATTGGCTTTGGCGATCTCCCTGAATTTCCGGGTCTGATTGCGGAGGGTCAGGAGGTACTTGTAGACGTCTGGAGGGGTTTTTAGGGGGGCCATTTCCCATTCCTCCATCACTAGGCTGAGAGGCCCGCGAACGGGGTGTCCGTACAGGAGTTCGAAGGGGCTGAAGCCGAGGGACTTCTGGGGGACTTCTCGGTAGGCGAAGAGGAGGCACGGTAGTAGCACGTCCCACTGGCGGCGTAGGGGTTCTTCTAGCCCCATGATCATCCCCTTGAGAGTGCGGTTGAACCGCTCGACCAGTCCGTTTCCCTGGGGGTGATAGGGGGTTGTGAATCGGTAAGTGACCCCGCACTGCTGCCAGAGGGATTTCATATACTTTGAAATAAAGTTCGTACCCCTGTCGCTGACGACTTCCCGGGGGAAGCCCACTCGAGAAAAGATCCCCATTAAGGCTCGACCCACTACTGGGGCTGTTATAGTACGAAGGGGGACCGCTTCAGGATAGCGGGTGGCGTGGTCCACCAGGACCAGGATGAAGCGATGCCCTTGTGCTGTTCGGGGGTCCAGGGGCCCCACAATGTCTATTCCCACCCTTTCGAACGGGGTGGTCACCACGGGGAATGGTTGTAGGGGTGCCTTGAGTTTGCGGCCGCTCTTCCCGCTGGCCTGGCAGGTCGGGCAGGACCGGCAGTGGTTGGAGACGTCATTTCTCATTTTGGGCCAAAAAAAGTGAGTCGCCAGGCGGTGGTAGGTTTTGTCTTGCCCCAGGTGCCCAGCCAGGGGGACATCATGGGCCAAGTTCAACAGGAAGTCTCTGAAGCGGAGGGGCACCACCAGCACTCGACCGCCCCCCAGCTCTGCGATTCTCTGCTCGCTGTACAAGAGATCATTGTCCCAATAAACCCAGTGGGCCCCGGTGGTGTCTCCTTGGCCCTGGGCGAGCGCTTGCTGTCGCAGTCCCTCGAGGGAGGGACAGGTCTTTTGCTCCTGCCGGAATTGTTCTTGGGTGGGCCCCCCTTCTTGACGCCACTGAGCCAGGTCGGGAAGTTCGGGGGGCTGTGCGGACCCCTCTGGGGTTGGTTCCGGGTGGTCGGTATGGATGGAGTCTTCTTCGGGAGCGATCGGGGGAGGAGGTGCTGACCATTCGGGTTCTTCTGGTCTAGGGATGGTGCGGGTGGCCATGGACCGGGTGGTCACGCACTCCCAGTCCGGGAGACCCAACATCCCCAGATGCTCTCTTCTTTCAACAGCTGCCCACGGGGAGCTCTCGGGATCGTTCCCCAGGAGGCAGTCCACGGGGGCATCGTCGCGGACAGTTACTTTTAGCATGCCGGACACTCCTCCCCATTCGAAGGGGACGCAGGCCATCCGACACAGGCTCTCCGAATTGTCTGCCGATCGGACGGGGCAAAGAACGTTTGGCAGGATTTGTTCTGGGGTCACCAGGTGACAGCGGACGGCCGTCACACTGGCCCCGGTGTCACGCAGGGCTTCGGCCTTGCGCCCATTTATGCTCACCCATTGGCTGTACTTCCGAGTGTTGGCTGGCAGGGGAGTCCGCGGGACCATGTCTCTTCCCCCTAGGCAGGGCAGGGTCATGGCGGCAGGTTCCCACTCGAACTGCTCCGACTCGTATGCTTCAGTGTCTTCGGAGACTTGTTCTTCTCCTAGGACGGCGGCCGCCCCCTGGCGGGGCCCGGGCGCCGGGTTCTTCGGGCAGGTCGGGTCACTGGCGTAGTGGCCGAGTCGCTGGCATCGGTGACACGTAACGTGGGCTCGGAACCCCGGGCGCATCGGGGGGTTTCCCCGGCCGGCTGGGGGCGGGGTGGTGTTGGCGGGAGTGACCGGGACAGCGTCTCTGCCTCGGCCCGGTCCTCCTCCTCCTCCTCGGGGACGATGATGACCTTGGTTGGATCTGTTCTGCTCATTCGGCCCACTCCGGGCCACTCGGGTGCTCTCCCACCGGTCCGCCTCGGTGGCGAGCTGCCGTGGTTCAGTCAATTTACTGTCGAGGAGGTGCTGCCTGAGTTCGACGAAACAGTTGTTGGAGAGGTGCTCCCACACAATGAGATTGAAGAGTTGTTCGTAGGTGGTTACGTTGTTACCCTTGATCCACCCCTCGAAGGCTCGGCTGAAGTAGTTTACGTACTCCAACCAAGTTGTACCTGGGATCCGGGTGCAGTTGCGGAACCTCTGGCGGTACATTTCGGGCGTGAGCCCATATCGGCTGAGGAGGGCGGCCTTCATGTGGTCATAGGACGTCATTTGATGGTCCGGAAGCTGCAGCAGGGCATCACGGCCCTCATTGACGAATCTTCCCCATAGCCCAGCTCCCCAGTCACTTCGAGCGATCCGGTGGGCCGTCATGGCGATCTCGTAGGCCTTGAACCACTGCTGTATGTCGTCGTTCCGGTGGTATTCTCGGACCACATCCTTGGGGATGTGGACCTTCTGTTCGGTAGTACCCGGGGAGCGCGGTGGCTCGGGCACCCCTAGGTTTGGGTTCAGTTTGCGTATTTCTATCTCTGCTAGTTTGCACTCGTGTTCGTATGCCAGTCTTTTTTCTTCGAGATCCCTCTGTCTCTGTTTTTCCTCTCGCTCTTCTCTGAGCCGTAAGTGTTCTAAGTTTATTTTCTGTTCCGCCAGCTTCAATTCTCCGTCTAATTTGAGCCGTGCCAAGTCTAGCTCGTGTAGTCTATTTTTTTCCCGCTCCTGGATCTCTTCTCGGGAGGGACCTGTTCTCCGTTCTTCCGTCAGGGTGGTGTTGACTTCCGGGGCTTCGAGGTCCCGGGGTGTGGCGGTATTCGTCTCTGTCCAGGCCTCTAGGGCGTTTTTGAAGTCTTCTTTTGTGCTTAGCCCGGTGGTAGCAATGCCTAAGTCCATGCAAAATTGTTTTAGCTCTCGGTGGCTGTATTCCTCCAGCTTTTCCATCTGGAACTTCTCTGCCGATCCGCTCTCTTGGGTCGTCATTGTGGTTTAGTCGTAGGGTGAGTTACTATCTGTACGGTACGCGTTGGTTCGGATCGCGCCGCTGGCCACCAATGTTAGACGGGGACCTGGAGGGTCGGCCGAGCACAAGGGGAGAGGCCTCCGGTGAGGGCCGTCCCCAGCGATCGTACAGACAAGTAACTTCCCCCCCACAGATGGACACCACACGAAGATCAGATTAACACCTTTTATAGGCAGTTCTTGAAGTAAGGTAGTACGATACAATGAGATCAGGACACGATGATCCTCTCACTTCTAGTCTCTATTAGGGAAGGGGGTAGCGGGACAGTCTTGGTACCCGTAGGTACGGCGGTGGAACGGTGATAGCTCACAATCCTCGAGCTCGGTGTTCGGACGGGTCAGACCGCGGCAGCGCCAGCAGGTCCCGAAGAGGTCGTAGGTGGCAACGGGCCGCGGCAGCGCCAGCAGGTCCCACGAGGATGAAGGTTGCAACGGGCCGCGGCAGCGCCAGCAGGTCCCACGAGGATGAAGGTTACAACGGGCCGCGGCAGCACCAGCAGGTCCCACGAGGATGAAGGTTGCAACGGGCCGCGGCAGCGCCAGCAGGTCCCACGAGGATGAAGGTTACAACGGGCCGCGGCAGCGCCAGCAGGTCCCACTAGGATGAAGGTTGCAGAAGGCCGCGGCAGCGCCAGCAGGCAGGACAATGGTTCACAAGGCAGGGCTGCGGCAGCGCCAGCAGTCCGTCAAGGATGAGTTCGTCGCGGTGTCTCTTGACTCCAGGATACAACTGCCTTCCTGTTCTGGGGCTGCCTCAGTTATAGGTCTGGCACTCTTTGATGTCCGGACCCTCGCTCTTGGAGGTCGGGAGGTCCGGGATGAGGGAGTCCAGACACCCAGCAGGGGGGTGGAGCCAGCGCCCGGGGAGGCTGGGGGTGATCGGCACCTGGCGGGAGAGAGCCATCGACACTTCTTACTCCCATTGACCGGCCAAGTGGTCCGTTCACCTCCTGGGTGGATGGTGGTGCCGGGATGTCGGGGCCTGGCCAGGCCCGGGGTTGGGGTCGAGCTGAGGCCACGCGGCCTCGTGGTGCAGTGTCTAAGATGGCGGCTGGCCCGGGCAAGGGTGCTGACGGTGGCCCAGGCCAGGGACACAGGGATTCCCAGGAGCAGACGTCCCATGGGGGACGGGTTGGGGGTTGCTTCTGCGGGTAGTACCTGGAAGGCCGGTACCAGGGCCCTGTCATGCGGGGAGGGAGCGAGCCCTTCCTGGGGCCTGTCCAACACACATATACCCCGCGCAAGCCGCGTGAAGCGCGTTTTGATCACAGCCTTGTTTGTAAAATCAGTTAAATCAATTACCTTGTATCGACCGGCCCTCAGCTAAAACCGTCTTAAATAGGCGTCTTAGGTGACCGCCTGACCGACGGACAACTCGAATGTTGTCCCAAAATGGCGCCCGCCAGGCGTCAAAACTCTCCCCAAGCCAAGATGTGTACTTCTTAGATGACATTTAGTGATGTTGATTCCAACTCCAGTGTAGAACATCTAAGACCCTATTTGTCAACTGACGGATAGCTTGTTCTTTGACAAAATCCATCAATAGTGTTACAGGGACCTAAAGAGAAATTAACAATGCCTTATGAGTCTGTTATTAGGCTCACTAGAATTTTTAAGTAATACACAGTATTACACGTAGAGAAATTAGTACAAAAGCTGTGTGAATTGTATGAAGATGTTTCATGGCTGATATGATTCTGTTATCTTAGATATTGTTAATGCCAAACATGCAAGGTCAAAACTTTATTCATTTGGATTTGGGGAATGAATAAGAGTAGAATCATCGAAGAAACCATACATGTGACAGACAGTTGCCCACTTAAACACTGTAAAATATGGGACCCATGGGAGGATCATTTTGGACAGATGAATATACATAGGCTACAAATGTATTACACTCATCTCAGAACGGCTAAATGCTGGTAATGGGCAGCATACATTATAATGTGGTATAGACCTTTTTCGACTGACAAATACTCCAGATGAATGTGGATGTACTCATTCACATTTGCCACCCTAACCAGCATCTGAAAGAGTTGTTGTCCTGAAGGTTTTCGTCCAAGGCTACTAAGGTTGGTGGATGAAGCCGAAAACATTGAATGTGAAGCCAATAGTATTACATTGATGGATGTGAAAAATATCAAGATAGACAAACAACTGAATGTCTGATGAAAAAGGAGGTTGTTGTGAGCAGTAATTGTTATATTTTTATTTTAGAGGCTTAACCTAATGCAGATTGGATGTAGCAATGGGTGTGAATCACTGTATAACGTAGAGATACTGTGGCCATATTGTCTTTAATATGGTATTGATCAAATATTAAAATAAGTTAATGCATTTTTGTAAGAGTTTGAAGTAGCTATTTAAAACTAGCAAATCTTTGTAAAAGATTTAATCAAAACTTTGGTTGGTTAAGAGAGATATTTACCTAGATCTGAATTGATTGGTAAGGTAATTCCATAAAACTACAATTGATTAGCATATAGATCACTCATTTGAGACATGCATTGTGTATTAGAACGTATGCAGTGCCTCGATATTCTCTAATATAAGGTCATCCTCACAAATAAGGTAAACATTTATTAACTTCAGTAACTGTGGCCACATGTTCAATGATTCAATCACGCTGAATGCCATTGGTCAATTTAGGAAAATGGTTTCAGGGTTCGGAGATGACATCCCGACTAGCACTCCCAGTGGCAGACATGAAGTCTTAGGTGTCAAGAGGTTTTACTCTCTCCCCTATAGATGAAGATGACATTAATGGCTATTGCTGTATGTATCAGTTGTGTTTAGCTGAGTATGACTTCAGGATTTATTGTCCATACTGATCTGAACTGTCAGTCACTCACCCAATTCAAGGGCAGTGATGTCCTTAATGTTAGGAAGCAAATGACTTAATCATGTTGTAATTGTTTTTATTTTTTATTTTTATTTCAATATAGAAAAAATATATATATTTACATGGAGCATGGTATATACATGGGTGGAGGAAGATGGAAAAGGAAAGGAGAAGAAAAACGCCCGGGGGGGTGGGGATGGGGGGGTTAGCTGTTTAGCTTCCAGTCTCATTCAGCTGGTTCGATTGCCAGTCTTTCAAGTCCTGCTTGTCCTTGTCGTCTGCCGCCCCGTCGTATTGCTTGGTTGCATCTCTGTCCCACGCCCCGGAGGATGGAGAGGATAGAGAGGATAGGGAAAGATAGGAAAAGAAAGGAGCTCTGCAGGCTGTTTCCCTTTTGTGTGCCCTCGGACCAGCGAGGTGTGCCACTTCGTGCATTGTCTAGATTAGCCGCCTATGGGGGTTTGTGCGATGATAAGTAGAGGTCTAAGGAACCCCACATGTTCGACTGCCTGTGCGTTTTCGGCGAGTGTTTCGCTGTGATGTTGTCAGCCCCCCTTAGGAAGGTGATCCAGTTAAGCCATGCCTGTGGCGCCGCTTTCGATGTGTCTTTCCAATTGCTTAGGACTGTTTTGACTGCAGCCGTCAGTAGTAGGTCAATGAGGTCGCGGTCTTCTGTGGTTGCGATTGATGGGGATGTGAAGCCCAGGACTAGGCTTGGGAAATCAATGTGTAGGGCTACTCCTGTGATCTCATTAATAAGTGTTTCTATTTTCCCCCAGAATCCCCTAACCTTAGGGCAGCTGAGTATTAGGTGTTCCAGGTCTCCCTTTCCCTTGTCGCAGTTCCAGCAGGAGTCGCTCTCGCGGATCCCCATGGAAGCTAGGCGGGCCGGTGTCCAGTATGCCTTATGTACTAGCCAATATTTGGTCTGGTTTAGGGTTGCCGTTACCTTTTTCCTAGTGGTGGATCTCCATAGTTCTGCTCTCTCGTCCTCACTTAGCACCTTCCCCGCTAAAGCTCCCCAGAAGTTTGTGACCTTATCATTGAGTTTGGTGGATTTGGGGCATAGGGTTTTGTATAGGTGTGCCACTTGGTGTCCTACTGTGTTGAGATTAGCGGCGTGTTTTATGAGGGATGGTGTTAGACTGTTAAGGTTTGCCTTCCTGATTGCTACCTTTATTTTCAGAAAATTGTACAGTTCTATGTTCTGTAGGTTGAGTTCTTCCTTGAGGGAGTCGAAAGTTGCATGCGTGCCTTGTGTCTGAAGGTCGTGGGCAGTGGAGATGCCATGCCTATACCATGAGTGCATGTTGAGAACCCTGTCCCTGTACTTTATTGTGGGGTTGTACCAGATGGACTCGAATTGGCTTTTCCTGATGCTTGTTGTCAGTAGTTTGTCGACATTTAGAAGCGCTGCTTTTGTGTTTTTTAGGACGGGGTTGTCCTTGATTGCTGGGTGATGGGTGGCCGTGAGAAGGGTGATGGGGTTCATACCTTGTAGTAGTCCTCGCTCAAATGTCAGCCATGCGGGGGTGTATTCCTGTCTCGGGTCGAGCCAATGAAGCCGCTGTCTGGCTATGCACGCTATCTGGAATCGTTTGAAATTGGTTAAGTTAAGACCACCCAGATCTTTTGAAAGTCTGAGCTTGTGTAGGCTTATTCTGGGGTTTTTCCCCCTCCACAAGAAACTGTTCAGCATTTTGTCTAGTCTCTTGTGGAAGTCTTCTGTGTTTATTAGTGGAAGCATGCTCAATATATAGTTAACCATTGGCGTGAGCATCATTTTGATCGCTTCTACTCTTCCCCACCATGTTGTGAATTTGGGGGACCACCCTTCTGTCCTTAATTTTCAGAATTAGGGTCATGTTGTAATTGTTGATGGTCTGAACTTGAATTTGATCCTGGGGACAATTTGTTTACTTTTTAGAAGGATGAGTACAGGTACCTCTTCCATCATGTATTGAAACACCAGATCATCAGATCTGGCAAAGTCTGGATGGGAAAACTGCTCACTACTTTATTGAGGGTGGGGGACATTCTCATCAGATGGGTGGCATCAGGAAATGTTGCGCGGCTGGCAGGTCATATGTTGTTGCCCCTAGGAGAGACTTATGTCTGCTATTCCTCCCTGTCATCCTTTCAGTTCCTCATTTTCGCACTGCTAGTGCTAGGGACATGATATTTTCTAAGAAAAAGACTAGGAAACGTTTGCTTAACTATTAGTGTTAGAGGGTTTAGGGTTTAGAATCGGTCAAGCTATGAAAAGAAGCTTAAAATGTACAAACAAGTGTAGCATGAGGGAGAACCTATTTAGTGCAATTGCAGCAGGTGGGTCGCAAAATTATGAGCACGAGCCTAAAAGTTGAGAGCAAGTAAAAAATTTGGCCAAAAAACTGAAAATGAGCACAGTGAAGTAAACAAGCAATTTAGCAGGCCAGCAGACCCAGGAAGAACCAAGCTCTTGGTAACGCAGGGACTTACTGAGAGAGATATGGGTCCTATCTATTTAACAAATCTAGCAGGTATCGCAATGATAGGGCCCTCGGTTCCTCCAACCAATTCTATCTTTAGAACCATAGTATTGGAACTAAGGCAAAATGTAAATCTTGTGGTAATAATGGGTTCTTAGTGTTGGGTACCGCACTCTGGAACCAGCTCCCTTTTTGATTAGGCAGAAAAACTGATTGCTGCCTTTTCGAAGAAGTTGTATGTTGTTTTGACTTGTTGAGTGATGTTCTGATGGCACTCAGTTTCTTCTTTCATACTGGTGCCTATGTTATATAAATAGATATGAGTTCCTCACCCTGTCTGCCAGATGTTGTACAATAATAGCACGAGCTGCCCATGCAACACTACTAAATGATCTGTTTTAACAAGGCTCCTACTGTTTCAGTCAACATCAGGTCAGTGAAAAAAACGGGCCTCATTTATGAGGCATTGCTTCAGTTTTGCGCTTCCGATGCATCACTTTTTGTGACGCATTGGCGGCGTACAACATGCCTCCTGTTGCGCACTATTTACAAAGTGACGCATCTAAGCAGATGCGTCACTTTGTAAACCCCTGCGCTACATTATACCTGCGTCGGGTATAATGTATGGAGGGGGCGTTCCCCCGCAAAAAGTCACGTAGAAGTGACGCAGTGAAATCTATGAGATTTCACTGCGTCACTTCTAGGACGCCGTTGCGTCAAAATCTTGCGCCTGCCTCACAGCAGGCGTAAGACTGACGCAGGTCCTTTCACATGGGGCTTGCCCCATGCAAAAGGACGCATTGCTGGAGTTGCGTCACTTTTGTGACACACTCCAGCAATGCGTCACTTTTGCGCTTACAGATACGTCAGAAATACTGACGTATCTGTAACTCCTTGCGACATGATGCGTCATACATTAAATATGACGCATCAGGTATGTCGCAAGGAGTGCGCACTGAGAAGTGACGCATCGCTGCTTTCACGCAGCAATGCGTCAATTCTCATAAATGAGGCCCCAAGCTTCTTGCCACTGCAAATGTGGAACAAACATGCATGCTGAACACCTTGACTGTTCCTAATAAACTGATGCAGGTGCTGACTCTAACCAGAGGCCAGACATAGCGCTGCAGCCTCACAAGGGCGCTGCTTCTGTGAACATGAAAGCCTTTACCCCCTCACTTATAATTCTCTCTGTGCTCACCTTATAGATAGATGTAAAGAGTCGTTCAGTGAGTGAAGCCAGCCGCTTCTGCGGCGGCCTTGAAGCAGTATGGGGTGTACGTGAAAGAGAGAGAGAGAGAGAGTGAAACCCCTGTCTGGTTAGCTGGCTGGCTTGAAGTCAAATAAGCTGTCGCCCTCAAGGGAAGAAGAAAACGAAAGTGAATGTGGAGCACAACAACAAAGCACAGAGGCTTGTCTTGTAGCCGTCTGAAGGACATGACTGGAGCAAAGGCGCCAAATTCACAACGGTGGGAAAAGTAAACGACTGCGTCCTGCCGGAGGGAAAGAGTGACGTCATCATCGGCATCTTGGTAAGTTCCAGCAAACGCCGTTTAGCTTATTCAGTTGCGTGCGGCTAGAACGCAGAGATATTCGGAAAATGGACGCTGCGGCAGGTGGAAATGTGAATGGACGTGTTTTTAGGGCAGGCAGCAGGCTGATGTTTAGAAAATGAACCATAAAAAAGAGTGCAAATTGCAATGACGTTTTAGCTGATCGCACCCCCTCTCCCACCAACATATAGCGTACACACCAATTATGTGCCATCTATTGTCAGTACAGAAATTCTTTGCACCGAGTGTTGCATGTTTACCAGAATCAGAGGTTGAAATGAGATCACAGCCGCGAGGAGCAATTTTCTCGAGAGTGACAGGAGAATTACTCGGAGGTAAGAACATGGTCGCTGCAGAGGCTTGGTTTCTGCTGCGAACGCAGGCTGCTAATGGGTGAGAAAGCACGCCATGATTTGCTGAGAGAGAGCAGGGCAGCCGGGATGCTGTGGATGGAGGGGCGTCCCTGAACACGCCTACGAAAACCTACCAAAATATTTCGTTTTAACAAATCCACTAATTTGACAAAGGGCCACTTAAAGGGACATGCTCGTATTTTTTTAATGAATATTTGCAGTACATTAAACAATTTGCAATTGTCCTCTACATTTTATATTTATATTTTAAATTATATTTCGATTTTATATTTCTAGAGTGTATATTTTATATTACCTTGCAAATTCTACTCTTACCTTGTTCTTTATTTTCGGGTATTTTCAGATTCTCTTTATATCAATATATGTTATGTGGTTATTTTTTCCTCTGCACTTGTTATATGTTGAAATTATTGAAAATTACTCAACTCAACCAAGATTTGCCACATGTCTTCTAAAATAGCTTCTAATTTTATAGCAACCCCCACATTATTTCCTGTGTCCCGCATGACCCAATGTACGTGTGGAATAAAACTGTCATAATGCACCAGGGGCCCTATTATAGAAGTGCCCCGGGGGCGCAACAGGCGTTTGCGCACGGTTTGCGTGCAGAAGGAGCCGCAGAAGCTTGTGCTTCCCCTTCTGTAATACTGAAAGCGCTGGTGCACATATACAGCGCTTCCAAGAATAGGGCGTTCCATCATTTGCATGGAGGCGTGACCTCATGCAAATGAGGAAATCCCTTTGCCTCTGCGCCCGCACCGAATTACTGATCCGGGTGCAAAGGCAAAGAAGCTCTCAAGAGGCGCACTTTTTAGGTGGCGCACTGTCAGTGCGCCCCCTGATTGCAGCCCTCTGGCGGGGGCAAGGGGATCCCATGGGACCTCCAGACATCCCTTGCAGGTGGGTGCAGTCATTGGCTGCATCTGCTTGCAAGGAGATCTCTAATCCCCTTCAAAAGTGCAGGACGGTTGTCGCCTGCACTGTGAAAACACAGACTGGCTTTAAAGCAGCCGCTCTGTTTTTAACATAAATGCGCTGCCCACATGAAAGCGAAAGTCCAAGGTTGGCCTGGGGGCAGCCCATTCACCATTATGCGCTAACTTTTCCTTGATTGCGCTGGGAAGACCTTTTGAAAGGTGCACCCAGCACAATCCAGGAAAATGCGCTGCATCCATAGTATGGCCCCAGGGGTCATAGTATACAAGTCCCCTGGGGCCGCAATGTGCAGTTGCGCCTGATTTGCCCGCTCCCGGGGAACTTAGGTGTTACAGAAAATGCCACAGACGCTCTTGCGGCCCCTTTTGTAATACCAATAGCACTGGCTCACATTAAATACCCGAGCTATCTTCAGAGGGCATTCCCGCATTTGCATGGGGGCGTGCCCCATGCAAATGAGGGAGTCCTTTTGCCTCTGCCCCAGCGCCGTATCAAAGACGCGGGTTCAGAGGCATAGAAGCTCGAATGAGTGGCACTGACAGTGCGCCACTTCAGTGGGTCCCCTGATGGCAGCCCTCTGGAGGGGAAAAGGCAGTCCCATGGACCCCCCAGATACCCCCTTGCAGGCGGGTGTTGTCACTCACTACACCCCACTGCAAGGGGATCTCTAATCCCCCTTAAAAGTGCAGGTGGTTTGCCCTCTGTACTGTGAAAACATGGAGCGGCTTCAGAGCAGCTGCTACGTTTTTCACAGAAATGCACTGCTTACGGCACAGTGCGAGTTCACAGCTGCCCTCGGGCCAGCGCATTCACCCTAATACGGCACATTTTCCATGACTGCACATTTTAAAAGGTGCGCCCGGCGCAATCAAGGAAAATGCGCCGTATGTGTAATACAACCCCAATTTGCTCTGTTTTGATGTTAGTCTTGGACCTCAGAACACAGCCATACTCATTAGTTCTGTTTTTTAAACCCTTCGCTGTGGCACGAATTTCGGCGCGGGGTTGAGTGCGGCGCTGCTGTGCTCGTGACGGAACCACACCGTCATGAGTCATGGGCGGCTTGTGCTCATGATGGCAAGGTTCCGTCACTGCCCCGCCCGCTCATTAATTCTACTGCACAGGCAGGGAATTAATGCCGCGTGGGCGTAGCAGCAGCCACATGACGGAACCACCCAAGGGGTTAATTGTAAATTATATTGTGCTTACTACCCCTGAAGAGGTTTTGAATCGCTTTTTGCCCAGTAGCACGCTACTCTGGAACCCAAAGTGAATCATAGGTGAATTAGTATAGGGAATTATAAGTTGTCAATTTGAGCAGTGGTCATGTGAGTCTATTAGTTGGATTGAATAGGATAGAGTCTAGAAGATGTTATGTGGGAGATATTAAGTAATTCATCTTTTCAGGAGGTGAGTATGATGTAGGCGTAGATATTCGCTTTTGCCTGCTTATTATGGTAAATTGTATGGCCGATTTAAAGAATGCAGTTGAATTTCCAGGTTAAAAACCACCTGGGACCTGGGAGCGATTTAAAGAGGAGCAGGAATGGAAGGGTTGTCTTAAATAAACTAACTCTATCAGCTTGATTATAGCTTGATTCTAGTCCTAAGTTGAAGTGTCATTTCTCATTGGCCTTCAATGTACAGATAAGGGCTATGTAACTTCAGATCTGTTGTAACTGTTAGAATTACCCTTGTGATGGATCCACGTGTTAGGGTCTAACCTGGAAGGACGTTTGTTGAGCGTTGTTGGGTTGGACTAGTTGGTGGTCATCATGAGAGGGGGAAGTGGAGTAAATATGTGTCCGATGTATAAGATTTAATTGCTGTGGGATGTGCTAATCTATTTACCACCGGACATTGTCTTGGCTAAGTTAAATTGATAATTGTTATGTTATATCCTCTTCTCAGCAACTCTTGAAGCTAAGGGTATTTTGTCATGGTCAGGTTGAGGTTACACCTAGTTTGTGTGTCTTGGAGTCCTAGTTCTTTGCTCTATGCTTCAGCCATATTAATTTTTGTCAGAGAATTCAGTGAAAATATGCTGATCTTAGAGGTCTGGCTGATATGTGGAGCCGCACTAAGTAAGGTATGATCCAGTCAAACTTGTAATGTTTTAAATTAGTAATGTCCTATTGCTTTTAATGGAATGTCACACCTTGAAGTCACATTACATCATCTGTCGTTACGGTCACCCTGAAAATGTTTCATGTGAGATCTTGTGAATCTGAAGGTTCTTCACAGAAGGGTACCTTTCTTACTTGAGGGACAGAGGGCCAGATGCATCAAAGGGTTTCGCTCATTCTGTGTCTATGGGAAAATGTGAATACATAAGAAATGTCCACGGGTCTAACAATAAAAAATAAAGACACTACCTCTATGACATGGCAATCCTAACAAAAGGGAACAAAGATAAGCAAACAAATCTAGAGGACCACTCAATGATGCATAATTTGATGTAGGATACTGTCATCAGATCCATGGTTTCATCAATTATGTTTCATGATGGTAACACCATAAGGAGTCCCAGATGATGACCAGGGCGGTATCGAGTGGTGACTGATGGGTTTTCCTTAACTTTAAGGATAATGCTGTATTCACATAAGCATAGATTTGTTTGCTTATCTTTGTTCCTTTTTGTTAGGATTGCCATGTCATAGAGGTAGTCTCTTTCTTTTTTATATTTAGACCCGTGGACATTTCTTATTTATTCAAGTTAAGTAATTGGGAGCTGTGTCCACGCTAGGTCTTAAAATATTCCCTAGGACCCCTCTCTATCGGATTGTTCTGTTTATGGGAAAATGTGTTCATGCATATGGCCCAGAGTACTTTTCGTTTCAAAACTCTGACGCGGTTCATTTCTCATTGAAACATTGGCCAAGTTGCAATGTTTCATTGCTTTACGCAGGGTACCAATGCTTTTGCAAGGTCACAGTACTAAACTAGTATAGATTTATAGATGCATGAACAAAATGATAGTCAGATTCCGTTATAGAGGATTCACTGAGATCAAGACCAGAATGTTTTTCCAATCAGGAAATGTGTCAATAGAACTTTGCAGAACATTACAAATGGGTAACAGAGTCTATCATGTTAACCGCTTCCGTGCGGCGCCGATTCCGCCCCTGTGCTGGACATTCCAGAACAGGGCGCGGTCGTGACGGAACCGTTCCGTCATCAGCACAGCTCAGCCGTGACTGCTGACGGAACGGTTCCGTCACAAGCATGGAAGGGGTTAAGAGTGTAAAACTCCAGCATGAAGTGTGCAAGGCTTGAAAATGGCATGCCTCTGATTTTATGTGTGGTAGGCTGATTCTGCGTTTTACAGCTGTGAACTTTTTTTCTGTAAAGTAAGACTAACCCTGTGGCTCCGCGTCACTGGACTATCATGTTTGAAGTTGTGTGCATCTCTTATGCAAATAATTGCAATTTTAATAATTTAACCAAAGTGGAGTACTGAAAGTGAATAGAGAAAATTCCCAGAATGCACTGGGTTGTTAAATGAGAACCCGGTACTGTAGCACTGTGTTTCCAGTGACATGGAGTCATTTGGTAACCCCTTGATTATCCCTTCCTCTTTCATGTTACTTGATGAGAAAGGAGGGCCAGGCACAGAGTTGAAAAAGAGAAATTGCCAAGGGATATCACAAAGTGCCTTTGTGACTTTAAACAACCATCTGGCTGGACTTCCTCTTTATCAAAGAGAGAGGTGTTACTTCCTTATTTGCTCAGTGAAAGTTGCAGAGGTGTTTATTATTGTGCAGAGATAAGATATGAAGCAGTGAGTTCACAGCCGTGGTGCTGAAATAAAACTGATTAAGAGGTGTTTTAGGATGGTATCAGTGTGAGGGGATGATGGGGATGTTATTCCCTAATGCCATCCTTCTTGCAGATGTCTATGGCAAGAATATATGGGGCTTCTTAAAAAACAGTGAATAATTTTAGTTTTTTAAAAACAAAATCTATCAAAATCTCATGGGTTTTCAAGTTGTGAGGGCCATAGGGCAGGAAATTAAATGAAGTTTAACCCTTGCTGCATATTCGGAAAGGGTGCATTGGACGGCGTCCTTGATACCATTTTTTTGACTTACTGATCCTGTTTCTGTAAAAATGGTATGCTGAACAAGAAATGAAGAGTTTTGCTGTGGCATTCATGCAGAATAAATAATCTTACAAGAAAAGGATCACCTTCACGTGTAGAATGATTTTAGGATTTAGGCGATAAGCCTAGTACCAATTCAACTGTTTTTATGGTGCTTAATATTAGGCAACGGTTTTAGAGTTTGTTACAACCTCTGTTAACCCTGAGAGCAGAAGACCTATGATAATCATTGGTAACCCCCACTTTGGAAGGTTGCATATTACTGTGCCAACTGTAATAATGAATACAATGAACAAATGAATATCAAATTTATAAAGTGCTATGCTGCCCAAGGGGCGTCTCGGCTCTGGCAGAATCAAGTCTAGCTTGAGAAGAACATCAGCTGGGATTCAAGTAGGACAAAAAAACAAGATTTCAACTTTTCATGAAAGAAATTTTAGCTGGAAATAGATCTTGAGGAAGAAAATTCCTTGCCAACTTGATCCTAGGAATGGCCAAAAAGAAATGGAAAGATGTCCTAAGAAGATGAGGAGGGACATAGCAGTGAAATTTCCTTTTCGAGTAAGAAGGCCCAAGATCATAGAGGGCCCTGTAAGTAAGACATATAGATTTGATAAGAATAGTTTTCTTGCCTGGAAGCCAGTGAAGAGTTTGCAGAGAAGACTTTACAGAATCACTTTGGGAATGTGTAACAAAGGTTGTGCTGCTGTTTTCTGAATGTCTTGTAAATGGTTAGGAATGCAGTACGGCTACCTAAGAGCTAGGCATTTCCATAACCGATTCTTGACATTTAAGTGCCTGAACAAAGGTCGTTATAGCAGAAAAGGAGAGAGGCAAAAACATTCTGCGTAAAGTCCGCGAGACGAGAAAACAAGAGGTGGACACCTTGTTGACCTGGGAAGCAAATTGAAGACTACTGTCATTGAATATGCCAAGATTTCTCTTTAGAGTTCTTTGGTGTGGGAGGGAGACCTAATTCCTCAGGCAACCAATCTGTGACCATATTTCAGGAAATTTTTCAAAGATAAGAATTTCAGTATTATCTCTGTTCGATGTAAGGCAATTAGCCACTGCTTTCAAGCTATTATAAACATTTGTTTTAGTGGGCTAGTAACATGGAAAATGGTCAGCAGGATCTGAGTGTCATCCGCATAGAAAATACTTTGCAGACCAACAGAACTTAAAAGCTATCAAGTGGCTGCATGCATATATTGACACAAGTGGGGCTGAACATTTCTAGTGAAGGGTGTGGAACAGAAGGTCCCACAGCTACAGTTCGAGTTCTATCCGATAGGTTAGGGGGGAGCCATATGGCTTCTTTTCCTCCATTACGGCAATGTTTAAGAGGAATCTTAAAACTTGGCTTTTTGTGCAGGCCTAAGCCTCTGTTCATTTTCTGATCACTTTGCTTTACGCCGGGACTCGTTGGAGGAGCTGTTGCACGCTATAAATTGCCATCTTCATCATCAGTACCTGCAGAGCCCAATCTTGATATTAGCACAGGGTATGAGACTGCATAAAATGTTGCTTAGAGGTCCAATAGGACCAATGCAGCAGTGCTTCCTTGATCTAGAGTGAACCTGAGGTCATCAATAACAGCAACAAGGGTGGATGCCGTGCTGTAGCAGGGTCGAAATCCAGATTGGAAATGATCAAGTAGATTGTTTTCTGTCAAACTATTGGAGATTAACTTGTTGATGATCTTCTCAGTTATTTTGGCTGGAAAGGAAGGAGAGATATAAGTTTACGGCTAGGGCTATTTGGTTCGCATTTGGTTTCTTTAGCAAAGCGGTACAATAGCAGCTTTCTAGGTCTTTGGAATCTCTGAAGGAAAAGAATACTAAGAAATGTGAGGACTGGAATAAGCATGGACATCACTTATTTAAGAATATCTGGAAAACAGTGCTCTAGAGGGAGCCTCATTTGATTATACTACAGTCTTCTAAAATCAGATTTAGTGAGATTGAAGGAACTTCACAAATTTGAGGTCTATTGGCCTCAGTGATAGATTTTGTATATATTTATAATTTTCTTTCTGTAAGCTTGACGGTTGCATTGTGGGAAAACTTATGCTCAATATAGCTGGCACGTGTTGGGTATGGGCACAAACCTTGAATTCCCAGATCAACGCAGTCGCCCCTCTCTGCTTTCACACACTTCACATGATAGGAAAAGTCTTCAAATTTCTCCCCTGATCAGGTGTACTGTCACTCAGTCCCTAATCACCAGCCAATTAGACTACGGCAATGCACTCTATGCTGGGATCACCACACACCTTCAGCAGACGCTTCAGACCATACAGAACTCTGCTGCCAGACTCATCCTCGACCTCCCCAGGTGGACCCACATCACCCCCCACCTCAAAAAACTCCACTGCCTCCCCATACAGAAGAGATCACAATTCAAGCTGATGATCCACGCCTACAAGACCCTGCACAACCAAGGACCAGCCTACATTAACCATCGCCTGAATTATCACCACCCTACCAGACAACTACGCTCCGTCTCCCTCTCACTCACCCAAACTCCCCCGCATCCACCGATGCAACAGCGGAGGACGCTCCTTCTCCTACTTCATGGCGAAACTTCAACTATGGACCTCCACATCTCTACTGGAATTCCGGAGACCACTCAACCCCTGGCTGTTCAACCGAGTTGCCTGAACCATCATGCCCCTCAAGCGCCTGGATGCCACCTTGGGTGATTAGCCGCGCTACATAAATCTACTTGATTGATTGCCTGATATATATACATATATAAATATACTAGCACAGAGAGGCTTTGGACCAGGCCTTTTTTGCCATTGATCTGTTTGAGTATTGTTCCCATTCTTCTTCCACGTGGGAATAGCATAGGGCAAATGGCCAGCCCACTTCACTTCAGTTATTGACTCTACTGAGGTGTGAGAGTTTGCATTTTACCGAATCACATATGCACATCCGCCTAAAAATGATTACACTTCAGTACCAGGGCTAGTGGGCCAGTCCTTTACTTTCTCATTCTCACCTTTTATAGGCCTTCTTTCATTTTCTCCTCCTCACTTTTTATTTTGTTTGTGTTTTTTAGAGGCTCCTTCAGCTACCCAGACAGAGGTAACATACCATTTGCTTGCCCTCATTTCATCTGCCGTGTACCACACTTCACTTGACCTCTGCGTCTGTTTCGGGTGACTATCTTGGAATGATATTGTCCATAGCATATCATTGTTTTACCAGTACAAGATGGCTACCACGTTTAGAAGTATTGTGTCCACCTTCCTGGATCGGCACAACAATGATACACTATGCACAATACCTTTCTGGGACAGTCACCCAGCCAGTAGCGGCCTGTGTTGTTAAGGAGTGGCGTAGCGGCGAGCAGGGGAATACGGGGTCATGGGACAAAATAAAAAAATAAGTAAATAAAAGAAAACTTACCTGCAGCCTGCCGCATTGCACTGTTCTGCTCCTCTCCTCCTTGCAGGCACAGGCTCCCAGACTCCACTGCGGCCAATCCTGAGGTTGCTCTCATGTCATGAGAGCAGCCTCAGAATTGGCCTGAGTGCTCTAAATTTGCGCTTCCAGGGAGACTATGCCTGTACTCTTCCAACCAGCAACGCAGTTGGGGTTGGAGAGAGCTTCAGTGCGCATGACAGTTTCGCTGGCCTAAGACGGGCGGCCAAACCGTCATGCGCAGTGAAGGTGGTGCACCTGCCTCTCCCGATTTTGGAAAAGGGGGGTGGTGATGGACAGAGTTTCTGAATGATGCAGAATACTCTTACCAAGTCAAGAGATCATGGTTTTAATCCATCACCGTTTTTTAGCTCAATGCACCATCCCAGCTCAGAACCTGGCTATATGCAAATTAGTCTGTTCCTGTCCCAGTGCATGATGGGAACAGGGCAAACCAAACTACCAAGCCAATTCTTATACTGGTAAGGAAACAAGCTTCCGGGGACCGGTTTCTGGCATCACAGCCTTCTTCGGCCCGGCTTGCTTGAATCCTGATGGTGCAATGAGCAAGGGACTCACGTCTGAGCATACCCTCCCACACATAGTGTGGATAAACCGATTTTGGAAAAGGGGGGTGGTGATGGACAGAGTTTCTGAATGATGCAGAATACTCTTACCAAGTCAAGAGATCATGGTTTTAATCCATCACCGTTTTTTAGCTCAATGCACCATCCCAGCTCAGAACCTGGCTATATGCAAATTAGTCTGTTCCTGTCCCAGTGCATGATGGGAACAGGGCAAACCAAACTACCAAGCCAATTCTTATACTGGTAAGGAAACAAGCTTCCGGGGACCGGTTTCTGGCATCACAGCCTTCTTCGGCCCGGCTTGCTTGAATCCTGATGGTGCAATGAGCAAGGGACTCACGTCTGAGCATACCCTCCCACACATAGTGTGGATAAACCGATTTTGGAAAAGGGGGGTGGTGATGGACAGAGTTTCTGAATGATGCAGAATACTCTTACCAAGGCAAGAGATCATGGTTTTAATCCATCACCGTTTTTTAGCTCAATGCACCATCCCAGCTCAGAACCTGGCTATATGCAAATTAGTCTGTTCCTGTCCCAGTGCATGATGGGAACAGGGCAAACCAAACTACCAAGCCAATTCTTATACTGGTAAGGAAACAAGCTTCCGGGGACCGGTTTCTGGCATCACAGCCTTCTTCGGCCCGGCTTGCTTGAATCCTGATGGTGCAATGAGCAAGGGACTCACGTCTGAGCATACCCTCCCACACATAGTGTGGATAAACCGATTTTGGAAAAGGGGGGTGGTGATGGACAGAGTTTCTGAATGATGCAGAATACGCTTACCAAGTCAAGAGATCATGGTTTTAATCCATCACCGTTTTTTAGCTCAATGCACCATCCCAGCTCAGAACCTGGCTATATGCAAATTAGTCTGTTCCTGTCCCAGTGCATGATGGGAACAGGGCAAACCAAACTACCAAGCCAATTCTTATACTGGTAAGGAAACAAGCTTCCGGGGACCGGTTTCTGGCATCACAGCCTTCTTCGGCCCGGCTTGCTTGAATCCTGATGGTGCAATGAGCAAGGGACTCACGTCTGAGCATACCCTCCCACACATAGTGTGGATAAACCGATTTTGGAAAAGGGGGGTGGTGATGGACAGAGCACCTGCCTCTCCCTTCAGTGTCTGTCACCCGTCAGACCCCGCCCCCAAGACTCGTAAGGAAAGCGGAAAAAAATAAACGATGTTTACTGAGTAGCTATCTGCTACTTTACCTCTTTTAATGTATCTTGCGCATGTTTGGGTTTGTATGTGTTTTCTGTTGTGGAAGAGGAAGAGGGTGAATACAAAAATGAGTGGATGAATGAGTGTCAGAATGAGTGACAGTATCATGACCTACTGGGTGCCTACACTCACCAGTGGCTGCAGATGCACTTTCAGGTTTAGCCATACATTTTAGTATTGCTAAAGCTTGTTTAAACTGTGAGGAAGGCACAGGACATTGTGTATTTTACTAGGGGTCAAAACATCCAGAGCAGTCTCTATCTCTCTCTCTCTCTCTATATATATATATATATACTAGCAGCCCGTCCCGACGTTGTCCGGGTATGTGAGAAGTTTACGATTGGGATTTTTTTGCGGCAGGGAGGAGCGGCGAGGCTGGTGGGGGATGAGCGGCGATGCTGCTGAGTACTCTCGCAAAGCCTACCCGGACCTCGTTGGGACGGGCTGCTAGTTAGTATATATATATATATATATATACTAATATATATATATATATATATATATATATATATATATATATACTAACTAGCAGCCCGTCCCAACGTTGTCCGGGTATGAGTTGCTGCCGTCCTGTAGTATATTGTTTTGTAGGATTTCGTTTTGATAGCATTTCTTATCTGTGACAGACCTGTGAAATGCTCCGATTCACAGTGCACTGCTGATGCACTTAAGAGTGCGCGTTCAGTAGTGTGTAAACTCGAGTTTCCCTACTTTATTTTTCCTTGCAATATTATATAGCGCAAATTTGACAACATGGCATGAGCACAATTTACATTACAGAAGAACACATTCATGAGTGGTAGGCACGGGGAGACAAAGCGATTTGCCTGGAATCACAGGATGTTGAGCTGATGCCGTGATTCGAACGTAGCTCCTCAGCTCTAAAGTTCGCAATTCTAGAACTTGTGGCGGGAGGTGTGTCTAAAAGTGTAAGTCTATGAGAGAGACCTGTGCATTTTTCAAATCGGTGGTGAAAAAATATGAGTATGTTGCTGTAGATGTGGGCCGCCGTGCCACCAATGTACTTACCAGGGGAGGGTAAACACCCATTATTCCGCAACTTTCTTTCCGCATACCATCACTCCGCATACTTTCATTACGAAAGTACCATGACTCCGCAATGCCATTATAACGCATGGCATTACATTTTATATGCTTTTACCACGCATACCTTTACAACGAAATTCGTTGTAAATGCATGAATGGTAAAAACATGTTTTTTTTTAAATGTTTGGATAAGGTAAGTATGGGTATAGGGGTATATATTTTGGGGTACTGATGTATATGTTTTGGGGTGTTTGGGTATTTTAAGGGGATGTATGACGGTACGACGCGGGCTATTACCACGCGTACCGTTACACCGCGTGTTTTACAACGCAAGTCGTTACCACGACTTGCGCTGTAGGGTGCGGACTTAGGAATAGTTTAATTTACTATTCCAACACCAGTCCCCGTGGATAGTAGGGAAGGTGTTGGAATAGTAAATTAACTATTCCTTGTCCTTGAGCGCCCTCCAGTGCAAGTCGTGGTTACGACTTGAGTGGTAAGAGATGCGTCGTAATGGTAGCGCGGGGTAACATCCGCGTCGTAAAGAATGTTCCCCATTTTAAGGGTTCAGATATAGTTTTGGGTTATGGGGTACAGGGGTAGTTTTAGGGTTCAGGGGTAAGTTTGGGTTTTGGGGTACAGGGGTATTTTTAGGGTTCAGGGGTAAGTTTGGGTTTTGGGGTACAGGGGTATTTTAAGGGTTCAGGGCTAGGTTTGGGTTTTGGGGTATAGGGGTATTTTTAGGGTTCAGGGCTAGGTTTGGGTTTTGGGGTACAGGGGTATTTTAGGGTTCAGGGGTAGGTTTGGGTTTTGGGGTACAGGGTTATTTTTATGGTTCAGGGCTAGGTTTGGGTTTTGGGGTACAGGGGTATTTTAAGGGTTCAGTGCTAGGTTTGGGTTTTGGGGTGGTACAGGGGTATTTTAGGGTTCAGGGGTAGGTTTGGACTTTTAGGGTACAGGGGTATTTATAGGGTTCAGGGCTAGGTTTGGGTTTTTGGGTACAGGGGTATTTTTAGGGTTTAGGGGTAGTTTGGGGTTTTGGGGTACAGGGTATATTTATATGGTTAAGATGGGTTTGTGTTTAAGGGTGTTGGGGTATTTTAAGGAGTAAGGGTGGGTTATGATTATGGGGTGCAGGGGTATTTAAAGGGAGCAGGGTGGACACCCGGAGCTGGAATGTACAGAACCTGGGGAAAAAAAACAATGAAATATTGGGCACAACACTCGCTTTCTTTTTTCCGTAATCCCGCGCCCCGCACACGTCCATGCCTCCAGTGCACGCCCACAGCACACGATATGAGACATGGCATGAAGGGCGGAACATACCACATGCCCCAGCGTTTGTCACGCCCCCAGCACACGCCCACAGCACAACGCAGACACGCCCACAGGGGACTACTTTGCTGGCACAGTTCTTTTACCTTTTAAATGTATACGGTGAGCGTCTGCATAGCCTATGTCCTTCTGCTGCAACTGCCCTTTCCAACGCTGTATTGGGTGTTGTGATTGGTGCTGTGGTTCCTGAGATTACCCGCCACAAAGGTTTGGGCTCTCTCTTTATTATATTAGTATAGATATATATATCTGTACTAGCAGCCCGTCCCGACCTTGTCCGGGTGCAACAGGCTTCCCCGACCCCCGCCCGCCCCGACATTGTGCAGCTGCCCGGGCCCCCGCCCGGCCTGTCCCCCGCCTGCCCGACCACCGCCTGCCCCGACCACCGCCTGCCCCGACCCCCGCCTGCCCCGACATGGGTCCCCTTACCTGAGCCTCCGCTCCTCCCGCCTGTCCGCTGCTTGCACCACCGCTGGCCTGTCCGCTGCTCCTCACGTCACCGCTCCTCCCCCGCGCCATGTCCGCCGCTCCTCGTCGCGCTCCTGGACGCCGCTCCTCCCCGCGCTCCTGACGTGAGCACACATGTCGCAGCCGGCGCTACTTCGGAGGGACTAGTTTTTTTTAACGTTTAAAAAACAATTATATCGCCTATAACCATCTACACACCCTGACGATTCCAACGGTGTATCGGGTGTGTGGATTGGCGCTGTGGTTCCTGAGTTTACCCGCCTCAAAGACTGAAAGTTCTTCCTTTATTATAGTAGTATATATATACTAGCAGCCCGTCCCGACCTTGTCCGGGAGCAATGAGGCTTCAAGGCCAACCGCCGCCTTGGCCCCCGCCCCCCGCCTGCCCCGACATTGTCCATGTCCCGGAGCCTTACCTCAGCCGCCACTCCTCCCCGTGCTCGTCACCGCTACTACCCGCCTGTACGCCGCTCCTCACCGCTCCTCCCTGCCTGTCCGCCGCTTCTCCCCGCGCTCCTGGACGCCGCTCCTCCCCGCGCTCCTGATGTCAGCACGCACGTCGCGGCCGGAGCTACTTCCAAGGGACTACTTTTTTTATGGTACAGTTTTTTAAATAACGTATATTTTTTTAGTTTATATAGCCTATGTCCATCTGCAGACCCTGACAATTACAACGATTTATCGGGTGTGTGGATTGGCGCTGTGGTTCCCGAGTTTACCCGCCTCAAAGGTTGAAAGTTCTTCCTTTATAATAGTAGTATAGCTATATATATATACATTTTTTTATGTGTAAGTATATACGTGTGTTAATTGCTGCCAAGTACAACAGGCCGCTATAGAGCACACTTTGCCTTTTTTATATCCAGGAAGGATGGGTTAAAAAGACTATATCATGTCTACCACAAGATGAGAGCGATAAGGGTTAAAAAAGGAACTCAGCTGTACATGAGAGGAACCAACCATGTAAAGTTTTTTAACCTTAGTAGTAAAATGAGTTACAGCCAGCTAGTGTTTATTCGTAGATTTGTGCAAAGCTTTACTTCACTCTTTTCTTTGGAGCTGTTTGTATCAGCAGTGTTCTGCACATCTGTG
Organism: Lissotriton helveticus; assembly: GCF_964261635.1. NCBI lineage: Eukaryota > Metazoa > Chordata > Amphibia > Caudata > Salamandridae > Lissotriton > Lissotriton helveticus. Next base: position 129,929,512 of record NC_136065.1, read on the forward strand.
GTGATTTTACATAAAATGTTATTCGGCATGGCTCAGTAACGTTGATGAGTTTAAAAAGCACCTGCTTGAGATAAATAAATTGCACTAACAAGTAAATATGTGTGTTTTTTGATTACTGTTCTAGCCATCAGACTGCACCCTCGGCTATCGGGAAGCAAGAGTGAGAAGGCAAACAGTAGCGCGTGGGAGCCCGGGGAACTTGGCGTAGTTTCCGGCCTGCCCCACGGGGCGCGTGGTGAGCGCTTTATAAACATGCAGCCCAGCAGCCTCCCTCTGGGACACAGCTCTGCGCGTGGTACCCAGGAGCAAAGAGAACTGTTCACGTCACCGCCGGTCCTGTACGTCTAGCGCACTTGAGGACTACTGGAGGGCGTGGCACATTCCTCATTCTTTGACTGCCCCCATCCTTGGCAGGGGGTGGTCTACAGCCTTCACATGCAATGGCCGAGAAGTCCACCCGGGTACCCCAGCGCTGGGCATCGTCCTTCCCCGTTGAGAACGAGTTTCCATTCGGATACCCGACCAGCGTCTGCGACGAGGCACCTGGGCAGAAATACCTCTGCTGCAACTGCAACAACGTCCTGAAGAGGGCGCAGCAGAGCCTGTGCGGGCACAGGTACTGCTCGGCGTGCCTCGCCTGGATTCTCAGGTAGGTGGCAGGTGCCCTCCAGATGCGTGGCTGCCTGGCAGCAATGTGTGTTTTCTGCAAATACTAGACGGGGCGTGTAAAAGATGCTATTTTATGTTGCGCAGCCCGAGGGGAGGTCTGGAAATTGCTGACTCTGCGTTTCAAAGTAGAAGTTCTAGGAGATCGTAAAAAGACTGTCATAACTGTTGCTGCAGGGAGTCCCATTGACAACAAAAACCAGAAATGTATTTATGCATGTAGATGTAAACCACGATTGAAATGTATGTTTTTTTTTTATCTTAACCTCTTCATAAAATTAATATGATCATTAAGGACATTTATTAGGTTATTTACCATGATCATTTGTAATTTCCAGTAGTACTCCAAGGAAGATGCAAGGGTCAGTTTTCCAGGAGTGTCATACGTGCCTGCATCCAGGGCCCAAAACGAGGCAGGGTAATTAGCATAAAGATGATATCCCTGGAAATTGTGTCACACAGCCTGTGCTTTCATGATGACATCACAGGAAACCACGTGACATATGGGACAGAGGTAGGGTGACCAGAATTTTAAATCCAAAAACCGGGACATTTCACGAAAATAGAAGAAGGACTACAGTTTTATTTCAAGCCAGCGCGCAGAATGGCAGCGCTCCTCAGCAGAGAATTACAGAACAGGCAGCTGGAACGTACATAAAATGGAATTTTTAAACCCAGAAGCTTGCATGTTGAGTAGATTGCTTTCTTGAAACAACTGCTAACTATCTCTGATCTGCAAAACATAAAAAAACACCTCCCACAGTTTTTAGTCGCCCCTCTCTAAAAAACCGGGACAGGAGCTAAATTTCCTGAAATCTGCGGACAGCAGATGAAAACCCGGGACCGTCCTGGCAAATCCGGGACGCCTGGTCACCCTAGACAGAGGTCAGAAAAAAGGGCCAGGTACCTTCTGACTCAGGATGAACCCATCATAAACTGAAGAGCGGTACTACCCCAGCCCACCGACACCTTTCCCAACTATTTCCACTGTCCCCCTAACTCTAACACTCACCTCTTCTGATAGAACTGTCAGAACTCTGGTCTGCCCCTCAATGCGCCTGGAATCTTTCATTATCATCACAGCCACTGTTGCTTGCGATCATTTCCTAAACACAGGAAACATCTGATCATTCCACAGCTGATGCACCAACCAACTCCCTGGTACCCATGAAGCTGGATTGATGCAGTGTTCTTGTATTAGGATTGTCCGGTAAAATGTAAATTGATACTTGTATAGCGCACTACTCACCCGCAAGAGTCTCAAGGCGCTTGTACGAATACCGCTGCGGAACCCATCCTGGCTTTCCCTGTGAGGTGTCCACTCCTGGGCACCCCCAAGGTGGAGGCCAGGCATCCTTAGCGTTGTGGGGGCCGTTGTGGAGATTAAGCAAGCTATTGCCCAGAGTTGCAGAGTGGGACTCCATGATTGGAACAGGCACCGAGGCGAGAATTATCAGGTCCGTGGAATTTTGAGCCAAAGACCGACCGAGGCGGGGAATTGAACCCTGGTCCTGGGCTAGACCTCTGCATCAGGGTCTGCCGCTCTAACCATTGAGCCACACTTCTCCGGTACTTTTCTTGCGTTTGACAAGGTCTTAAACTTTGCCACTTGAACCCTCTATAAACTCCCAGAACTCATCCCTGCCTCACGCTTTCAGCACCGAGTCGCTAGCTCTCTGCTGCCAACAGGGCCCTCTGCAAGCCATGGACACGTGTATTTAGAGCCAGCCTTCACCTGCCCTCTGAACACCTCTGCCCCCTCAGCCTGATAGACTTCTAACCACTGTTTAAGACCTGCCAATCACAGCTTCTTGTCTCAGACAAACCCCCTTGTGCTACATCTGGATTTAGGTAATATTAACCACCAGTGGCCTGCACTGGAGTGCATTCCCACCAGCCCATCCCAGCATGCATCTCTCTCCTAAACATTACATTACTAAACTACTGGAAAGGGAACATTGACAACTACTTTAGTCTCCTCTCGTGTAAAATAAATATGCATATTGCTTCCTGCGCATCTGTGCATTTTATTAGATGTTTGTTTAGAGCTGGGTCTTCACCATCATTACTTCTCTGTTATTCACCCATTTCTGGTCACTGTACTGTATTCTGATATTGTGTTTTCTGATATAAATGCCGTGGCCAGCGCTCAGTAAAGAAACATATATGATTAATATACATCACAAGATCAATGAGTCAGCATTTGTGCACCCAGACCTGTTTTAACAGGGCTGAGTGTAGTTTTTGTTACGCAAGAGTTATGTCACTTTGTACTCCTTGCAGGGTACACCTGTAGTTGATGGAGGAATTCGTTAACTGTGCACACACAGTCGCATGATTTCATTTGTCACAGAATAGAGCTGCAATACTTGTGTCACGCTTGAACATTTTTTCAGCCAGGCTTAATATTATGATGGTCAAACACGTCCTTTTTTGCTGAAAACAGACAGTCAAAACCACATTGTTGACCAAAAATGTCACATACTTTTGTGTGATAACAATATTTATGAAAAAGACACCTAATGCTTATGATTCTGGCGTGATGTATGTGTACCCTGCATAAATAAAACTGCCCAACTTGGCACAGCACTGTTTTAATCTTGCTAGCACCCTCGATCTGTGCAGTGTAGTGACGTCAGTTGTTACCTCCAGGAACAGCAGTGGGACGCACAATTCAGAACACCACATGGAGCTTAGATAGTTCCTGTTCAGGGAACCACCTCTTTAATGGTTCAGTCTGCAGCTTCTCCAAAAGTAGCCGGATGACCACGGTGGATATGCTGGTAGTGGTTTTGCAGAAAAAGCCCTATCCTGCTTTCTAACCAAAAGGGTTGTCAAGTATGGAGTACTCACAACTGTAAGCATGTACACAGGAGTAAATATATGTGGTGTATGTATACACAGGTGTAATGTCTTAGAAGAAATGGATTTACTTTTTGCTAACTTTGGAACATAGAATAAGAGGCAACAACAGTCCTAGTGTAACAAACAACAATTTAAGCACACACTACTGAAGGAAGACGAATCAGCCATTGCTTGTAATCTTTTTCTTTTTCTTCCATTCTTTTTCAGCAAGCGCCCCAACACGTTTCGCCTAAACATAGGCTTTTTTAGGGAGCAGTCCTACAAATTATATTATATTCTCTTTATCTGTATCGTAATGTCGTAGTCTAATGCCGAGTTTTCACCAGTCTGACCAGCAATTGCTATTTCACTATATTCAAGGTTGAGCTCAGTAGCGCTGCTATCCTTATTCAGGTTAACAGGGTATCATTGTTCTGAGAGCATTCACCTAATGCGGTGTTCAGCGAAGAAAGTCTCCCGGACCGCAGTGTCACGCATATAGCAAATGGTTTTTCAGAAAAAGCAGTATCCTCCTTTCTAACCAGTGGAATTGTCAAGTATGTAGTACTCACAACTGTAAGCATTTACACAGGTGTAAATATATATGGTTCAACCGGATTGTCTGGGCAAAAATAGTTTCATGAGTTTTTCCTGGAAAAAGTTCCAATCACGCACTGGTTTTAGTGGTGTGAATTGTTTATGAAAGTACTGTCACTCTATCTTTAAGAGTGAGTAAAGAGACAGCCAAGCCGTGTTTCACCCCTTTACATGGCCATCTGGTCTGGGGCTTCCTCAGGGCGGTTGAAATAATGTGGTTGGGAAAATGTTTTTTGGTCAATTTGGGTCCTAGGTTTCTCGAAGTAAAGGCATACTGCCGGTCCAGGTCGTTGTAACGAGTGGCAATCTTTAGGTGTGGGATATGGTGTACATGTACACAGGTGTAATGTCTTAGAAGAAATGCATTTACTTTTTGCTAACTTTTGGCGTGATGTAGAGGTTGGTGAATAGAATACTCTGGCAGAGAGTGGAATACCTTGGTTGTAATCTATTTTGATGTAGTTTGGTGAACTTCTTCTTTCCAACTGTAGTGCCCCTACCTGTTCCGCCTGCAGAAATCGACTCCAAATGCGTGACAGAGTTGGGGACGTTGGTGAAGGTGCATCAAACCGTCCACCCTATTTAGAGTGGACTCTCTGATGTACTTTTTGTCAGTTCTATACCGCCACGAAAATCCTGAAGCCCCTCAACTTAAAAAAAAAAATGGCTCCCGCCAGAGAGATTCCAGGGTGTCGGGTTATTGTTATTTTGAGTTTTTTTTAAAACAATTTGGTTTTGAAAAATAAAATACTTTGGTGAGCGGCTACCTAAAATATGTCAGTCAGTCAGCAAACTTTCAGTGCTGTGCCAGTAGCTCCTCTGAAGGCACATAGCTTTACGCAGGGGTGGGTTGAAGGAAAGTGGGAGGACATAGAGTGATTTGGAGAGACAGCAAGATGGAGAGAGGAGGTTACTACGGGAGTGAAAGAGGTCTGAGAAAGGGAGACAGAGATAAATAGAGAGCGACTGATAGAGAACGAGGGAGAGAGAGACACATAGAGGGAGACTGAGAGCTCTCACAATCTCAGGTCATATACAATATAGCAGTCGCTCACGTTGGCTTACTGTCACTGGCTGACACATTAGAGCTATCACTTAGCTTACGGAAGCCTTACAGGCTCAGACAGCAAACATGTGCCTTTGATCAGTGTTCCACCATTCTTTCAAGCTATGGCCAGAGGTAGCAATATTGGTGACAAGGGCATAAAACCTTTATCAATATAGACTACAAAATGCTTCAACTTGAGAAATAAACAATGACCATAACAGCAAGTGCCCTGTGACACCAAGAAAAAACATCAGCAATACGTGTCCTCATTTGGGAACAGGTGATCAGCCAGATATCAGCTTTGACTGTATTATGGCAGTAATGTGATTCCATCCTCATCTATCAGCATGTCAATTCCTGAAAATGCGCACATTTTACTCACACATGCCACTGTTTACTAGAGCTCACTGAACTCCATTTTCCTCCCAAAATTTAAGCTTGCCATTTTCTGAAAGTAACTTACTTTGTGTCTCTAAATAACCATCCTTTTACTTTTAGTGAAAAAAGTCTTGTCCCTAAATATTACCTAATTATTTCAATCAAGTAGGCCCAACTGCTACTTCTCCAGATAGACCAAATCTTCCCCACATGCCCATGTATCCTCATCGTGTGCCAGGGATGCGCACAGCATGTGAATGATGGGCACCTTATTCCAGGATGACCATTATGCCCTCGATGGTCAGGTTTATGCCACCAATGGCCACAATAATGTTTACCATGGCAAGGGGAGGGCGCTTTATTCTGCGTCCATTGTTATGCTAGCTGTAATGTTCCCCATCACTACGCCGTGGAGTGCTACAGGCAGGGCAATGATGGCTGCTACATACACTGGCTGATTGAGAGAGGTGCAAGCACCTTGCTTTTGCTGAGGTCATTCGATACTTTGTTAGAAATTCTGTCTAGTTTGTTTTTAGGTCTCGCCTGAGACAGCGCAGCTCTCTCTTTGAGACATTTAGTAAGTGGCTTTTAAAAGTGCCACCCAAGGCTTTTGCTGGCCTACAGCTTGTGTTCACGAGCTCGTGCACGTGCACCGCTGCCATCTGTGTTTTTATGGCTGTAATCAGGCTCCTCTGCTTGCACCACCCCCTCCCTTCCCCCCTCCCTCCTGGTCTGCTTCATTTGTGTCTTCTAGCTGTGAATCATGCTCTTCTGCTCGCACTCCCCCTCCCTTCTCCCCCTCCTCCCCCTTCTCTTCGTCAGTTTCATTTGTGTCTTCTATCACTGTCAATGCTCCTGCTTCCACCAGGCACACACACCATCAGTCGTCAGTGCACGCTTTCACCAGGCACACACCAGCCGTCAGTGCATGCTTCCACCAGGCACACACACCACCAGCTGTCAGTGTGCGCTTCCACTAGACACACACACCACCAGCCATCAGTGCACGCTTCCACCAGGCATACACACCACCAGCCGTCAGTGCACCCTTCCACAAGCCACACACACCACCAGCTGCCAGTGCATGCTTCCACCAGGCATATACACCACCAGCCGTCAGTGCATGCTTCCACCAGGCACACACACCACCAGCCGTCAGTGCACTCTACCACCAGGGATACACACCACCAGCCGTCAGTGCACGCTTCCACCAAGCACACACACCACCATCCGTCAGTGAACGCTTCCACCAGACACACACCACCAGCCGTCAGTACACACTTCCACCGGGCAAACACACCACCAGCTGTCAGTGCACGCTTTCACCAGGCACACACACCACCAGCCGTCAGTGCATGCTTCCACCAGGCACACACACCACCAGCTGTCAGTGCACACTTCCACCAGGCATATACACTACCAACCGTCAGTGCACGCTTCTACCAGGCATACACACCACCAGCCGTCAGTGCACGCTTCCACCAAGCACACACACCACCAGCCGTCAGTGCACACTTTCACCAGTTACACACACCACCAGCCGTCAGTGCACGCTTCCACAAGGCACACACACCACCACCGTCAGTGTACGCTTCCACCGGGCACACACAGCACCAGCCGTCACACTCCACCAGCCATCGGTGCACGCTTCCACCAGGCACACACCACCAGCCATCAGTGCATGCTTCCACCAGGCACACACACCACCAGCCGTCAGTGCACGCTTCCACCAGGCACACACCACCAGCCATCAGTGCACGCTTCCACCAGGCAAACACACCACCAGCCATCAGTGCATGCTTTCACCAGGCATACACACCACCAGACGTCAGTGCACGCTTTCACTGGGTACACACACCACCAGCCATCATTGCACACTTTCACCTTGGAACACACATCACCAGCCGCCAGTGCACGCTTCCACCGGGCACACATACCACCAGCCATCAGTGCACGCTTTCACCGGGCACACACACCACTAGCCGTTAGTGCACGCTTCCACCAGGCACACACACCACCAGCCATCAGTGCACGCTTTCTCCAGGCACACACACTACCAGTCGTCACACACTACCAGCCGTCGGTGCATGCTTCCACCAGGCACACATCACCAGCCATCAGTGCATACTTTCACCAGGCACACACACACCACCAGCCATCAGTGCACGCTTCCACCAGGCACACACACCACCAGCCGTCAGTGCACTCTTCCACCAGGCACACACACCACCAGCCGTCCGTGCAGCAGGCAGGCTCTTCTCAGTTTCTTGGTAAATATGTGTTTGATGCCCGGGAGGGAGTGGGTCGAGTTTCCTTAAACCATGCTGAGTATGCAGGTGCAGTGCATGAACTCCTGTGTGAGTGAGTCATGCTGCCTGGGGCTCACTCACTCCACACTTGTAAATTGCGCCTGCACCAGGCTTTTTCTCATTTGCAAAGTTCGGTGCATGCGCACAGCTAAGCAGCCCCTACACCCCCGGGAATGACTGCTTCCTACAACCAGAATGGAAACAACATTCAGAGCAATGAAAACAAGTTCATTTGATGCAAAGAACTGTTCACAAAAACCATGCCCAGCTATTGTAGATCTGGCAACTTAAACAAAACAGCAACAAAAAACAAACAAGCATTGGCATGGTTATGCAGCAGAATATCCTTGGTGCAACAACACCAACTGTTGCATGTCTAAACACTTATAAGGTCCCAAATGCGAGACCTATTGGCTACACCAATGCTTGTTTCCCTTTGCCTCCAAGGATGATTTGCGATAAATGACAGGAAATCTAACATCAAAACAAGATTTTATTGGAAAATGACATTTTTCCATGTTTTCCTTTGCAATTAATGTTTTCGTTTTAACCCCAATTATAATTTCAATCCATTCATTCATGTTCTTGTTTGAAGACTGTACCTGGATTTCTGGACAGTGTAGAGTCCCTCCTTTAACCCAGAACACATCAGGGGTAGTTTTGATCTTGAGGTGCCTAATCTGTTCAAATCCATATGTCCTGGAACCGTAGGTTGTGTTCGTACACAACTGAAAACAAAGGGGCAGATTTATGAGGCCCTTGCGCCTCTTTGCGCCGCAATTGCGTCACTTAATTTGACGCAACGGCGGCGCAAACAATGCACCCTATTTCCAACGTGACGCATCTAGGAGATGCGTCACGTTGGAAAGCCCTGCGCCATAAGGAGGCGTACCTGCGCAGGGGGGGGCGTTCCTGCGCAGGAACGCCTCCTAAAAGTGGCTGAGTGAAATCTATGAGATTTCACTCAGTCACTTTCTACGTCAATTCCTTACGCCTGTTTGAAGCAGGCGTAAGGGTGACGCACCATGCATTGTAGGGGTGGCCCCTGTGCATTGCAGGAGTCATGTCGCACTTGCGACATGACTCCAGCAATGCGCCGCCAGTACGCCGAAAGATGCGTCACGCATCTTCCCTGCCTTGCACCATGGTGTGCCGCATTGTAAATGCGGCGCACCATGGGTGGCGGAGCTGTGGCGCACTGTGGCGCACATTAACTGGCGCATCCCTGGGGATGCGCCAGTTAACATAAATCTGCCCCACATTACTTAGCAAATTGCTGCATTGATGGTGGACTGGAAACATTTTGGCATTTTGGGCTGTCTTGACCAGATGATATCAAGTTAAGTGAAAAGTGGTGTCTTTAAACAACACATTTTAATAGGTTCATCGATTGGTATATCTAAGGTGTTGTAAGGGAAGATGGATGCAGCAGTGACCTGCTTTTATTAGAAAATGCCACACCATGAAAATAGCCAAATCCACTATCCAAATTTGGCTGCCCTTTATATAGAACAATATACCTAACCTTGTTGTAATGACTGTATCAGTGCTAGAGTGAAAACACAAGAAGATAAAGGGTGTCAATAGAAAGAGAACTGTGACCTAGAAAATAATGTATTGTGCATACATTGAGATACTACATGGTACCAGTTATTACTTTAAGGGGTCGATGTGAAGACTGCATGTTGTAGTACTGTAGTACTTTAGTACATTCAATACATTCAAAAAGGTTATTAAAATATTTTATAATTATATAATTATATAATAAACATGTATTTTTAATTATTTTGTTAACATTAGATTAGATTTATTTCTACCTAGATACATTTAAATGTAATATTATTTCCTTCGAGGTTAAGTTCCTACCTCCATTATTGTCTCTGGGAGGATGTTGTAGTCCCAGGAGTTGGCCATGTATGATGCTGGACTTACCATTGTTTCTTTTTGGACACATCAATCTACACTGATACATGTTTCTCCATCCCCTTTTTCTGGGGATGGAGACATGTAAGTCTATGCTTTTGAGTAACTTTACACTTATATTTTGTGACTAGCCAAAAGTAGTAGTTACTTTAAAGTGTAAAAGTCAATTACACATGTCAATCAATCAATCAATCATAGCATTTGTATAGCGCACTACTCACCCGGGAGGGTCTCAAGGCGCTTGGGGGAAGGGGTTAGCTATTGCTCGAACAGCCAGGTCTTAAGTTGTCTCCTGAAGGCGAGATGGTCCTGGGTCAGCCGAAGGTGGATGGGGAGGGAGTTCCATGTCTTGGCCGCCAGGTAGGAGAAGGATCTTCCTCCGGCGGTGGCTCTTCGGATGCGTGGTACGGCGGCGAGGGCGAGGCTAGTGGATCGTAGCTGGCGGGTGGGCGGGTAGAAGGTCAGGCGGTCGTTGAGGTACTTGGGGCCCAGGTCGTGGAGAGACTTGTGTGCGTGGGTGAGAAGCCTGAACGTGATCCTCTTGTTGACGGGGAGCCAGTGCAGGTCCCTCAGGTGGCCGGAGATGTGGCTACGTCGGGGGATGTCCAGGATGAGTCGGGCGGAGGCGTTCTGGATGCGTTGGAGTCTTTTCTGTAGCTTGGCTGTGGTGCCGGCGTAGTCTAGTCGGCTGGTGATGAGTGCCTGGGTGACCGTCTTCCTGGTTTTGGTCGGGATCCATCGGAAGATCTTGCGGAGCATGCGTAGGGTGTGAAAGCATGATGAGGAGACGGTGTTGACTTGTCTGGTCATCGAGAGGGAGGAGTCCAGGATGAAGCCCAGGTTGCGTGCATGGTCTGTTGGCTTGGGAGTGGTGCCCAGGGCGGGGGGCCACCAGGAGTCGTCCCAGGCGGAGGGTGATGATCCCAGGATGAGGACTTCCGTCTTGTCTGAGTTCAGTTTCAGGCGGCTGTTCTTCATCCGGCTCGGCGACGTCTTTCATCCCTTCGTGTAGGCTGGTTCTGGCGGTGTCGGGGTCTCTGGTGAAGGAGAGGATCAGCTGGGTGTCGTCGGCGTAGGAGATGATGTTGAGGTTGTGTTGGCGTGCATTGGCTGCAAAAGGTCTCATGTAGACGTTGAAGAGGGTGGGGCTGAGTGATGATCCTTGCGGTACGCCGCAGATGACCTCGGTGGCCTCGGATCGAAACGGGGGGAGGCGGACTCTCTGTGTTCTTCCGGCGAGCAATGAGGTGATCCACTCCAGTGCCTTCTCTTGGATGCCGATGTTGCTGAGGCGTTGGACTAGGGTGCGGTGGCAGACAGTGTCGACCGCTGCAGAGAGGTCCAGGAGGATGAGTGCCGCTGTTTCCCCGTTGTCGAGCAGGGCTCGGATGTCGTCGGTGGCTGCGATTAGGGCGGTCTCGGTGCTGTGGTTGGCTCTGAACCCAGACTGCGAGGGGTCGAGGGATCCGTTCGTCTCGAGGAAGGTGGCAAGCTGTCTGTTGACGATCTTCTCGATGACTTTAGCAGGAAAAGGGAGGAGCGAGATGGGGTGTAAGTTCTTGAGGTCGGTGGGGTCCGCTGTTGGTTTCTTCAGTAGGGCGCTGAGCTCGGCGTGCTTCCAGCTCTCCGGGAAGGCGGCGGTGTTGAAGGAGGTGTTGATGATGTTCCGGAGTTGGGGTGCGATGGTGGAGTCGGCCTTGTTGAAGACGTGGTGGGGGCAGGGGTCGGTGGGTGATCCGGAGTGGATGGTGTTCATCGTGCGGGCTGTGTCTTTGGTGGTCACCGTGGTCCAGGTGCGGAGGGTGGTGGTGGGGGGCGTTGGTTCGATGGTTGGGTGCGTGGATGGCGCGCCGAAGCTGTTGTGGATGTCGGCGATCTTGCGGTGGAAGAACGAGGCGAGGGAGTCGCAGAGATCTTGTGACGGAGTGATGTCGTTGTTGCCGTGCTGGGGTTCGAGAACTCCTTGACGATGCTGAAGAGTTCCTTGCTGTCGTGGGCGTTGTTGTCCAGTCGTTCCTTCAGTGATTTCTTTTTGGTGGAGCGGATAAGCTGGTGGTGCTTGCGGGTGGCGTGTTTGAGGGCGGTCATGTTGTCTGTGGTCTGGTCCCGGAGCCAGGCTTTCTCGAGGGTGCGGCAGTTCTTCTTGGAGTCCTTGAGTTCGTCGGTGAACCAGGAGGCCTTCTTGCTTCTGGGTCTGCTGGGAGGGTTCTTCAGTGGTGCGAGGTCGTCGGCGCAGGCGGTCAGCCACTGCGTGAAGTTGCGGGCTGCTTCGTTGGGGTCCGTTGTGCTGGCGGGTGGGTTCTGGCTGAGGGAGGTGGTGAGCTGGTCGGCGGTGATCTTGCTCCAGCTTCTGTGAGGGACCTGTTGCGGGTGGTGGTGGGTCGTGGTTCTTCTGAAGCTGAAGTGGACGCAGCTGTGGTCAGTCCAGTGGAGTCCGGTGGAGTGGCTGAAGGTGATGTGCTTGCTGGATGAGAAGACGGGATCAAGCGTGTGGCCGGCGTAGTGGGTGGGGGTGTTGACCAGTTGCTTGAGTCCGAGGTTGGCGAGGTTGTCCAGCAGGGCTGCGGTGTTGCGGTCCTTGTTGTTCTCCAGGTGGAAGTTGAGGTCCCCTAGGAGGATGTAGTCGGCGGAGGGGAGGGCGTGCGGGCTGATGAAGTCCGTGATGTCTTCGCTGAATTGTGTGCGTGGTCCCGGGGGTCTGTAGACAAGCGTGCCTCTGAGGGTCGTCCTTGGGTCGGTGTGTATCTGGAAGTAGAGGTGCTCGGCGGCGGCGAAGGTGTCGTTGGAGTCTGTCGTGATGCGGATGGTGTTCTTGTGGACGATGGTGATGCCTCCTCCGGTCTGGTTGACGCGGTCCCTCCTGATGAGCTTGTACCCGTCCGGGATGGCGATGGCGATGTCGGGGGCTGAGGATGCGTTCATCCAGGTTTCCGTGAGCAAGGCGATGTCTGGTGATGTTGTGTCGAGGAGGTTCCAGAGTTCCACGGCGTGTCTGTGGACGGAGTGGGTGTTGAGTAGGATGCACTTCAGGTGGTTGCTGCTTGTGCTCTGCTTGGCGGGTACGGTGCAGGTCCGGGTGCAGGAGAACTTGCAGGATTGGCAGGTGAAGGGTCCGTGGGTGCATTTCGGGGTGGCCCGGCAGCAAGCGGGGTTCCGGCCGGCATTGAGTGCGTTGAGGGCGGCGGCGTCGTAGGTCCATCGGGTCGTCTTGTGTTGGCGGGGGCCAGGGGTCCTGGCACTGGGCGCGGGCCAGGCGCGGACGGGCGCAGACGGGCTTGCCTTTGGCGCGCCTTCAGCGCACAATCGGCGCGCCCGCTGCGCGTCCGTGCGGTCGTCATTTATGGCTAAGTGGGAGGGAGGAGCAGCTGGGAGGCGGGAGCGGGGAGGACACAAAAAAGGGGGCGTGGCCGCGAGGACGGCGGCGGGAGCGGAGAGCGGGGCAGGCGGCACAACGGGCACAAGCACACACTACAACAGTGGTTTTAGATAAAAAAGCACAAAATACTACAAGTTAACAACGAGATAAGTAGACACAGCTGGGGGGCAGTACAGTGAGGGGGCAGCTAGGGAAGGCAGGCAGAGCGGCAAAACGAGGCTGCGAGCAGTAGCTGGGGCACACGAGGGGGCCCACACACAGCTGGGGGCCGTGCGGCGCGGGGGTGTCCTGAGAACAGGTCACACTCACCTGCGCTGCGCGGTCGCCATTTATGGACAAGTGGGAGGGAGGAGCAGCTGGGAGGCGGGAGCGGGGAGGACACGAAAAAGGGGGAGTGGCCGCGAGGACGGCGGCGGGAGCGGAGAGCGGGGCAGGCGGCACAACGGGCACAAGCACACATTACAACAGTGGTTTTACATAAAAAAGCACAAAATACTACAAGTTAACAACGAGATAAGTAGACACAGCTGGGGGGCAGTACAGTGAGGCGGCAGCTAGGGAAGGCAGGCAGAGCGGCAAAACAAGGCTGCGAGCAGCAGCTGGGGCACACGAGGGGGCACACACACAGCTGGGGGCCGTGCGGCGCGGGGGTGTCCTGAGAACACATGTAAATCACTTACAAGTGTTAGTTACCTTTATGAATAGCCCCCAAAGTGTATTAATGTGGCGAGCTTGTTGTGAGAGATGCCTGTTCTATTCCCCTGTTGGAGGGGTAATTAGAAGAAATTCTTATTTTCATTTGTTAAGTTTGACTAAATGTAAATTATTTAAAATGAAAATTTTGAAAATTTATAAACCATGCTCTGTTCCCCATTCATGCTAAGATACTCCTCCGTACCTGGTACTGATAATCATCCCTGAAGAACATGATTCTCTCCCTCAATTTACCTTCCAGTTAAAGTGATGAGTATCTAAGAACATGTGCAGACTAGTTACAAACCTCTGTTTAACTAAATTTGTTTTCACCGTCTCCTAATTCTTGATAAACAAAATTCAGGCACTGATTGACATGCGTTGTAGTGACATGCGTTGTAATGGCATGTGTTGTAATGGCATGCGATGTAAAGGCAGTTGCGTTGTAACAGTTGCGTTGTAAATGTAGTGTGTTGTAATGACAGCGTTGTAATGGTTGTTTCCCGGTTCTGTCACCCCTATGCCCTCATTCAGCTAGTTGGCCAACTCCGCAGCGGCTGCGCCTCAGTAGAGCCTGTGGCCCGGACTATTAATCGCTATTTCTACAGCACAAGAGAGATGGATGGTGCCGTGAAACGCTTGCTGCTGATGCACTTTAGAAGTGATGAGCTCTACGAACTGTTTCAGACCCTGCCAAATACGGGAGAGAACGATAATTATGACGCCACAATAGCTGCCTGTAACAGGCACTTCGATCCACAGATGAATCCCGACTACGAGCATGTCAAGCTGTGCCAAGCAAAGTAGGTGGACTCGAACTCTGTAGACATTTTTATGCCAGATTGCGGAAACTCGACACACGTGTGTAGCCATTGGCGAATGCGAAGAAATACGTATGCAAATCATCTAAGGGTGCAAGTCTGTCTCACTTCGTCGCCTCATACAGCACCAACCTGGGATATCCCTGGACGAGATCCTGATCCTCGCACAATCTCATGAACTGTGGAACAGCCGGGCAGAAGAAATGGAAGCCCCTCATGTCTACTGCAGCTCCCTCAGCCCTGCGGGTACCCTGTATCAAGGAGGAGACGATAGATGTGGTGCAAAGGTGCCAGGGTCAATCACAGCCATGAAGAGCCCATGGGAAGCACCACGAAAAGAGTGGCTACTTTGGTTTTGATCACAAACCATCAGAAACATGCCCAGAAAGCACAGACATGTTCTAGGAGTGGAAGGATCAACCATTATGCAAGCATTTGTCAGGGTGGAAGGAGGCGACTGAGAGGAGGTGCCTCCAGGGGATGTATACGGTCTCTGCGGCATTTGACACTTAAGGAGCACTCTGAGGCAGAACTGACCCCCCTCTCAAGGGGCCACCGCCCACTTCTAGGATGACAACATCTTCGTTATCTCCTTCGCCGGATGCTCCTGCCGAAAGAGACTGTACACGTGAACAACATCATTGTGATAGCCTTGATAGACATTGGAGCAACAGTGAATGTGCTGGACTCTGTGCAATATAAAAAGCTGATACCTCGTCCCATGCTCGCTCCCAGCCATGCAAAAATCTACATGTATGGGGGCACTGAATTGCTGTCTCTGAACAGCACCATTGCAGTCGACGTCCGGACCATCAGAACCAAGTTCCACGTCAAAGAGGACCAAAGGGTACTAGGGTGCTAGGCTGCCATACCACGGAGGACCTAGAACTGGTGTTCTTCGCAAAGCAGACTCACGACTCTCATGTGGACTTCTTGAAAGACGTTTCTCAACTGTTCCATGGACTATGGAAACTTAAAGATCACAAAGTCATCCTGCACATTTACAAGTCTATAAATCCCACGACGCTTCAACACTGAAGAGTCCCTATTCACCTTAAACCGCTAGTGGAGAGGAAACTGCAGGAATTTGTGAGGCAAGGGGTCATTGAGAAGGTGTCTGGCCCCATTCCACGGGTATCTGCACTTTATCATTGTGCCTAAACCTAAGCAGCCTGGCACCATAAGACTCTGCGTAGACATGAGATTACCGAACCTAGCTATCCAGAGAGAAAGACGTTACTCCAAATATGGATGACATCATGGCACACCTGAATGGAGCCCAGCGCTTCTCGAAGTTAGACCTAAATTCAGGATACCATGAGTTGGAGTTAACACCGGAAAGTCGATAAAATCATGACATTTTCCACGCATGTGGGTCTCCAACGTTACATGCGGCTGTGCTGCGGCATCTTCTCTGCGGCAGAGGTGTTTCAGAACACCATCAAAGAAACACTCTCAGTGCTGATAGGCGTGATAAATCTGAGCAACAATATCCTCATCTACTCTCAGAGCCTGGAAGAACACCACGCCTGACTGCAGGCCACCCTCCAAATCTTGGCGGATTGTGCCATTGTTTTGTAAAAATGATCGCAGACAATGCCCGCCCAGTTGCCTTCAACTAGGAGGACATACATGATGCCATGGATGTGGATGACACCCTCGTGAAAGTGAAAGAGAATCTAGCCCAGGGACAGTGGCACAGTTTTCTCGACGGATCTAAGTCGATGATGTGGGAGGAGCAGAAAATGTGTTTACACCCATGGCAAATATGACACAAACTCAGTGTGAGTGGCACAGGCACAGGCCTGGTGCTGAGGGGACAGCGAATTGTCATCCTTAAAGTCCTCCAGAGTCAGATGGTCACCCTCTCCCACCATGCCTACCAATGGGCTGTGACGACCAAGGCAAGATTGTGAGCTAAGATCTGGTTCCCGCGCATGGATGACCTAAGTTGATGAGGAACTCACGAGATGTCACGCATGCGCTATAACCAGAAAAGACCCAATCCCTGCACCTGTGGTGATGTAAGAGCCCAGTCTCACCCCGTCATCAAAAGTCAACATCAACTTCAGGAGTTTTCCCAATAGATGCAACACCCTGGGGGTCATGGACTCGTACTCCAAGTTCCCCATGGTGGAACTGGTTCCCTCCACGGCATTTGCCCATGTCCAACCTGCACTGGAGCAGGCTGAGGAGGTGAAGTCTGATACGAACCCCCCTTTCCAGGGGCAAGAATTCCAGGACATCTTGGCGCAGCAAGCAATCTGTCACCAGAGAATTACCCCCGAAGGGCCGCAAGCTAACAGGGAGGTAGAGAGGTTCATGAGGAAACTGAATGAGCCCTCCGAATTGGGGTGGACCAACATCAAGATGCCGAATTTTGCCCCCACCTGTTCCTCCAAGCATACTGACAGTCCCCACATTCAACTATGGGGTGTGCCTCCGCGATGCTACTATTCAAGCAGACACCTCAAGACATCTTATCCTGTGAGTGCCCCCGACCATTGCTGTGCAGAAGACTCAATGGAAGCAACAGGCGTCAAACGAAAAGGCCAGCCGTGATCTGCATGCGAAGTCCCCAACTCTACAGATTAGGGCCCAAGTTGTTCTCAAACATCGCCACCCTGGGTGGAGTTCAGGATGCCCTATGAGCCTGAAGTGTGAACCTTCGTGCAAATCAAAGGGACCATGGTAACAGCAAAATGTGGTCGGCAGACAGTCAAGAGAAACATATCCTGGTTCAAGAAGATACCGAGAGGCACCAGTCCAAGAAGAGGCGGCAATAGTGGCCCGGAAGATGGGAAAGGCACACAGGACGTGGCAGAAAGAGGAGGTGTTCCCTTGTCCCCTCAACAGGTGGAGAAGGATGTGGGAACCACGTGGATGTCGATTAACCGGTCCCTGAGGTCCTTGTCAGCACCCTATAGTGATGTTCCAGAAGAGAGCAGCGCAGTGGGCAGGAGCCGGATGCGATGCCCATGAGCCATAGGTACCAACTCCGCCTGAACCTGGAACCCAGTAAGATGTTGAGAGACCTTTTGTGCAGATGTTCTGTTTGTGTATTTCATTATATTTCTTGATCAAAAGATGGGAGGGATGTAGAGAGCAGGCGGTCCAAATGTATCCACTGCAATCCTTGGCTCCGGGCTCGGCCTGAGGTATAATTATAAGGTTGTTAAGTCGCTAGTGACCTTAGCTAATTATTGTGTGTGCCTCCAGTCATTCTGTGGCCCAGAAAGGCCTAGCTGGCCCATCACCGAGGCCACTTCACACTGGCTTTCAGAATATGTTCTTTACTTCTGGGCTTCCGTACCGGGGAAAATGCTGTTGGTGGTACCTCCACCTTCGTTGACAGTTGAATGTTATCTTCACCTTCCTTAGACTCTGGACCTGATATATATCTTGGCGGACTGTGACGGATATCTCGTCTGCCGACATAAATTCCATAGGATATAAGGGGATTTATATTTTGGCGGGCGGTCTATCCGTCACGGTTGTAACGGAGTAACATGTCTGCCAAGATCTCTTTCTCTACTAAATAGACTGATATGTTTCACATTATGGGTGAAGCTGCCTCCATCCCAGATGTGTGAAAGCCCACATAGGGGTCAGGGTGGAGAAATGGAGGTTTTAGTGACACAAGTTATGTGTCCAAAATAGATTTTTTAAACGCGCTTGATATTCACGACGATAGCGGCACCCTTGTACCGTCGCGAGGAGATCGTGACTATCAACATCGTCACGAATATTGGAGAAAATCTAAAAAAATATATCAATCAATTATTAATATGCATTGTTATAGAGATATTGATAAATGTTTTTTTTGAGTTATTTATATAGTGAGTTATCTACTGTGATGGTTAGAATTATTTATATAGTAAAAAAATGTATGTGGTGGTGGCTAATAAATTCCTGCTTTTGCTATTTGCTTTTGTGACGTAACCGCAGGGATCGCGATGACCAACGTCATTGCAATCTCCAGCCTCACCGCAAAAACGGAAACTAGGTTTTAGAGATGGTTGTTCTAGAAATACAGTAGAAAACCTGAGTTTGAATTGTAAAGTAATAAACCTCTAGTTTGTAAAATACTGTAATGTATGTGCATATATGTGCATATATGTGACTGTATGGAAAAGGCGCGATTGTCGCGGTTAACTATGTCAGCGCAATGTTTTGAATATCCGCGTAAACTGAAAATAGGTCTGCAAGATGCTTTTTAAAGAAACTTCGTACAAAAATATGAGTTTAAATATGCCTTGAAAGAAGTATGTATATAGTAATATGTGTAGGGCAATGTTCAGAATGGATTTTTTTACATATTATTTTTGGATGTGTTGGTGGTCATTGAATGTCTGGTTTTTTTTTCTGCTTTCGTGAGTTGTCCAGGGGAATCACGATTACCGACGTCATCGTGATCTCCGGAGTCACCTCGAAAAAATTTAATAGGTTTTACAGATGGTTTTTATTGAAACTCTCTACAAAAACATGACTTTAGAGAATACTGTAAGATTCCCCTAGTGTGTAAAATACAGTAGTGTGTGTGGCTATATGTATTTTAGACTTTATGGAAAAAGCGAGATCGTCACAGTTAACAATGTCATCACGATATCCCAAATAACTAAGAAAACGGGAAATAGGTCTGAAAGATGGAAATTCCCTATAAAAAAAAAAAAAAACAAAGGTAACAGGGAAGTTATTTTTTGGCTGACATTTCACTCATACAAAACCAGAGAAATTCAGCAGTTACAGTAAGTTGAGCTAACTATAACTCGCCCCCCTACCATGCACTGCTTATGACCTCACATATTACATCTCTCATGACGTGGTCAGTGACATCACTCATGACATCACTGATGACATCATCCACAGAATCTCTGACGCACCCACTCACACCCCCATGTAACCTTTCAGACACCCACTCCAACTTTCACACTATCATTCGTGAAATCATTGACAAACCCATCCAGTACTTACGCACCCACTAACTGATTCATAGGTCTACACACACATCCATTCAGTCACCCATACAGCCACTCATGCACCCACTATCTCACTAATAAAGCCACTGATATATCTACTCATACAGCCACTTATTAACCTATACAGTTATACACACACCAACTCACTTATTCATACAGATACTAACACATACGCCCCGCAATGCACTGATAATGACCTCACATATTCCATCACTCATGACGGGAAACAGCGTTTACAACACTACCAATACATAGCGTTACTTTAACGACGTGGCCGTTACAAAGACTGCGTTGCTAGAACGCAATACCTTTACATCGCAAGTCATTAGATTGACTTGCTGTAGGGGGCGCTCAAACCTAAGGAATAGAATAATTTACTATTCCAACACCTTCCCTACCGTTGCACACGCTGGAGTTGGAATAGTAAATTATACTATTCCAAAATCCAGCGCGCCCCCTACAGCAAGTCGATCTAATGCCTTGCAATGGAAAGGTATCGCGTTCTAACAATGTGGTCATTGTAATAGAACGCGTTGTTATAGCATGTGATGTAACATGCTATATTCCTCATGACTGACATGGTCAGTGACATCACTGATGACATCTCAAATGACATCACTGATGACATCATCCGGTGATTGTGAGTGTTTCTAAAAAGTTTATGAGTGTTAAATATACATACATAAAGGTGTATATTCCATAAAACAATTACCTTGGTAAGAGTTTTTCAGTGCAGATGCAGGATAGAAATGGAAACAGTCTCTTTTTTTACCAAAAACCAACCTTTTATTGATCTTTGGTGAGATTCATGTTATTGCTATTTATGTACACTTTGATATTAACTGTCTGACACATTTTGGGTGGCTATGAAAGTTTGTTTCTCTCTGTTTTCCTTTTTACTACTGCTTCTTTACTCACAGTTTCTGGGACTGTTGAGCTAAATTGGAGGGCAGAGGTCTCTGTACCTTCTTAGGTGGTGTTGGGATGGAGTCACGTTTGAGAACTTCACATGATTGGGCTGGCTAGAACAGTGGCTGCAGCCCTGACCTACAAAGTGCGTAGCTGCTACCACTGTCAGCTATTGGCCCTCTGGCAGATGGGCCGCCGGATCAAGGATTTCTAAAAATTGAGTCAGCTTAGGCTCCGCTGTTGGTAACCCAGAACTTCCTAAGTGTTTTAATTGGAAATAAGAATGCACACTAAAGTTCATCTAGCATTCATCTCTTATTTATTCATATATAGCGTACTATTGGATCAGAGCCCCTCCCTTTGACCCTTAATGAATGCCAAGACACACTGATAAATCTGGTAAGTGGCTCCCAATGTACAGCACGTAGATTATGCCGCCCCAGTGTGAGACAGGAAGCAAAACCTCAACAGTTTGAAAAAATGCTGATTTTTTTTTCAAAAGCGGGGTCTTGGATCAACTAGACCGCCAACTGTGAGAGGCGCACATTGAACCATTAATTGTGGTGGAACCTGCATAAGGTTGTCAATTATTGCCTACAAAGTGCTTGTGCCTTTTGCACGTACAGTGTCCTTACACCGTTCAGGAGAAGAAGCAACTTCAGACCAAACGGAAGAGGTAAACAAGTCTTAATAAATCAGATAATCAAACACATATAAAAATAGAAAAGCCAATATATAATGAATTTCACCTAACAATGTTATCATTAAAAGCTTAACAGCAGCTTACTTTCCCTGAAAAGTAATACTCCTAGCATTTTCATGCTGCTTGCAAATGGTCACTTGCAGACTTCCTTAGAGATCCATTATTAATCACAAACTTCTACAGTACGAATGTTGAAATGACATTGGTAAACAAGCATTGAAAAAACTGTAGAGCTTGCCTTGACTTGTCGGTGCAATAGTATTTTATTATTGGAAGCATACAGCACAAAAAAAGGGAAAATAAATTATGCAACACCTAAATACGGCTACCATAAGCCTGCAATAAATGTAAAGTACATTCACTGATTAAACTGTTTTACTAGTGATGTTTTTGTAAACAACAAGCCTTTCAGTTGTCCCACGCATTTTATTATTATTTGTGAAAAAGGAATAAATCACCACCTTTAAAATTACACAAATCGTCAGCAGCTACAATGTTATAATGTCACTTGAACATTTTGTAATATAAACTTTAAAAAGGAAAGGAAAGCGAACAAAAGAAATACCTGCTGTTTAAAGTTAATATAAATAAAAATATGATACAAAGCACACTATGAACATGCTGAGCAACAGAAAAGAAAGAAAATATTTGTAGGTAGGTGTGTCCAATGTGCATAGGCTTTGTGTAGACACTCAAAATGACGGGAACCAGTGGGTAAAGAAGGCTGACCCATTGACCCATTGCCCCATGATGTAGTGAGTAGAAGTAAAACATGAGTGACACTTTAGCAGATCGTTTAACCCCTTCCACACTCATGACGAGCTAAGCTCGTCATGAGCGTAACCTGCCGTGCGGTCATGACGAGCTGAGCTCGTCATCTAACGCGGTATTTACAAAACTTCAGCGCACAGCGGGAAAACCGCTAGCGCTGATGCGGTTAATGAAGCCTGTTGACAAAAACTCCAGTAAAAGCCCATCTCGGTATGTATATTATCAATGTATGTAAGTAATGTATATTAGAGGGGCAAGGCTGCTAATTCTGTGCTTCATGCTAATATCAACCAGCATGGAGTAAGTGGGAACAAGAGGTGTAGGTGATGCAAAAAATAGGGGTGAGGGCGAACAGAAAAGTGCCCACAGCGAAAGCAGAAATTTGAATTCTTTTATTTAACTGTGTTTTTTGTGTTTCTCTAATTCACAACCTGCGCCCGTTTTCTCTCTTAACTAGTAGGGGTGGTATAGAATTCCGCAGATAGGGTTTCACTCTAACATGTGCGCTCTCTTGTTCGTGTTTTTCTTTTATTCTATATCACAGTACTGCTTAGACCTGGGTATAATAAAGGTTTCTAGATGACATCTATTAAACCCATATGTCTCTGATATATATACCTAAGCCTATAAGTCTTTGTGTATCAGGAGAATAACCTTACATTTAAAATTGTATTTTATAAGGATTTAGAAGAGACTTGAAAGGATTGGCACAGCACTGGCTCTAAAGACAGTATCTTTAGTAATATTGAAGGACTCTTGTAAGGATAAGCAACTAATTGTATTTTAATAAGGAAGCCTATGATACTCTTGGTAAATGTAGGAAAAAGCAGGTCTGAAGAAACCTGTTGAATAGTCTGTTAATAGGAGAACAACTTTAAATTAAATCTGAAACATGCTTTGAAAGTATATATTGAATAATGTCAAACCCAACTCAGCGAACTAAATGTAAGTCTTTTTATAACAAATATTTGAAAAAGAGACAGTAGAAATGTGCATGTAATTTGACACTCCCATATTTGTCTTTTTTTTAATCAGAAACACTAAAAGTTCAATTTGCCAGAAGTGCAAAGAAGAGGATCCCAAAAATGTGGATGAAGGAAGTCTGTTGACAGAAGAAAGGGTAGGTTGTTTGATCATTTTCGGTTAGTTGTAATTTTCATTTCAACATGTGCTGATGATTGGGGGTGTGTGACGTTCTTTTGTCCGCAAAGCTTTGCAGAGTTTTTGTATTCTGCCATTCACACAGTTTGAAAAGTTACCCGGGTTTCTTCACCTATCCCCATGCAAAGCTTTTCATTCATTTTCGGTCTGTTAGAAACCAGTCAAGTCAAAAACAAGCCTTGGTATTCAATTGATCATACTTGCATATTGGTGACATAATTCCAGATTGAATGTTATGCCGAATCTTTCTCTGCAGTGCAGTGCTACCTTTTGCAGAGATTTCCTATGTTCGATTCTTGAACACAGTTGGAAATCTCCCCCTTGAGGTTTCTGACCTTTCATGGGTGCAGATGTGTGACTGAAATGTACAAAACTTTTCTAGGTTACTCTTGGAAAATTACTCCGGTGGCTGCTTTCCAGCTGTAATCCTGGACATTTTTTTGTGATTTCCATTCTTGCATGTGCAGATATACACTTCAATATAAACACAACTGGAAAACAACGGAATAAGTGCAAATTAATGTTTTTCTTACACATACACCGCTGCTAATTTCATGAGGTATATCCCTCATAAATTGCTGTGAAAGTCACATCACAATGTTTACACAAAAGGGGTAGTTTCTGACTGAGGTAGTAGGGTTCTTACCTTTCATTATCAGCTCATTTATTTTCAGTAAACACAGCACCTCAGACAACCAGCTGGCGATCCCCTGCAAGTATAGACTGAAAATTAGGAAACAAGTCAAAAAATCTTTGGTGAGAAACTTCAGAAAACGTTTAGTGAGGAAATGTATAATTTAAATGGAACAGCCAATGTGGGGCAACATTTAATCAGAATTTTCTTACAAAATTAAAAATCCCTTATATTTGTTTTGTTCACTATACACCTCTGATGCTGCCTGTAACTATATTGCTTTCTTCCAACTCCTAAGCGTAACCGGTAAGTGATACCCCAAGTCCTCACACAAACCACATGTTTCAAACTATCCCTTAACTTAACCCTAATTTATGGGGTATCGCTTCCAAAACGTAAGGTCCTAATCACGTGTTCCTCGGAGGGTGATACGATAATTATTGCACCCAGTTAAAACCGATACTGACGGTTTGGGATTTTCTAGGTGTGATAATTATCATTTATCACAATCTACCCCATTCAAACAGGACTACATATTTTGATTTGGGGACTTATGCACTAACATCCACCTTCCCAAGTACTTATTGGACCTCTTTGCCCTGTTAAATTTCAGTTGGACTGTCCTACTGAAATTTAACAGAAGAAAAGTTCTAGAGGTGTGGACCCAATAATCAGAGGCACTTGGAATGAGCCCTCAGGCTTTCTCCAATCCCAACAATATCCCTTATCCATCTGCAGTGAACCGGGGGAATTGACAAGGAAGTCCGGGCATTCCTGGGAGAGAGAGGCCAAGAAATTCTGGCTACCGCTCTTCTATCATGGGTGCTTGAGCCCCTATTGAGGGAAATTTCTGGGATTGACAGGTTTCCATGGTACCCCTAGGAATTCCCTTGGATATCGTCCTCGAGCACCACCCGCCATCTTGGGGTTGCCTCGGGACGCGTTCTAGCTCTCCTCCACTTCCGGGAGAGAGCTACTTAGTCCTCTCTCACCAGGATGCGCAGCGGACGAGCGCAGCGGGCGCGCGCCGAAGACGCGCCTAAGACAAGCCCGTCTGCGCCCTTCCGAGCCAGCTCCGGGCCAAGGGCCACCCCCCCTGTCCAGGTTGCCTTCCATGATATTACTCCTACCGTTTCCTATACCTCTGGTCAGCTAAGAGGGATGAACCCTGGATTAGGTAGGTCTTGTAAGGCGCTATCGCTTCCTAACGATCTTACTCCCATAGGGCCATCTTGCACGGGATGTCATTATACCCTCCCACTGCCTGTACCTGCAGCTAACCACACTGCGCATTTACCTCCAATTACCAGGGCTCCATTTCGCACTGGGCATTATTTTAAAGCTGCACTCATTAACTCTCGCTCCCTCCCCAAACATAGTTTATCTATCAGGGATTGCATTATCAACCAGGAACTGGATATTTTGTTCAT
The DNA here is from genome assembly GCF_964261635.1 of Lissotriton helveticus. NCBI lineage: Eukaryota > Metazoa > Chordata > Amphibia > Caudata > Salamandridae > Lissotriton > Lissotriton helveticus. The sequence goes on from NC_136065.1 coordinate 129,954,754, forward strand.
CACCGAATCCTGGGGTGACGACGCCTCTGGCCCGGACTTTGTCGCTGCCACCCCTGAAGGTTACTGTGTCGTTAGACAAGATAGAACTTCCGGGCGAGGTGGGGGTTTAGCCATCATTCATAAAGATGCTTATCGGACAAAATTTGAGCACATTCCAACCCCTAACTGCGAAGCTATTGCGTTTGTTATCAATCTCACGCAGAAACAAGCTTTTAGAGGGACATTGGTCTATAGACCACCGGGCCCCCGAACAAAATTCTTAGCCGCGCTCGCAGAAATTACTGAATCTGTTATAGGATTCTTGGATTATACTATCCTTGGAGATTTTAACTTTCCATTGGAAGATATGGAAACCAAGGACACAGCCCAACTTATTACAGACATGCAAGCAATAGGATTGCAACAGTTGGTGAGAGGTCCCACACATGAAGCAGGGCACACACTAGATGGTCTGTTCACAAATAATCCAGGTATTGACCTGATAACAGTACTACCATTGGTATGGTCTGATCACCAAGCCATCATCTTCAGAATCCGAGCAGTACAATCTAACCCTCCCCAGACCAAAGCCCGGTCATCACTGGGAATACGAGCCTGGAAAACTGCAGATATTTTCCACCTCGCAAACCTCCTTAGGACTTCGGTCCCGGAAAGTTCTTATGATCCTGAAACTCTGTCCACTGGCTTTCAGGAATGGTTACTAAATGCAGCTAATCAAGTGGCACCTGAGAAATCTTACTGCCCAAATAGAGCTACACCATCGGCCCAGTGGTTCACAGAGGAGCTGCGTCTCCAGCGTCAATATTGTAGAAGTCTAGAAAGACGCTGGAGAAAGCATTATAGCCCCTCTGCTAAGCAAACTTATAAAGATGCTCTGGCAATTTATAAGAAAGCCATCATCACTCAAAAAAACACATTTTTTACTGGTCAAATTGAACAAGCCCAGAACTCAGCAAGGATGCTATTCCAGGTCGTGAATTCTCTCTCTACTCCTCCCACTGGCTCTGCAACTGAGCATTCTCAGGAATTCTGTAACTCGTTGGCCAATTTCTTCACCACCAAGGTCATGGATATTTACTCAATTTTCCCTCAGTTACCGGCGGAAGTTAGGATGGAACCATCCTCCCACTTGGCTGTGATCCATCCTTCTTTTTCTGGTTTCAAGCCAGTAACAGAAGATCAGGTCAGCATACTTGCTGCCAAGATCAAATCAGGCTCTCCGCTTGATCCATGCCCTCCTGATATAATGAATCAACTCCACAATACCATCTCTCAGCCGCTCACCACCATTTGTAATGCCATCTTTAAAACAGGCGTCTACCCGGAGATCTGGAAGAAGGCCATTGTTAAACCTTTGCTCAAAAAGCCTTCCTTAGACCCCACTGTCACGGCCAATTACAGACCCATTGCTTGCCTGCCCTTTCCCGCTAAAATCGTAGAGGCCATCATGACCCAGCAGCTTTCAGAGTTCATTGAACAACATGAACTTCTGGATGATACACAGTTCGGTTTCCGGAGGGGACACGGAACCGAAACAGCGCTGATAAAGGCCTCCGATGAAATCAGAAACATCTTGGATTCGGGAGGAGCAGCAGTGCTCATTCTGTTAGATCTCTCGGCGGCCTTTGACACGGTCGACCATACCATCTTGGTCGACCGTGTCACAGCCCTGGGGATTAACAATCTGGCCAAAGATCTTATAGCTTCTTTTTTAGCTAACCGCATACAGGCAGTTAAATTGGGCAATTATTATTCGTCGACTTCCAAACTGCCATGCGGGGTCCCCCAAGGATCGTCGTTAAGCCCTGCGCTTTTTAACATTTATGGTGCAGATTTGGCAAGGGTCATAAAATCTCACGGGATGCGCCTAACTATCTATGCTGATGACACCCAACTTGTGTTGGCGGTGCATAAGAACGGCCCAGTGGTGGCAGCTAATTTTCAAGAGGGGATATTGGAGGTACAAGCTTGGATGCACAGCAATTGCCTAAAACTGAATGCGGAGAAAACGGAGGTTATGACCTTTGGTAACATCTCTCCTGAATGGTCCCCGATTTGGTGGCCTACTCAGATGGGTCCGCCTCCGGTCCCAGTTGCAAAGGTCAGGAATCTTGGAGTGATCTTTGATAAACATCTGTCCTTCAAACATCATGTAAATAAGGTTGTTTCAGTTGCCTTTTTTACGTTGAAAAGGATAAAAAAGCTGCTACCGTACTTGCCAGCATCAGCTGGAAAAACACTGATTACCACCTTGGTGTTTTCCAAGCTTGATTACGGAAATGCCCTCTTTTTCAACACGCACAAATATATTCTGAACAAGCTTCAATCCGTTCAAAATATGGCAGCCAGAGTCGTCCTCAACATTCCAAGGCGCCAGTCCACCTCGGCAGCTATACGCCATCTTCATTGGCTAAGAGTGGAGAGCAGGATTAAATTTAAGGCATTATGTATTGCCTATAAGGCCATACATCATACCGGCCCGAAATTTCTAAGAGAGGCATTTCAGCCATATACCCCTATAAGGAACCTAAGATCAGCAGCCAGTTGTCTACTAGCTGTTCCCCGAACAAGAACCGCCACCTGGGGAGACAGACGCTTCTTAGTAGCAACTCCTAGATTGTGGAACTCTCTACCCTCACACATCAAAACTGCTCCTACTCTCATCTGTTTTCGTAGGGCATTGAAGACTTGGCTCTTCAACCAATAGGTTTGTGCTTACCACTGTATCTTAAAGTATCATACTGCGCCTAGACACCCTTGGGTAGTAGCTGCGCATTAAAAAATTCCATAAAATAAAAAATAAAATAAATAAAAATATCCGTCTACACTGCAGAAATCCACAGAAATGTGGGCGGAATCCTGCAGATTCCCCAGGGCTACAGGTCTCTGCAGAGCTTTAAGTGGGCCGGGTCTCACCAGTGCTGGGCACCAGCAGTTTTTTAAAGGGGACCTCGAAACAGATCTCTATCGGGCTCGTTTTGTGCCCGGGCACAGACGGTCCGTTTTTTTTTCGGACTCCAGTGACAGCAGGCACATTCCATGTGCGGGTGCTCACACTGCTCACTTCTCACTAGTGAAGTTACGTCATGACGTCATGCCAAGTGAGCGTTCTAAGGGAAGGGAATTAAAGAGAGTAATTTTCTCTCTGGATGTCCCTTCTCTGTTTTTTGAAACTCGGGAGCAGCAACATCGTTGTGGTGTCAACAGGTCTTTAAGTGGAAGCTTTTTCAATATTATACACAAGCCAAAGTTGCTGCTTATTTATCTTATGCAAGTAACAACCATTGACAAAGCCAGCAGTCCAGACTTGTTGTAGGTATGATGTTACTTGTTGCATCATATATCTGGATGCAATGACAGAAACAGCAAAATACAAGTCGGGCGGCACACTATGCTACGCACAGATTTTTAGCTTACGTGTTTTATGCCACGCCCTTAATTACATTGGCCACGCCCCTTTGAGAGACCCCCCAGTTTTTTCATCCCACTTACAGCCCTGGGTCTCTGGCAGGGGGAGTTTCTGCCAAAGGGGACAAGGACATCTGTATGTCCGTACTTGGACATCTGATGCCCTCCGCCATTCTTCTATTGAGGCCGAGGGGCCTCTAAAATTGTGGGCAGTTACTCCTGGCTACTGTGCATTACTACAGCGGTACAAATGGCGCAGTGACTTTGTAATATTTTGCGTGGCTCAATGGTTAGAGCGGCAGACCCTGATGCAGAGGTCTGGCCCGGGACCAGGGTTCAATTCCCGCCTCGGCGGTTCTTGGACTCAATTTCCCCGGACCTGATAATTCTCGCCTCGGTGCCTAGTCTAATCATGGGTCCCACTCTGTGACTCCGGGCAATAGCTTGCTTAATCTCCACAACGGCCCCAACAGCGCTTGGATGCCTGGCTGCACCTTGGGGGTGCCCAGGAGTGGACACTTCACAGGGAAAAGCCAGGATGGGTTCCACAGCGGTATGAATACAGCGCTACGAGACCTCTGGGTAGAAGTGCGCTATATAAATACAAACACATTTACATTTACATTTACACAGTCCTCGTTTCTTTTGAACGAATTCACAATTTTTTCTAGTCCCACAACCTTCGTGTCTGATGAAGTGCTGGGGACTTTCCAGTCTTATTAAAACGACTGCTGATGTTTTACGTAGTTTTATTATGTGTCTCTTTACAGAGGAACATCCTGTCCCTGTTGCTGTTGGTTTTTTATTAACTCCACTTACTGAGAAAGCTTTTGTTATGAGTGAAAAGGCTGTGTTCATATCTCACGCCACACCATCTGGTATTTATTTTTCTTACAATAATTAGGTGTTGTCTTTTCCATGAAGGTCTGCTCTCATGTTCTCTGTGTCTTTCTTTCAGTTTAGGGGTTTGTATTCATACTGGTCCAAATAAAAGGATTTTATTTATTGTGGGTGGGGAAGGTGACTTTTACTGTACCAACAGAAGGAATAAAAAGAATACATAGCACATCTCTTGGTGTATCCGGGGCATAAGTCTGGGGCAGATGTGGGTGGATGGATCCACCCTACTATTTTTAAAAGGGGGGGCGCCGCCCCTCTTAGCCTGAGGCCAAGGGATGCTGAGAAGGTTTGTGTATTGTCACCTTGTTCCTTCCCAGCGCGCCTGCTCCTGTTTTAAAACACTGTCTGACACCACAGCACTTGCAACGTGGTCTCAGGGTGTTTTAAATTCTCCTTCCCACTGACAGCGCCCTCTGGCTGCGAGACAGGTCCAGCAGGATGTTACCTATGGATCCCTCACCTACACACCATTAACCCTTCCACTGCTGGTGCGGGAAAGGAACGTATTCACAGACAGCATAACAATTTTTACTCAGCACTCCAAAGTAAGTTACAAAAGCAATACAACTCCACAGATAATATGAATCCATTGCCTATGTTTCAAAAGAAGACAGTAAAATAGGCCCATATGTAGTTATTATTCAGTTCTTTATTTCTTATCTTCTCATAAACATTTTTGATAGTAACCATAGTCAATGCGTTTTGTCCCCCCTGAGACTTCTTCAGGGCTCCTTCCACTCACATTTTGCAATGTCAAAACAATGTGTTTGGTCCTCCAATGAGGTAAATTAGTAATCAGATATAAAGGTGAGCTTTCTGTAAAGAACATGCAAGATGATGCATTCATTTGTTGTTCTTGTAAAGCGCTTGTGCAGTAAGGAGGCAGGCCTAGAATCAGTTCAAAACCGGCCCTCAGTGACAAAACCGGCCACCATGGTAAAAAAAAACGCCCGCGCCCCTGTGGCCCACCGGGGAAATGCCCAGTGCCGTCCACAGCTATTCCGGCCCTGATGGAGATTAAGTGATTTGCCCAGAGTCACAGGATGTTGAGCCGACGACGAGACTCTAACCTCGTTCCCCAGCTCTGGAACAGCAGCTCTGGCCATTAGGCCACACCTACTCCCCACTTTCATGGTTGGTAGTTGGTTCTGTTTTAGGCAGTGCTAGCAGGAGAAATGGACTTGTACAAGCTGCCTCCTGACGAGAACCCCTTCACTTATTTTTTTTACAAATTAACCACTGCCCAGAATACAAACCTGACGTGTTATGTCAAATGTTTTAATGTATCACAAATACTTGCCTTTAAGTTGCAATATCATCGCTGATACCAATTTCATTGTTTCCAAATATAGATGACAGCATTAATAGCATATACCGTCTTAAGCAATATTTGCTTTCTTCAACTTTATATGTATTTGTCAGTTATACATATTTGCATGTTTATAAGTGCATGGATTATGCTTTAAATGTCCACTGGTACAAAGTGTCCACTGCTTTGAGGTCACAGATGAAAAGTTGATATAAATGTGTCAGAACCCATTCGGGCATGTATGATGTTACAACGCGATCAAAATGATCGCGGTACATCACAGCGCATCTTTTACAACGCAAGTCGTTACCACGACTTGCGCTCTAAGGTGCTAGACTTAGGAATAGTAAGATTTACTAAATGTAGTTGAGCTTATATAGCGCACAGCTACCCGCAGTGGGTTTCCCGGCGCTTGCTTAGGGAACCCTTCCTGGTATTCCCCTGTGAGATAGCAGGGTATCCACAAGGTGAAAGTCAGGCGAGGGGCCGTTGTGGAGATTAAGCAAGCTATTGCCCAGAGTCGCAGAGTGTGAACCCGTGAGTCGAGGAGGCACCGGGGCGAGAATTATCGAGTCCGTGGAATTTTTTAGCCCAAGACCCCGCCGAGGCGGGGAATTGAACCCTGGTCCAGGACCGATCTCAGCTTCCGGGTCTGCTGCCTCTAACCCCTGAGCCACACTTCTCCTACTATACCAACTCCAGCCTACGTACAGTAGGGAAGGTGTTGGAATAGTAAATCTACTATTCCTTAGTCTAGAGCGCCCTCCAGCGCAAGTTGTGGTAACGACTTGCGTTGTAAAAGACGCATCGTAATGGCACCGCAGTGTTTTGACCGCGTTGTGAAGGATGTTTACCCCCATTCGGTGGCCACTGGGCAAGCAGGAGGTACTGGGCACTAGCATGTTGGGTAAAATCTTTAATCACCACTGTCCCAGGGCCAGACTTGCTGTGGCACTGCCAACTGAACACCATATTTGCACCCTTCCAACACTAGACCATCCGGTAAGCAAGGTGGGCAGCCAAAAGGCTTCTAAGAGAGGTGGTGTGGGGGCAGAGACTCAGAACTCAACAGCAAACCAATAATGATGGTCCAAACTGACGATTATCTTTTATAAAAGAGAAGTGCTTCATTTGACCAAATCCAAATGTCAGACAGAGGAGCATGCCAATGGGCACAGGGTTCTAAAACAGGGACTACAGCAAAACCTGGCAAAAACATATCAGGCATAGAATAATCTCACAGGTGCAGGCATAGCATAAGCAGGCATGTATGTCGATGGCCTGTAGGCCAGTCCTTCAATGCCCCAGTCACAGACAAATCCCACCTAAGCTTTTCCTAAAACCATAAGCATCCCAGTGCCTGCAGCGCACAAATTCTAGAAGGCTGGAACTACCAAGGCATAGCAAACGCGAGCTCCTCAGTAGGAACTACCAAGGCATAGCAACAGCAACAGTAACGGCTGGTGGTGTGAGTGCTGCGGGGCGGAGCAGGGTGGGGTAGTAAACTAAGGCATACGGCCGAACAGAGGAGAGTAAACAAATAAATAAGTCAAACAAATTTCATTGCGCGCGCTGCATCGCATTTGACAATGCAGCGCGCACAATGAAATTCGTTTTATTTATGTATTTGTTTACTTACCTCTGTTGGGCCGTATTCCATAGTTTCCTACCCCCCACCCTGCTCCACCCCCGACCCGCAGCACCCCCACCACCGGCTGCTACTGAACAGCGAAGTCCTCAGTAGGATCTACCAAGGCACAGCAACAGCGAGGTCCTCAGTGAAAGACGCTCACTATTGAGTGTGAGTGTGACAGCCCTGCCTACCTCTAATATCGTTGGGATGCTCTGTGTAGATCACAACTGGCTAGCTTATGGGGCTGCAAGCTGCAGCGGTGGAACAGGCCCAAAGTAAAAGCCCCATTCTGAAGCATATGAAGAGCTTACTCTCTGGGGCTGGGGACTTCTTTGTTGTTTTCTGCTCCCTGCAGAACCAACATAGGATGTTGGGTGTCAGGCACAGTCTTAGGAAGCCACAGATACTGCCACAGTCTTTTATTCTCTCCTTTTCCTTAATTAGTAGAGCGCACAGGTTGTGGTTTAAGCAGTGATCAGAAGGAATGTAGACTAACTCCAGCAATGGGCTCAGCTCCTGTGTCGCTTCATCTTCTGCTTGGTTACAATTCTTTGATTTTGATTTTAGTAGTGAGCAGGGAAACCTAGACCTTCACTGGGGTCCCCTGATTCATTCCCACTATAGTATGCACTTCTGGGCACAGTGGCGGTGTTCCTCTGGGCAGTCACTTCTGCAGGGGTATCTGCAGTTGCGTTCTTGGAAGGTTAGGCACGCTCTGGGAACAAGGCAGGCTCACAGTTTCCCGAGTTCGAGTGATGCTTTCCATCCTGGCATTACCCTCACATCCTTGCATTCAGTATGGACATGCACTACCACTTATGTATGGACGTCCGCACAGGGCATAGGCACATCACGGTAGCCAAAATATAACTGTGTAGGCTGGTAGGGACAAGAAAGAGACCTGTAATGTATGCTGCCACCACCACTCGTTATGTCCCAGTAGTCTTGTATCCTAGGAAGGCACGCCTGGTTCCTCCCTGTCATGCGTGCTGGGCATGGCAGAACAAGGAGTCGCCAGGTATTGAATAGCAAATGAGGTTAACAGGAAATGGTGGCCACTCATAGCATGCCAACTAAATATCTCAACACTTCCTTTACTGCAACAGCAGACCTGGCTGTCTGTTCTTACAGCACCCTACAAGGCAGCAAGTGGTGGCAGCAGCTACATGCAGCAACAGTAGCTACCTCAATACCAGAACTCCCACTGAGAGACAGAAAACCCTGAGCAGATAGATAGCCTTGATGCCTGGATTGCTGGAGACCTGTTGGCTTTGGAAAGGCTTTTTTCAGCTGCTCATGTCAAGACATGAGAACGTTGCCACCTTCTCTCCTCAGAATCCAACCAGTGGGACAGAACATTGAAGCATATGGAAAAAAACATCTGTCATTTGGTACTGCATGTTTTATTAGCCCCTATGTTTTTCTCCATTTACAATGACTAGAGGTGGTGGGAACAGGAGGAGCTTCTGTGAGGTTGAATAGTCAATGATCATTGCGTTAACGGTGACTGCTACATCGAACTCTCAGACTAAGCGTGCAACTGGAGCAAGTTAAGCTACTACTACACCAGGGCCTTGAAAGGCAGCATTAGCTGCATGCGGCAGCAGCCTGGAGTCCAGCCACCAGTCACCAAAAGTCTGCTTGAAACAAAGAAAAGTGCAAAAAACACAGTTGATGGACAGAATGTAGAACAATGTCATACATTCACCCCAGTACAAGGATCTGGGCCTAAATCCATCGTTTTTTTGCACTCCACACCACCCTGGGTTAGACACTGGCTATATGCAAATCAGCTCTGACCCTGTGCCTCATGGGAACAGTTCAGTCCGAACTACCAAGCCATGTCTTTCCCAGACCGGAATCAAGCATCCAAGGACCGGTTTCTGGCTATCAGCCTTCATCAGCCTGAATAGCTTGACTCCAGTGGTGTGGAGAGCCTGGGACTCACGTCTGAGCATACCCAGCCCACTCCGCGTGAAAATTGCAAAAAACACAGTTGATGGACAGAATGTAGAACAATGTCATACATTCACCCCAGTACAAGGATCTGGGCCTAAATCCATTGTTTTTTTGCACTCGACACCACCCTGGGTTAGACACTGGCTATATGCAAATCAGCTCTGACCCTGTGCCTCATGGGAACAGTCCAGTCCGAACTACCAAGCCATGTCTTTCCCAGACCGGAATCAAGCATCCAAGGACCGGTTTCTGGCTATCAGCCTTCATCAGCCTGAATAGCTTGACTCCAGTGGCGTGGAGAGCCTGGGACTCACGTCTGAGCATACCCAGCCCACTCGGGGTGAAAATTGCAAAAAACACAGTTGATGGACAGAATGTAGAACAATGTCATACATTCACCCCAGTACAAGGATCTGGGCCTAAATCCATCGTTTTTTTGCACTCCACACCACCCTGGGTTAGACACTGGCTATATGCAAATCAGCTCTGACCCTGTGCCTCATGGGAACAGTCCAGTCCGAACTACCAAGCCATGTCTTTCCCAGACCGGAATCAAGCATCCAAGGACCGGTGTCTGGCTATCAGCCTTCATCAGCCTGAATAGCTTGACTCCAGTGGTGTGGAGAGCCTGGGACTCACGTCTGAGTATACCCAGCCCACTCGGGGTGAAAAGTGCAAAAAACACAGTTGATGGACAGAATGTAGAACAATGTCATACATTCACCCCAGTACAAGGATCTGGGCCTAAATCCATCGTTTTTTTGCACTCCACACCACCCTGGGTTAGACACTGGCTATATGCAAATCAGCTCTGACCCTGTGCCTCATGGGAACAGTCCAGTCCAAACTACCAAGCCATGTCTTTCCCAGACCGGAATCAAGCATCCAAGGACCGGTTTCTGGCTATCAGCCTTCATCAGCCTGAATAGCTTGACTCCAGTGGTGTGGAGAGCCTGGGACTCACATCTGAGCATACCCAGCCCACTCGGGGTGAAAATTGCAAAAAACACAGTTAATGGACAGAATGTAGAACAATGTCATACATTCACCCCAGTACAGGGATCTGGGCCTAAATCCATCGTTTTTTTGCACTCCACACCACCCTGGGTTAGACACTGGCTATATGCAAATCAGCTCTGACCCTGTGCCTCATGGGAACAGTCCAGTCCGAACTACCAAGCCATGTCTTTCCCAGACCGGAATCAAGCATCCAAGGACCGGTTTCTGGCTATCAGCCTTCATCAGCCTGAATAGCTTGACTCCAGTGGTGTGGAGAGCCTGGGACTGACGTCTGAGCATACCCAGCCCACTCGGGGTGAAAATTGCAAAAAACACAGTTGTCTAACCCAGGGTGGTGTGGAGTGCAAAAAAACGATGGATTTAGGCCCAGATCTTTGTACTGGGGTGAATGTATGACATTGTTCTACATTCTGTCCATCAACTGTTTTATTTGCAAAGAAAAGCCCCCAGCAGACAGTCTGTGGATCCTCCATAAAGATCCCTTTGCCATTGCTTTGTTTGTTTTCTTCTGAGATGGCTGCAGCACCAGCTGCATGTTTTTAATTTGTTGCCCTTCTGGCTTCCACTACCTTTGTGAGGCATTAATTAAGCTGAGTTTCCTTCATTCACCTCATCAACAGCTCTGTGAGGTGAGAATGAGTAAGGTTTATCAACCCAGTGTCATATTTGGTAGATATTTTCTTCTTGTATGCTGAATGTGGTGTTGTAACTCTTTAATCTCAGTATTGTGTGTATTAAGCAGCACAGCGGGTTTGAAGATGGCGCGGGCTAACAAGGGAGCCAGTGGAGTTACATTAGGGAGGGGGTGATGTGATCATATTTCTCCAGGCCCTGGGTGAGATGTTCTTTGGTATTTAGGATGCCCCTTAGGGCTGCCAGTGTGCAGTCTGGAGGGGCATGGAGTAGGACATTACCAGATGCAGAAGTACAAGAGCTTGAAAAGGATTTCTGAAGTCGGTTTTTGGAAGTAACAGTTTAACTTTCTTTAGTAGAGCAAGCCGGTTCAGGCTGTCTTTGGGGTTTTTGCAATGCGCTCCTCGAATAGCAATCTGGGTTGCGGCACCTGTTGTGTTGAGGTCAGAGGAATCTCTACTAAGGACCTGACGGACTACACTCTTTCTGCTGACTTCTAGTAACTACCTGTGGTGCTGCACCTTTATTCAGCTTCCAACACGAGAATGGAGGAGCAGGTAAAGAAATCACTATTGGGAAAAAAGAGACAGCTACAGCATAAACACTAGAATCCTCCTAATGAGAGGTCTATTAATACCAATGGGTGTGGTACTGACAATAATGTCTAAACATGCAGTTAGAATTTTTGAACTATGGCAACCCTGATATGCTGGACATTCTTGTCATGGTGGTGAGCAAGACTGCCCACCTCTATAAAAATTTGCTCTGGCATAATGGCAGTAATCCTTGACATATGTTAGGTACTATTGGAAGAGTGGCCTCCCACCATTATTATAATGCTCGGAGTGATATCATGTTGACAATTTCTTGAGCATATTGTGTGCGTTCTTTGGAGCATGCTTTGAAGCTTGTACGTATAAAATGTTGGTAAATCTTTGAATATTTATCAAACTGTGCTCCTGCTGCCTGAAGCCTTGGATCCCAAGAGTGGTGGTACCTGTATGCACTTATGCATTCACTCACTCACTCATTCATCCATTCATGCATACCCTAATGTATTCAGCTATCCATCAAAGTACTTACTTCCTCAAGCAATCGCCTACCTATGAACTTTCTTGCCCTGTACATATCTTTTACTTACGTATACATTCATCCATCCATGCACTCACTTATCCATCCAACTATTTACCCAGTATTGCATTCAACCACTCACATATTAGCACAACCACGCACACAAACTTTCCAGTTAACCACATCGCTGCGGCGGCTATTCCGACGCAGCGCTAAGGGGGCGGGGGGCCGCGCGGCGGGCCCATGCTGGTGACGGAACCGCTCCGTCACCAGCCGCGGTTGAGCTGTGCTCATGACGGAGCGGTTCCGTCATGGCCCCGCCCGCTTAATAGAACCCGCCGCGCAGGCGCGTCGGGCGGGCCATGACGGAACCGCTCCGTCATCAGCACAGCGCCACCGCGGCTGATGACGGAGCGGTTCCGTCATCAGCACGGAAAGAGTTAATGAAGGATCACTTTCGCATATAGCAGGTCAAGCTTGATTTCTCCTGATGTGGATTCCGATTGTTTGGTCTGCATCTCGTGTCTGTAGCCAGAAGAAGTGACCAGGCTGGACCTGAAAAGCTCGACTGGCCTGGCAAGATGTGAAGCACAATGATGCAATATACTATGTGGTATCCCTGCTCTTTGAGAACATAAGTGCAGAAGCACCTATTTTCTTTCAATGATGACTGGGAGGGATGAGCTGCAATACAACATGAGTCATCTTAAACTCAGCTTTAGAAAAATGTTTATACCTTTAACCCGTTGGCTGCGCTGAACGTTCCGCGCTAGTGCAGAACGTTCTAAGAAACGGGCGGGGCCGCTTCGGCCAACGGACATGCGCAGCACTACCGAGGTAGTGCTCGCGAGGACCGTTGCCTGACAGCAGCAGCCAACGGGTTAAGGAGGCATGTAAACACCTTATACCAAAGGAGTTGTCACACGACTGAAAAACTGCAGCCTGCAGTGTATTCACTCTTGTCCTGCACTCACACTGTGCAGTGTCAAGGATGTTACAAATGCTTAAGACAGTATAGGTCAGTGGAGTGCATAATCAGTGGAATTTAGAGTCGAATTTACAAGTGGATCAATGCGCCTTAAACTAAAATATCCCTAAACTGCCCCAGCACACAGCCACACTGACTCACTGATGCCATTGACTGCTAACTCTGCACCTCCAACATTCAAGGCCAGCTCAGGACTGTTACACGGTTGTGGCAAAGTCTATGACCTATGACCCCCATGGCCTTCACTCAACTCTTTAGGGTTAGCTTGGCAAAGAGACTTTGGTCATGGACCTCTCCACCCTGCCCATGGTAATCAGAATAGTGCAAGCTCTACAGAATTCCCTTTTCTTATGGAACAGATTTTCTTGTGAAGCAAAATAATACTGCCACAATCACAGACTTTTTAGAAGGGTGAATTACAA